>NC_058371.1:56078750-56815000 GCF_018350175.1 Felis catus | reverse complement strand
TAACTTATTCTAAATACTTCTGGGGCGCCTGGGTGGCGCAGTCGGTTAAGCGTCCGACTTCAGCCAGGTCACGATCTCGCGGTCTGGGAGTTCGAGCCCCGTGTCAGGCTCTGGGCTGATGGCTCGGAGCCTGGAGCCTGTTTCTGATGCTGTGTCTCCCTCTCTCTCTGCCCCTCCCCCGTTCACGCTCTGTCTCTCTCTGTCCCAAAAATAAATAAAAAACGTTGAAAAAAAAATTAAAAAAAATAAATACTTGAACACACATAAATGTGTGTAAATATTATAATTTTATACATGTACACGTATAAAATTATATAAAGAAATATTTATCTATGTATAGTTCATAGATTTTATTCAGAACATATTTTCCTTTAAATACGTATATAACTTATTGTGTTGCATTTCTCTACAGTATGTATGTGAAACATGTAAGTGCTCTCTGCAGATAGCTATATAACCAGTATTGGAAACAACTTCTTCACCTTTTTAGAGTTTATTGTTATGCAAAAAAGCAATTAGAACTTTTCAAGTGGTATCATACATTCCTCTACATTGAGCATAATTATCTGAAATTGCCTTATATAAACCTGTAGCTCTTTTTCAGTAGTTCAAGGTTATTAATTAAATGTTTTCCATGGTGATCTACACTAGTGAGGGATGTTGGGGAAGAATAAAAAATGTCCACGAAAATGACGTATTTCTGTGTCTTGGCACAATTTCGTGAAGTAAAAATAACTACAAGTCATACATCTTGCCCTGAGATTCTTCGTTGTTTATCATACGCCATCCTTTTGAGTGTCCACCAGATTCTTGTTAGTTTTTAAGTCATCTAAATGCTTTACTATCTCCCTTTAAAAATCAAACCCTGTGTATTCTGCTGTACAAATCTGAAAATAAAACAAGCATAAAAAAGTGTATGTGGGTGTGTCTGTGTATATAAATTATTAAATATTTACAGACACATATAAATACATGTATGCGTGTGTATGTGTGTATACAAACACTCATACATATACACATTCATAAGTATATATATATTTAGGCAAGTGGCTAGGCTGATAGTGTACCTAAAGATGTGAGAAGCTGCAAACAATAATCCTGTAATATCTAGTAACTATAGCTCTGTAGCTATCTAGTAACATTCACTTGGGAGAGGATTAAAATCCTAAATGACATTAGTGAATGGGCTTAATATTTGCAATGGCAAAAGCGTGGCTTTAGTGAGAATCAAAACTGAAAAGTGTTGGGGCGCCTGGGCAACTCAGTTAAGCATCTAACTCTTGGTTTCAGCTCAGGTCATGATCTTAGATTTGCTGAGTTTGAGCCCCACTTTGGGCTCTGTGCTGACATTGCAGAGCCTGCTTAGGATTCTCTGTCTCCCTCTCTCTCTGCCCCTCCCTACTTTTGTGCTCTCTCTCTCTCTCTCTGTCTTTCTCTCTCCCAAAAATTAATAAATAAATGTTTAAAATTGAGGGGCACCTGGGTAGTTCAGTCGGTTGAGCATCCGACTTTGGTTCAGGTCATGGTCTCACAGCCAAGTCTTGTTTTTAGCTCAGGTCATGATCTCACAGTTTGTGAGTTCAAGTCCCACATTGGGCTCACTGCTGTCAGGACAGAACCTGCTCTGGATCCTCTGTCTCCCTCTCTGTCTGTCCCTCCCCCACTGGTGTTTTCTCAAACATAAACAAACATTTCTTAAAAAATAGAAAGGTATTTAGATATTGATGACACAAATCAATTCAAGTAGCTTGCATCTGGCCAGAAGAGATGATGTCCTTAAGCAAGAAGGTAGTAAGACAACACCTTCAACACAGATAGTACAGTGTCTGTGTTGCTATGTAATTATAGGGTACACTTTGAGATACTGAGGCACAAGGACTGTCGCACATGGTTGTCTGGGGCCAAATTAGGGCTGTGCCCTTCACTGGCTATGTAACTTTGGGCACAGATTTTAGCCTCATGTGCCTCACTTTCATCATGAGGATAAATAGTAGATACGGTTGCTGTGAAGTGTAATTAGTTAATACATGAAACAGGGTTAGAATAGTACCTGGTAACCACTCTACCAAGATTGCTACTATTATCTTTTACTCTAATTGTAGTATTTGATTGATATAAAAAGTAAGTACATTTGGTGAGTACATTGAAACTCATAGTCTTGAATAAAAGCCTATAATTATTGAAATTTATCAAAAGAGGTAACCATCACACCTTAGGTAATGTAAGGAATTATGTGCAAAATTTAATTTTTAATTTTAATGTATATTTATGCTGTTTGAAAAGAGTTGTAAGGATCTCCTAATCCTGCCTTTTGTGGCTCCTTTTGCCTATGGATTGGACTACGGGAAATTTTCGTAGAGTTTCATTTTAGTAGGAAATATTTATATTATCCCAGTCACTTCCATGTATAGTTAGTTTATTCTATGTATCCTACTGTAGAATTAGGTTTCAGGAACAACTTCCATGTATTTCACTGCAGCAACTTGATTGAATCATACCACAAGGCTGGAGGTCCAGAGGATGTTTCATTATTTGAATTAAATTTCTCACATTAAACATACATGAATAATGAAGGGGCACAAGTTGATATGTATGGAGCCAGAAGCTAGTTTGTGGAAAAATTATCCCAGTTCTAAGAATTGTAAAATTGCAAGTAGAGAATTCTATTTCCCATTGAAATCTAATCAAAATGGAACCATTTGCCTCTTAGGAATATACTGGAAAAGGCATCATACACATTATAAAAGCATCCACAAGCTGAATGTGAAACTAAGAAAATTTATGATGACACTGAGAAATAATTTATGACATAAAATTTTGATTTTACCATTTTCAGATCATTTCCCCTCAAGTAAATTTGACAAGAAGTAATAAGTTCTTCAACTGTTGATAATACAATTGGCAAAAGGTACTAAGTCACATGACTACTTTAGAAAAAGATTAGAATTAGTGATGAACCACAAAATTCTGGTTGATGTGGATCAAGAACACATAAACTCATAATGTGCCACTCCAAATAGATGTAGAGAACAAATTGGTTAACAAATTCATCAATTCAAAGAGTTTTAAAATTCAGTTAAGGCACAAGAAAATTTAACACATTCTGACATTTTACAGTTCATATGTAAAATAAACTTGATATTTCCCCCCCAAATTTGTCAGCCATACTAAAAGTGGACATGACATTATCAATGATGCATGTAAAGCAGGATTTTGTTTTTCATCAACTAAAGACAAAATAATTCAATTAAATATGCTGGGAAAATACTGAGTTTTAATTCCATTTCCTCTGGAAAACATATTTTGTAAAATTATTATTGTAGATAATAAGATAATGTATGTTCCAAAATAGGGAAATTAGTATTATGCTATTTTTAAGTATTTTTTTATATTTGACAGGTTTTTCATATTTGTTATTGGCTGTGTTCTCTTATTCTAAATAATATTCACTTTCACAACAGCATCGCACATACAATTCTGTATTATTTTCCTTAAAGAATATAAATACGATCTTACCTCCAAATTATTAAAAAAAAAATTCAAGGCCCATAAAACCTCAATGCTCTTGGGTTCAAATGTCTGTATTTTTATAAAGCACTATAGGTGATTTAGAATTATAGCCAGGTTAAAAAGCATTAGTAAAATTATTCGAATCACAAATATTTTTTAGGGAGATTACCTTAGGTTTCTTTATTAACTAAGAAGTTAAATACTTATTCCACTAATCAAGGTAGAAAATACAGACAAATACAAGCTTTAAGAGAGGGTTTACTTTTGAACATGCTTGTTTCTAGAAAATGTCTGCTATCACACTTACTTTGGCAACCATATCAAATTCTTCTTATAACAAGCTTACTATAGACTAAATCTTTAAGATTTTCTTTTTTAATGTTTGACTTCTTAGTCGGTTTCCTCCTTACATTTATTTGCACATTGGGAGCTTTGAATTTTAGTACCTAAAGAGTTTACTTTTGCCCTTGTTAAATGTAATCTTGGTTGGTTCAGCGCATTCCCCAGTCTAGGCATTTCAGCAATATCATGACTCATTTTGAGCATTTTCTCTGTTTGTTGGCTAATCTGTGCTTTGATATGATCGTATATGCATGTTTTCCCTTATTTTTTTTTCCTCAGTTGATCTCATAGCCAGGAGTGTAGTTATAGTACCTGGAAAGCATTTCCTCTAATGTACCTGATAGAAGTTTCGAGTCTGAAGAATAGAGAGGAGGAAGTTTGCTTTCTGCTCCTAAGAAGTGTGTAGACTGTACCTGTTATTACACACACACACACACACACACACACACACACACAAACACAAACACACACCCCCATACACATCCATGTACATGCACATGCACACACATGCACATGAATTCTGCTATTCCCAGTTTATGATTATTTTATTACAAATGTTCTTCTCTTCACCTTTAACATTCTCCAGAGGGGGATGAGCTACAGCCCAGTGGTTTGGAAGGTGATATGAAAGCTGTCATTTGCTATTCCAGTATGGCTTCTCTTGGGTGCTATTTCAGAAGCAACTAGAATATATCACTTACAGTGCTCATTTAGTTTAGTTTTGGGGACTTATTGAACTTAAATTGCATTTTAAATACTAGGAGAGTAGATTTACACACATGATGAAAAGACATGTCTGATATATGGGACTTATAAGAGATTAACCCCTATTTATTTCAGAAAAAGAGAGAAATCTAAATGAGAAACTCACCCACAGAGAACATGGTGATAAAAACCTGATCAATGAAAGAGTTTCTAAAAATCCTGATGTGAGCTCTGAGACGAATTTGGGGAGAAATGGTCTAGATATTACCTTCCACTGGTCATACTCAAATAGATTAAGATCCAGAAAAAAAAAAGCATTAATCCTCTGGTTTAAACAACAAGAACCTTGTGCTACATGGAAAACACAATTCTAAATGGAAACAGTTGGTCATAATTTGCTTTAAAGTGAATAAAATTGCAGGTAACCAGAAATTGAGTTAACTAAAGATGGATGTTCTCTTAGGGATAATCTCAGTAATATTTTACTCAATAATATTTTGAATACTGCTTAAACTTTCCTTACATTACTCATGAAAGTCAATCACCACAGATTAAAAGCCTAACTAAAGCCATTTACTATCTCTATGGCTAATTCACTTACTAATAAATACTTCACCAGCTATTAGATTTCTCACTGCCTCAGTGTTCTTATCTAGAAATGACGATCGTGATGGTATCTCCTTCTTAGAGGTAATGTGAGGATAAATGGGTGTTATACATAAAACACTGACAAAAGGGCTGGCATGTGGTAAGTGCACATTGATATTACTGTTGGGGTTTCTGTTTGTCACACATTAATCAAGTTTCTGTGACGTTCAGTGTGGGCACCAGAGACACTGCCCCATCTTCTTGCCATCCTTCATGTTGTTTAATGATGTAATGTTTCTTCCTTCCCAATGATAGGAGCACTTTCAGAATATTTTTCCTTCACTTCCTACTCAGAATATGCATTCTTAAAATATTTATGCTATCAGGAGTTGAGAATCAGAATTGCTTAATCTAAAATCAGTGTTGTTTAGTCTCCAGCTATTATGGGTACATTTCAAAAGACAGAGAATAGTAGCCATTGGGTCATTAAGTGAAGCTATGTACGTTTCAGGTTCCAGACCTAGTCTACACTAGATGAACTTTTCTGTTCTGCATGAAGGTTTGCTTTCAGTGTTTATTATGAGGTCTTTAGTCTTCTAAATGCAAAGAGGAAAGCTTGCCACAGTTTTCATGCCCTCTTTCACAGTTATTAATAAAGACTACATGTTATTTGGGGGAAAAAACAAGATTCCATCAAGTTCTATGCATATGTATTATAGATGCATGTGTATCTTATGATGCTAAAGCAGATTTAGCAATAGCTAAGTCACTGTTTCTCAAAATGTGACAAAAATATTGCCTCAGTTGTTGGCTAAAATACAAATTCTTAGGGCCCAATCCAGATATACTCAGCATATATAGATATGAGACACTGTGACTTGTATTTTATTAAGAAATCCAGGGAGGGGCGCCTGGGTGGCTCAGTCATTTAAGCTGCTGGCTCTTGATTTCTGCTCAGGTCATGGTCTCACAGTTCGTAAGATAGTGCCCCACATGCACTGATAATGCCAAGCCTGCTTAGTATTCTCTCTGCCCTCTCCCCTGCTCACTCTCGCTCTCTCTCTCTCTCTCTCTCTCTCTCTCTCAAAATAAATAAACTTTAAAAAGGGAAATCCAGGGACTTTTTTTCATATTATAGTTTATGAACTACTGTCAGTTCTTCCAGGCAATACAATTTTGGTATGTTTGATTTTAGATCCATCTACATTGAATGTTATTATTTCATTTGTGATTTTGGAAACAAAGTTTACATCATTGAGACAAAATAACAATAAGAAGGAGACATGGGGAGCATGGAAACTTCTTTCCATCCTCTACTATGATTTCTTTTTTTATTTTAAACCTCAAATACACTATGGAGATTTTGCTGTCTTCTAAGGGGTCATGCCTCCACCTGACTCCTCTTCCTGATTGCCACATATTTTCTGTCTTTCTCAGATACTGATTATAAAGTTCTTAATATTCCCATGGGTTAGGGTAGTAGATATAGCAAATAAAAATGCAGGATATTCAGTCAAGTTCTAGTTCCAGGTAAACAAATTTTTTTTGTAGTACAAGTATATCTCAAATATTACTTGTACTAAAATAGTATTTACTGCTCATCTGAGATTTGAATGTGACTGGGCCTCATGTATTTTATCTGACAACCATACCATTGATGATTTCTCTAGATTCTGTTGCTTGATTTTGACTTTGTCTTTTATCAACAAAAAGTTTTTTCAAATATCTGAAGATATTTGCCTCTTCCTTCATGATTAAGAGAAAGATACTGAAATGGATTGAACATTTATGTACATAGATGATGCCAGTTGGCACTGGGTTTTGCTGTCGTTTTGAGGTGGTTACTCCATTTTGTTAAGAGACCCGATAGAGCAGTATCTTATGTCCTTCTCTCTTAGTTTAGTTACAAGAGTCATTTAGTTTCTCTGGAGATTTCAAATCTACCTGCCAGTATTCTCTGAGTTCAATGCAAAAATGGAGCTGCGTGGTCTCAGTACAGTATGAAGATTATCTTAAAATACTTCTTGTTTGTTTGTGGGATTTCTTTCTTTCTTTCTTTCTTTCTTTCTTTCTTTCTTTCTTTCTTTCTTTCTTTCTTTCTTCTTTCTTTCTTTCTTTCTTTCTTTCTTTCTTTCTTTCCCTCCCTCTCTCTTTTTCTCTTTCTTTCTTTCTTTCTTTCTTTCTTTCTTTCTTTCTTTCTTTCTTTCTTTCTTTCTTTCTTCCTTTCTTCTAAAAAATTTCTTCCTTTAACCACGTCTGGATTCCCTAAGTCAGGAAATGGAAATGACAGGAATTTGGAGACTTGCAGTCATTCACCAGCAGTACCTTCAAAGCAATTAACATAGCAGAAGATAAGTACAATATCATGACACACAAAAGCCTTTGCAGGCAGAGCTGTGGACCAAGAGTGGTTTATGTACTAAGTGCTTTAAATACTAAAATTGGAGAAAGGGGGAATGGTAAGAGCACAGCTGACCTGTAATTCAAAGACAAGAGTCTTTACATTGAAAACCTGTGTCTAGACAAGAAGTTTAGCTGTGGCTACTTGCATATGATAATGATGAGAAACAAAAATAATCAAAATGTAATTTTTCAGGGAATTATATGCCAAAAACTGCACATTCAAATTTGGTCTGTGAACACCTGCAATTTTCCTACTCCTAACGCAACTTCAGGCTTCCCACACTGTGCCAACAGAAAGCAGGCGTAGAAAGGTGTGATAAAGTCTCCAAGTAATATCTTCCTGAGATTAGCTTTTGAAGGTTAAGGCAAAGACTGGGCCCAAGGAGGATATTGAGTTCTTCTCAGAGAGCAGAATCAGAGGCGGCCATAATTACTAACTGAAAAATATGTTGTCAGAGGGGAAAACTTACATATTCTTATACAAAGAGGGAAAAAAGAGTAATTCACTGGATTAAAGAGTGCTATCTATTTCCCCTTCTTCCTGATTCTGAAGGGTTCAACCTCTTTACACTCCCTCCACCTTTGTGTGTTGAGTATATTGTGGGCTGATAACATTTATAGTTTCCTGGAATTTGCAGAGCTGTGCATCAACCAGACTTTCTGGGCTGTTTCTTGAGTGAAGTAACTAGATGGCACTCTCAGTCATGTCTCTTGGGAAATGTGAGATTGTTCAATGTATGAAAAACCAATGAAGTTGGATATTAAGTGAGTAAAAGGAATGGACTACCATTTTCCTTGTTTCTACCTTTACTTGTTTCTAATCTCTTCTCAAAAGAGCAGCCAGAGTACTACTGTTAAGAAGTGAGTCATATAAAGTCACTCCTCAAAGTTCTCCAGTAGCTTCTAATATCACTCAGCATAAAAGCCATGTTTCCCACCAGGCCATACATTGTCTGGCTTCAGGTTGTTCTCTTTATGCAATCATACCAGTCTTTTCTTATTACAGAGCATGCTAGGCCTTCTCCTGACTCAGAGCATTAGCACCTGCATTTGCATTTGTTTTTTTTTCTTCCTCCCCAAGAGAATCTAAATACTTTTTTTTCATTTCCTTCAGATTTTACACAAATGTCACTTTCTAAATGAGGCCTAACCTGATGACTTCAATGTATATGGGAACTTCTGTGAACTTAGAGATCATTTATGATCATGACAAGTATGAACACAATTTTATTTATGTACTTTCCATATTGTTTGCCTTCCTCCATTAAAACTATTAAGTCAAGGGGTGCCTGGGTGTCTTAGTTGGTTAAGCATCCAACTCCTGATTTTGGCTCAGGCCATGATCTCAAGGTTGTGGGATTGAGGTCTGCATCGGGCTCCACCCTTACAATATGGAGCCTCCTTGGGATTCTCTTTCTTCCTCTCTCTCTTCCCTTCCCCCACCCCTCAAAATAAATAAATAAACTTAAAAACTGTAAAGTCAAGAAAGGAAGGCCTTCTTCTCTGATTTTGTTTTGTTTTGTCTCCATTTTGATGCTGAATATTTAGTTCTTAAATTCTTAAATCTATGCCTGCTGCACATTGTATGCATTTCACAAACATTTAGTGGTTGAAAGAAGAAAAAGAGTAATTTCCTCAATGTGAGTATGGAAGACAGCTGTTGAGACAGGAGCAGAATTTCCTTGTTTCCCAAAAAAGATTTGTGTGGGAAATCCTTGTAACAGTTACCTAAAGCTTTTCCTAAAAGGTCATGGCACGGTTTATTTGCTAATCTTCTTTCCTTTTGCACCATCACGACAAGAATGCAGATGCAAAGTCTGGAGATCCAACCACGTCTTTGGGCTCCAGAATAAGAACCTTATCCTATAGATGATGGTGTGGTAAGGTGTAAGGAGCATGTTCACTGACAATTTCATGGAACAGAGTTGCCTTACCAGTTGTGATGGTTGATTGTATGTGTCAAGTTGGCTGGGCCACAGGGTGTCCAGGTATTTGGTCAAACAGTATTCTGGGTATTTCTATGAGGGTATTTGGGGATGACTTTAACATTTAATAATGTAGACTTAGGGAAGCAGATTGCCTTACCTAATGTAGGTGGGCCTTGTCCAGTCAGTTGAAGGCCTGAATAGAACAACAGCAGCAGCAGCAGCAGCAGCAGCAGCAGCAGCAGCAACAACAACAAGCACTTGAGTTTAGGATAAATGGCAAAAAGTACCTGTGGACAGTCAGTGAATTGTTCTGTCTCACTGAAAAAATACTGACTTATACATCGGTCTTGACAGCTGTGTGGGGGATAAATTAATTCCTATTAAGTTTAAGCCACTGATACTTTGTGACTTTTTTTTTTCCATCATAGCTGAAACTAAACCTACAAAATACAGGGAAAGGGATATTTTTCATTATAATTTTAGAAATGAAAATTCCTCTATTCCCAACTTAAAATACAAATAACGAAGTTAAATATACATCAAAATATAGAATTATTTAGCATACTAAGTATACATTACCATATTGTAACATCTTTCCACTCAGATTCTTCAGTTTGTTTACAGGGTTCTTGTGTTAATAAAGAATGTGAAGATCATCATTAAATTTTTTTTAAATGTTTATTTGGCTTAGACAGGGACAGCACAAGCAGGGGAGGGGCAGAGAGAGAGGGAGACACAGAATCCAAAGCAGGCTCCAGGCTCCGAACTGTCAGTACAGAGCCCAATGCGGGGCTCAAACCCATGAACCAGGAGATCATGACCTGAGCCGAAGTCAGCTGCTCAACCAACTGAGCCATCCAGGTACCGCTTTTTAAATTTTTTTAAAATATTTATGAAGATCATTATTTTAATTTGAGATGGACATCAGAGGCTGGCCTGTTATGTGCTTTTCAACCAGTGGACATTTCTGAAAAATAGCTGATTTCCTGTAGAGAGAACTCATTCACTTTGCACAATATCATCTCCATTCCTCCTAAACTCTTTTACTTCTTTTACTTCAGTTAGTTTATACTGGCCATGATTCCTTTGGGTATTTTACAACTATTTGTCAGTTTAACAATTATAATCAGTAAAAGTGATACAAAGATAAATCATTCATTGATCAAATATTAAAAATAAACTGATTTGAATATCATTTCTCTGTTGTAAATTAATATTTAAGTCTAAAATCATTTTGAATTTATATACCAGGCTCAAGTATAAGAACTTTACTATTTATCTTTAAAGCAAGCATCAACTAATAAATAAATCAATAAATCAATCAATAAATAAGGCAGGAGTCAACTAACTTTTACTGCAAACAGGAAGATAAGTAATACATTAGGTTTTTCAAGGAAGTTGGGCTCTGTCCCAATTCTGTACATGCATACCTTAAAGATATTGTGGGTTTGATTCCAGACCACCTCAATAAAGCAAATATCTCAATAGAGTCAAATGAAATTTGTGCAATACTATTATGTCTTTAAAAAACAATGAGTATGTTAATTAAAAAACACTTTGAGGCACCTGCGTGGCTCAGTTGTTTAAGCGTCCAACTTCAGCTCAGGTCATGATCTCACAGCTCGTGAGTTTGAGCCTACATCAGGCTCTGTTCTGACAGCTCAAAGCCTGGAGCCTACTTGAATTCTGTGTCTCCCTTTCTCTCTGCCCTTCCCCCACTCATGCTGTGTCTCTCTCTGACTTTCAAAAATAAATAAATGAAATTTAAAAAATTAAAAAAATATTTTATCATGCGTGAGTTCCATGACTCACATACTTCTTTTTTTTCAATATATGAAATTTATTGTCAAATTGATTTCCATACAACACGCAGTGCTCATCCCAAAAGGTGCCCTCCTCAATACCCATCACCCACCCTCCCTTCCCTCCCACCCCCCATCAACCCTCAGTTTGTTCTCAGTTTTTAACAGTCTCTTATGCTTTGGCTCTCTCCTACTCTAACCTCTTTTTTTTTTCCTTCCCCTGCCCCATGGTTTCTGTTAAGTTTCTCAGGATCCACATAAGAGTGCAACCATATGGTATCTGTCTTTCTTTGTATGGCTTATTTCACTTAGCATCACACTCTCCAGTTCCATCCACATTGCTACAAAGGGCCATATTTCGTTCTTTCTCATTGCCATGTAGTACTCCATTGTGTATATAAACCACAATTTCTTTATCCATTCATCAGTTGATGGACATTTAGGCTCTTTCCATAATTTGGCTATTGTTGAGAGTGCTGCTATAAACATTGGGGTACAAGTGCCCCTATGCATCAGTACTCCTGTATCCCTTGGGTAAATTCCTAGCAGTGCTATTGCTGGGTCATAGGGTAGGTCTATTTTTAATTTTCTGAGGAACCTCCACACTGCTTTCCAGAGTGGCTGCACCAATTTGCATTCCCACCAACAGTGCAAGAGGGTTCCTGTTTCTCCACATCCTCGCCAGCATCTATAGTCTCCGGATTTGTTCATTTTGGCCACTCTGACTGGCGTGAGGTGATATCTAAGTGTGGTGTTGATCTGTATTTCCCTGATAAGGAGCAACGTTGAACATCTTTTCATGTGCCTGTTGGCCATCCGGATGTCTTCTTTAGAGAAGTGTCTATTCATGTTTTCTGCTCATTTCTTCACTGGGTTATTTGTTTTTCGGGTGTGGAGTTTGGTGAGCTCTTTATAGATTTTGGATACTAGCCCTTTGTCCGATATGTCATTTGCGAATATCTTTTCCCATTCCGTTGGTTGCCTTTTAGTTTTGTTGGTTGTTTCCTTTGCTGTGCAGAAGCTTTTTATCTTCATAAGGTCCCAATAATTCATTTTTGCTTCTAATGCCAGATATCAGATTCACATAATGAGGCATCTTCTGCCCCTGCAGCTCTGTGTTATGATTCAATTGAGTTTCTTCAGTGAGACACAGAATCGTTCCTGAAAACTAACCCTACAGTGGGGTACATAGAGTAAACTAACTATACATGGAGGTGACTGGGAACACATAAATGTTTTCTACTAATGCGAAACTCTACTAAAATTTATCTTAGTCCAATCCATAAACAAAAGGAGCCACAACTACACCAGGAAAAGAGATCCTTATGACTCTTTTCAAATAGCAGAAATATAAATTAAAATTGAAAATTAAGCTTTTCATGTAATTCCTTGCATTACCTAAGGTGTGATGGGTACCTCTTTTGATAAACTTCACTAATTATAGGCTTTTATTTAAGACTAGCTAGGAGTCACAAAATACTTTCCAAAAATATATTTTTATATCAACCAAATAATATGGTAAAAAATATTAGTGACAATCATTGGTAGAGTGGTTACCAGGCACTATTATAACCCTGTTTCATGTATTAACTAATTTAGATTTCACAACAAGCATATTTACTATTATTATCCTCATGATGAAAGTGAGGAACATGGGGATAAAATCTGTGCCTGAAGTTACACAGTCAGTGAATGGCCCCAGACAACCCTGATTTGACCCCAGACAGCCATGTGCCACAGTCCTTGTGCTCAGTATCTCAAAGTGTACCCTATAATTACATAGCAAGACAGACACTGTACTATCTGTGTTGAAGGTATTGTCTTACTACCTTCTTGCTTAAGGACATCATTTCTTCTGGTCAGATGCAAGCTACTTGAATTGATTTGTGCCATCAATACCTAGATACTTGTCAGTTTTGACTCTCACTAAAGCCATGCTTTTATCATTGCAAGATATTATGCCCATTCACTAATGTCATTTAGGATTTTAATTCTCTCCCAAGTGACTGTTACTAGATAGCTACAGAGTTATAATCACTGGATACTAAAGGATTATGGTTTGCAGCTTCTCACATCTTTAGGTACCCTATCAGGCTAGTCACTTACCCAAATATGTGTACATAGGCATGTATGTGTGTGTGTATGAATGTTTGTATACCCACAGACACAACATGCATACATGTATTTGTATGTGTCTGTGTATACATATTTATATACACAGACACGCACCCACATACACTTTCCTGTGCTTGTTATAGTTTCCCATTTGTATAGCTGAATATACAGGGTTTGGTATTTTAAAAGGAGATATCAAAGCATGTAGATGACTAAAAAGTAACAAGAATCTGATGGACACTCAAAAGGATGGACAAGGATAAACAATTAAGACTCTCAGGGCAAGATGTATGACTTACTACCTTTACTTCATGAAATTGTGCCAAGATGCAGAAATATGTGTTTCATGGACATTATTTTTAATCTTCTCCAACATCCCTCACTAGTGTAAATCTCAACAAAAAGCATTTAATTATATAATAACCTTGAACTATTGAGAAATAGCTTACAGGTTTATATAAGGCAATTTCAGATAATTGTGCTCAATGTAGAGGAATGTAAGATACTACTTGAAAAGTTCTAATTCCTTTTTTGTGTAACAATAAATTCTTAGGTAAACTGTTGAAGAGCTTGTTTCTATTAGTGGTTATATAGATATCTGCAGAGAGCACTTTACATGATTCACATATATAATGTAGATAAATACAAAACAATAAATTATATTTGTATTTAAATGAAAATATGTTTTGAGTAAAATCTATGTGCTATACATAGATAAATATTTATATATAATTGTATACATGGTATAGTTAATATATATAATATTATAAATGTATAATGTATATATATGTTAACATATAGAGAATTAGATAAAAGATGAAAACTAGATTTATGAATTTGGTATTTTCCTTTAAATGACAATAGATACATATAGTGCTGGACTCTGAAGTCCATTGAAATGTTGTTTTATTTATTAGCTATGTAATTTTTGGCAGTCATACTACTTAACTTCTCTGAGCCTTAGTTTTCTCATTTAGAAACTCAAGTATTATTGTAGTACCCAAATCAGAGGATTAGTATGAAAACCAATTAAGATAATATTTTTAAAAATCATAGAGGGCTACATCATGGAAACTAAACCTTCATTAAATGTTAATTCATGTTAATAGTGTGTATATATATTGTTGTTTGGAGAAGAGAAAAAAGAATGAAAGAGAGAAAGCGGCCGTGTTATGTGTGATATATATACATATGTGTTTTATGTTTATAAAATTATACAGCTATAAAATTCACAAGGTGTGTAAAGTTATGTATTTAATAAATGACAGAGGTATTTCATTTGGCCTCAGAATCCACATCAGGAAATAGCAAATTCTGAAACCTTGTTTACATCTCTTTCTTAATTTTAAAATCATTACATGAACATAATGTGAAATGAGTTACATTCTGAAATATTTTATTTTGTGCAGGTGCACCTCAGAGATATTGCAGGTTTGGTTTCAGACCACCACAATAAAGCAAATATCACAAAAAAAGAAAAAAAGTGATCCAAATTAATTTTTTGTTTTCCCAATGCTATCTATATGTTATGTTTATACCATACTGTAGTGTATTGAACTACGATAACATTATGTGTAAAACACCAATGTATATACCCTAATTTAAAAATACTTCCTTGCTAAAGAATGCTAACTATAATCCGAGTGAGCTTTCAGGAAGATATAATCTTTTTGCTGTTGGAGGGTCTTGCCTCAATGTTGATGGCTGCTGATTGATCAGAGTGGTGGTTGCTAAAGGTTGGGGTGTCTGTGGCAATTTCTTAATTCTACTTTGGTTAACTCTCTTTCAGTAACATTTTTTTTTCTGTAGCATACAATGGTGTTTGATAGCATTTTACCCACAGCAGATCTTTTTCTCCAAATTGGAGTCAATCCTTCCAAACCTTGCCACTGTTTTATCAGCTAAGTATATATGTAATATTTGAATACTGTAAAAACTTGGATTGTGAGTAACTTGTTCTGTGAGTGTTCCTCAAGATGAGTAAACATTTCTTATAAATTTTAACTTGATAAACGAGCAATGTCTTGCAATATGAGTAGTATGTGAAGCGAAATGTCACATGATCACAACTGAGCCAATGGTTCTTGAAATTCACTTTGATATAGAAGTGCTTTGGATTACAAGCATGTTCCTAGAACAAATTATGCTCAAAAACTGAAGGTTTTACTGTACTTTGTTGTCTTTTCAACAGTCTTCACAGCATCTTTACTAGGAGTACACTCCACCTCAAGAAACCACTTCTTAGCTCATCCATAATAAGGAACTTCTCCTCTTTCATTAAAATTTTCTGATGAGCAACTCAGTCCTATCTTCAGCATCCACTTCTACTTCTAGTTCTCTTGCTGTTTCCATCAAATCTTCATTATTTTTTCCACTGAATCTTGAACCCCTCAAAATCATTCATGAGTGTTGGAGTCAACTTCTTGCAGATTCCTGTTCATGTTAATATCTTGATTCATAAATGAAGAATCATGAATGTTTTAATGATATCTACCTTGGAGAGTGCATTCCAGAAGATTTTTCATTTATTTTTCCTAGGTCCATCAGAAGAATTACTATCTACAACAGCTATAGCCTTACCAAATGTATTTCTTAAATAATAAGACTTAAGAATCAAAATGACTTCCTGATCCATGGACTACAGAATGGATATTGTGTTAGCAAGCATGAAAACATCAGTATTATTGTTCATCTCCATCAGAGCTCTCGGATGACCAGATACATTGTCAAGTAGTCATATTTTTAAAGGACTCCTTTTTTTCTGAGCAGTTTATCTTAATGGTGGATTTAAAATATTCAGTAAACGCTGTAAATAGATGTGCTGTTGTTCAGGTCTTTTTATTCCATTTGTAGAGCACAGGTAAAGCATATTTCTCATAATTCTTAAGGGCCCTAGAATTTGTAGAATGGCAAATGAATATTGGCTCCAACTTAAAGTCACCACCTGCATTGGCCCATAACGACAGAATTAGCTTCTCCTTTGAAACTTTGAAGCCAGGCATTGACTTGTCCTCTCTAGCTATGAATGTCCTAGATGGCATCTTCTTCCAATATAAGGTTATTTTGTGTGCATTGAAAATCTGTTGGTTAGTTTCACCACCTTCATTAATCTTCTGAGCTAGGTCTTCTGGAAAACTTGCTGCAGCTTCTACATCAGCACTTGCTGCTTCACATTGCACTTCTATGTTACAGAGACATCTTTCCTTAAACCTCATGAACCAACCTCTGCTATGTTCAAACTTTTCTTTTGCAGCTTCCTCACCTTTCTCAGCTTCCTAGGATTGAAGAGAGTTAGGGCCTTGATCTGGATCAAGCTTTGGCCTAAGGGAAAATTGTGACTGGCTTGACCTTCCATCAAGGCCCCTAAAACTTTCTCCACATCAGCAATAACG
Source organism: Felis catus (assembly GCF_018350175.1). NCBI lineage: Eukaryota > Metazoa > Chordata > Mammalia > Carnivora > Felidae > Felis > Felis catus. The sequence goes on along the minus strand of NC_058371.1, from coordinate 56,798,215 downwards.
CTGTTTCAGTTTCTTATCATTCATGTGTTCACTGGACTATCAGTTTTACTTTCCATCAAAACCTTTTTCTTTACATTCATAAACTGTTTGGTGTAAGAGACCTAGCTTTCAGCCTATCTTATCTTTCGGCATAACTTTCTCACTAAGCTTAATCATTTATTTTTATTCTTATTTATTTTTGAGAGAGAGAGACAGACAGACAGAATCTGATTGGGGAGTGTCAGAGAGAGAGGGAGACACAGAATCCAAAGCAGGATCCAGGCTCTAAGCTGTCAGCACGGAGCCCAATGCAGGGCCAGAACCCAGGAACTATGAGATATATGACCTGAGCCAAAGTCAGATGCCCAACTGACTGAGCCACCCAAGTGCCCCTAAGCTTAATCATTTTTAGTTTTTGGTTAAAGTGAGAGATGTGTGACTTTTCCTTTCACGTGAACACTTCAAGGCCTATTAGGATTAGGGTTGTTAATTGACCTAATTTCAATATTGTTGTATCTTAAGGAATAAGCATGTTTGAGAATAGGGAAAGAGACAGGGGAATAGCCAGTTGGTGGAACAGTCAGAACACACATAACATCTATCAATTCATTTCACCATCTTGTATGTATGTAATTCATGGCACCCTCAAATATTTACAATGATCACATTAAAAATCATTTATCCCAGATCACCTAAAAATGTAATGAAATAGTTTGAAATAATATTTCAAATATCAAAATAATGAAAAAGTTTGAAATATTGTGAGATTTAACAAAAAGTGACACAGAGCCATGAAATGAGGAAATGTAGTTGGAAAAACGGTGCCCATAGACTTGATTCAAGCAGGTTTCCACAACTCTTCAGTTTGTAAAAAACACAGTATCTGCGAAGTGCAATAAAGTGAAGTGCAATAAACAAAGTATGCCTGTACATAGATTGGTCCCCATTTGCCTTAACAAATGTTCCCCATATTTTTAAAGCACTGTATACCTCTACTTAAAAATTATACATTGTACCTTTGTACCGATTGGTGTGATCGTTTGATTAATGTCTGTTTGAACCATTAAGAAACAATCTCCATAGTACAGGTTGATATTGTTTATGACTGTATCTCCAAAGTGTAATATGATGTCCAGTTTATAGTGGCTCCTTAATAAATATTTTTTGAAAGAATGGAAAAGAATATATAGCAATTATATTCAATCATTTATTTTTTATACATTTAACACATATTTATTAAGCATTCAAGATGTGTTAGGCACCCTTCTTGGCTTTTGATACTTATCAGTGAACAAAACAATGATTCCTTACCTAATGAAACTTGGAATTCCTGTGGCTGGCACACAAAAACTAATACGTACAATAAATGAATAAATTGTTTTATAAGAATAGGTGATAAAAGCTTCGAAAAAAATTAGAACAGGTAAGAAAGTCAAAGTAGACATGACTACAAATGGAGCTATAAAATCTAATTTTGAGGGAGATCCATCTGGTCTGGAGAAATGAGTTTGAGAATCATTTGTCATAAAGCCAGAATATGAAGCATGAGAATAAAAGACACCAGCAAAAAGTGAGTGTGGATAAAAGGGACTGAGGACCAAAGATTGAGCCCTGGTACATTCCAGTGGTAAAAGGAGAAAAAGGAAAGAAAGGAAAGGAAAACAAAACAAAACAACAACAGCCAAAACAAGTAAAGAAAACAGAGAAGGAGTGACTAGTTAAATAGGAGTAAAAACGAGTGCAAGCATCCTGGCAGCTAAATTCATACTATTAACATGAAGTATTAAATAATCATGAATTGGGACACATACTGGGTTAGGTTAAGCTGAAGATTAAAAACTATGTTTCAGTGCTTTGGGGAGTCACTATTTTTAGAAGTATGGATAAGTGACTATACAGTTGTATTCATTAAAACTGTTGTGATTCGCTTCTACACAGACATAAGTAATGATAGGAAGTAGGGACAGCAGTCCTTTGCATAATTTTATCAAAGTAATTATTTAAGTGCTTTTCAAAAAATTATGTATTTGGGTTTTAGTTTATGTGTGTATCAGGAAGATTTCACACTAATACATATATCATTGTAGTATAATTAAAATGTGTACTTGAGTTTTGTGAAATACGTGATCAAATATTTAGAAATACTTAGAATCAGATAATATAATCAACTTTCAGCAGTGATAGGAACATATGCATTCTAAAAATTGAATTTTGAATAATTATCACTATCATACTCATTATATAAGATGACAAGCTAAATAAATGATTATTGAGATTCATTTGGATAACTAGAATTCTACAAAAATAACTTTATTATTTGCTATTACAAAGGAGTTTGTTGGAATTTAAGCTCTATGTGACAGGCTGTCTACCTAGTGTTTGTTTCTACTATTTCTTTATTGGCCATATTGATCTAGGGTTTGCATTAAAATGTTTTGATATTATATGTTGGTCATATGATTTTTCAAAGTTAACTTTTTGTCCATCTTTGCATTACAGAATATTATGCATAGTCCTTTGAGTTCACATTGTTTCCAATTATTCCTATAGATAAAAAGAATGCATGTATTTTTTGAGTGAAATCAGAGCCTCAAAATACATATTTTAGTGGATTGTGTGCAAAAATATTTAAAGTCTGTAAGTATGATTTACTGTTAATGCATTGGAAACATAATCCAAGAATAGGAACTCTGAGTTGTTTTACATAGAGTGGACATAAGTCGTAATCAGTAAATGTGTAGCCTTCATTTCTCAACAGCTAATTATAAATCATTAGAAAGTAGGTGAGTTTTTTGCTCACCTACTAAATTTGAGTTTTTGCTTCAGAACCTTATATTTTTATGTGATTTTTGAGCCTGTTAGCTGAAAATGTTAGCTAATAGTATTATTTTCCGAAAGGGTGTGTATGTATCTGAAAGTGCTATTACATGACTCCGTGGTGTTTTGCCTTAGCCATTCCTGGTGGGAATCCCATTATCTACAGCTCTGTGGCCTTATGGATAACACCTTGCTTCTCTTTGCACAGAATCTGTCTCTAATTGTTTGCACACTGTGATGTTTTGTAGGTTTCTTCTGCCTATGACTACATCTCATTGCCCCCAAAGGGATCTTGTAAGCTCTTGAAACATTTCTTAAGCCCACCTTCTGTTCTGTTCTCCCTTATTCAGCTTTTTGGAAAGCATTTACCTTGATACCCTGGTGTTCTGTTTTGTTGATTCTCATCGTGTGGCTTCTGAGGCAAAGCTAATTTGCAGTCATGGTTTTTGAAGTATTGGGTTTGGATGCACTGACTTAAAATAAGAATTATGTGTCAACTAAAAATTGAGTGGAAAGTAAATGTGTCTATGATAACTTTTATGTAATTTAAAAATAAAAATGAAGGAAAGGAATAATCATTTATTCTTTTATACCTCATTAGTTAAAATAAGTTTGAGAGGGTGTTTTTAATAGTTTTTTTTTCTGAGAGTATCATGTTTTTAAAAACGATTAAGATGACAGCTGATACTGTATACATGCATTTTATTTGACACAAAGTACTTATACACAAATCAAATCAGTTATTTTTCATTGGTAGTAAAAATTGGTAATCAGATTTCCTAAGTGTGAGGAAAGAAGAATAAAAAGGTTGTGACAAACAACAACAACAACAACAAAAAATTAATGATAGCTTTGTTTCAAATATATATTATGAAGAACTACACTAATATAAAAAAATCAAGACATTGATAAAGTACCATAGATGATTATAACAATATGATAAATTCTATTTATTAAGACTTTAATAGGAGGTTCTAATTATTTTTAATTTATAACAATTTAAATCCATGTTTATGTAGAATTAATGAAGTAGCTGAAAAATAAAATAATTGAGGTAACCAGACAAAAACAAAAATGACAAAGTACCCATTATGAACAAAGGCACTATGGGAGACTTTATGATTGTATTGCTGTTCCCTCCTTTGAGGAGAGAAAGCTCTTCCTTACTCCAAGGATATCAGTGTCACATTTCTTAATCACTGCTTGGTGCAGTTTAGGAAGAAGATAATTTCACAAAATATTCAAACATTCAGGAATTTACTCTAAGACTTCCTTACCCTTACTTTTCTCCATCTCCATATCTTTCTCCAGGAATTCCATCAGCTCTTACTAATCAGTGCCTCATCATTTTTTTAAGCTTATTTATTTATTTTGAGAGAGAAAGAGAGCAGGGAAGGGGCAGAGAGAGAGAGAGAGAAAGAGAGAGAGAGAGAGAATCCCAAGCTGGCTCCCTGCTGTCAGCACGAAACCTTACATGGAGCTCCATCTCATGAACTGTGAGATCATGACCTGAGCCGAAAAATCAAAAGTCAGACCCTTAACAGACTCAGCCACCCAGGTGACCCAATACCTCATCATTTTAATAAAATAATTATTTTATATTTTCCACACATTTATGCAGCTCTTTCATTTTTGATATTTTTATTCATATGAATTCACAAAATGACATAATGTTATTTTAAACTCTAAAAGTTAGCAAATTATTATGTTTTAAATTCATCACCAGTGATATACTTATCTCACTTCAGTTCAGTAAGAAATTTGTGATGAAAACTGTTATTTCTCAATATAATCTGTGCATGGATTCATATTTGAATTACAGTTGGTGTTCATGTCTGTATAAGTTAGATAGTAACAGCACACTCTACAACAAGATACAGTTAAATTACATTTTTCTACCTGTTTTTGAAAAGTAATGGTCATTAAGCATATATTAGTTTTAATGTAATAATTACTTGTATCTTTATATCAAATTCAACATTTATTCTGTGTAACTTAGTAATTTTCCCTCAATTGTTGCCAGATTTTTTTTCATTGATCTATTTAGTCATGCAGATTTAAGACATATTCTAACAACAGAATATAAGACATATTCTAATAATTATGATTATATTTATTCAAATAACTTTTAATTTCTTCAATCAATTAAGAGGGTTTATAACATAACCTTCGAACTCCAATTTGTCTTTCACATCTTTTATCATTTTTGTTTTTCACTTGGAGTCTTATATTTGACAAGCAGATATCAGGTATTTATAATGTATAGATCCTTATCAGGTAGTATGAGAAATGCAACAAAGTTTGATTTGTGTATTGTCTAGACCCTCTTCTCCTGTTCAGAATATGGATTTATTTCAAATTATTCAAGTTCAGGATATACCACTCTTTTTTTTTTTTCCAAGTTAACACTTTTGGTAATATGTACTGAGTCAGGTATCTGAAATACAGTCATTTTTCATTTTTGTTTTTCTAACTAAGCTAAAATACCATATGATCAAAATTCCTAGTCCAAAATATTTTTCAGTTGATAAAAGTTTATATTATTTTATCTAATTCCAATTTCATTTATATTTTGGATAATATGCTCTTTCATATTTTGGATATTTATATAAAATGTACCTCCTCCGGCCGGGCACCTAGATGGCACAGCTGGCTAAGCGTCAGGCTTCGACTCAGGTCGTGATCTGACAGTTGGTGAGTTCCAGTTCCCTGCTGGGCTCTGTGCTGACAGCCTGGAGCCTGAAGCCTACTTAGGATTACATGTCTCTCTCTCTTCCCCTCCCCTGCTCCCTCTCTGTCTGTCTCTGTCTCTGTCTCTCTCTCAAAAAAAAAAAAAAAAAAACATTTAAAAAATGTAAGAAATAAATGTAACTCCTCACAAATCCTTTTCTAAGTGGGCTACCTAAATATTCAAGTGACTAAATATGTCGTTATTAGGCCATACTCTTCATTCATTCATTCATTCATTCATTCTGGGCTATCAGAAAAAACTACAGAATATTTGTTAAAATGGATTGCTTTGGATTAGAAAATCTTAGATTTCAATATTATTCCAAACACACTATGACCTACTCTACCTTAAATCCCATTATTAACTTCTCTGGGCCTTAATTACCATTTATGTGTTAACACAGAGGCTGAATGGTTGAGGAATGCTTACAGAAACCCTGGGTCTTACCTAATGCGCTAAGATTCAAAGTATACAAAGGAGACAGGAGCACAGATTAAGTTTTCATTTTTGGAGAAGCCTGACTCCTTCAAGCACAAGATTTCTAATTGTCTCTTTCTCCTTCATTGAGATTCCTTTTGGATTAGCACACTGCTTTTCCAGTCTTCCTCCAGCTCTGGTATGAGGAGGAAGAAGTTACAAGTCTGCTATTTATCCTTTCCTCCCCAATGTAATAAAAGCAAACAAATGAATTAAAATGTTCTCTTGTTTTTCACATCTTTTATGAAGCCATATCTTTGCTGCTTTTATAGTCAGATTTATCAGAACAATAGACTATATGTATTGTCACAAAATTACACTTCAAATTCATTCTTCAACCCCCTACAATATGGTTTTTGTTCCTATTTCTTCTTTCCCAAATTGTTTTTGCTGTGGCCACAACTGCGATTGAACTTCAGAAATGCAATAAATGTCATTATGATTCCTTTTTTTTTTTTTTTTTTTTTTTTGCCTGCTGGATCTGATTCATCATTAGAGATGTCAATTCTTCCCGCCACCATAAAATTATATTTCTCTTCTGATACCACATTCTTCTTATATTCTTCCTATACCTTGGATTTTTCCTTTTCAGTCTCATTTTCTCTTTCTTCCTTTTTAACTGACATCTTATTTTTAGACTATGTCAGTGCTCAGTACAGGTCTTTATTTCTCGTTCTACCTTCTCTATGTAAATGACCTCATTCTTTCCTAGGGCTTTAATTCCTCTGCAGAAAATTCCCTAATTCTATATTTGACTCTTACCTCTCCTGCGATTTTCAGGTTTATATGTTCGATGTATGTCCAGGACTGAAAGTCAGTACAAATATATGAACCAGAATCTTGAAGCTCATTCTTCATATTTAATTACTTATTACAGCCGGTGCACAATCAATCCTATGTCCACCTTGCCTCGAAATCTGCTCATTTCTCTCTTACCAACTTTCCTCAACCTAACAACCCCATCCATTTTTCATCTTCAAGGACTGCTACCAAAGTCTCCTCCTATAGTGAAAAGATTAAATTGAACAGATCGCAGATGAGACCTGCAACACTTCTCTTTGCTTACCATTGAGTCTATAATAAAATCCAAATCCCTTCATTTGTCAAGTTGTCCTAATTATTTAGTTCTCACTCAACTACTCATCTTTCTCCACGTTCTCATTGCCCTCTAGCCACTTGTTCTTTTACTTCATCCAAATCAACAAGCTCTTTTCTGCTCTCCTTGCCTGTAATTTCCTATGTATCTTTCAAGTCTCAGCAAAAATATTATTTCCCTACAGAAAATTTTGCTGACTCTGTAATCTTAGGTATTTTCTGTTACTCTGTACCTCAGTATTTTGGCCTTCCCTCCATAAAGTTTATCATACTGTACTTCTGCGTGGGTCCAATTATGGAATAGCAACCTCCCCGTGAAATTGTCTTGGCCTTAGGATATCGGTGCAGGGGTTTTCTGTTCTGGTGCATGTACAATTTTCTGACATTGGAAGTTGAGAAAATCATAGTTGATTCACTGCGTAACTATAAAATTAGATAAGAGGGTATATTTAAATGTTTAGCAAAGCTATTACGTCATAAGACTTTATGAAATTATGTTTGCTTATGAGTATCTCTTCTATGCCAAGACATCCACCTTTTAAGAATAAAGGCAATTATTTTAGAAGGGTTAAAGAATGGATTCAAACTTGTCTGATCAGCTTTGCTAATTTTGCTGTTGCTAATTTTAACTGCATTTGTGAGGAAATTACTTTGCATTTCTATCTTTGTTTCCTCACTTTTAAAATACAGATGACAAGATCTAAGAGGCTGTATTAAGAACACAGTGAATGCGTATATGTTTAAGGTACAGTGCATAATACATATATACCCTGACCATTCAATGAACCTTGACTCTTATTTTAATTATGAATTATTTTTGCTTACTTTAACAAATATTCAGAAGTTTTTCTCTAAAAATATTGTCGTTCTAAACTCTTACGAAAACTTTTCATTTGCTATCTATACTTTTACTATACTTTCTCTTCTTTTTTCTCTATTAAAAAGTTTTTCAGGTCATGAAAATGATTTAAGTTTTCTTTTTTCCCAGCACAGGATCCTCAAGTTTTTTGCTAACACTTTTTGCAGTGAGATTGCAAAAGTGAATTATGACTTTATTTTATTCTCTTTCAGAATGTCATTGTTTGGCTCAGCAAAATGTCTCTGGTCCTTCTTTCAGCACTTTGAAATCTCTACTACTTAAATCTCTTTACTGTTTCAGGACCTTAATCATGTCAACTCATTTTAAAGTCTCCCTTTTAGTCTGAAAATATCTTATAAAATTATAGCCCAGGGTTCTAAACTTGCATTAATCTGCTGGCTGTGAACTGCCTACATTACTAGGCCAAGTTCATCCCACACACAGACCTTGAATGCCAGCCTGTGTCCATCCTGACAAGTAGTGTTGTCTTTCTCTCCCACTCCTTACACTTCCAGGCTTCACCCTCTACTAAAAATGGCATCTTAATCAGCATCTGCTAATGCACTCTTTCAAATCATTTTCTTACACCCACCTTTTCTGTTAAGTCTAGAATACTGAAATTAACACTTCCCCCAAATTCTTGGTCCTCTTTAGTTTTTATAACTACAGTTAACTTTCAGATCATATCTATATAATAGGAATGTATTCACATTGAAACGTAATTTTTAATTGACACAAAACATCTTTCAGATCTATTTGTAAACCAAATTTTGAGAGTATATTCAACATTTACTAATAAACAAAAGATTATTACTAGAATAGATAATGCAAAGGGCATAAAGGGCATCTGTTTTGCATACAATATCTCTAGACAGTATGTAATGCACTTCTTTTCCCTTTTTTTAAAATTTATTACCAAGTTAACTAACATACCGTGTAGTCTTGGCTTCAGGAATAGATTCCCAAGATTCATCATTTATATACAATGCCCAGTGCTCATCCCAACAAGTGCCCTCCTCAATGCCCATCACCCACCTCCACCACTTGCCCAACTCCCCACATCCATCAATCCTCAGGTTGTTCTCTATATTTAAGAGTCACTTATGGTTTGCTTCCCTCTCTCTAACTTATTTTTCCTTCCTTTCTCCTATGGTTTTCTGATAAGTTTCTCAAATTCCACATATTAATGAAATCATATGATACCTGTCTTTCTCTAACTGACTTATTTCACTTAGTACAACTCCCTCCAGTTCCATCCACATTGTTGCAAATGGCAAGATTTCATTCTCTTTCATCGCCAAGTAGCATTCCATTGTGTAGATATAAACCTTATCTGCTTTATCCATTCATCAGTGGATGGATGTTTGGGCTCTTTCCATAATTTGGCTACTTTTGAAACTGCTGCTATAAACATTGGTTTTCATGTGCCCCTATGAATCAGCACTCCTGTATCCTTCAAATAAATTACCAGTACTGCTATTGCTGGGTTGTAGGGTAATTCTATTTTTAATTTTTTGAAGAACCTCCACACTGTTTTCCAGAGTGGCTGCACCAGTTTGCATTCCCACCAACATTGCAAGAGGGTTCCCTTTTCTCCACATCCTCACCAACATCTGTTGTTTCCTGAGTTGTTAATTTTAACCATTCTGACCGGCGTGAGGTATCTAGTGTGGTTTTAATTTGTATTTCCCTGATGAGGAGCAATGTTGAGATTTTTTTCATGTGTGTTTGCCATCTGGATGTCTTCTTTGGAAAACTGTCTATTCATGTTTTCTGCCAATTTCTTCACTGGATTGTTTTTTGGGTGCTGAGTTTGGTAAGTTCATTATAGATTTTGGGTACTAACCCTTCATCTGATATGTCATTTGCAAATATCTTCTCCCATTCCAGCAGTTTATCTTGATGAGGTCTGAACAGTTCATTTTTGCTTTTGTTTCCCTTGCTTGGAGACATGTCAAGTAAAAAGTTGCTGTGGTGAGGGTAAAAGAGTTTGATCCCTGTTTTCTCCTCTAGGATTGTGATGGTTTCTGGTCTCACATTTAGGTCTTCCATCCATTTTGTTTATTTTTGTATGTGGTGTAAGAAAGTGGTCCAGTTTGGGGCGCCTGGGTGGCTCAGTCGGTTAAGCGACTGACTTCAGCTCAGGTCATGATCTCGCAGTTTGTGAGTTCAAGCCCCACGTCAGGCTCTGTGCTGACAGCTCAGAGCCTGGAGCCTGCTTCCGATTCTGTGTCTCCCTCTCTATGCCCCTTCCCCGCTCGTGCTCTGTCTCTCTCTGTCTCTCAAAGATAAATAAACATTAAAAAATTTTTAAAAAAATAAAAAGAAAGTGGTCCAGTTTCATTCTTCTGCATGTTGTTGTCCAGTTCTCCCAGCACCATTTGCTAAAGAGACTGTGTTTTATCCATTGGAACTTCTTTCCTGCTTTGTTGACGATTAGTTGGCCATATATATGTAGGTCCATTTCTGGGTTCTCTATTCTATTCCATTGGTCTGTGTGTCTGTTTAGTGTAAATACCATACTGTCTTGATGATTACAGCTTTGTAATACAGGCTGAAGTCCAGGATTGTGATGCCTCTTGCTTTGCCTTTTTTTTTTTTTTCAACATTACTGTGGCTACTCGGTGTCTTTTGTGGTTCCATACAAATTTTAGGATTGTTTGTTCTAGCTCTGTGAAGAATGCCGGTGCTATTTTGATTGGGATTGCATTGAGTGTATAGATTGCTTTGGGTAGTATTGACATTTTAACAATATTTTTTCATTCCACGATCATGGAAAATTTTTCCATTTTTTTGTGTCTTCAATTTCTTTCATGAGTTTTCTATAGTTTTCATCATACAAATCTTTTGGTTAAGTTTTTTCCTGGGTTAATTTATGGTTTTTTGTGCAATTGTAAATGGGATCGATTCCTTGATATCTCTTTCTGTTGCTTCATTATTGGTGTATAGAAATGCAACCAATTTCTGTACATTTATTTTTATATCCTGTGACTTTGCTGAATTCATGGATCAGTTCTAGCAGTTTTGGGGTTAGAGTCTTTTGGTTTTCCATTCAGAGTATCATGTCATGTGTGAAAAGTAAAAGTTCGACTTCTTTGCCAGTTTGGATGCCTTTCATTTCTTTATGTTGTCTGATTGCTGAGGCTAGGACATCCAACACTACGTTAAACAACAGGTAAGAGTAGACATCCTTATTTTGTTCCTGATCTCAGGGGGAAAGCTCTCAGTTTTTCTCCATAGAGGATGATATTAGCTGTGGGCCTCTCATATGTGGCTTTTACAATGTTAAGGTATGTTCCTTCTATACTGACTTTCTTGAGGGTTTTAGTAAGAAAGGATGCTGTATTTTGTCAAATGCTTTTTCTGCATCTATTGACAGTATAATATGGTACTTTTCATTTCTTCTATTAATGTGATGTAGCACGTTGATTGATTTGCAAATATTGAACCAGCCCTGCAGCTCAGGAATGAACCCTACTTGATCATGGTGAATAATTCTTTTAATATACTATTGAATTCAATTTACTAGTATCTTGTTGAGAATTTTTGTTCATGTTTATCAAGGATATTGGCCAGTAATTCTCCTTTTTAGTCTGGTCTCTGTCTGTTTTGGGAGTCAAGGTAATGCTGGCTTCATCAAATGAGTCCGGAAGGTTTCCTTCCATTTCTATCTTTTGGAACAGCTTGTGAAGAATAGGTATGAACTGTGCTTTAAATGTCTGGTAAAATTCCTCTGGGAAGCCATCTGGCCCAGGCCTCTTATTTGTTGTGAAATTTTTGAGAACCAATTCAATTTTTTGGCTGATTATGGGTCTTTTCAAATTTTCTCTCTCTTCCCTTTGAGTTTTGGTAGTGTGTGGGTGTCTAGGAATTTTTCCATTTCTCCCAGATTGTCCAGTTTGTTGGCATAAAAATTTTCATAGTATTCCCTACTAATTGTTTGTATTTCTGGGGTGTTGGTTGTGATCTCTCCTCTTTCATTCATTTTATCTACTTGGTTCATCTGTCTTTTTGAGAAGTCTGGCTAGGGGTTTATCAATTTTATTTATTCTTTCAAAAACCAGCTCTTATGTCCACTGCTCTGCTCTACTGTTTTGTTTTTGTTTTTTGTTTTTGGATTTTGGATTTTATATTGTTTACTTCTGCTCTAATCTTTATTATTTCTCTTCTGCTGGCTTTGGGATTTCTCTGCTGCTATCTTTCTAGTTCATTTAGGTGTAAACTTAAGTTCTATATTTAGGACCTTTCTTGCTTCTAGAGAGAGGTCTGGATTCCAATGTATTTTCCTCTTAGAACGGCCTTGGCAGCATCCCAAAGGTTTTGAACTGTCACGTTTTCATTTTCATTTTCTTCCATATATTTATTAATTTCTTCTTTAACTTTCTGGTTGACTCATTCATTCTTTAGTACAATGTTCTTTAACCTCCCTGCGTTTGGGGGCTTTCCAAAATTTTCCTGTGGTTGACTTCAAATTTCATAGTGTTGTGATCTGAAAAATATGCATGGTATGATGCCCATCCATTTATATTTGTTGAAGGGTGTTTTATGACCCAGTATGTAATCTATTCTGGAGAATGTTCCATGTGCACTCAAGAAGAATGTGTATTCTGCTGCTTTTGGATGAAAAGCTCGAATATATCTGTTAAGTCCATCTGGTCCAATTTGGTCCAATATGTCATTCAGAGGCATTGTTTCTTTATTGATTTTCTACCTAAATGATCTGTCCATTGTTGTATGTGGAGTATTAAAGTCCCTTACAATCATGATATTAGTATCTATACATTATATATGTATACATATCTATACATTTATTTATGTTTGTGATTAATTGATACATATTTGGCCGTTTCCCGTGGGGGCATAAATATTTACAATTGTTAGCTCTTCTTGATGGATAAACACCTTAATTATTACATAATATTCTTCATCTCTTGTTATAGTCTTTGTTTTGAAATCTAGTTTGTCTAGTATAAGTATGGCTACTCTGGCTTTCTTTTGACATCCAGAAACATGATAGATGGTTCTCCATCCCGTCAATTTCAATCTGCAGGTGTTCTCAGGTCTAAAATGAGACTCTTGTAGGCAGCATATAGAATGATCTTGTGGGTTTCTTTTTGTTTGTTTGTTTGTTTGTTTTTTGTTCTGTTTTGTTTTGTTTTGTTTTGTTTTTTATCCATTCTGATACCCTATGTCTTTTGATTGGGGCATTTAGTCCATTTACATTCAGAGTTATTATTGAAAGATATCGATTTAGCATCATTGTGTTATCTATAGGTTTCATGCTTATGGTGATATCTCTGGTCCTTTTTAGTTAGTCTTTGCTGCTTTCCACTCACAGAGTGCCCCTTAGGATCTCCTGTAGGGCTAGTTTAGTGGTCATGAACTCCTTTAGTTTTTGTTTGTCTGGGAAAGCCTTTATCTCTCCTTCTATTCTGGATGACAGTCTTGCTGGATAAAGGATTCCTGGTTGCATATTTTTCATATTCAGCACATTGAATATTTTCTGCCCTCCCCTTCTGGTCTGCCAAGTTCAGTGGACAGATCTGCTACCATCATTATGTGGCTACACATTTGTCCCTAGCTGGCTTCAGAATACTCATTTTATATTTGTATTTTGCCAGTTTCACTATGATATGTCATGGTGTTGACCTATTATTGTTAATTTTGAAGGTATTTCTCTGTACCTCCTGGAATTGGATATCTGTTTCCTCCCCCAGATTAGGGAAGTTCTCAGCTATAATTTGTTCAAATAAAACTTCTTTCTCTTTCTCTCTTCTTTCGGACCTCCTGTGATATGGATATTTTGTTTCATTGAATCACTTAGGTTTCTAATTCTTCCCTCATGGTTTAGTAATTTCTTTCCCCTCTTTTTTTCAGCTTCATCATTTTCCATAATTTTAACTTGTATTTCACTTATTATTTCTTCTGCTTCTTCCATCCTTGCCATCACTTTGTGCAGTTTATTGCATCTCATTTACAACGTTTCTTAATTCATCATGACTATTTCTTAGGTCTTTGATCTCTGCAGCAATAGATTCTCTGCTGTCTTCTTTGCTTTTTTCAAGTCCAGCTATTAGTCTTATGACTATTCTAAATTTTTGTTCAGATATATTGTTTATGTATGTTTTGAGCAATTCTCTGGCTGTCATTTCTTCCTAAAATCTTTTGAGGAGAATTCTTCTGTTTCATCATTTTGGCTATGTTTCTGTCTTTTACCTGTTTTAATAGCTTATGTCTCCTGCACCTGTGAGTACTACTATATTCAAAAAGATGTCATGCACTGTCCAGGGCCTAGCACTTGAGGAAGTGTTTTTGGCGTGTTTACGTGTACTCTGTTGTTGAGTCTTTGGCTGTCTATCCTGCTGCTTATAGTAGTCGATTGTTTAGATCTTCTACCAGGTGTGCTTTGAATTGTTGAAGTAACCCTGGGAAAATTTAAAAAAAAGAGGGGAAACCTTATCCCATACAAATTAAAAATGAAAGGGGAAACAAAACAAAACAAAACAAAACAAAAATGACCAGGCAGAGAATCAAAGAAACTATAACGCTGAATCCAGAGAAACAGAGAGAGAAAAATAAAGAAGACACCAAAAAGTTGTACAAAGAATAGAGTAAAAATTCTGATTAAACAAGCAACCAGAACAGAGAAAGAAAAAAATATATATATATGTATATAAATATATATTCTATACACATAGAATATATATATATATATTCTATACACATATAATAAGAATTGTATATATGAGTTATTATATATAATAGGAAATATATTTATTGTAAAATGTATATGTAACTATATAATAAGAATTATATAGATGAAATATATATATATATATGAAAAATATATTTATATATATGGCAAAAATTGACCAAAAATCAAATCAGAAACTGTGAGCCTGATTCCAAAGAGAAGGAAAAAAACAGGGTATTAAGAAGAAGAGAAAAGAGAAGAGAGAAGAGAAGGAAAGAAAAGAGAAAATAATAATAATAATAATAATAATAATATAAAAGACAGACTAACATACAAAACTGCAGGACAGTTTTCTGTTGGTTCCTGGGACCAGTGGCTATACTGGTCTGGAGGAGAGGCAGTCTGGGTTGGTCAGTGTCACTTTCACTTCAGTAGATAAGAAGTTACCAGGCCCGGAGGTGTGGGTTTGGTGTAAGTGGTCCTGCCTCCATTGGGGGCCACTGTCCAGTTCTTTGATGCTCCACCAAATGGGGAGAAAAATGGTGACGCCCCAACCTCTCCTCCCTGGACCAGATA
Organism: Felis catus; assembly: GCF_018350175.1. Classification (NCBI taxonomy): domain Eukaryota; kingdom Metazoa; phylum Chordata; class Mammalia; order Carnivora; family Felidae; genus Felis; species Felis catus. The sequence continues at coordinate 56,782,987 of NC_058371.1, read as the reverse complement.
TATCCAACACACTGTTCAGGCAACCATCACAGAGCAGTGCAGGCAGCTGGCTTGTCCTGCTCCACAGTCTCCTGTGCCTCCGAGGCGCTTGGCTGGGATTCAAAACCCAATGTCTTAAAGGATCCTGCTTTGCACTGCCCAGTTCTAGTATAGCACCAGTCCGCCAGCCAACAAAGGGACTCTGGATGGTGCCTTCTGGGTCTTTTGTCCTTGCAGGGAGGGTGGGGAGCAGCACAATATACCCTCTTACCACAGTACATGAGGGAAAGGACTGTTGTCTCCTAGTCAGCCCCTAAGATCACTACTGAGCCAAGTCTGACTCTCCTCCCCATTCCCCCCAAGGCGCGCGCGCACACACACACACACACACACACACACACACACATACAGTGGAGTCTCTGGTCCGTAGAAAGTTGCACACCCCTGAAAATGCTGATCTTTACCTCCTAAGGATGTTTGCAAAGTAGAAACTAGCTCTCTCCGTATTTTTTGTTGCTGTGTCCATCTTGTCCAAACACAATACCACACTTCCACAGCCTCTCTTTCTCTTCCTTTTGTCTCTCTACAGAAGAGGTCGGCTCCTTCCATGCCTACACTGCCTGCCATTTAATCTGTCCCAATTCATATACATGCACCTCTGTCCCACCATGCTGTCTGAGATTTTCCTATCATTCTACAGAACACTCTATAGGTGTTCTAAGTGTTCTGACCTCAACATAGCTGTGTGTGAGGGACAAGGGACATCACAGTCCCCCTACTTCTCACACCATCTTTAAGATGAATGCTGTAATGCATTTATTTTTCAAGACCATTAGGGCATGGTTTTCTTTTTTATGTACTTGTTAGGATGTCATATTGTCTTTTTTTGTGCTCTGAAAACTAAGTATACAAATGAAAATACTACTACTACTAATTATTATTATTATACCATCTGTAGTTCTTTGAGTACTTAGTTGAGTATTGAACATTGAGTGCCTCGCAATTTGCTATTTTAGAAATGCACTTTCACTTATTTTTCACAATGTTAAAACTATGATAAAGTTAGTATCATTATATTACAAATTAAGAAACTAACTATCAGAGGGGCAGCTGGCTGGTTCAGTTGGTTAAGCATTGGTGGCTCAGTTGGTTAAGTGTCCCACTCCTGGTTTCAGCTCAGATTGTGATCTGAGTTTCCTGAGTTCAAACCCTGAACTCAAACCCTGAGTCTGACAGTGCAGAGCCTGCTTAGGATTCTCTGTTTCCCTCTATCTCTGCTCGTCCCTTATTTGTGCTGTCTCTGTCTCTCTCAAAATAAATAAATAAACTTAAAAAAAAAACACTAAGTATCATAGTAGCTAATGTATCCAATTTTTAAAAAAATGAGTAATTGAAAAATCTTGCTTTGGAAAAATTTCTGATGCCCAAACGTGTGGTAGCCATAATAATGACTCCCAAAGAAGTCTGTATACTAATCTCTGGGACCTGTGAATTTGTTATATTACATAGCAAAGGGAATTAAGGTAACAGATGGAATTAAATTTTCTTATCAGCTAATCTTACTTTAGGGAGGTTATCCTGGATTATTCAGGTGAATCTACAAAGGTTCTTAAATGTGGTAGAGGGAAGCAGAGGAAAATAATTCAGTTTATGTATAAGATTCTACCCACATTGCTGGTTTTGAAGGCAGAAAGGGGCCATAAACCAGGAATTCAGGCTGCCTCTAGAATCTGGAAAAGGCAAGGGAATGATTCCCCCATGGAGCTTTAAGAAGGAACACAGTCCCCCCAGATAACATTTTAGGACTATTGACCTTCAGACCTGTAAGGTAATACATTTGGATTGTTTAAGCCACCAAGTCTGTGATGATTGTTTACAACAACAGGAAACTAACACAATGGCTTCAGTTAGTTGTAGCTTTTGATTATCAAGACCTGATTTACAACTGTAAGGACTTGAGAGATGATCATGTTCAGTGCTCTCATTTATCAGGTGAAAAAAACAAAGAATAAAGGTGTTAAAATTAATTACCATCAACTTTTTCTGAATGTTTCTATTGGCTTTTCACCTGACATATAAACCAAACTTCATGAGAAGTTGAGTACCTTTGTTCTATTTCTGTATTCACAGGATGAGAGAGCTATTAGAATAGTCTGTTTTTTTTTATTTATGTTTTTTTTTGCCCTCTTACCTACAGTATCTCTCTTGTGCTCAGTACATCAGAGCAACTATCAGTATATTAGGAGAGTAATGGATGCTGCTAGAAATATATTTTATCCACCTAAGTGTACTCTATATTAGTAAATTATATAGAATACATTTAAGTAGAGAAAATATTATGTCCTGAATGTTTCAACTGCTTATTTTTCTCAAGTCACTTTCTTAATGACAAGGTTTTTGGTTTGGGAAGGGTGATTTGAGGATATTATTGGAAACATTAAAAAATTGAGAGACATTATGGTAATCTTTGTAATTGTCCAAAGAAATTATAAAAATAACTATCTAACATTTGTTGAGCATTATCTGCGTGTTGGGTACTGCTCCCAAACACGTTTCATGTGTATTATTCAGTCTTATTTTCACAGTGTTTCCATGATGTATGCACTATTATAATACCCACTTTACAGATGAGGAAATAGGGGCACAGAATGATTAGATAACTTGTCAAATGTCACACCCATGGAAGCAGCATTGTCAGAATTTAAACACAGGCTGTCTCCATCTATAGCCTCTGTGCATATGTTTGTGCATGTTTGATTAGTTTGTTGGCTTGATGAATTCGATTGATTTTATGTGCCGCTGACATCAAACCTCCTACCAAGTGTAATAAAAAAATTATATTTTCTAAATTTTATTATTTGTAGTTATTAAATTCCAAGTTAATTCACAACTTTATTACTTTTAAATCTGTTCATTCAAACTTTGAACAGTGCACAGGTTATTTTTAACAGATCCAAGAAACCTAATCATGATAAGCTCTAACAATTAAAATTTCTTTTGATAAAACTTCCCCAGTCACCCTCTCCAAATTGTTCCTTTTATGCAATTTAACATCAACTGGCCATTCCCCACTTCTTCATTTATTCATCAATCAAAGAGTATATTGGAACTATTATGTGTCAAACTGTGCCTTAATACTGAGACCTGATGTTGAAGTAAAACTATTCTCATGAGTCATGTGCTTCATTAACTTATAATGTGTCAATGAATACAAGCAACAGATCTTAGACACAGAGTGTGGCAAGGACTTTTTTGAATATTAAATGTGTTCAACAGTGGTTCTTTACTTGACTGTTTTAGTCACAGTCTCTTGGGAAGCAAATAGTCTGCCATTCATTCACTTTTTCTATTGGAGTGAGATCTCTGGAAAAAAAAAAAGGTATGGCATCCAGTCTAATCTCCTTATAAACATGCTAGGGAAATACCAACTAGAAAGCATACCAATATTTCTTTATCTATGAAATGTTTTATCACAGTATTCCAGTGATTTATAATTGCATACTAAAAATATGTGGGTTTTTGAGACATGACTTCTGAAAATATTCCCTAACCTATGTAACCATCTACATATAATATGGAGATGTCCCATGATAGAAATTGCTCGTCCAGAACAATTAGAAACCTCATCTGGAAAACCTGAGTGAAAACACATGTAATGCAAGAGACAGGAGGAAGAAAGACCTGGGGGCGTGTTGAAGGGTTTTTCTCCTGCTTTGCCTGTGTGATGTGCATTATGATTCCTTGTGTCATTGAAATCATAATTAAGCTGGATACTTGTTATTTTTATCAAGCAAATGTATGAGTTCTGCTTTGCCACTGATGCTGTGTATTATGTCACCTCCGAAAACATAAGAAAGAAGCTTTACTGTAATAATAAAGAAAGAATAAAATAAATAGCCTACTCAATGAAAGAAAGAAAAATGAAGTTACAAGGTTGTACTCATCTCCAAGAAGACATTGGGAAAGAAAGAAGCTAAAGATTAAATTTAATCATCACACAAAAACTGAATCAAAAGGTATAAACTGGGGAGATGATAGTAATGTATTAACTCTATTTTATTTCACATTTAAAATAGGTACATAAAAGTTTTCCCTAGTAGAATGTAAATAATTTAAAAATTTCAGAACTCTGAGCTTATATATACCCAAATGCTATATGTTGAAATTTTTAAATGTTGAAATTAGTATTTCCTTTTGAGTAGACCATTGATAAACATTTTATCAACCACCCAGGAAGGAAAGAGCAAAGAATTTTGAAAATATATCTCTTTTTGAAGTAAAAATGAGAAAAAGAACAAATTCAGAGAAGAATTTATTAAAGGAAAAAATTCTCCCCAAAAATTTAAAAATAAAAAAAATAAAAGATAAAATAATACTAGCAAATTAAACATATAGTTCCTTAACTAATGTTCGTGTTAAGGAAAATTTTAAGTTACAGACTACTTAGAAATAAGAAAATAAAAGCTGAAAGTATATATGTGACATGCAACCAAAAAATATTCAAAATGAAATCTATGGCCTTAAATACACACATTAGAAAAAAAAAAGAAATTAGTTAAATAATATCCAACTAAATCAAAAAGAGAAAAGCAACTAAAGCAATTATGAAGAAACCATAAAAATATAAAGAGCAGCACATATTTCAGTAATTATTAAAAACAACCAATCATATCAGGCAAAAACCATAAACTGTATTTGAGAACTCCGACACATTGACATGTGAATTGTATTTCCTATAATAAGGTTTCAGTACTGATAATCTCAAATCCTCATTGAAATATACATTAAGCAGTTCTTTCTCCTCCTGAATTCGCAGGTCAGCTGGTTTGGCTGGTTTCACACTGGAGGTCACTTGGGGTGTTTCTGTTCCATGTCTTTTGCATTTTTCCTGAGCCTAGCAAATTAGGTAGGCAGGTAGGATGGGAATGGTGGTGTGTAAGAACAAACATAAAAGTAAGTGTAAAAGTGCATTTTAAATTCTTTCTTGTGGCCCATGACTAACATCCTCATTGGTCAAAGTAAGTCAAATAGCTAAGTGGAAAGGCAAGATGCAGCGATATGTATCTTGTACCTTTAGCAGGATGGACTGCAAAGTTACTAGCTAAGGATGTGAATAATGGAAGGATGAAGAATTGGGACCAGTAATTTAATTTATGACATCATGTATGAGCTCAAGCACATGTATTTCCGTGTGTAAGTGTGATATAGTTGGGGAGAGAGGAGTACAAATATATACATATTTTAATAAAGTAATCATAACATAAAAACATATAGTTACTATGTAACTCTATCATCATTACCTCAATCAGTGTTCTGTTCTCAGATTATTGTTTTCAGATCGTTAACAGTTAAGATTTCTAAGGAAAAAAATGGAGAATATGCTAACAGTCCTCAACTAATAAAGTATTTATTTTTCTGGGTACTGATAACACATGTGTATTTACTTTGTAAATCTATGCATAAAGCTAAATATCATGTGCATTTTTTCTCTCTGGAAATTATATAAATACATATATATGTATATATGTGTATATATATGTATATATGTATACATATATATGTATTTATATGTATATATATGTGTGTGTATATATACACATATGCATATATATATATATATATATATATATATATATAAATACATATATATGTATTTTAAATAACTGGGATTCTGGGAAGATGGCAATGACAATAGTATACATTTTCCATCTCTCCAAAAACAACTGAGGAGGCAAATAGATTGCAAAAACAAATATCTACAGATGACATTTACAGCCAAACTAGGTAAAAAGGCATCCCCACCAACCCCCAAATTCAGTCAGTTGGTTACAGTCCTGTATGTGTGGGAAGAAGTCATGTGAACAGTATCTGATGAAAGATCAGCAGACCTCAGAAGAGACAACATGGATTCTGTGAAAACCACAGATGCCTGACTGCAGAAGAGCAACTGAAATTGGAGGCTTGCTCTCTCCAGGTCAGAGTCAATGGAGGTACTGGCAGTAAGAAGGCCTGAAGGACATGGAGTCATGCAGTCACTCTCAAAACTGACCTGCAAAGGTTTCCTTCTGGGACAAGGCCCCACTCTGAGGAGTAATGCATAAAGTAAAGTCAAAATCGTACAAGACAGAGATGAATAAAAGAAGATGTCCATGTCAAAATTGGGGAGAGAAAGAGAACCAGGATTTCACAGAAAAGCAAGGCATCATCATACTGCTGAACACTGTACAGAACATCAGAAGCATAACCTCTGGGAAGATAGAAAAGCTTTCCTTAACTTGGCCGTATTATAAAGCTCAGGAATACTAATTTCACCTAAAAAAAAAAAAAAGAAAAAAGAAAAAAAATAGAGGCATAGATATCAAATCCCATGAAAAGTTATTATAAGAATAAAGAGAATAAAGTACAAAATAACATCCCTACAGGCAAGGAAAGCATGCCAGAAAGACGTGTCCCCAAAATAGATCAAAACCATAACCTACTATATTAAAAAAACTAAAAGACATTAATAAAATAATATAAACATGAAAGAGCAACATAAATTAGAACTAGACTGAGAATTGAGATCACAGAACTCAAGAAAGAATTAGAAACAATAGAAAAATGTTTCAGAAATGAATACTAAAGTTGAAAGAATACAGAAACAGGAGCAACAGTTAATTAATGCCTTCAGACAAAATAAAAAGTAAGAAAAATTAAAATATCCATAAAAATTGAAGGAAGAGAAAAAAAGATTTAAAAGGAAAATGGGCAAGATATTGAAAATATACATAAGAAATTAAAATATAGATAAGAAAAATCATAAAACCAAAGCAAGAAAATAGAATATATACTAAAAGCTGTAACATAAAAAAATCCTGAAGATAGAACAATTAAAAAAATTGAAACTACATATTGAGAAAAATGTGTGTGTTTGTGCCATGAGAAGATTGGCTTTGGTCAGCACCAAAGCATATTCTAAAAAAATTGTTGAACCTTAAAAAAAAAATAATAAAAGGAGTGGGAACACTTAGAAAAAAAGAGCATGCAACTTATAAAGGGAAAAATAGATTATCATCAGACTTTTTCACAGCAACAATGAGGTTGATTAGACCTGTTGATAGAAGTTATACTGACCCTAAATTTAATGGAAAATGTATTTGATGATATGAGTGCACAGATAAATATCACATGGATATTAAATTATATATCATTATGAAAATTTGATAAATCTGTTAGAAAAGTCCTCGTGTAACTTTTAGTTGGTAGAATGAGAAATAAATGTACTTCCTTCTGTTTTTATCATACTTGCAATACCTGCAAATTTTCCATTAGATATTATAAGTATCCTTGAAATATGTCATCTTGATATATAAACTCCTTAAAGGATAAGAAAATGAATGGTCAGGTATTTCCAAAGTGGAACACTTTGCTGGATCACTACTATTCCTTTGCCTGATAACCCAACACTTCCTAAAACCACTCGAATCTGCCCAAGGTAATACATACTTTGATATGTTTTATATAATACATAAAAGTCAGAGAGCTTAATGTGTACTAAATAACACAGTACATATTATTTTCGGCATCACTACAAATAATAAATCTTTCTCCCAAATACCTCAAAGCATTTCATAAATAATGAATTTTTAAGAGCTCTGAGATTAAAATAGCAGTCAGGATAGGTTTTAATGAAAGAAAAAGGGAAGTTCACAGAGGTAGCATAAGCCTTCCAAACAAATTCATCAAGGTAGAGTGAAGGCTGAAGATAGGACCCAAGACTCACATCTCTCTGTACAGAGCACAAAAGAGCAAGATTCTTTTCTTAATAATCAAATATAAATTCATGTTAGGATCACATGCAGGTGACTTAATTAAGTGCAAGGGAAAGCACTAAGCTAGACCAAGAGAGAAAAACAGACAACATAAGAAAAATTAGTTCTGATTAGTATAAGTTTAGAATGGTGTTATCAGTTGTTTAGTACAATGTGATTTGATGTTTCAGCTTATGAAGTGGAGTTAACCTTGACGATGCATGTCATAATGGAGGAATATAGGGAATAGCTATCAAATGAGAAAGTGTTGGATCCCAGCAAATATTTTCTCTGGCAGCTATCAAAGTATTCAGTTTACAGGAGAGAATAACTAACCCCTGAAAATTTTTGTGTAATAGGTATTCCTGACCAGTCATAAGAGTAGAAAAATGTAATATAATAGACCTGGATGTGGTCAGGAATATCAGCATCAGAATAATTTCTGATCATCTAAAAATTCTCCTATTGGTGAACACTACTGAACAAAATCTGAATTTATATATCAAACTTCATTAGGTGACCTAATAGTTCACCTAAGATGATATAAACAGCAACAATGCAGTTACAGATACCATAGAATTGTCACTCTATGAGACATGCACTCCTCATCAGCAATGGAACATACACATTACTTTATATCTGTAAACATTTTTACAATATAAAAAAAAAACACTTCCAAATATGTTATTTAATGAACTCAGAAGCTTAGAATTCCACAACTCTGATGAACAAAAGGGTAGAAACAAATCACCAGAAATTAGTTCTTATAATAAAATATAACAATTGCTCTGGATACGATACTCAGCACAAGCAATGTATTCTACCAGTAGGACTTGCTTATAACTCATTGAAAAAACTTTTTTTTTAATTTTTTATTTTTGAGAGACAGAGAGAGAGAGAGCACAGGCAGGGAAGGGGTAGAAAAGAAGCAGAATCGGAAGCAGGCTCCAGGCTCTGGGCTGTCAGCACAGCCAGACGCTGGGCTTGAAACCGGAAACTGTGAGATCATAATCTGACCCAAAGTCTGATGCTTAACGGACTGAGCCACCCGGGGTCCCAACTGTACTTCAGTATTAGGAATTACTGAATACAAAGAAGAGAAGAAAGGAAAATAGACTTAAAGATGCATTGGGCAATAAATACAACATACTTGTATAATAATAGTCTGTAAGTGGACAATCTCCTATGGTTTGTACTTAATATCAATTATTTGAGAACTTCTCCAGGAAAATTTTTACTCAATTTAACTCAATTTAATCAAAAAAGAGCCTCAGGTCCCTATCCATATTTGATATCTTTGAGAATACATATACAGAAAGGAATTGCATACATTACCACATATTTTTACCTCAAATAATTATATATGAATTTGTACCATGATTCAAAATAAACACACTTGCGTAGTCACATAATTCATGAAGACATGAAATGTCTGATACAACTAGTCTACTAAGGACAGCTCACTGTTTCTTAAATGATAGGGAAAGTTTAAATAACCAACTAAATTACTTATTTATAACATACATATGAATACAAAAGTATTTTACCTAAATATAAGCTATAGATGAATCTTACAACATTCCAGTACGTTAGCGAATATGAATTTTTGAGGGCATGTAGTAAAAATTTTGAAAGTACCTTCTATTTTCTCCTACTTACAATTTTTCATGCATAGATTATATCATCACTGAAATAAAGAATGCCAAATGTCCTCAATTTAAACAACAGTTAATCATAGGTTTTCTATAATCCCCTTATCCCTGCATTGCCTGTGGAATCCTAATTTATGTTTTGGTCAATTCTGTTGTTTTCTGCATATGCATTGGCAGCTCTTACTTTATGGGGTAGACAGATAGATGACAGAAAATAGAGCCATAGTAGATCTATCCAATTAAAAATGCCTATTGAGAGAGAGCCTCTATCCTAGATGAAGCAATTTTAATTGCAGTGGGGCTCCCTCTGAGGAAAGCTCTTGATAGAGGACAATCCTGCTATAAATTTTTCAGGGTCTCTTCCAAAAGGCTCTTCAGCCTCTCTTAAGCAGAATGAATCTAACAGCTGCAATCTGAAACCTTGCTTTCCCAAATATCAGTGAAAAACAAAGTTATCTTGAGGCAAATGGGCATACAAGGGATAATGACTTTTGAGGCCGTGACATGTTTTATAATGCCTCTGAGTGCCTCATCTCCAATCTGTGTCCATCAGAATAATTTTGACTGTAAAGCAGAGTAGAAATCATTTCTTTTTAATTTAAAGAAATAGCTATAGAGTAAGTATAGCTCTAAAATGGTAAAGATGGGGGGGAATGTGAAAAGTACTCAGGCCCTTAGGGATATGCTGTGTTTGAAATTTTAACTCAGAGATTCTAACTTACTCATCTCTTGTGAAAGAAAATAATCCCAAATCACACAGGTAAACTGTCAGTGCTGTCAAATATCAATGAACAATTCATCATCAGTCATCGACACTTAATCTCTCAGGAAGACTCTGTAAGTTGTCCAAAATATCATTGAATGACCCCAAGGCAACCACAAATACTTAATGAGATCTTTGAAATTTTGCTTTTAATGCTTAACGCCTTCGTTGTTTCCCTCTCACCAGACTCTTTTTTTCAGACTCTTGCAACTCCACTTTAATAATGGCCTTTATTATTTCAGGGCACAGTGGAAATGAAGACAGCCTTTGTACAGGCTTTATAAAGTGCATATTACCATAGCAACCATACTGTAATTTTGAAAACAGGCATTTTTATAAGAAACTGGATAACTATAATGAGAAATGACAAAAAATGGCAGTACAGTTTAATTTTTAGCTTATTCTATTCTCCACAATTGCCTTCTTTCATTTGTATTATCAAGTAGTCTACTAATTTGCACACTTTCACTAATAGTAGATTCAATCTAGTTTTGTCCATTGTCAGTGGATTCATGTAGAATTGGTTTCATTTTTTTCTGGCAGACCTCTATCTAAGGGAACTTACATAGTTTAAACATAACTCAGTGGGAAAAGATGACATCTTTAGTCTTTGTTTCCAAGACAATGCCCATATATTAAAAATTAAGGGATGCTTGACATTGGTAAAAATAAAAGCCAGATTATTGATTAAACTGTTCACCGCAGGGAACTTTTGTTGTCTCAGTGAGTGAAGTTGGCAAGAACACTCCTATAACTAAGTCAGGCAGGCAATAGGACATCAAAAAAACAGCTGAGGCTCAGGGAGGTGCCAAGTATGGAGATGTAACAGGATATAAGCAGATCATTTGGTACTGCAGGTCTCTAGATAGACAAAGGGATCAGGACTCAAATCCCTTCATGAAATAAATAATGACTGCACATTTATGGTGTGCTAGACACCACACAAGCGTCATATGACACAATGATGAAAAGATGTAAATTCAATGTAAAGAGCTAATTCAAATGTTTAAAAATAGACAAAACTTTAGAAAACCACATGACATCACAGCCGTGCTATCTTCTTTGTTTTTTTGATTGATTGCAGTAACCTGTGAGATATATATATATATATATATATATATATATATATATATATATAGTTATTTCTGTGTGCTCTATTATTTGCATGTATTTTCTTCAGGTTTTCTGTCTATATATGATGACCTTCTTTCTACTTTTCATATTCAAATCTTGCATACTCTTTGAGATTAATCTAAAACACCTTCTCATTCTTGGAGCCTCTCTTTTCAATGACCTATCATATGATAATCAAAGTAACACTCATTTAAAGTTTTTTGGATAATGAGAAAAAATTTTTGAATAGCAAAGTTAATATGTATTCATTGTAGAAAATATGAAAATGACAAAAGTAAACACGTACACTAGTACCCACCTAATGCAGTGACTTGCCCAAAGAGGCATGCAGTAAATGTGTGTGTGTGTGTGTATGTGTGTGTGTGTGTGTGTGTGTGTGTGTGTTAGTGCACATGTGTAATGACATAACCTAGCTCAATTACTCCATGTTTTGGGATTTTGATTTCTCATGGTATACCTACAAAGTTAAATGGCTGTGAATATTGTCTTTCTATCTTTATCAAGATAAGGTGGATAACTTCAACAGAGATGTCTGTATGATCATGCTTGCTAAGGCTCACCTGAAGTTTACAGGGAACCACCCATGTTTGCACCTCAATTTCTGACTCACTGAGCTGGTATGTGACCCCGGACTATTTGGACAATGAATGATCCTATTGGTAGTGATAATGGTTCCTCACAGTTGCTTGATACCTATGTCCTGTGTCACTATTTGTTTCCTTAACAGTGTCCACACCTCTGAAAACGTTTTGTTTATTAAACTTTCTTCAAGTAAACCCTTATGTGGGCCATTTGTGTCCTGTTAAGCTTAACTAATTGGAAATGAGAGTAGCCCCAGGAAATAGTCCCTCAAATTGAGATTCTGGCACTAAGTTTTCTTGCAGGGGAGAGATAAGATGCTCATAATTCATTGCATGGAGTGGCATCATGGTTACTTAAATCATAACCTATACTGTTATAAAATGGCATGCTCACTGATGACAAAACATTAGAAAGATACTTGCCTGTGGCACTTAATTACTATAGCAACAATGGAAATTAAGATATCTGTCTCTGATTGCCCTGGAAAAAGTACTCAATGAAGAAAATAAATAAAATAAATTTAAAGCCTAGAATTCTCAATTCCAAGGAATGTAGGCTAAAAACGTCTATATGTCAGCCTTAAAGAAGTCATTCCCTTAACTACAATAGGCAAAATGGAGAATTTCAGCAGAGAGTAAAAATCTATAAAAAATAATCAGATTAACCAAACTTATTGTGGTGATCACTTGTAATATACACAAATATTAAATCATTATGTTATAGACTGGAAACTGATATAATGTTGTTATATGTCAATTATACCTAAATAATATATGTATGTATATATGTGTGTAAATGTGTATGTATACATATATATGTATGTGTATATATATGTGTGTGTGTATATGTGTGTATATATATATGTATATGTATATGTGTATATATATATATATATATATATATATAAATAGCTTCAATATAAAACTTAGTTTATGTGTTTAATACTACAGATGGAGGATTAGAAAATTTGAAAATAATATAAAACATTCAGAGAGAAGCACCAAGAAAAGAGAAAATAAAGTGCTTAAGAGAAATATAGGATAGTGAAAAGTTATTGAATATATTTAACTAGGACTCAAAGAGGAGAAATTACAGAAGATGAAGCAGAGTGATAAATTAAGTGATAATCAATAGACTACCAAAGCTGCTAAAAGACCTCAAGCTACCAAAAAGGGAACCGGTATGAACCCAGAGCAAGATAAATACTAAATCAAACATATCTAGAACATCATACTAAAACTGCAGGAAACAAAAGATGATGAGCAGATCTTGGGAGAAGACAAACAAACAAAAAAAAAAAAACAAAAGTACAGCAGCATCCTTTTTAACAGAAAAAAAACAATATATATATATATATGTGTATGTGGTGTGGTGTGTGTGTGTGTGTGTGTGTGTGTGTGTGTGTGTATGCAGGGAGAGAGAGAAAAGAAAAAAAATGAATAACATTTTCAAGGCACTAAAATAAAAATCTGCCATATTCTCCAAATATGAAAGTGCAAATATTTCAAACAGAAATTGAGAAATTTGACATCAGCAAAATTATGTTAAAGGAATCATTAAAGCAAGCTCTTCATGAAAAAGGAAAATTGTTCCATATGGAAGCACAGAGATGTTTGAAGGAAAAGATAGTAATGAAAAAAAATGTGGGTTACATATAATAATAATAATAATATTACTTGCCTTTTTAAAATATATAACTTCAATAGCAAAATGGCAATGGAGGATAAATCAGATTAAAATACAAGATCCTTTCATTGTCTTTAGCATGGAAAAAATAGAAAGATGTATTAGATTTTAATAAGCCAAGGATGCCTATTGTAATTTCTAAGATACGTATAAAATAATAAAGAATTTATATTTTACAAATGTATTGAGATGAAAAATGGGATAAAAAATAACTCTAAGTTAAATAATATAAATAAAAAGTGAAATAAAGTAAAATAATAAGGAAAAGAGAGAAAAAGGAGCGAAGAGAAGGATTTTTATGGTAGATCTAAGCCAAAAATAAGTTCTTAATTAAATTTACTATAAATGGAATAAGTAGCATAAATGCAAAGACTTTCAGGTACAATTATTTAAAAAAAACAGCCAAAATATATGCTCCTTGTTAAGTACAAAACTGAAACAAAAATATGGGTAAAACAGATTAAAGTATAGAAAATATATAATGCTAAAATTACTTCCCCAAATTATTGAATCTGTACTACTGCTAACCTTTAAGGGAGCAACTTTGCTAGATATAAAGAAAGACGTTGCATAATGATAAAATGATCAATCCACCAGGAAAATTAAATAATCCTAAGTCTGTATTCATCTAAACAATGCTTGATTAAATTACTGCATTAACAGTGGGAACTTCTTAACATGCATTTTTAGTAACTTACAGAATCATAAGAAAAAATGAGAAAAAAAAAAGAAAATACTTGAATTAAACTCCAAGTACATCTAACCTAATTGACATGTGTAGAACAGGATACATATTCTTTGCAATGTTACATGTACTTAGTTTTATGAAAATTAACCATATGCTGAGTCCTAAATCAAATCAACATATATCTAGATAACACACAGATTAGAGAAGAAATTACAATGAAAATATTGTTAGTGTATTAAAATTAAACATATTAGGGTGCTTGGGTGACTCAGTCAAGTAAGGGTCTGATTCTTAGTCTCAATTCTGGGCCTAGATCTCAGTGTCCTGAGTTCAAGCCTTGTGCTTGGAATGAATCCTAGTTTAAAAAAGATTAATATCTTATCATTAAGATCATCATCAGCTGAAGCTGATCTTGGAATGAAATTTGTATGTTAAATATGTAACTTAAAAAGAATAAAAATTCAAAATGAAAGATCTAAGTATACAAGTCAAGAATTTAAGAGAGAAAAAATATTTAAGCCTAAAGGAAATAGGAGAGAATAAAGTAGGAAAAAAAAGCAAAATTTAATGGCATTCGGAATCACTTTGTATTAGAGAAAATAAAAATGGATAAAAGTTAATTCTTTTAAAAAAGTAATAAAATTGATAAACTCCTAGAAATACCAATCAAAGCAAGACAATAGCATCTTCAAATTATCAAAATTAAAAATGTGATATCATCAGAAATTCAGCATATATTAAAATATAATGAAAGGATTTAAATTTTAAAATGTAAAAAGTGCAACAATTCCTAGAAAAAACAATTTATTGAGACTGATAGAAGAAAAATGAATAAAATGAGTACTCCTCTGTCTGTTAAAGGAATTACTCATGAATTAAAATTTTCCCAAAAGAAACTCTGGGATTGTGGGACTCCAGTAGTGATTATTACTAAATATTTAAGGAAGAACTAATTCCAAGCTTACACTAATTATGTCCTATCATTAGTAAGTTGAAACAGGTTTCAGCATATTTTAATTATGATTGTAAAACTTGATAAGAGCATTACAAGAAAAGAAAGTACAGATCAATAACATTCATAAACCTAGATGCAGAAGCTTAAACTAAAATTAGCAAAACACATTTAGCACTATGTAAAGATACTACTTTATGACCAAGAAGATTATCCCAGGAATTAAAGATTGATTTGACATTAAAAGGGCAAAATCTGGTATATCGATAAAGTAAATAGGAAAACTGCATCATTAGACATGAGATACCCAATTTCTCTTTAATTTTTTTTATTTCTGTTTTTTTCCTATTTCTGTTATCTTCCTTTGTGATCCTAGAACCAGAATGATCTTAAATTACCTATACGATACAATAATTAGACAACATTTTTGTCTAATATTGTTTAAATAGCACCAATGATTTAAAAAAAAATAAGTTTTACATTTATATATTTTTGATAGAAAGAGAGCACAAGTGGGGGAGGGGGAGAGAGAGAAGGAGACACAGAATCCAAAGCAGGCTCCAGGCTCTGAGCTGTCAGCACAGAGCCCAACAAGGGGCTCAAACCCACAAACCGGGGATCATGACCTGAGCCAAAATGGACACTTATCCGACTGAGCGACCCAGGCGCCCCAAATAGTACCAATGATTTTACGCGTAGATTAAAAATGAAACACACAAGACACAGAAGATCTGACTCAACACTAAGTTTAAGTACCTGTTTACTGGAAACAACAGCATGCACAGCATCTACACGGCAGAAATTTCATGACTCACAGGTACATCTTTTGATTTTGTAGAAATTCTACACTTACGATGCATAACCAATAGAGAAGAATCAGAGTGGACATGAGCCAGTTCAGGGAAGCCTTCACTAAATCCTCTCAGGCCTTATAAATAGCTAGACCCATGACCTCTCAGATAGACATCACTCACTAGTTACATAGCTTACTTGGGTATACAGGACTTACAACCATTATTGGGGGTAGTTGCAAATCATCAATACTGGTTACTCATTTTTTTTATAAACCTCAACAAGAAGGTAGTGTTTGTTTCAGTAATAGTTCTCAGCTATATTAGCATTTATATTGGACCTGGTAAAAGAAAAATCCTACGAATTCTTTTGAATTCATATCTCCAAGAGAATTGACCAAGGAGCAAATCCTCCTGGTATCCCAGAAGCTACAAGAAAGTCACAAAGCCATATATTAGATCTGTTAATCCTTCAGTTCACCAAAAATGCATTCTTTTATCATTATAAGAACCTCTGCATCTAAAGGAAATATAGGTCAATGAGCTCTCTAGCTAAATTTTTTACGCGTATTCACATTTAAAAGAGTATTTCATTTATTAGATAGGATCTGTTAAAAAAAGATGAATTAAAGAAAATTATTTCCTACTTTAAACTGCCCTCATGAAGACAGTACCTCAGTCTAGATATGCTGTGTAGGGGGTGCCTGGATGGCTCATTCAGTTGAGTAGCCGACTTCAGCTCAGGTCATGATCTCATGATCCGTGAGTCTGTGAGTTCAAGCACCGCGTCACGCTCTGTACTGACTTCTCAGAGCCTGGAGCCTGCTTCGAGTTCTGTGTCTCCCTCTCTCTCTGCACTTCCCCCACTCTCTCTCTCTCTATCAAAAGTAAATAAACATTAAAAAAATTAGATATACTGTGTAAACTCACTTTTGTCCATTGTCTTATGAAGATCACAAGTGGATGTTAGCCTATGTCCAAAAAAAAAAAAAAAAAAAAAAGAAGCAAATGCCAAGGCATTTGACCTTTGACTACTAATGCATAGGTAATGTATTTAGCTTAAAAATCAAAATGACTCAATTAAAAAATGTTTTATTCTTACTCATACGTAAGATAAAAAAACAAATTTCACACGTTTTGAATTTTAATTAATAAAGGTCTATTTATAAATTAAAAAAAATACTTCCAAGGAGGCCTGATAAATTTAAGAATTTATTAGCAATTGTATAATAAGCCCTATTATTCAGAAATTTATAATCATAAAAATTCACTTAAGGCAGAGTTTAGCCTCAAGGGAAGTTATTATTTCTACATATTATTCTGATATATAATATGTGATTATTTTTAAAAAGAGAGCAGGAAGCTTCCAAGAGAGAAAGAGTGATGGAAAGAAGGAAAGCAATATTATTTTATATGTTTAACATTTTAAACAAAAGTGGTGTACTGGTAAGCATAGTATATTTAAGGAAATTTAGAGGCTGCTCCAGACATCTATTATTGTGCAACAAACTATGCTAAAATATTATCTCAAACAACAAAATTTTATTATGTCATAATATTAGGGGACAGGAACACTGGTATGACTCAGCTGATATGATTCAGTTCCTGTGGTAGATATTTAGAGTGCTATGATAAGTGAATAAGTTCCCTTCATGGCCTTCAGCTGGTTATTATACTAATCTGAAGGGTCCAGGTAGCTTTATTCACATATCTGGTGCCTTGGCAGGGCTGGCTGGAAGCATGAGCTCAGCCAAAACCCCTCTCTTTCCATGTAGTCTCTAGCATCTCCTTGTGATCTCTGTAATATGGTAGCCACACAACTTTGAAGGCAGATCAGGGCTCTTTGAATAAACATTTCAAGGGGCCCAGGGAAAGGATTCAAGACTCCTTTTGACCCAGCCTTGGAAGTTCATAAACTCACACTCACATATTCTCTTGGTCATGCAAGTCACAAAGGCCAGTCTATTCAGGGAAAGAATATTAGACTGGTCTATATCAGAGGAATAGCAAATAATTTTGGCCATCTTTAATCTTGAACAGAGACCTTTTATTTTATCAATATAATTTTAAATAACATCAGATCAGACATCATGGTTGTTTATTCTGATCTTTTTAATTCATTGGCTTTATGACATACAATTTTGAATATTTTTCTCTATATAATGAAATGTCTGGATTAGGTATTTGTAAGATATCTTTGTAATTTTAATAATGTATCATTAACTCACATTATTTTCATTTAATAAAATAAATTTATAGATTTTTAATTCTCACTTTTTCACAATCTCAATATGGTTTATTATAATTTAATCTAAAATTATTCTAGGAGACAAGTAGAATCTTAAAAGTTTCAAGAATTTTTAAGGGTTTGGAATTTTACCTTGCTTGAAAACTAACGAGTTAGACTTTCTCAGTTTCATAGGTAGAAGACAAGAGAATTCTGGGTCAGAGACAAAAGACTTATTCAGTAATGGTACAGCCAGCAGCATAAGCTTCATATTCATATTAGTTGCTCTTGCTCCCCAGGTCCCATGGAACTATGCAGGTGGGCCAAGGTGAATGCTATGCACAGAGAATGTGTCACAGCTAAGGACCTTGCGCTCAGCAACCCTCTAAACTTAATGAGGAGGCTGGTAGCAAACCTGTCCAAAATTTCTCCCAAAAGAAACATTATATTTATTATCTATTATTCTGAAACAAATAAGGAAAAGCTATCTCTGTCTTCCAAGAGATATATTATACAAATATTCTTGAAAATACAGTCAATAGTAATAATAATAAAAGTTGTTAATGCCTTTGCTGAGGTGTGCAAAGACATGAGAGTCCTTTGGAGAACTGTCCCCCCACAGTAAGAGTATAAAAAGATCATCATGATAATTTGGCAGAAAAGAAGGATATCAGAAGATACAGTCGCTTCTTATTGTCACAAAATACAACTCAACCTAACATGTTATCATTTATAGAAATCAAACTATACTTTCCAGGTTGATGGCATGGAAGTAATGGAATATAAAAATATTTAACATTTTGATGATTCTTAAATGTTTATAAAATGAAAACAATAAAGAAATAATCTGTGAAATTATTGGAGATCTCAAATACATAGAAATACAACCACTTATTCATAAAATATTATATAGCACATTTGTATTTAATTAAATATTCATTTCAGCAATATTAATGCATATTCCACAGATGTGATATTCAATAACTTCATATTATTTCAGTAAATTTATCATTAGGGTATAGTAAAGGGGAAGCTAATATTAAGGGACGGATCATTTGCTTGATCTCTGTTCAGTATATTTCCATCAATATATTTTAAGGAAAAGCATTTCAAATTCATCTCAAGAGATAGTTTCTCCTTTAAAATGCTAAAACTTGGGGGCACCTGGGTAACTCAGTCGGTTGAGCATCCAACTCAAGTCATGATCCTTTGATCATGAGCCTTTGGCTCAGGTCATGATCTCATGGTTCGTGGATTCAAGCCCCACATCAGGCTCTGTGCCAACAGCTCAGAGACTGGAGCCTGCTTCAGATTCTGTGTCTCCCTCTCTCTCTCTGCCTCTCCCCCACTCATGCTCTGTCTCTCCAAAAATAAATAAATGTTAAAAAATTGAATATCTATTAAAAAATAAAAAAAATAAATAAATGCTAAAACTTGGGTGTCTGGGTGGGTTGGTTGAGCATCTGACTCTTGATTTTGACTCAGGTCATGATCCCTGGTTTGTGAGATTGAGCCCTGCGTTAAGCGCACACACATTGAGTCCACACTAAGCATGGAGCCTGCCTAACATTCGGACTTTCTCTGTCTTTCCCCCTCTTTCTCTTTCTCTCTCAAATAAATAAAAAATAAAAAATAAAATGCTAAAATGTGACAAGCATTGAGAATAAAAATGAACTATTTAGTTATTAAGGGAATTATTAGGGAAATGCAAATCAAAACTACAGTGAGACATTACCTCACACCTGTTAGAATGGCTATTATCAAAAAGACAGGAGTTAACAAGTCTTGGAGAGGATGTGGAGAAAAGGGAACCCTCCTATACTGTTGGTGGGAATGTACATTGGTGTAACTACTATGAAAACCAGTATGGATATTCCTCAAAAAATTGAAAACAGAGGGGTGCCTGGTTGGCTCAGTCAATAGAGCATGTAACCCTTGATTTTGGGGTCATGAGTTCAAGCCCCAATTGGGTCTAGAGCTTACTCAAAGAAAATATTAATAGAACTACCATATGATATAGTTGCTGGTATTATCTAAAGAATATGAAAACACCAATTTAAAAAGATATATAGGAGTGCTTGGGTGGCTTAGTTGGTTAAGCATCTAACTCTTGATTTCAGCTCAGGTCATGGTCTCACAATTATGAGACTGAGCCCTGCATCAGGCTGACACTGACAGTATGGAGCCTGCTTGGGATTCTCTCTCTAACTCTCTCTCTGCCTCTCCCTCACTCTCTCTCTCAAAATAAAGAAATAAACATTTTAAAAAAAGATATAAACCTTCATGTTTATTGCAATATTTTTTACAAAGCCCAGACATGGAAGCGACCTAAGTGTCCATCAGTAAATGAATGGATAAAAAAGATGTGGTATAGAGGTACCTGAGTGGTTCAGTCAGTTGAGTATTTGACTCTTTTTTTTTTTTAATTTTTAATGTTTATTTATTTTTGAGATAGAGACAGAGAGACAGAGAAAGAGCAGGGGAGGGACAGAGAGACACACAGAATCCAAAGCAGACTTCTGCTCCGCACCGTCCTCACAGAGCCCGATGTGGGGCTTGAGCTCATGAACCCTGAAATCATGACCTGAGCTGAAGTTGGACACTTAACTGACTGAGCCACTCTGGTGTCCCTCAACTCTTGATTTTGCCTCAGGCCATGATCCCAGGGTTGTGGGATCAAGCCCCTCATCAGACTCCATGCTGAACATGAAGCCTGCTTAATATTCTCTCTCTCCCTCTCCCTGAGCCCCTCTCCCTGGCTCATGCTCTCTGTCTTTCCAAAATAAATAATATGAAATAAAATAAAATAAAATAAAATAAAATAAAATAAAATAAAATAAACCCAAGATATGGAAGCAATCTAAGTGCCCATCAATGGATGAATGGATACAGAAGATATATATGTATATATATATATATGTATATATATATATGTGTGTATATATATATATGTTCTATATGATATATAGAACATATTTATAATTTGTGAAAATATTAATCATTCTCAATTCTAGAATCAGATCTTTGAAGCCACAGAGTTATTCACAAATATTGTCACTAAAATTACACATATTTATAATTCATGATTCATGAACCATATTCGTATGATTCATGAATATTACTAGCTATAAAAAATAATGAAGTCTTGCTGTTTGCAACAATATGGTTGGAACTTGAGGATATTATGCTAAATGAAATCATTCAGAAGGAGAAAGACAAATAATGTATGATTTCACTCATATGTGGAATCTAAAAAAACGAAAACAAAGCATACATACAGAGAATAGATTGGTGGTTAACCAGAAGGAAGGGGATTGGGGGTTGAGCAAGATGGGTGAAGGGGTTCAATTGTAGGGTGATGGATGGTAACTAGATTTTGAGGGGTGATCACTGTGCTGTGTATGCAAATGTCAAATTATAATGTTGTACACCTGAAACTTACAATTAATATAAGAAATAAAATATTCCATATATCTAGACTGCAACTCAGTCTAGATGTGGCAGCTTGGTGCATTGACTTAAGCACCTGTATTGAGTCTTATATATGCTATTGTAATAAACATACCGATTCCAGAGTGCTCAAAGAAAATCCTACTATACCTTATGCAGCCATGTATATTTTTGTAAAACTGTGTGTTTAATAATATAATTATTACTGTCAAATAGATATAGAATGGATATTTTTGTAATGGTGATTGCCAGAATAAATCACTTTATTTTTAAGAGAAGAAATGAATTCAAATGTAACTTATTTCTTCATATGTGATTAAATACCTTGATTCAAAGAATAAAATGTTTTTTGTAGAACCACAATAAAACTGTAAGAATTGCAAGTGAAAAACCTCAAAGTTAATAAAATACCTCAAATCTGAATTATAAATATGTGCATTTTTAGTGACAATATTTGTGAATAACTGTGGCTTCAAAGATCTGATTCTAGAATTGAGAATGATTAATATTTTCACAAATTTTAAATATGTTCTATATGGGTAATCATATCTTTCTTGTAAGTATGTTCTATATGGAGAATCAAATCTGTACTTATTGGCCATAGCTACCCTTTGCAACTATTATAAAGCTAAAATGTGAAAAATTTTGTAATTCTATCTGAAACATAGTTCTTAAAAGTCTCATAAGTTCTGAGCATAGAAGTATTTCTTTCATTAATGGGATAATGCTTTCCTGAAGCAGAAAAATGGAGTTATCATAATTTTCCCGAAATTCTCATAATTTTCCCCAAATATCTACTAGGTTTATTTTTTTTTCAAACTAGAAGGCAGTGAAGGCAGTTGGTCAGTAAAAGATGTGCTTGTTCTCTAAAAGTCTAGCTCTAAATTTAAAGTTTCCTGTCAAAGCAAAGATTGTTTTCACATTACTCCTTATTTCAAGAACTATTTTATTAAGTGATGGTTTGCTACAAACTAAATGAATTTCAATATGTAAGAAACAGTATATTACTAAAGTTAATTCTATCTGTTCCTCAATGTTTTTTCTTTTCTTTTCTTTTTAATTGCTTACTGAAATGCATAATGAACTAAAGACACCTCCAGGAACATGACACCGTATGCATTAAAAGTTAAAATACTGCTCTTTACTCTTGCTGAAGTTTTCCAGATCCTAGAATTAACTGGTCTCCAGTTTAAGGGATTCTCTAATTAGCTGTCTCAACAATTTGGAGTGATCATCCTTGGATTAAGGAACATTTATTTGAAGTCGGTGATTTGCATTTCATATAATTTGATCACATTTCAATTACACTGCATTGTTCTCATTCACATGATTCATTTGATCTGGGTAGTGGTGCAGTGAAGGTGAAGATAGGTAGTCAGGAGGAATTTTCATTTACAACAGCGCCTACCCATCCTGGGATGTGCATTAAGGTTCAGTCACAGCCAGATGAACAAAGAGCAGAACAACTTCAAGACTGAATAAATTGAAGCCTTTGTCATTCTTTAAACAATTCAGTAATGATGTCTTTGCTTCATGATGTGCTCATTTCTTGGATGGCTACACTCAAGAAATCTTACAAAATTCCTAAGTACAATCAAACCACAGTGTTGGGTCTGATTGTGAGATTTGATATTTATAGAGATTAAATGCTAATTATTATTATTGCCATCCCCCCCCCCCCAGAAAAAAAGGTCTGAGTTGTAGGGTCTTGGCTATTAACATCTGCTATGTGAATGAATATATTTTTTCCAGAGTCTGAAATTTTTATTTTGTTGAATACACTGAAAATATAAAAATTACATCTTAAAGCCTGAAATCATTCTTGTTACTAAGTTGAAAGTTGGAGGGTTATGCAATTACATTTCATGGTATAATGTTTTCAATCTGGTAAATTCACATAAGCCATTACACTTCTTTAAGTATCTTAAGAAGTACTGACCAAGATGGCTGCATGAACAACGGACTGGAGCAGTCACAGAGTCCGAAGCTAAAAGGGCTGTCTGCTTTGGGTTTCATGCTCAGTGATCTTCACCTTGGAAATTTTAATAATTCTACCTTTGATGATTTTGTTTTATTTTGTCCTGTGAATGAAGCCCAATGGAGCAACACTTAGAACATCAAGCCTGAGCTTCCTCATTGACTCCTTGTGAAGGGTTTCAGATCCGCACTTACCCCTCTCCTAGCTATCTGCCTCCCTTGGATTCTTCCCCAAGATTTTTTCTCACAACTGTTGTTGCCTGTGTCTATATTGGGGATCTAAGCACAGGTGTACGAATGGGAGGGATGGGCTTGAATTGCAGGTGCCCAGCACTGGCTGTCCACACGTAGAGACTATCAGCACCATGCAGCATTCAGTGGGCAACTCATCAGAAGAGTCCCTCTTGCTCACCTGTAAGCCATTAAGTCCAGGTGGGAAGCTGCGATCTCTGGGTTCATCTGGCCACAGTGAGTTGGGCAACAGATCAGAGGAAACGAGGCAAAACCTGCAGTGACCTCCCTGCCCTCTGGACATGACAGTCTGGGTCTGGAGGCTCGTGGGAAGGGGAACTTGGCAGTTGGTGAGCCACATGCCTGTTCCGAGTGGTTCCCTGTCCATCATATCTTTGTGGGCCTACACTCACTCTGCAAGTATTGCTTTGTCCAAGGGAGATAGTATTAAATAGCATTGCGCGTGCACACACACACACACACACACACACACACACACACACAATGTCAGAAACAGACTGGAAAGAAGAAGGCAGGAAAAACTTGTATTTTTTAAGTACAGTTTTTAATGGCATATTTTTTTATACTTTTTGAACAAGAGGCATGCATTTTCCTTTTGCATTGGGCCGTGAAAATTATGTAGACAGTATTTGGTTGACACTTTTTATGAATGTAAAAAAAAAAAAAACTGCTTTCCAAACTGCCAGCTATTGATTTGCTAGACTTTATTCATGTAATCCTAATAGGAAACAAAACTGTACCATATATATTTGCATAATATATAATCACTTTTATTTATTTTTAGATACATTCTTTTTTTAAGTGTATTTATTTATTTTTGAGAGAGAGAGACAGAGAGACAGAGAGAGAGAACAGGGGAAGGGCAGAGAGAGAGGAAGAGAGAGAATTCCAAGCAGGACTCCACACTGTCAGCACAGACCCCCACGTGGGCTCGAACCCATGAACTGGGAGATTATGACCTGAGTCATAACCAAGACTCAGACACTTAACTGACTGAGCCACCCAGGTGCCCCTACATTCACTTTTATTTGTGATGGGGGTAGGAGAGTAGGTTGGGAGGGAAATTAGGGAAAGAACTAAAGAAAGCAATTCTGTAGTCATTCCTTGAATGGGAAACTAAAATAAAATGGCAACTCCAGCTACCACAAGCTTTCAAATAGATACCTCTATTTAAGCAAAAGTAAACGTACGAAGTACATTATTTCATTCACTTAAAAATGAGTATCTGCTTGTTAGATAGAATCTTTTAGCACAGCAACCGGATCCTTAATTAATGTGAACATCACAGTCTCACAATACTAATTCAGGAAAGAAAATCATCTCAGCATTTCTCAAAGAATGATTCTTGGCTTATTAAATGACTTTATTATAATTCCTCCTTCTATTATATTTGAGGCGACAGAATGCACCCAAATTTCCCTCCTTGCTCCGAACTCCAGGCTCTGTGACAAACATATTTGAGAGTTTACAGAGGGGATCTTTCCTTTGCACTGAAGTTTTCCATTGGAAACTTTCTATCTAAAACTAGAAAAGAACATCTTCTACAAAACAAATGCACACATTAGTCTCCTTATCTAGCACTCTATTAAATAAAGAGGTGTAACATTTTGCTATGGAATAACAATTTTAATTATATTGCATGTTTTTAAATCCCAGCTGAATATAATATAATTTTACTAGCTCATTTCTCCTGAGGCATCAATATCATTTATCACTCCTACTGCCATCTGGCATGTCTGAACCATCATGATCAGCAGTTTATGTGGAAATTAAAGCATTCAATGGGTCTCTCTTCAATAATACTCTGAGGTCAGGGACAATATTGCCAGCGGCAGTGAAGATGCATTTTTATCGCACACTTGAGAGGCATCCATCTGACATATTTTATAGCTTTCTAGGTTAAGACTAGCCAAGCTTTTCCTTATTTGCACTGACCCGACATGGGGGTCATTCTGTATAATAACTGTCTAAGAATCATTCAGAGTAGTTCCCTCTCTGCTATTGTGCTTATAAAGCTACATTCAGCTAAAAGCTTAAGAGCAGCAATAAAAGTCCTCTCTCTTTCTCTCCATATATATATATATATATTATATATATATATATATAATATATATATAACAAATTATACATGTTTACACTATGCTATATATGGTTTGTTATATTTTTATTTGGTATATCTATCAATCAATTGATTTATTTTTATTCCCTGTTAAAGAGTATAGAAGAAGGAATATAAAAACCATGGGGCTAGTTAATGTATTAGTCCTCTGAGGGACAAATACTAACCTTTTTTCAGTATAATAGAAAATAAAATTATGTCTTCAACAAACATATCATCACAATGTTATTTGGTGGTATTGTCAAAAATTCCTTACAGTTTGAGTTTCAATTTGAATTTCTACAACTGGGAATGTAAGGGACATTTGTTATGCCATAAATTTATTTCCACAGTTACTGAGCTTCTCAGGATGGTGGGTTACCTGACTTAAAAAGGGCAATGTCCTTGTGGTGAAATTGTCTCGTCTTTGTAAAATGTTACAGTACAGAGATTTTCAAGATTGGAAGAGACTGTTTCTTTTCCATAAGGAAGGTTGGGACTTAAGAAAAAGTAAAACACAATTTTTAGACTAATAAAAAAAAACAGCAATCATGGTTTTTTCCAGAAATGAATAATTGCGAAAGTGAGAAGAAAACACACAAATCTCTTCTTTTGGTTATTTACCCTCAGTCTTCTGGTTTCCATTCCTTATGTTTGGTATCACCACAAAACATACGCACTTGCATGCACACACACACACACACACACACACACACACACACCCAGAGTACATACATATACATACATACAGCACACTAGTCCCAGCCATAATACACAGAACAGACTAAGACAGAAATGTTGCGATAACCAATACAGGATTTCCCTGGAAACAACACCCACCTGTTATTTTTATGTAAGAGCAGTGAACATACTATTGTAGATTATAATAGTAGTAAAACTTCAGAAAGAAAACAAGTGCTTTGAAAATATTGAGGAAGAGGGAAAGATTTGTTCTTTATGTACTAATGCTTATTCCAAAAAAAATAAATCACAAAGATTTTCTGTTTTTTAAAAAATGTATAGCTTTACATTTTACATTTAGATCTATATTCTTTTTTATGTAATTCCTATATGAGGCTTAAGATGTCATTCAAGATTTTTTTGTTTGTTTGATTGGTTTTGGTTTTGTTTGTCCTTTTAATTTTAGTTGCTCTAACATATTTTCTTGAAAATACTGTTCTTCCTTTCCTGAATTGATTTGATGATTTTGTATTTTCAGAGTTTTTATCATGAACAAGCATCAAATTTTGCCAAATGCTTTTTCTTTATTAATTGCTATGCGATCATTGACTTTTCTTCCTATTCTATTGATATAGTGGATTATTCTGATTAGTTGTGGATACTGATAAAGCTTTGAATTCTGGAACAAAGTCCAATTGGTTCCCAATTATTTTTCTTTTTTATATAATGTTGGAATTGGTTTTATAATATTTTGCTGAAGATTTTTAAAGCTGTGATTTGATCATAAAGGACATAGGTGAGTAGTTCTGTTGTTGTTATTTGTACTGTATCTATCTGGTTTTTGTATCAGGATAATGCTGGTATCATAAAATGCGTTGTGAAATGTAGCCTATTTTTCTATTTTATGGAAAAAATTTGTAGAATTGGTGATAAGTTTTCTGTAAATATTTGTTAGAATTCACCAGTAAAACCATCTGATACTAGAGATTTCCTTTATGGAAGGATTTAGTTACTAATCCAAATACTTTAATGAATTTAAGACTCTTCAGATTTATGTTGGATAAGCTGTGTTAGTTTATGGTTTAAAAAAATTGCTTGCAATGTTGTCTAGTTTTTGTGTGTAGCTGTGTATAGCATTCCCTTATTACCCTTTCAATGTCTGCATGGTCTATAGAGATACTTCTCTTTCATCCTTGGTATTGGGAATTCGCTTTTTCTCTTTTATCAGTATCAATTTTATTGATCACTTCAAAGAACCAGCTTTCAGTTTGATGGACTTTCCCCATTGATAATCTGTTTTTAGTTTCATTGATTTCTGTTCTAAAATAAGATAATATCCTTTCCTCTGCTTATTTTGATTTATTTTGTTCTTTTTCTAGTTTATTAAAGTGGAAGCTTAGATTATTGAGTTGAGACCTTGTTTTTCTAATATAAGCATGTAGTGCTATAAATTTCCCTCTAATTCTTGCTTTCACTTAGTCCCCCAGATATTGATATTTTGTGTTTTCATTAATATTTAGTTCAATATGTACATATTTTATTATCCTTGAGACTTCCTTTTGACCTATGAATATTTATAAGTGTGTTGTTTAATATCTAAGAGTTTGAAGATTTTCCCATTATGTTTCTGTCATTTATTTTCAGAAACATATTGGTGTGGTGTCAGTTATTTATAATTAGTTGACTAATTAATATTATGGCTCATTATATAGTCTATCTTGGTATATGTCCCATGCAGTCTTGAAAAGAATGCATATTATCCTGATGTTCAATGGAGTGTTTTATAAATGTCACTTATAATCCAGGGGCTGATGATATTTTTCAGCTTTTCTGTATCTTTGTGGAATATTTGTCTAGTGGTTTTATTATTAATAAATAAAGGGAGTGGAAGACCCTAACTATAACTATAGATATATCTGCATTTTCTTCCTAGTCTCAGTTTTTACTTCATGTTTTTGCTTAAATTACTATAGTTTGGTGCATAATGTTAAAGATTGTTATATCTTTCTGGTGAGCTGAATCTTTTATTAATATCTCATGTCCTTTATTGTCAGTAATTTCCTTTGAAGTATACATTAGCTAATATCAATATAGCCACTCCTACTTTTTTATTAGTATTTTCATTGCATATATTTTTAATACTTTATCCTTTTACCTTATTTTTTTTTAATGTTCACTTATTTTTGAGACAGAGAGAGAGAGAGAGAAAGAGAGAGAGAGAGAGAGAGAAAGAGAGGGTACAAGCAGGGGAGGGGCAGAGAAAGAGAGAGACACAGAACCAAAGCAGGCTCCAGGCTCTGAGCTGTTAGCACAGTACCCGATGTGGGGCTCAAACTCACGAACTATGAGATCATGACCTGAGCTGAAGTTGGAGGCTTAACCAACTGAGCCACCTAGGGTACCCCTGGACTTTTAACTTTAATGACCTGAAGTCAAGCTCCTATAGCCATCATATAAGTAAATCAAGGTTTTTACTCTATTCTGCTAATGTCTATATTTTCATCATTTTGCTGAGACTATTTAAAGTCAACGTAATTATTGATGGAGGATAGCTGTGCAGTGTTGTGGATCATCTATCTGCCCATCTGCCCTCTCCTCTCAGCTGAATCCTTCATATTCTTCCAGTTTGCCCCATCAGTTGAACAGCATGCTTCTGTAATGCTCAACATCATGGAAGAGTATGACTGATACATCTTTTCTATTTCACCACCTACTTCTCTGGCTACCAGGGTTTTGTAAACAAGACTTGTAGCAACATGAAGAACAGCTTAATAGGCTGAGAGTTAGAGAAAGTCCTCCTGCTGGACATGTCCCTGGATGATAAAAATTCTAAGATCTAGAGCCAGCTTAGGAAACTTCAAAATCCCATCAGTCTTCTTCATTGAACTAAAGAAGAAACCACCTACATCTTTGAAGTAGCTAACCCAACAGTGCTGACTGGCTATGGCTACACATGGATTGTGCCTAGTCTGGTGACCAGGGATGCAGACACAGTGCCCTTGGCGTTACCCACTGGGCTCAGCTCTGTGTCCTATGATGAATGGGACTAGGCCTCCCTGCCGGAGTGAGGGATGGATGATTATTACCTTTCTCACCACTGCTGCTTCCAACATGGTATCTGAACACAGCTTCATCCCTGAGCCCAAAAAACAGTTGTTACAAAATGTATGAGAAGAGAACCTACTAGTCCAACATGCTAAATAGGTATGTGATCAATGTCACTTTTGAGGGAAGAAATCTGTTCTTCAGTGAAGTTGGCTACCAGATGCTCCTAAAACTGGTGATGATCCTTCTGAACAAGGAGAGGAAGTGGGAGGGCATTTGGCAGTTCTCAAGCAAAATAGATGGATTAGGGATATAAAATCTTGCATCATGTTAAAGGAAATCAAAACAAAACCTTGGTTTTGGTCTCTGAGCTAGGACGTAAGAGTGCTAATACATTGAGAACACAGGAGAATCCATTTTTCAAATTTGCACCTTCATCTGCTTGTTACTTTGGTTTAACCACCAGATTATCTTCTTTATGCATTACCATTTTTATTGGTTATGGTGCTGTCTGAATCATGACTTTGTTCTAATGGAAGAGTATACATGTGTAATATAACATAACTTGGTGAAGCAATCAAATCAGTGGTACAATTCAGAAGTTGTATCCAACACAGTATACTGGGGAGATCTATGAAACCTAATTTACAAGCACACAGGTTTGAATGTACCATGATTAGAAGCTAGCCATGCAAGGCTCTTCTCAGGATCTGACTGCTGGCTGATCACAGTGTCTGACTCTATCATTAGAAACTAATTTCTGTGGGTACCTGACTACCTACATTCAATTCTTAGCTCCTCTGCTCACAAACTTGTCTACTTAGGACCTTGGACAAGTTTCTTAACTACTCTATGCCTCAAATTCCCTCATCTATAAAATGGGAAAAAAATAATAGTACCACAATCACAGGGGTGTTATGAGGACTAAATATATTAATATTTGTAAAGGACTTAAGGAGGTGCCTGATACTTAGTAAACACTTAATAGGTATTTACTTTTATTGTCATCCCTGAGTCCCACTTAAATACAGATGTTCCTGAGAATAATGTCAGCTCTTGTAATAACGAGCTGTTAGCACTCGTGTTTCTCTTGTATGTTCTTCAGGTCATTTGTTCCTTGAGACACTGCTGAAAATGGTTCTATAGGTAAATAAGGTTGGGGGGTGCTACCTCCTATTTCTCATTCTGAGAGATTCCCAGAACATATTAACATTTGAAAGTTTAGATAGGTCATATCTATAGCAAAGGATCGTCTTTAATTTGATTCAATCTAGTAGTTCCCAAATTTATTTTATTATGAGACCCCTTTGTTCATGAAATTCATATTCTGTAAAACATGTTGGGAAACACTGATTTATGGCAATTTCTATAGACTCTCTGAGCCAGGTGGCTGAGAACAAGCTTCTAGATGTCAGCATGGCTCTGACTGGAATGGAACCAAACTGTATATTTCTAGAAAGAAGAACCAGGAAAAGAGACCAGAGATAAATTTCTTGAAATTCACAATCTTGTCAGAGAACCCTGGACAGGTAGTTTTGTGAATGCTTACCTGTGACACAGCATATGTGGCTCAGATAGTGGAAACCCAGGGCCTTATTCTTAAAATTGAAAGACCTCAATCCATCATGTAGTTCCTTACATCAGGGCACAGCCATCAGACTTAGATTATTCCTTGTGTTCTTGATTAAAGTTGCCTTCCCTGTACTGAGTTATCATTTGTTCAAAATAGTTTTCTTCTGCACTCCTGCTTCTTCACCCCAGTCAAGCTGCTTTGCACTGCTGCTATAGAGACATAATCATTTCAGAAGTGTTCTGGGACCGCATGTATAACAGGCACTTCTGTATACCTCCAGAAAAGGAGTTATTAATAACTGAAGCTTCACACATGAATCAGAGATGTCCAGCGGGGGTAAGTTTTAACTCATGATTACTGCCTTTAGTATGGGGCATCTCACAACTCTTCCACCTTAAAGAGATACCCCTTACTAACATTCATTCTGACTTCTCCTTTCGAGGCTTGAATCTGAGGCCTGTAACCCCCACCCCCACCCCCACCCCTTTCTAAAACTAGACACCCTCTTTGGGATTTTGATACCTTCCCTTCTTATCAATACTTCCTTTACTGTAGCTATTGAATTTATTCCTCCTTATATGATCCAGGAACCACGCAATATTTATATTTTTTAATGGGCTTCCCTGTTCTTGGTGGACTCCTTTATCCATTCAGATCAGCCCTGGACATGGCTGTGAGAATGAGCTTTCTAAGGGACAATTTTGATTATGTTCTATTTCTGCCCAAATATTGCTCAAAACTTCTGTGGTTTATGCATTGGGTCCAAACTTTATTCTTGCATTCAAGGCTCGCATCTGCCTTCTTAGACCCGTCTTCTCTCCCTTGCTGTTTCCTATCTCAGAATCAAGCTACATTGGGCTCTCTCTGTTCTAAGATGTTCCCCTGTATGTCTTGCTTCCTGTATAGCATGCCATGATGTGTGGTTTTTTCTGGAATGGATTGTCCAATCACACAAGTCCTAACCACCCTTTGAAACACAATGAAAATGTTACTGTGTCACGGTCTTCTTCCCTGATCTTTGACATATAATCTTTCACATTCCCTGTCCTGGGTAGCATCTGTCCCTACCTCTGTTATAGCACAGCCTGTGCTAAAGTTGTGTGTATGCATGCTTCTAAAGAGCAGAGGCTGTCTTTATATTGCTGTGTCCTCCGAGCAACCTGGAAGAGTGTGTTGTGTACAGCCCTTCAAAAAGTATGTGTTGAATGAATGAAAACCATCACATAATACACGAGTCTAAAATCTATCATTAAGAATCCAAGTTTATGTTACTGCCTTTGGTGTAATACCTCTGTTTGGGGGGCAGAGGGGAGATAAAATCTTTACCTAGATTGATTTTTCATAGATCATACTGTAAATGTATAAAGGGGGTTGTTATTTAAAGAAATTCTGTGGTTAATGGTTTTGTAAAGCATTTTGGGAGGGACAGGGATCATAGAATATAACATTTCCATACTGGCTTGGTTCAATCATGGAACATTGCTGAAGAGATGTCTTTACTCTCCATTGAGTTCACACATCCAGGAGGCTCCCCGGTGTAGAACCACTTAGCGCTCACTTGTGAGCAGGGAGGGGTGGCAGCAGCTAGGCACAGCTTGAAAGTATGTTTAGGATGTGCTGAAATTGTGCTGTGGGAAGTTATACTTTTTTTTCCCCACTGTTATCCCAGCCCCCAAGACCCTTCTGTCTTCTCAGGATTTCTAATTCCACTCTAAAAGGGCCCATGTGGTCCAGGGAAGATTTAGTGTATGTGGACTCCAGAGAGGTAGGTACCAGGGCAAAGATTCTACAATGAGGAGATGGACACTAAGATAAATGGGGAAGGAATTGGAATTCTAGGGAAAATGTGGGCTGAAAGACAGGGCCCACAGTTTCCAGTCACACCCCTAACTAGCTATATGACCTGCTCTTTTCACTTTTCGGGCTCTTTCTTTCCTCATGTCTAAAATCATGGCATGAGATTAAGAAGACTTCTAGGTTCCTTTTTGGCTCTAGCTTCTGGGATTACAAATTTCATGGTGTAAATAAATGCTTGGAATGGGATTGGGGTGGGAAGTGAAGCATACAAAAAGAACCTGAATTTGTTTCTAAGTACAGTAGTTCCCAGGGAATATTTGTCATTCTTGTCATTTAGATAAATATAATCTCCTCAGAAGGCCTTCCTTGGTGACTCAAACTAAAGTAGTCACCCAGTCACTCTATCAAAACAGTTAATTTAAATTTTCTTCAGTACACTTTTTTTTTTAAATTCAAGTTAGTTAACATACAGTGTAGTCTTGGCTTCAGGAGTAGAACCCAGAGATTCATCTCTTTCATATGACACCCAGTGCTCATACCAAAAGGTGCTTTCCTCGATACCCATCACCCATTTAACCCATCCTCCCACATACCTACCCTCTAGAAATCCTCAGTTTAGTCTCTGTATTTAAGGGTCTCTTATTGTTTGCCTCCCTCTGTTCTTTCATCTTATTTTTCCTTCCCTTCCCCTATGTTCATCTATTGTGTTTCTCAAATTCCACATATGAATGAAATCATATGATATCTGTCTTTTTATGACTGACTTAGTTCACTTAGCATAATACACTCTAGTTTCATCCATGTTGTTGCAAATGGCAAGATTTCATTCTTTTTCACCACCAAGTAGTATTTCATTATATATGTGGGAGATATATATATATATATATATATATATATATATATATATATGTGTGTATATATGTATAAATATATGTATATATGGATAAAGAAGATGTGATGTATATATATATGTATATCTATATATCTATTTATCTATATATCTATCTCTCTATATATCTCTATATCTCTATATATATCTATATATTTATATCTATCTCTATCTATATCTATATATAGATAGAGATAGATATATTTATCCATTTTTCTCTGATGGTTTCCTTATTTGCCAAATTGTTCATTGCCTGTCTCTTCACACCAGGACAGACACTTCCTGGGAGCAATATCTTATTCACCTCTATAATTCTTAACACTTAAGAAAAGTGCCTGGCTCAGAGTGTCCATCAAAAGATAACTGTCAAATAATGAAGGATCTGTATGCTTAGGAGAGTTAGTATTGACCAGCCATTTAACTCCTATCTGAAACTCTCCCATATAGACAGAGTGGTTTACTGAAGAGAGAATGAGAGCAGGCACTTTCTCCACCATTGGCGTGAGCAGGCTACATGCAGCAAAGGTCTGGGTGGTGGTGGTGGGGCAGGAGACAGTCTTCAGGGAGGCCCAACCTCACTGTGGTGCTAGGCCTTATAGTTTTCAACAAGGAGTCCCAGGTTAATGAAGGCTCATTCAGAAGCTGGTGTGACCCATGTTATGGTGCTTCACAATATCCTCATGTTTTCAAAAGTAGTCTCAAAGTTACTATCTTATAAATCTAGCTCCTTCCAAAAGACCTGAAGTCAAGGCAGTATAACCTGTGGGACTGAGCATGGTTTTGGAAATCAGAAAGAGCTGAGGTACATGCCTCACACTGCCATTATCAGCTGTGTAAACCAAGTGACAATATTACCTGAGTCCATTTCCCCTTTGTAAAATAAGGTTTTACTTAAGGCTGTTGTAAAGAATAAAGGAGATTTTATAGTAAAACACCAGTTAATAGAGACTGAAACGTAGTACTCAACAAATATCAAATGGTGCCCCCCCTTTCTAAGTAATCTTTGAACACAGTAAAAAGTCAAATGGTACAGAAGAGTACCCAGTAAAAACAAAGCAGTCTTATCTGTGACCCTCAGTTCCCCCAGACCCCTCCCCAGAGAAATCATTGTTTCCAATGTCTTCTGTATTTTCTCTGAAAATACTCCAGGCATATAAAAATTATATATATTTTTTAAAAAGTAAATTATATATTTTTAAATATAAATTTATAAATATATAAATATAAAATTATATATATATATATATTTTAAAAGTAAATTATATTTTTAATAAGTAAAATCAATGTAATTATTAATATCTTTCAACTTAAGTCTGCCATTTTATTGTTTTCTTTCTGTTTCTTTGTTTCTGAATCTTCTTTCCCATTTTTCTGTGGGTTTTACAATTCTACATTTATCTAGACATAGTGCCATTGAGTATCACATTTTAAAGGCTTTTAATTGTTGTTCTAGGAATTACAATTTGTGTCCTTCTGCCAGCATCATCATTTTATCATTGTAAGTGGAATGTAAATATCTTAACACCCTTTCGTTCCTACCACTGACCTAGTCTTGGAGAACCACCACCTCATTACATTACTTCAGGTAGAGAAAGAGGAAAGGACTGTCCTCACGGGAAACTCAGAAAGGACTGTCACTTCCTTACCGAAGGGTTGGGATGAAAGTCAGAGCTCTGCCAATGGACTGACTCTGCTGCTGTAGCCCATATTGGGGTGGAGGAGGTTCATGGTTTTTTTCGTGGTGTTGACTGGAATAGACATGGGTAAAAGTCTTCTGCCATGTTAGGCTGTCAATTTCCCAGTCTTTGGTTAGAGAGAGAAGATTTGGGGGGTGGGACTCTTTTTTTTTTTTGTCTGTATCCATTGGCATTCATAAAATGTGGGTCTACACAGATCAGGATGTATATATGAGGCAATAAGACAGACAGACAAAAACCAAGGGAACTCACCTTCAGGTTGTCCCTTAAGCCTCACGGTCACTAGCCAGTCTGTTTCATTTTCTTATTCTTTTCATAGTTCTCTGTTGGCTAATTTCGTATTTCACCCTAAATTTTTGTTGAGATTGGCTGGAGGAATAAAATGGGATGCACTCCATTTTGTCTGAAACATTTGTTTATCATTCACACTATAATCTTAATCTTTAAATATCCCATATTTGCAAGAAAATCATCATGGAATTAAAATTGATAGACAGCTGATATTAGGTCAAATGAAGGTAAGATATGGACTATTCAAGCATAGCATTTTCAAAAGATCCCTAGATAAGAATTTTTTTTTAATAAAAGTAAAAATAAAACTGCTTTTTTCAATGTTTATTTTATTTTTTGAGAAAGAGAGCACAAGTGGGAGGGTCAGAGAAAGGGGGGAACAGAGGATCTGAAGCAAGCTCTTCACTGAGAGCAGCAAGCTCAATGTAGGGGTGTAACTCAGGAACCGTGAGGTCATGACCTGAGCTGAAGATGGACACTCAACTGAATGAGCCACGTAGGTGCCCCTAAAAACTGCTTTTTAAATAGCTATAATGACTCTCCAAGAGTGTGATTTGTGATAATGATGGAGCTTATCCATATCAGAGTATCAGTAGTTGGAGGTAAGTTGGGAGTATGGGATAATAGGAAAATAAAAGAAACAAATAGCAACAATGACAATAAAAAAGTAGTAACTCAAGAGATTTTGCTAGACTTCTCCAGGAAGTATCCTCTCTCTTTTGAGAATAATTTATGAGACTGAAAATCAAATAAAAACTAAAATGGTTAATATCTTCATCAAAATGTTTGATGACAGTATAGCCAGATGGTTAGTGAATTGCTAATTCAACTAAACTGTATGGATATTAAAAAATACAACAAGTTTATTGAACTAAAATATAACCTTACAGGATGTAGAAAGGTTATATAAAATGAACTGTTGAGGTACCTATGTGATTATTGTAAGAGTTTTCCATTAAGGACTTGTTAAAAAGAAATAAAAAAAAAAGAAAATAATAATTGTATTCATTGTTTTAAAAAAGATACGTATGCCCTTAAAATTAACCAAAAGCTTCCTACCTGTTAGTACTTTTTCTATTCATGTAAGGAACTGAGATATAAAAAACATTAGGATCAGCACAAATTAAATCAGCTAATAAATAGTAGCCTATGTAGTTTGGCTTCAAAATTCAATCTATCAATTACTTACTGCACTGCCTCTCTGTGGTTAAATGTATGTGCCTGTAGTTGTACTGATGGGGGTGAAAAAGCAGTTTTAAGATTGTCAAGCAAAATCGTGTTGTTTTAGCCAAAGACCAACATCGATATAGATTTTATTATAAATACATATTTTTTTAATGTGTATTTCTTTTGAGAGACAGGACACACTCACATGAGCAGGGAAGGGGCAGAGAGAGACAGAAAGAGGAAGAGATAATCCCAAGCAGGCTCCTCACTATCAGCACAGAGACTAATGCAGGACTTGATCTCATGACCTTGAGATCATGACGTGAGCTGAAATCAAGAATCAGATGCTCAACCAACTGAACCACCTGGCAACCCTTATTATAAATGCATACTTTATTTATTAGAAGTATTATATCACATGTAAATATTATAAGGTTATAAGATATTTCCAATCAATCAAACATCCACCATAGGCCATAGATAATCTACAATACTATATAACTGATAAGAAAAGATATCCATTAAGATAATTGAATTATATGAAAACATCAAGTACAAAAACCAAAATGATCAAAAAAATGTAAGAGCATCTAGTAAATGGTAGGCTCACTACCTCAGATAGAAATAAATCAGTAATTGCAAGGTGGAGAAAAACCTAAAATTACTCTAGATGTTTTTATGTGAACTAGATTACACTGTGATGTTATAGATCTATCCATGGATCTGTACAAAGCTTTAAAAGGTCTTTAGGATCATTAGAATATATCGTTACAAAAGAGTTATAAGATATTGTTGGGGAGCTGCTTGTTTCTTTGTGTTTATGACTATTTACAACATAATATTGGAATTGGAGCTCAAAAGAACTTTTCCCCTTAAGACATATGAAAAATTCCAAATTTTGTTTGGATTTGTTATACTGTTTACTTTAATATACATTAGTGGATTACGTATATAAAAAGTGATGGGCTGCCTGGTGGCTCAGTTGGTTAAGCGTCGGATTCTTGATTTTGTCTCAGGTCATGATCTCATGGTTCCTCGAATAGAGCCCCACATCAGGCTCTGTGCTGACAGTGCAAAGCCAGCTTGTGATTCTCTCTCCCTCTCTCTGTCCCTCCCCTGCACATTCTCTCTGTCTCTCTGTCTCTGTCTAAAAATAAATAAAGTAAGCATTACAGAATAACAAATAAAAATTGATACAGGCTTGAAATTTGAGCAAATCAGAATAGAATTTAGAATGATTAATGCTAGAAATATTGACAAGAAATTTTAAAGGAAATCATTTGTATTTGGCAATTTAACACTAAGCATTTCTGGGAAATAACTCTTGTTACTTTAGTAACAAGTGAACTTTAGTTCACTTTACCAAAAGTTTCATTTAGTATAGTCTTTGTTACCTATACCTTATTTTAACCACGTATAAATATAATTAAGAGGTTGTTGATATTGTAATTTACCTAAAACATGCAATATTCCCAGGCAAAACATAATGATTATGTTACTGAGAACTCTTCTCATCAATCTTCCCTTCATCTACTGAGTTACTTTTAATTGATATTATCATCTCATTTTAAAAAGGATCTGATAGTGTGTATAATAGTAAGTTCTTAAAACTACAGAATTAACAGCAACTCCTTTGAGATGATCAAGGCTTGAGAAAGGATAAGTGAGCTTGTGAGTTTCCCTCTCTTCGGTGGTTTGGGCAATCCTATTAGAAGTACCAATTGGGTAGACTGGTCTGGTTGATATCCCGGATGGAAATTATTGGAAAAGATTCAGGATCCCTGCAACTAAGTGCCTAAATATAGCAAAAAGCAAAGCTAGAGAAGCTGAACTTATGACATTTTCCTCACAAAGAATCATATAAATGTCTGTATGTTATTTTGTACATGGGTAAATCGGCTTGGTTCAAAAATTTAAAGTCATGATATGTTTTGTGTGATTTTGATAAAAAACAGATATAAGGGAAGCACAGCTTCCCATGTTAGGTTTTGGTTAATTTTTTATATGGCAAAAATCAGATAAATCCGTAAAGTTAAAACACACATACGTTTGTATCCACTCTGAAAAGAAACATTACCAATTTTAAAACTGAGTAGCATGTCTTTGCTTCTTCTTGGTGAATATATATTTCTTCAAATAACTATAAAGAAAGAGCTAAGAAAAATATTTATACAGTTGATAAAATTTTGGAAACTACTTCTCTAAGATAATGACTAGATTTTTGTAGCTAAATTTCAAACAGTGACCTTGTTGAAGAAAATTGTCTTTTATTACCATTATCATAATTGCACAGCAGTAATATTTTGTAAATTTTCATTACTGTGATAAAAAAGCCTCTTTATAATTATGGATGACTTACTTTTTATTATTTGAATAATATTAAGCCTTAACACTATTTCAAATTCTTTATGTACTGATACAGAATATTCCAAAATATTGCTACAGCTTCTTCATAGTTTTATTAGCTATTAAAATGTTTGAGAGTTAATTACATATGAGCTGTAAAAAGTGAAAATTCTTACATTAAGGGGAGGGTATATTTCATATTATTAAGAAGCATCTCAAATCTTTTTTCTGGAAAGAGTTGGTTTCATGCACTTAAAGCAGTGTACTTTTTCTTTACTTGTATAAGTGCATCCTTCTACAAAAGTGGTGGCAGCACTTTATATATTAACCAGTTTTCACCAGAAATCTGTTGAAGTATGGCATAAAATATTGCCTATTAAGAAATTGATCTGTTAGAGAATATTCTAGATTGTTGTTCCAAAAATATTTAACTGAATGTAGCCCTTTTTCACAAACTATATACATGTTTATAATGACATACTTGTACTTTATACATACATGGTGCTATGAACAGAATTTCTGACCAACATTTTTAGGGGATAAAACCATACTGTAACATGTGTATGTTACTATACCTTAACAGTTTATACTTTGGAAAAAGAAAATTTTTAAAAATGTTTATCTTTTTCTTCTTTGGTATTTTTTCTTCTTTTCAATTTGCCATTTTTTTCTCTCTCTCTTATAATCATATCCATTCTGTTATTGTACCATAACAGAAAAACCGTAGATACCATAGGCCGATTTAATTTAAACTTTAAAAAGTCAATTGACATCCTACTGGCCAAAATTTATATGATTAAAACAATGATAAGATTATCTTCTCTTGTACACATAGTAGAGGTGGGCTGAGAGTTACCACTTTACCAGATAAAGTCAAGATATTTGTACATTCATTCAGGAATTTAACAAAGGCCCTAATTGAAGAGTAT
The DNA here is from genome assembly GCF_018350175.1 of Felis catus. NCBI lineage: Eukaryota > Metazoa > Chordata > Mammalia > Carnivora > Felidae > Felis > Felis catus. The sequence continues at coordinate 56,742,551 of NC_058371.1, read as the reverse complement.
ATAAGAGCAGACTTTTCATTAGAAAGAATGTTTAGGAGTATTTTCTTTATTAAGATATAATTGATATATAACATTGTATCTGTTTTAGGTGTATACATAATCACTATATATATATATATATATAGTCATAAGTGTGTGTATATATGGTTATTACAATATGTTTAACAGTCATTACTACATATAGTTACATTTTTTTTCTTGTGATGAGAAATTTTAAGATGTTTTCTTTGCAACTTTCAAATATATAATACAGTATCGTTCACTATAGTCACCAAGCTGTACATCCCTGGGATGTATTATCTTATAACTGGGAATTTGTATCATTTGCCACCTTCACCCATTTTGCCCATTCCCCCCAACCCCTGCGTCTGACAACCACCAGTTTTTTCTCTGTATCTATGATATTGTTTGGGTTTTTTTAGATTCCATATATGTGAGATCATACAGTATTTGTCTTCTCTGACTTATTTCACTTACCATAATGTTTTCAGGCCCATCCATGTTGTTGCAAATGTCAGGATTTTCTTCTTTTTTATGGCTGCATAATATTTGACTTATGCATTTTTTTCCTCCAGTGTGGAGACTATGTGCGCTTGACAATTTAACACTCAGATTTTCTGGGAAATGATTCTGATTACTATAAACTTTAGTTCACTTTAGCAGAAGCTTGGTCTAGTAACTAGCATTTTCTTTATGCCTTTATACATCTATGGACACATAGGTCGTTTCAATGTCTTGGATTTCATAAACAATGCTATATATTTAGACCTATTAAAACTAAATATAGCCACCCTCTATACTACCCTGGCAGACATATTCATTTCCAGAGTCAGATTGTAGGACCTTTTTCTCTTGCCAAAGGATGGGATAATTTTGAGGACAAAGGGAAACATGAATTCAAAGCAAATTTCCCTTTCCCTAAATAGAATACCTAGCCACTCCATCATGCTAGCTAGAATTTAGGGAGAGCTAGAAAAAGTGCTTCCTGGATATCAATGGGTTATCATCCCATTTAAATGCCTATAGGAGGAACTATGAATGGCAACTACTATTAACATAATGAGACTATATTTGAGGATTAACTTGTACCTTCTCTTAAGACAGGTAGTGAAGTCGATACCTTTTTGATAGTATTTATTTGTGGGTTTTGATTTGGTTTTTGGCCTTTTTTGGTCTCTTTAAGCATCCCATGTTGGCAGATTGAGGTGGAATAGATTTAGTGTCAGGACTTTTAACAACAAAGTATAGTTTCTGAAGGATGGGTGCTCTCAAAAAAGGATATGCATGGGCACACACACACATCTTCACTCACTCTGTAGTAAAGATACTAAAAGAAGGATGACTGAGGCAAAATCATCTCAATTTGAATTACTGACTGACCACAATAAATATTTAAAATGAAATTTCATACTTGATGCTCAACTGAGTATTATACTGAAGCAGAGAAGATGAGTCGGTCTGACCTTTATAAATTTTTTTTAATTTATATTTCACAGGTATTTTTTTTCCTTTTTAGTAACTTATTATATCTGCAGGTCCTGCATGAGAGTTAAAATGAAGTCTTCCATTCTCCCCCACCTGTACTTTCTGCTTTCTGCTGCTGCCTCTTTCTAAGAGGAGCCTCACAGGCATGTGATCAGTTTCTATATACGTATTACCTCCTTTACCAACAGATCCAGCTATGCCCTTCCTCTGACTAGAGAAGGGGGTAGAAAACATGTAGATGTCTGCCCTTGGGAGAATAGACCCAGGTAAAAAGCCCATGTATACTCTGGACTAGAACTGGGTGACTGGCCATCTCATTAGGAAATTTCAAGATTTCATGCATCTGGAACATGATATATGAGGGGGGGCAGCTGTGGTTGGGAAAATGACCTTGACCCCAAAGATTTATCATCTCCTGAAGAAGGATGTTGCCAGAGACAGGTGAGAATATGGTACTCTTTTAGAGAAAACCCAGTTATTGGGTTTAAGGGAAATACTACTCATGCAGCCAGAAAATAAATAAAAACTAACACAGGTGCGCACATGTGCAAATGTATGAGTATGTGTATGTATGTATATGTGTATCAAGTAGTGATAACCCCTTTAAAGGGAAAATTAGTAGTTTAAAAGGCATAAGTAATTCATAATTTTTCACATAAAACCTCCCTAAATACAGATTTTAAGACAAGAATTCTCTGCAAATGATTTATTAATTAAATGCACTGAGGAGAAAATGGTAAAGAAGTAGAAGAAGAATGATAGCCCAGCAAGACTATGATTTTAGGTGAAATCCTGCACTTTACCTCGCTGTATAGGAAACTCTGGGGCATAAATCCCATCATAGGTTTTGTCATGCCTTGAAGCAAGGGAGCTGGGATGCCATGTCCCTTCACCAGTTAGTCATGGCCCAGGCACTTCCAGCTCTTCATGTAAAGCTGCTGTAGTAGCCCCAGCGTTATCTCTTGTAAACTCCACAAAATCTGGAGGATAAGCCTGGGAAGGGATGCTAGGGATCTGGAAGGAGGAGTGTGAGATAAATCCTCTACAGAAGTGAAATGAGGATGCAGTTGATATATAAGGCCATGGTAAAGAGATCAGAGCTCAAGGGCAGATGAGATTTCATTGATGATGATGATCATCATCACTATTAGTATCATCATCAGACTTAGTGGGAACAAATTGAGGGGAATTTTGAAGATGAGGATGAAATATTAGATATGAAATTTTTAGAAGTAAAGCTTAAGATGTGGCTGTGATGGCTGTGGCAATAGATATCATTACAAGTAATTACTAGGAAGAAAAGAGAATGTGGCTATTTGTCATGTCATCCAGGTTTGTGACTAGAGGAGTACTGAGGAGGCTCACACTGAGACGCAGGCAGCATTGTCTTCAGTGTACGAGAGGTAGTGATGAGACTTTCAGTACCTTGTAGTAGAACTGATGGTTGAAATTTGCCAAAGCAGATAGAAAATGCCTCAAAGGATCAATATTTAGCATATTGTATTTATATTTTCAGAGAGTAAGTATAGGAAGGAAAGATTTGGGATGTTGGCCAAACTGTCCTATGTGCCTTCCTTCCTGAGTTCAATATTTCTTTATCTCTGTGTACCATCTTCCAATAATCTCTTTCATGTAGCCCTTCATCCATTCTTTTTATCCATTCCTGAATAAAATTATTACATTGGAAATAAACCTTTCTTCCTGAACTGATTTGTTGACATTTCACTAATTATTTGCAAAATAATTCTAAAACAAAACATTGTCTACAGTTACCTTGAAAGGTTATGCCAACTTATCAACAAAGAAAAAAGATAAAATTTCTTTATCTTATGAAGACACATTTCATTTTTAAGAACTGTTTACCATTAATACGAGGTAATTTATTTATTTTGAAAAGTCAAAGTACTTAACAGATATGTAGAAATAATAGGGTCTTTGACTCTAAAGAGTTTGCACTTTAAGGGATTGATGTTTTAAGCCTTTTTAGTTGTGAGACCTTACTTATATTTGGGGGAACATTTTTTTTTATGTTTTTACTTTTTCCATTCTTGAGATTTCTCATGTATATCTTTATGTTGTAGGGAGATATAATCACTGGTATGCTGTTTCTTATCATTGACAGAGAAAATAATCCTGCTTCACAAACTTACGGGTTATGATATGATTTGATCTTAAAGTATGAGAACATTATTTCCTATCACTACTTTACTTTTTAGCTATATGCATTCAAAAAGGAAAAGAAGGAAATTATGACACACACATACACACACACACACACACACACACACACACACACACACACACACACAGGTTTCAGTTTTAAAATGGGCCAGAAGATTATCAGTGCTTTGATGACATTTAAAAATGTCTTAACAAGGTAAAAAACAATCGGATAATGTTCTCTGAGCTAATCAAGTTGGGGCTGTTAAAGTAAACTAATGCACAGTGGCGAAAGTAAAATGACACATACTTAAAAATAGAGACTTTTCACATTTTAGTATTAAAACCAATGCTTGTTAATTATTACTGCTTAACTAGCATATCACTAATTTTTAAGGTAAACTAAACTAGGGCATTTTTATCCTCATTCTAGTCATGAATCTTGGAATCTTCATGATGAATCTGTTGAAAGTCAAACAGTGGTAGCAATTTTATCAGCGCGGTTCATGTAATTCTACCCCTCAATTGTTTAAAGTTTATTTATTTATTTTGAGAGAGAAAGAGACAGTGCACACATGAGTGCATACAAAAGTGGGGAAGGGGCAGAGAGATAGGAAGAAAGAATCCCAAGCAGGCTCCACGCTATCAGCACAGAGCCCTATGTGGGGCTCAATCTCAGGAACTGTGAGATCATGACCTAAACCGAAATCAAGAGTTGGTTGCTTAACTGACTGAGCCACCCAGATACCCCTATTCTCCAATTTTGTATGTAAAATAAGTTATTGCTGCTGTTGTTTTTTTTAATATCTACACACACTTAGAAGATAGCTGTGTAGAAGCCGAAGGTGGCAACATATGCTAAGATCCAACTTGAGGCATAATGAGATCTCAATTCTTACCTGGATAATGAAATATAAAACCATAGGCACTATGTCTCTGACCAAATATGGATTAACTTAATATTGCATTAACTGACAATTTGTAGGCAAAATCTGTTTATTTCTTTATTCAATAAATCTGTCAAAGCAAAATATAATATATAGCAGACTTTTGTATTATTATTGTAACTTAAATAGGAAAAGACTTTTAATGAGGGAGACTTTTTCCTTAATTTAGATATTATAGAAAAAATGAAGACTAACAAATTGACAATTGGAAATAAAATACAAACAATAACATATAATAGGCAATGGTGTCTATTGATAGCATCACTATCCTATATGAATATCGCATACAAACCCATAAGAAAAATACCAATAACACATTAGAGTCAACCAGTAAACAAGCAGGAAAAATGTATAATCTCAATATTAAGATACCATATACAAATTAAATCATTAGTGAAGAGCCATATTTTATAATTTATAGATATTATATTTCTCTGTATTATATGAAATATTGATATATTGCCAGCCAAAGATAATTGTAAAACCATTAAAATACAGTTTCAAAATATATATTAAAAATTCCAAAATGTTGATGTGCTTTGTTCCAAAAGCAGTTTTTTCTGGGCACATGCTGTATGACTAGATTCTCTCTAAGAGACTATGAACAAAATATGTACATATTCCACATCACTTGCCTAAAAAGAAATTATTTATTATTGTTTCTTTTCTTTTCCCCTCTGTGGGAGGGAGGAGCTATGCTGGTTTGAAAACCAGGGCATAGTCATGCAACCTTGGGTGTGTGGATGATCTTGTGGATATAAAGAAATCAGACGTAGGAGGCATCTAGGTGGCTCAGTCAGTTAAGTGTCTGACTCTTGGCTTTGGCTCAGGATGTGATTTGATTCACATTTTGTAAGTTCTAGCCCCACATCAGGCTCTGAGCTGTTTTACCTATTCTGGGATTCTCTCTCTCCCTTGTTCTTTGTCCCTCTCTTGCTCGCTCACTCTCTCTCTCTCAAAATAAATAAACTTTTAACAAATAAAAAAAAAAAGAAATTTGGGTGTTATTTTCTTTGTTGGGCCTTTTGTTTCAGATGGCCTTAAGGTTACCATAGTAAACCAGAAAAGATAAAGATAGGTGAAAAGAAGATAAAGACAGGTAAAGATAGAAATTATGAACCAAAATAGGGTCTGAAAGGTTAAGAAAATGAGTAAGAAAAATGTGAAATTAGGCTCCCAAGGAAAAATAAGTGTTTAAAAGAAAAAATAGTATCAAGTAAACTACATGACTAGACCACCTAAACCTCAAGCCACATTACCGATGTTTACAAAACTTGCGAGTTCAAAAGGACAAATATCAGGGTGCCTGGGTGGCTCAGTTGTTTAACTGTCTGACTTACTGTCAGATTAAGCATTACAATTCACAGTTTGTGAGATCGAGCCCTGTGTGAGGCTCTGGGCTGACAGCATGGAGCCTGCTTGGGATTCTTTCTCTCTCCCTCTCTCTCTGGTCCTCTCCCCACTCACTCTCCCTCTCCCTACCCCAAATAAATAAAGAAACATTTTTTCTGAAAAGATAAATGTTAAAGTCACCCATTTCAGATATGACTATGAGGGAAATGCCACAGTGAAAAATCAACAGGTAGGGAAAGATTGGAACATAGACAAAAAGAACAAGAAAGTTGTATCCAAAGAGAAGAACCAGAAGTGTTGAAAAGATATAACCAAGGAACTTACTTCATTGTTTGGTCAGGGATTTCATTGGCTCCTACTGTTTCCTGTTCTTCCTTTTAATAAATGGAAATTATTGTTGCAGTTGTCTTTTTCTTACCCATCATTTTACCTACTGTGTGTGTATGATGAGCAGATGTCTTGTCTTTTCTTTAAATGATAACTCAAGTCATGGGGACTCAGTCTGTAGTTTATGGAGAGACTGGATTTATTTGTCAGTCAGAGACACTGAAGTCAAAGCTGTATGAACCTAATGGATGAAACAATGGGTTCTTGCAATTAGAGAGTGTGTGAATGTGTTCTATGTAAGAGAAGAAGAGTGTGCACAGATAATTTGATGAAAGAGCTGCCAACTATGGCAGAGAACTAATTAGTGGCCCTCAAAATTAGTTTATTCCATCATCCATGATGATAGCTATAGTTCATTCCATGACAGGAAAGCTACAGAGATTACCCAGTCTCCTACACAACTAAATGTAGCCCTGTTAATAAAGATCTTACAAATAGAATGTCAACAGAAAGGTGGGGTTACTTGTTTAAAATTTTTTGTAACACTTATTTATTTCTGAGAGACAAAGAGAGACAAAGCATGAGGCCTGGAGGGGCAGAGAAAGAGGGAGACACAGAATCCAAAGCAGGCTCCAGGGTCTGAGCTATCAGCACAGAGTCTGACATAGGTCTTGAACTCAGGAACCACAAGATCATGACCTGAGCCAAAGTCAGACACTTAGCCGACTGAGCCACCCAGGCACCCCTAGGGGTACTTGTTTAGATGGGAATTTTATGTCATTCACTTACTTTCCTCCACCCCCAATTCTTTATTTATGGAATGGAGCCAACTCCAATCATGCAGATAAATACAAAACCATATGGGATGGCTGAACAATAAGATAAGAAGAATTTGGGTTGGCAGATGGCTATGTGGAGTAGAACTCTTTAACTTCCCTGTAATACCTACACACCTTCTGAACTATTGCAGGAGAGTGTTCTATTTTGCGTTAGTTGCTATAAGCCAGATTTCTTCATTAAACCAACTTTACACATACACTAAATTATCATGATGTCATTAAATAATGGAAGGAGAATGCTTGAGTAAGATAAGCTGTATGTCCAAGTTGTAACGGTAGATATTAAAATGATAGCTATCAAAATTAATAACATGCTAAATGTAGGCTATGAATATAATTATAAAATTGCATGCCACTGAATATATCATACAAATGAATATATAAAAGGCTATATGGTTATAAGATAAATGCTATAAAATATATATACAAGTTATAATATAGAACTACGTTATAGGGTTGACATAAGTGGGGTTTTTTTCAGCTTATTTTACTTTTCAAATGGAAGAAAGAATATCTGTTTGCTGTTTGAGTCCTTTATTGTATTGAACACATCTGCCTTTTGTATTCACACCCTGTTTTATCATCTAGTCACCTTGGTCATCCTAGGCTATTGTAACCCTTTAAGGTTACATAGAAAAACTTGATAATTTATGGTGTGTGTGTGTGTGTGTGTGTGTGTGTGTGTGTGTGTGTGATACCTTCTTATTAAAAATCAGGTATCATTGTTTCTTTTGGTCTTTACTTCTCCCAACTAAATCAAAGTTGGTTTTATTTTTTAAAATTGTTTTAAATGTGTATTTATTTTTTGAGAGTCAGAGAGATAGAGCACAAGCAGGGGAGGGGGAGAGAGAGAGAGGGAGACATAGAAGCTGAAGCAGGCTCTAGGCTTGGAGCTGTCAGCACAGAGCCCAGCACAGGGCTCGAACTCATGAACCATGAGACCATGACCTGAGCCAAAGTCGGATGCTCAACTGACTGAGCCACCCAGGTGCCCCAAAGTTGCTTTTATTTTTGTTTAAATACTAGCCAAGTGATCAAAACCTGAAGTTTCTTTCAGATAAAAGCATTATAAAGTTTAGAAAGGGTTTGAACTAGTCCTGTACATCTAGAATTATGAGGAGGAAAAGCATAGAACTTTCAAAAGCTTAAATCCTTTTAAAGGTAATGGATCTAAGGTGTTACTTTAAGTTGTTATGTTATATCATGTACCCATAGAAGACTTCAAACAATTATGGTTAATAAAATGTACTCTCCATTACTTTATTACACAGAAGACATTTAATTATGTTACATAATGATCAGATCCCAGTTTGAGAGGAACATAGTCTACATAAAGCTTATAAAATTTGAGACAATTTTCCTAGAATGATAATTATGGAGAAAAAATACATCAGTTGATAGGCTAAGGTCTATATTTCCACAACCTATATTTCTAAAACTTGTGCTGGGAGGAAATATGTCTTCAAATTTACTTGTTCTAGGCTTAATTTTTTGGAAGCAATAGAAAATTCATATTATATTTTATTTTTAATATTTCCTATGATAAACTACATTTTATATAATAATTAGCTAACTTACTTCCTTGGTTTCTAAGTTGTCTTCAGGTCCTAGACGAGACCTGTGTCTTCGTGGACATTAGAGAGAGAATATTTCTTTCACTCTGTATTTTGTAATTGATGAAGAACAATTTTTCTCAGTTCACTTCTTGAGCTGCCACCCAAAAAGTCTCCACAAAAGATGATTTTTAAAAACCCTAAATTTAGCATCTCCATTGGAATTACACCCATCTGTAATTATATCAAAACCTCAGCATGTGGACTCTACAGTCATATACAAACCAATCCTGTATCTGTCTGTCGCTTAACTCCAATTAGGGAAATTAGTAACCACCATTCCTAGGTAGTCTATCCATGGGATAGTCAAAATATTACTCCATTCTCACTGCTCACCTCCAAATTCAATTCTAAGTGTCTCTGTATAATAGAATTAACGTCTGAAGTTGGATTGAGGGAAATATCTAAAATCCATTATAATGACCATGAATCATGATCACTAAGCTGAGAGATGAAGATGGTCTTATAACGGTCTAGTAAGTGAAACACAAGAATTGTCAAGCTTAAAAAATTTAATTCCACATAGACATGAAATTCAACAGACAGAAATAGATTGGAAGCCTACTAAGCTTGTGCGGGGATTATCTTTTGAAAGAAAACTCTTAGTTTGGTCTCTCAATGTTTTTAAACAATTTCTGGGACCCTATAAGTGCGCAAGAAGGAAATGGCCTCTGAAATGTTTGGAATCCCCAATAATGGCTTATTTTCCAATGCTAACTTATTATGTGGTTATGAAGAATTTTGAAAAAGGAAGAGACTCCAAAAGTCCAGCAAGAAAGACAGACCAGAGATTTTTTCACTCTGAGAGAAGAACCAGGGCCCTGCACATCGACAAACAAACACAGGATCAAGGAACAGCATCATCAGGAAAGATGTCCCTCACTGTTCTATCTCTGCATATTTCATTAGCTCTTGACCTGTGAAGGCTGTTTGCTTTCCATTCTTTCATCTCTGAATGGAAAATACTTTGTTTCACTAACTTCTTATCCTTACTTGTACATTGCGTATTGACATTTTGTAGCAGACAGCTTCTCTAGAATGTGATGGACAGGACTAACTACCTTGGACATACTCAGTTTTAGGTGGCGTTACTTGGTAAAATTGTTGGTTGATTTGCTTCAGTAAGGCATTCTGTATGTGGAAGAAAATGTATGCGTGTAAGCCAAGGTACAGTCTGCATTTGAGAATTCAAGCAGCCCTTTGTAATAGGATTCCCAATTTTATAACCATATATGGTCTCCCTTAAATACAAATTACATCATCCAGATCACTTTGCTGTTAAGTGTGGAATTGTGAGTAAGTTCTAGCCAATAAGTCATAAACAGAAGTCTGTGGAAATTATTTTTAAAGGGGGAAGAAATGCCCTTTGTCCTTATAACTCCTGCTACCTGAATTGCAGATGTAATTGCTAGAGATTGAGTGTTCTTGAACCATAATGTGACAAGTCTAGAAATGGAAAGGAGTAAGATCAAAGGGGTCTGCGGTATTTATCTCCAACTCCTTTTATGACAAATGTGGCTTTTATGCCATCATTGTTTCAGGGTTTTTGGTAACGGGTAACCTAACTGAATCCTGTCTAAACCAGTATGTCTGTCCTCATTATATATATATATATAGAAAAGAAGGTGTCATAAAATTTTCCAAGCAATATATAGCCACTATATGCCTGATGTGGGATATATATAAAACTAATCTAACTTCAGAAGTTTGCTTCTTAATCCCCAAACCTTAAAAACTGAACAACGAAACTAGTATTCACTAAAAATTTAGTTGATATTATGTTTTATTTAGTTGATTAAAATTCATATAGTGTAAATAAAATTAATTTTTGTGGGCGTAAACTTCTCATGCATCTGACTGAGATATCTGTATAGGTATATTAATTTGAAAGGTAGTACAACAGTTATTTAAGCTGCTGCTTCTGAAAAAATGAAGCAGAATGAGGATGAGGGTAGTAGAGAAAATGATATCGATTTACAATTTTATTCATAATATTTTTATTACTAAATATAAAACTGAAATGCTAATATGATAAATACTATCAATAATGAATTATAGGTGAGTAATCTAATCACTAATCAGTAATTTAATTATATTCTAAAATGTTGGTAATTTTTATTTTTTTAAGTTTATTTATTTATTTTGAGAGACAGAGAGCACAAATGGGGGAAGGGCAGAGAGAGAGGAAAAGAGAGAATCCCAAGCAGACTCCACTCTGTCAGCACAGAGCCCATCTCAGGGCTCTAACTCGTGAACTGTAAGATCATGACTTGAGTCAAAGTCACAAGTCAGGCGCTTAAGCGTCTAAGCCAGGTGCCCCTAAAATGTTGCTAATGTTTAAAACAAAACAAAATACGAGTTAGTAAAAATAGCACAGGTTGAAAGCAAAACATCAAACTATATGTGTCTTTGTGTAAATCTTTTGGGATGTTTAAATAAGTTAAATGTTTTCCTATTTTTAGAATGGCTTTTCTAAAAAAAAAACAGTGCTGCTTGGCACAGACTAAGCTGCTAAATTAAACAAATAATTATATTGAAAAGAAAGAGAAAAAGAAGAAATTATAAATTAGTAATTAACCTAAAAGAAATATTAAAGTTTACAAAAGCGCAATGCTAAGCTATTGTGCCTGGAGATGTACCTTTGGTAAAACTGTAAAGAAACACAAAGAAATGATCACTGTAAAAGTGGGGGTGGTGGTTACCTTTTGAGAAGGAGGGGTTTATGATTTGGACACCAACATGGAAGAATTGCTTTCAGTGTTCTCTTTCTTAATTGGGATTGGCTGGAGCAGAGAGAGGTCATTAAAAGAGCGTTTTGGGGGGCGCCTGGGTGGCGCAGTCGGTTAAGCGTCCGACTTCAGCCAGGTCACGATCTCGCGGTCCGGGAGTTCGAGCCCCGCGTCAGGCTCTGGGCTGATGGCTCAGAGCCTGGAGCCTGTTTCCGATTCTGTGTCTCCCTCTCTCTCTGCCCCTCCCCCGTTCATGCTCTGTCTCTCTCTGTCCCAAAAATAAATAAACGTTGAAAAAAAAAATTAAAAAAAAGTGCTTTTGTCTTGTAATTAATTAAATTATAATTTATTTGTGTAGTTTTAAGAATATATGTTTTATTTCAAAGCAAATGGATTTAACAAATTCATAATATTAATATAAGTCACCAAGCTCAGTAGAGAACTAATTTCCTCTTCCAACCGCAGAAACCTTACCCTATTTAGAAAAACTTTAAGAGCAACATGACAATGTAATAGTGCTTTCTACAGTTTCTCATGTTTTATACTTGTTGGTTCTTAATGATGCTTTGGTGCAGTCTAGTTTTATTTTTATGGCTTTTTTTTTCCCACACTAAAGCAAATGTTTTCCAATATAGCACTACCTGTTCTACCTGTCAAAACCCACTAACGTAATTAGGGTGAGCTAGAAAATGGCTACCACATAGCACAGAGGCTTGAAGTACCGTGGCAGAGGTGTGTGAAGAAAATTAATACTTTCCCAAGGTATTTTGTGCTTCACATTTGTGTTAATAACTGCTGAAGATAAAATAAATTAATTGACTCAACCATACAACCTATTTTCTTCCCATTTCTAGATTACTCTAATGAGTTATTAAATTAAGGGTATAATATGGTTGACAGCAACTCAAAACCTTACTTAGACATAAGAGTTAATTTAAGTAACCCAAATACTTTCAAATATAAAAGCCATAAAGCTAGCTAGAATTAATTCTGTTAATTCAAATTTGTACACTTATTTAGTGCTTTTAAAGAGATAATGAATTGAAGAACACCAAAGTTATTTTTAATCCACTCTATTAATTTTTAAAGCTATCTTTTAATTTGAAAAAATACTCAGAGAAATATTTTTCTGTGTACTTTACATGAGTGCATATAAATTACTTCTGACCTACTTTTAGATCAAAACTTCCCCCTTTTAAAAGAGTACGAATTTTTGAGCTATAAATTTAGACACAGGGAAATAAAATAATTCCTTCTCTTGATATCTGTTAAATGTGTTTACAAAGAATCAAACTATTGTATGTTAGAAAGTGTTATCTCAAAACCTCCAAAAATTTAAATGTGTGAGTCATTTTTTTTTAATTAAAAAAAAATTTTTTTTTCAACGTTTATTTATTTTTGGGACAGAGAGAGACAGAGCATGAACGGGGGAGGGGCAGAGAGAGAGGGAGACACAGAATCGGAAACAGGCTCCAGGCTCTGAGCCATCAGCCCAGAGCCTGACGCGGGGCTGGAACTCACGGACCGCGAGATCGTGACCTGGCTGAAGTCGGACGCTTAACCGACTGCGCCACCCAGGCGCCCCTGTGTAAGTCATTTTTAAGTGTGAATTGAGTACTGTGGTTGCATGTCTTTGCAGGCACACTGCCCCACTCATGAAGCATAAGACTACACTGGAGTTAGAGTGGGATTTCAAGAGCACCAGGCAGGAACTAAAACAGATTAATGCATTCAAACTAATGGTGGAGAAGATCCCAGTGACCACCAGGGCAGTTGATGTACATGAAAGCGTTTAAAATTTCATTCCCTGTTAGTTTAATCTAGCTACATTAAAAAAGATGTGCCACGGAAGCAGCTTAAAATAAAAAGGTTCATTTGTCTCCTTCTGGACCAGAAAGTTACAGCTGCCCAATTTTACCTCTTATCTAAGGGATAGTGAGTGAAAAAAAAAAAAAAAAATCTGTGGCAGATCAGGCTCAAAGAATCTTAGAAATATATCTAAAGCTGAATTGTTCCAGACTGGTTCATATGATGATACAGACTCATGCTTTGCCTTTCCCTAAAGCCCTTTAGGAATTTAGCTGTAAAGTAATGTAACCACACTAGGATGTTAATAGCTGATTAGATCTTAATGAGTAATTCTTTCATAACATGCCCACATTATAGTTAGAAATACTTCTTCCTCAGGGAATTAATATCCGATGATAGAATGATGAGTAAATTTGCCTATATTTCCTGAGCCTCAAATCATGTCTTGTGTGATTCCGGAGCTGGAGCTGTGAAGATTAGAAATGAATGTTTGAGCCTTTTTGGTCTGTTGCCAGGGTCTTGTTCTGGAGTGGCATCTCACATCTGCCTTCTAAGATGCATAGCGTTGCCTCAGCCTGAAAAACTTTATCTCGTGAATCTGCTTTGCTTTCATAACTGCGGACTTCCCTCAACCCCCCTTTAGCCTTAATCTTGCCGACTATATCCCTCTCCTTTAAACCCATCGGCTTTTTTCAAACACTTCATATTTACCTGTAAGTTCTGGTTTCATATTTGTCTCCGCATAGCTTTGCTTTTCAGGTCCGTAGCTCAGTGACATTCATCTGGAACTCATTCCTCCTTTTTCCTTATCAGTTTTGTTTTCTGGATGAATGTCAGGAACAACTATATCTGAAACTATGTCATTCAGCTTTCAGGAACATATCATGAAATATGAAAATATAAAAAAGAATCACGTATGAAACTTCATCGATGATTAAAAATTAGAATACACGTGTGTGTTCAGAGGGTAAAAGGGATGGTTTTACTACCCCAAACTATACACCCATTTGAGTGGATCATGAACCATTATTAAAGTCCTTCTATTATTCCCCTATTTTAACTCCTCCCTCCAAGTACTTCTGAAACTAAATAATTTAATGTACATCTTACTCAACCTCTAAAATATTTTTTTCTCTTTTTCTTTTCTTGTCTCTGACACAAATAGTATTGAAATCCTATCTAACATTTTTTAAATTTATTTATTTTGGAAGAGAGAGAGAGAGAGAGAGAGAGAGAGAGAGAGAGAGCACACATGAGCCGGGAGGGGCAGAGAGAGAGAGGGGAGAGAGAATCCCAAGCAGGTTCCCCACTATCAGCTCAGAGCCCAATGTGGAGCTCAGACTCACAAACCATAAGATCATGACCTGAGCCAAAATCAAGACTCAGACGCTTAAGCGACTGAGCCACCCAGGCACCCCAATCCTATCTAACATTTTTACAGATGCCTCAGAGATACAAAAAAGGAAAGAAAAGAAAGAAAGAACAAGAATGATAAAGCTAAAATTATACAAGTAATTCAAATGATACAGGAATATTAGGCCAAATTTTAAGTATATATTTGAAGTTGCTAGTGTGGTTTATGATACTTTTGGGAAATTATTTTTAAAAGTTATCTTCCTAAAGTAGAACTGATTATACGATTGTAAGGAAATAACAGTAAGTTACAAGAAGTAGTAATATATCTTCTGCACATTTCCTACAGTAAGGTGCCACAAAACAATTTTTTTTTGCTGCTTGTACGTGCTTTTTCAAATTCCTAAGGAATTCCATAAAGCTATATAAATTCTTAATTTAAAGAAACTTGCTACTATAACCAATACTAAAAGTTCCCAAAGATATTCAAGAGGAAAAAAATAATATTTATTTAAATATTTCCAAATATATTAAACATGTTCATGAAGAGAATCTAGGACAAAATAACAAGATAACAAGGACCTCATCTGAGGAAAATTGTGTGTGCGCATGTGTGTGTGTGTGTGTGTGTGTGTGTATGTGCGTGTTGAGCTGAAACAAGTTCATATTACCTTGTCCCTAATCGCGCCATCCCTCATCCCGGTTGAGCAGACGTGATAAAAGAAGTTATGGAAATAAGGATCCTTTTCATTTGACCAAGTTCCTACTAGCAAAAGGGTGATGCTGATATGGCCACATACATACAGTTTCAGGTAGGGCAATAACAGAGGACTGAGGCTTCCATAAACTCAAAGCCCTAGCAAGTACTTTAGTGCCACTAACTTGATACTCCATTAAAAATAATAATTTAGCATCATGTGAAGTGTTATAATGCAGACTCATGCTAGCACCTAAATAAATAATCTGTTTCAATTGATGATATAATTTAATGTATCAAGAGCATAATTTGTTCTTTATAAGAATGAGATATTATAGAATAATCAACATAGGTCAGTTAATATATTCTGCTCTGCTGCTTAAACAAAGGAAATACCAATACTGAAACAGAATACAGAAGAGAATGATAAGACCAAAAGGGACATACATATATTTAAAAAAAAGAAACTGAAGATAGTGAAATCTGAGACTTCCTATTTTATAGAAAATTATAAAATATACGAAGAAATATATATGACCAAATACACTTTATAGCTGCATGTAATAGTACAGGGCATTAAATGTTCATTTTGAAATTGAAAAATAAAGATCTTGTGCCATGATAGTATCAGATTTCTAGATTTTTCTTTCTTTTTTATTGAATGTTTTCTTATTAATTTGAAGGACTGTAAAGTGCTAAAATTTCTAATATTTATGTAGTCTATTCTGTCTTTCTTTTCCTTTAGAACTTCTGTTTTTGCTGTCCTCAATGCCCATCACCCACTTTCCCCTCTCCCCCACCCTCCATCAACCCCCATTTTGTTCTCTGTATTTAAGAGTCTTTCATGGGCATCGAGGAGGGCACTTACTGGGATGAGCACTGAGTGTTGTATGGAAGCCATTTTGACAATAAATTATATTAAAAAAAACCAACTTATTTTTTTCCTGTATTGCTTAAAATAGTCTCCTCAGTTCCGAAGATCCTTCTCATATTCTTATTTTTGTTTTTAAAACATTACTTGGAAATCATTTGGTATGGGTGATAAAATAAGCTTTAATTTTATCAAGTGGAAAGCCTATGCAAACTATTAATTTCAAAAACAATTTTAACCAGCAAATTGAATTATTCTTTTAACATATATTATGTTCCCCATATTCTTTATTCTACCATATAAACTTACAATTAATTTTGTTTACTATCCCCCCAAATGGGGTTTTGAATGACTTTGAATTAAATATTTACAATAAATTTAGCAAGATGTGAAAACATAAAATTGAGTTTTTCCATTTTAGAACATATAAACACCCCCGTTCTTTAATGTAGGAAATTCTCAAAAACCCTACTCTTGATAAATAATAAAAAAACTTTTCATTGTCCAAAAATTAACAAGGTATGCCAACTTTCTTGGAACACACATCAGATGGTAGTTTCAAAATATTTAATGTTTGAATAGCAGTTAATTTTACCAAATTTTATCTGTTATTAACTGAAATGTCAGACTCCCATAATGGATGCTTAAAATTACAGGGACAAGTTGAAATCAAATGCAACTATCAATAGAAGTCTACAGTTCTTTTCATTATATATTTCTAAACTTATTTGATCTTTTTTTTTTTTTTTGACAATGAGTTTGAATGAATTGAATTATGGTCAATACTATCGAATAATGTATTGACCTTACCTTTTTTTGTCAGTTATCACTGTATGCTCTTTCTTTACTCAGTTCTATATCCAAATCTGAATTAAAAGTATAAAGAGTCAAATGTACTTACATAATGTTAAATGGTAGAAAGATAACAAATGGGAAAAAATAAGAATTAGAAAAGTACAATTAATATAGAACCCAGAACTCTAGTGTTTGACATTTGAACATTTTTCTCAAGACTTCATCATGAACAATTTATAGCCTTAACTACAAATGAAATGTCATAGATAATTGGTCATGTACCTCTGACATTTCATCTCAGGTTTGGTGAATCAATTTTGTAATTTAAAACAGCTGAAGCCAATACACAAGGACTGAAATCTCAGGACTAGCTATTTTTAATTACTTTATGAAAGTGTATCTTTTGCTCATTTCTTTAAATATAATAAAGCAAACCATGAATAGAGAAACAATGCAAGTTAAGGCAAGAATACTTGCTCTACAAAGATGCAAAAGGAAAAAATATTAATAATATTAATAACTAATTTCCTTTTTAAGCGAATTAAACTTAATACATGATATTGTGCTTCTGAGGCTTAGGGAGAAAACTTTGTCCATTCCTGAGGAACTTTCATTACATAAAATATATATAACATTAATTGCTGCTTATGATTATGGTCTACGTCATAGTGGGATAGTGCTTCCTTATCTAAAATTTTTATTTTTATTTAATTTTTTAATGTTTATTTATTTTTGAGAGAGAGAGAGAGAGAGAGAGAGAGAGAGAGAGAGAGAGAGAGAGTGGGGGAGGGGCAGAGAGACCAAAAGAGGCACAGAGTCTGAAACAGGCTCCAGGCTATGAGCTGTCAGCACAGGGCCTGACACGGGGCTCGAACTCATGAATTGTGAGATCATAACCTGAACCGAAGTTGGACACTCAACCTTCTGAGCCACCCCAGGAGCCCCTAAAATTTTTATTTTTTTAATTTTTATATTTTCTTATTTTTTTAGAGACTGAGAGACAGAGTACAAGTTGGGAAGGGGCAGAGAGAGACACAAACACACACATAGAATCCAAAGCCGGCTCCAGGCTCCAAGCTGTCAGCACAGAGCCTGATGTGGGGTTTGAACCCACAAACCTTGAGATCATAATCTGAGATGAAGTCGGATGTTTAACTGACTGAGCCACCCATATCTAAAACTTTTAAATACGTAACTCTGTTTTATGACTGCATGTAAATAAGCTAAGTAAATTTAGCTTATGAAGAAAGCAAAGATATTAATAACATACCAAAAAAGTCGCATAGTCAAAGCACAAGGGGACATTTAAGCTTCTGTAAAAATTGTAATCAAGGAGTACATCACCATCGGAGCTCTCTCTCTTTTTTCCAATTCGACTTCTTTCTGAGTACTTGCCTCATTCTTCTTTCATGAAGTCAGCCAGATTTATTTTTTTCCAAGCCACAAATCAGAATATGGCTGTCAAGAGTGCCCATGTTTATATTTTGCTCCTGAAAAACAGCAAACACGCTGCACTAGAATCTTACCATAATCCAAACGAGGAAAGGTTCTGATTGGCTCAATTTGAAGAGTGTCCGCACATGAACCAGCTAACTGTGGCCCAAGGGCCGTGTCCTGGTGTTGGGGAGTGGATGGGTGGGAGTATTTCATGAAATAATAGTGGAGATGATTCTCTGAAAATGGGTTGGAGAGTACTGAGTATGCTGTGTACACTGTTTCTTTTTCATTTCTTCTTTGTCTAGGAATAAACTTTCCTATGATTGAAGATGGTCTGATATGCTAAGAATTAAGGAGCGAAAATTATAAAGGTGGATATATTTAAAGAAAGAAAACTGAAACCTCTCAAATATGCCTAAATAATTTTCTAATCAGTTGAGCTTCTCTCAGCCTAAGAAACAGCTTTTAAACGTACAGAGATTGACTGGAAGTCAATAGCTTAGAGATCTGCTAAGTGATATGGGGGAAACAAAAATCCCAAAAGGGCTTAAAGTAGAAATTGCTGACCTTAAATAGAAAATAAACTTGCAGTTTCTAACCCATCAAATTTATTTACCTACATATTAATATATTACCATATTGTTTATGACCATAAAGCACACATTCTGGATCTTGCTCCATAACCAGTCACTGTCTTATTAGCTCTTTGATACTTTCAGGTAGATTTAGAGATATATTTCACCTAACTTTACAGGTTTTCTCAGAGAGCATGTGGAGAGAAAGTGAGGGAGCATGATTATCTAGTCCACCGTCATTGAAATCCTACTTGCCAGTTGTATATAACGTGACCCATGTAACACTACTCGAACCTTTAAAAAACACAGTAAGACACTGTGTATCTCTATCAGTGTGGCTGGAAAGGAGGACAAGTGGTTTTGTCACAGAAATTTGTCTCTCGGTGTTCATATAGCTTGGGTGTGCTCTTTTCTGAATCTCCAGAGTGGGCACACTTGCAATACTTTTTGTAGTCTATCTTCCAATCTTTCACTCTCTCTTTGCACCATTGTTTTCCCTTCTCTTTTTCACTTCCTTGCTTACTTTTGAAGAAATCATGAAGTCATTCTTCTGTTTCATCTAAACAGAGATTCCAGTCATTCTGACTTGACCAGAAAATAATATCTTCTTCCTCCTTTTGTCCTACAAAATGAAATGACCTTAGCATTTGACAGAAAACAAAAACAAAAACTCTTCCAAATGGTCCAAACCACAGTGTAAGTTTGTCTCAGTCCAAATTCTGCCAAATTTCCAAGCACATGGGACGTAGAAAACAATGGACCAAAGCTCTGGAGCCAGCCAGCCAGGCTTTAAATCCCAGCTCTACCATTTATCAGCTGTGTAATGTTTGGAAGGTTACTTGAGCTCCCTGGACCTCAGTTACCTCAACTGTAAATTGAATGATGATTATACCCACCTCCAGTGTTACTGTGAAGATAATTGAGTTGATGATGTATCCAGAGCTTTTTGCACAGTGCCTGGAATATTTTAGCACTCAATAATTGCCAGCCATTTCTGTAAGAGGCACCGTAGCCCATAGGCTCTGGAGCTAGTTGTCAGAGTTCAGAGCCCACATCTGTCTTTGTAATAGCTGCATTGTCTTTTATTTTTTTGTGGGGGCTGAAATGTTCTCCAATGGCTTATAAGAAAACATATTTGGATAATTTCCAGACAGTTAGCTGTGGGTAGCAGACATTTTAAATAGCCTTGATTTTTTTTTTATTACACTGTTAACTTTCTTAATTATTTTTCTTCCCTGAAAGATTTAGGTTCTTTCCTTTAGGGTCAAGGTCTTCAAAATTTGCAATCATATACTTTGGTAGGTTTATTTTTCTTTCATTTACTAGGTGCTTAGTGGGCCCTTGTGAAT
Organism: Felis catus; assembly: GCF_018350175.1. Classification (NCBI taxonomy): domain Eukaryota; kingdom Metazoa; phylum Chordata; class Mammalia; order Carnivora; family Felidae; genus Felis; species Felis catus. Next base: position 56,722,212 of record NC_058371.1, on the reverse strand, counting down.
AGCAACTCTTGAGAAGTTTATTGATTTTTGGTGGTAAAAAAGGTGGGAAATTCTCTGACTTTTGTTCTCTCTAGAACCCATGTTGTTCATATATGTAGCATCATATATTAGTATTTTGGTCTCTTACCTTTCATATTTTCTTGTTTCTCTGATTTTTACTTAAGTTTTGGAGAGCTTCAATAGATTATGTTTTCCATACTCCCTGAATATCTTTTAAATTTATTTTGAAAGTTTATTTATAGTTTTCTGGATTATAGTTTTTGATATCATCTTTGGTTTATTGTATGATTAGTCTTTTGTTATTTTTATGGATGCAATATTTCTTAAATTTTTCTGAGCATACACATTAGATATCTTTGTTTTAGTTTTCTCCATTCTTTTTTATCACTTTTATAATCTGTGTGTTCTGGGGCAACTTTTCATAGTGATAACTTAAATTCAGATGTTGAGTCATTTTGGTCTCCATTCAAATGTACGAATAAGGAAATAAAAAGCTGGTTGGCACCTGTAAGTATCTAAGTGTGCCTGTTCCTTGTTCATCTTTGTTTTAGGGGGTAGGACTAAAATCAGAGGTCAAAGAAGGGAGGAAAAATGTCAACACTCACCACTTTTCCTGGGAACTTTCACTTTTCTCCAGGGGTACTCTAAATTACCTTGCTTGGTCATTAATGCCCATACAGGATACAGTGTGTGGATTTTAGAGATAGGGAAGAAAACTCCTATAAAAATTCTGTTAATCCTTTTGAATTTAGTTCTGTGTTTTATTCTTGGCATTCTTATACTTGGCATTCTTGATTGTTTAGACAATCTGGGTTAGTGCAGGGAAAATCAGCTTATATCTGAGCTACATCATGCTTTGTAAACATTCTAGACTACATCTTCCACTGCCTGGTACGTTATTCACTACCTATGTCCAGTTACCATAGTCCAGTTAAACTGAAATTGTTCTTGTGGTTCTTGTATTAGTTTTGTTCATTATAAGTTTATAACTTTTAGTACCTTATTGCTATCTTATTATAATTTTAGAAGAGAAAGAAAACAGTTGGGTGTGATTAATCAATTATATTAATCCAGATAATCTAAACTGTGTAGGACACTTCCATATCCAGAAGACTTCACAATCTTTAAAGGGCCAACCAGGCAATTTCCCGTATACTACAATAGTTGTTCCATTATGATATTTGAAAATTAGGGCAATTTTTAAAATATTTGCATTACTTAACAAGTGACAAAATATGTAGATATAATCATCAAACGAGACAATAGAAACGTGATAAAATGAATTTAATTTTCTTCCTTAGCACTATAGCAAATAGTAAGGTAGGAGTGAGGTTTCTAAAACTTACCTCATTACTTTGCTTTTAAATAGGATAGAGTGTGTGTTCCTTACCAAAAGGTATTTTTAAATTACATTAGATAATGCAAGAGAACATCTAGCATAGGATATAGTACAATGTAAGTTTCAACAAATGCCTATTATCTCACCATTCCTCCTACCCCAACTTATATTTATTAAAGTTTTCAAATAAACTTTTAGGTTTTACAGATGTCTGACTATTGCAATTCTGAAATAGTAATCTATCTCTAATTTTAATCAAATATGAAATTAACTGAGAATGATTTAACAAGCCAGGGAATATGATTCCTTGAGATTATATTGCACCTCAGAGGCTAGTTTTACTGCCATACTGTATGTACATGATATCATTTGAAAGCTATACATTCCACTAAACTGTAAAAATTTATTGTTCATTATCTATAATTGATTAAACAGTAGTTTTATGACCATTATGTGTTACGATTTTTTAAAATAATGTGTCTGCATCTGATGCGCCTGCATCAGTCAGTAAGCAGCCAACTCTTCATTTCAATTCAGGTGATAATCTCATCATTTGTGGGTTTTCCCCCCTCCTCCCCATCAGGCTCTACACTGACAGCATGGAGCTCCCTTGGGATTCTCTCTCTCCTTCTCTCTCTGCCCCTCCCCCTACTCCACCCATCTATAAATAAATAAATAAATAAATAAATAAATAAATAAATAAATAAACAAACTTTAAAAAGGAGTTCCTGGGTGGCTCAATCATTTAAGTGTCAGACTCTTGATTTCAGCTCAGGTCATGATCTCACCGTTCTTGGGTTTGAGCCCTGTGTCAAGCTCCATGCTGACAGTGCAGAGCCTGTTTGGGATTCTCTCTCTCCCTCTCTCTCCACCCCCTCCCCTACTCTCTGCTCATGCACTAAGTTTCTCTCTCTCTCAAAATAAATAAGTGAACTAAAAAAAACTTGGCAAAATAAAATAATATTCTTGCATCAATCAATTTAACATGTGGAAAATGTAAAAATAGCTACTTGGTAATATGATTTTCAAGTCTTAATATAAAAATGAAACATCAAACAAGAATAGAAATTTCTATTAGAAAGTTGGATGTTTAACTAATTAATATGCTTCCATTTACGTCTATTGTTTACGAGGAATTAAAAATTTTTGGCTTGCATATGTACTACTTGAATAAGAAAATGATATTACATGGGGCGCCTGGGTGGCACAGTCGGTTGAACGTCCGACTTCAGCCAGGTCACGATCTCGCGGTCTGTGAGTTCGAGCCCCGTGTCAGGCTCTGGGCTGATGGCTCAGAGCCTGGAGCCTGCTTCCGATTCTGTGTCTCCCTCTCTCTCTGCCCCTCCCCCATTCATGCTCTCTCTCTCTCTTTCCCAAAAATAAATAAAAGTTGAAAAAAAAATTAAAAAAAAAAAAGAAAATGATATTACATGATAACCATTCACAAACCATTGTCAGAATTACAGAAACATCAATAGGATGAAAATTATTATGAGAGGCAAAAACTGGGCATAGCAAAGAATAATAGTTATAGTTACAGACATGAGACTAAGAAGAGACTGCATTCTGGTGGGAACCTGAAACAGACAAACTGAATACATTGGATGCAACAAACTGCACACCTCGGATACTCACTACTATATAATATAGTTGTTACACTCAAAAGGGAAAACCTGATGTGTATTACAAGAAACAAATATTGCATATTTACTTGTTAAGTTTGTGATTATTAATAGATTTAATGATTTTATACTATAAAAGTACTTTTGAGGATATCCATGGTTTTCCTTTGATTAAGAAGTAATGCAATTAGTAAAACTAAGATAGAAGTTCAAGGGAACTTATTGAAACTGATAAAATCTATAAAAACCTACAGCTAACATTATATTTAATATGAGAAACCAGAAGATTATCCATTAAGATCAGGAACAAGGCAATGGATGCTCCTACTACCAGACCTATTCAACATAATGCAGAAAGTTCTAAATAATGCAATAAGAAAAGGAAATAAAAGGCATACAAATTAGAAAAGAAAAACCATTGTTGTTGCTGTCATTGTTGGCAGACAATAAAATCATCTATGTAGAAAATCTGAAAGTATCAACAACAACAACAAAACTACTATAATTAATAAGTGATTATAGCAAAGTTTCAGGATACATGGTTAATATTAAAAGGTCAATCACTTTCCCATTTGCTAGCAGTGAACAAGTAGAATCTGAAATTAAAAACAAAATGCAATTTACATTACATTTCTTAAAAATGAAATGGCTAGGGGCGCCTGGGTGGCGCAGTCGGTTAAGCGTCCGACTTCAGCCAGGTCACGATCTAGCGGTCCATGAGTTCGAGCCCCGCGTCGGGCTTGGGCTGATGGCTCAGAGCCTGGAGCCTGTTTCCGATTCTGTGTCTTCCTCTCTCTCTGCCCCTCCCCCATTCATGCTCTGTCTCTCTCTGTCCCAAAAATGAATAAACGTTGAAAAAAAAAATGAAATGGCTAGATACATATGTAATAAAATCTGTACATCCATATGAGAAAAATTACAAAATTATGATAAGTAAAATCAAAGAATAAACAGAGAGGTATCCCATGTTCATCAGTAGGAATACTCAGCATTGTCAAGACGTCAGTTCTTCCCAAATTGACTTAGAGATTCAAGGCAATCCTAATCAAAATCTCAGGAGGTGGGGCGCCTGGGTGTCGCAGTCGGTTAAGCGTCCGACTTCAGCCAGGTCACGATCTCGCGGTCTGGGAGTTCAAGCCCCGCGTCAGGCTCTGGGCTGATGGTTCAGAGCCTGGAGCCTGTTTCCGATTCTGTGTCTCCCTCTCTCTCTGCCCCTCCCCCGTTCATGCTCTGTCTCTCTCTGTCCCAAAAATAAATAAACGTTGAAAAAAAAAATTAAAAAAAAAATCTCAAGAGGTTATTTTATGGATGTCAGCAAACTCATTCTAAAATAGATATGGAGAGGTAAAAAGACCCAGAATAACCAACACAGTATCGAAGAAGAACAAAGTTAATGGAGTGATACTACCTGACTTGAAGACTTACAATAAAGCTACAGTAATCAAGACAGTTAGTATTGGTAAAATAATACACAAAAAGATCAATGGAATATCATAAAGAATCCAAAAATAGACCCACATGAATATAGTCAACTCATCTTTGACAAATGAGTAAATTTGATAAAATAGAACCAAGATAGTTTACTCAACAAATGGTACTAGAATAACTGGACATTCACATGTAAAAATAAATAAATCTAGACATAGACTTTATGCCCTTCACAAAAATTAAAAATGAATCACAGAATTAATGTGAAACATAAAAGCACAAAACTCCTGGAGGACAGCATAAGAGAAAATTTAGATGATCTTGTGTATGACAGTAATGTTTTAGATGCAATACCAAAGGCACAATCCATTAAAGAAATAATTAACAAGCTAGACTTTCTTTTTTTTTAATTTTTTTTAAATTTTTTTTTCAACGTTTATTTATTTTTTGGGACAGCGAGAGACAGAGCATGAACGGGGGAGGGGCAGAGAGAGAGGGAGACACAGAATCGGAAACAGGCTCCAGGCTCTGAGCCATCAGCCCAGAGCCTGTCGCGGGGCTCAAACTCACGGACCGCGAGATAGTGACCTGGCTGAAGTCGGACGCTTAACCGACTGCGCCACCCAGGCGCCCCTAGACTTTCTTAAAAGTATAAATATTTGTTCTGCAAGAGACACTGTCAAGAGAATGAGAAAACAGTTTACAAACTGGGAGAAAATATGTGTGAAATACACATCTAATTAAGGACTGTTACTCATAATAAACAAAGAACTCTTAAAATTCAACAATAAGAAAACAACCAGATTTAAAAATGGACAAAGGATTTTAACAAATATCCCACTAAATAAAATATACAGATGGAAAATAAACATATGAAAAGATACTCTACATGCCTTATTATAAGTGAAATGCAAGTTAAAATAACAATATTCATTTGCAAATATCTTCACTCATTCCTTAGGCTGCCTTTTAGTTCTTTTGGTTGTTTCCTTCACTGTGAAAAGCTTTTTATCTTGATGAAGTCCGAATAGTTAAGTTTTGCTTTTGTTTCCCTTACCCCCAGAGACATGTCTAGTAAGAGGTTGCTACATTCTAGGTAAAAGAGGTAGCTGCCTGTGTTCTCCTATAGGATTTTGATGGTTTTCTGTCTCACATTCATGGTCATTCACCCATTTTCAATTTCTTTTTATGTCTGGTGTAAGAAAGTGGTCCCATTTCATTCTTCTACATGTTCCTGTCCAGTTTTCCCAACACCATTTGGTGAAGAGACTGTCTTTTTCCCATTGGATATTCTTTCTTGCTTTGTCAAAGATTAGTTGATCATATAGTTGTAGGTCCATTTTTGGGTTTTCTATTCTGTTCCATTGATCTATGTGTCTATTTTTGTGTCAGTACCATACTGTCTTGATAACTACAGCTTTGTAATATATCTTAAGGTCTGGAATCATGATGCCTTGAGCTTTGCTTTTATTTTTCAGGTTATTTTGGCTATTCAGGGTCTTTTGTGGTTCCATACAGATTTTAGGATTCTATCTCTGTGAAAAATGCTGTTCATATTTTGTTATACATTGCATTAAATGTATAGATTGCTTTGGGTGGTATAGACATATTAACAATGTTCTTCCAATCCGTGAACATGGAATGTTTTTCCATTTCTTTGTGTCTTCTTCAATTTCTTTCAAAAATATTCTATAGTTTTCTGAGTACAGACCTTTTAACTTTTCAGTTAGGTTTATTCCTAGGTATCTTATTGTTTTTGGAGCAATTGTAAATGGGACTGATTCCTTGATTTCTTTTTCTGCTGCTTCATTATTGGTGTATAGAAATGCAATAGATTTCTGTGTGTTGATTTTATATCCCATGACTTTGCTGAATTCATGTTTTAGTTCTAGCAATTTTTTGGTGGAGTTTTTTTGGGTTTTCTACATAGAGTATCATGTCATATGGAAATAGTGAAAGTGTGACTTCTTCCTTGCTGATTTGGATGCCTTTTATGTCTTTTGGTTGTCTGATAGCTGAGTCTAGGGCCTCTTAATACTCTGTTAAATAACAGTGGTGAGAGAGGACATCCTTTTGTTATTCCTGACCATAGAGCAAAAGCTCTCCATTTTTCCCCCATTAAGGATGATGGTAGCTGTGGGTCTTTTGTAAAGGTTTTTATCCAAAATCTGTAAAGAACTTATCAAACCTCAATACCCACAAAACAAATAATCCAGTGAAGAAATGGGAAGACATGAATAGACATTTTTCCAAAGACATCTAGATGGCTAACAGACACATGAAAAGATACTCAACATCATTCATCTTCAGAGAAATACAATTCAAAACCATGATGGGATACTACCTCATTACCTGTGACAATGACTAAAATTAAAATTAACAACATAAGAAACAACAGATGTTGGTGAGGATGCATAGAAAGGGGAATCCTCTTACACTGTTGGTGGGAATGCAAACTACTGTGGAAAATAGTATGGAGCTTCTTCAAAAAGTTAAAAAAAAAAAAGAACCACCATATGATCCAGTAATTGAACTACCAGGTATTTACCCAAAGGATACAAAAATACTGATTCAAAGGGACATATGCATCCTGATGTTTATAGCACTATTATCAACACTATCCAAATTATGGAAAGAGCCCAAATGTCTACTGACTGATGAATAGATAAAGGAGATGTGATTTTAATATGACCTTTAATCAGCCATCAAAAAGAATGAAATCTTGCCATTTGAAATGATGTGGATGGAACTGGAGTGTATTATACTGAGTGAAATAAGTCAGTCAGAGAAAGACAAATAGTATATTATTTCACTCATATGTGGAATTTAAGAAACAAAACAGATGAATATATGTGAAGGAAAAAAGAGAGAGAGAGGGAAGCAAACCATAAGAGACTCTTAACAATAGAGGATAAACAGGGTTGATGGATGGAGGTTGGCGGGGGTGGGGGGAGATGGGCTAAATGCATGATGGGTATTAAAGAGGGCACTTTTTGTGATGAGCACTGGGTGTTATATGTAAGCGATGACTCACTAAATTCTGCTCCATAAACCAATATTATACTATGTGGTAACTAAGTAAAATTTAAATAAATATTTGAAAAAAATATTTAAAAAATAAAACAAGGAGATACCCCTATAAATCTATTAGACTTGCCATAACAAAATCCACAGTTGACACCAAATGCTGGTGAATATGTGGATAAACAGGAACTCTTGTTCATTACTGTGGAAATGCAATAGTTTGGTGGTTTCTTACAAAACTAAACATGCTGTTACCACATGATCCAGTAATTGCACTCCTTGGTGTTTACTCAGAGGAGTTCAAAACTTAAGTCCACACAAAAACCTACACAGGAATATTTATAACAGCTTTATTCATAATTGCCAAAAATTGAGAGCAATCAATATTTCAGGTGAATGAATAAATAAACTGTGGTATACCCAGACAATAAAATGTTATACAATACTAAAAAGAAATGAGCTAATAAGCCATGGAAACACATGGAGGAAACTTAGATGCATTATTACTAAAAGAAAGAAATCCATCTGGAAAGGTGACAGATTATATTATCCCAACTATGTGAGCTTATGGAAAAGACAAAACTTACAGAGACAGTAAAAAGATCATTGGTTACCAGGAGTTGGGTGGACAAGTAGTAATGGTATGAATATGCAGAGCACAGATGATTTTTAGGGCAGCAAAAGCAATCTGTATGATGCTATAGTGATGGATACATATCATTATATATTCATCAAAATGCATAGAATGTAGGTCAAGAGTGAATCATGGAGATTAACTATAGACTGTGGGTGAATTTGATGTATCATCATAGGTTCATCAATCGTTATAAATGTACCATTCTGGTGGAGGATGTTGATAATGGGGGAAACTATGCACATATAGTGGATATGTAGGAAATCTTTGTACCTTATCTCAATTTTTCTTTAAATATAAAACTTAGCTAAAAGAAAAAAAGTCTATAGAAAATGAAAACAATTATAGTTTTTAAAAATTAGAAATGTGATTATCTAAATTTAAAATATTTCAACATTTGTAAATACTAAAAATAAAATTTGTTCCTGACTACTAGAAACTCAACTAGATGTTGAGTATCTTTTACTGCTGCTTCATTGTTATTTATAGCACATTTGTGTGTTGGGGGGGTGGGATTAATTAAACTTGTTTAAAAAACATTCATCCTATGTCTATTTTCCGATCCAGCAACATCTCAGGAAGAGAGATAAAAAGCTTAATATAAGAATAAAGCATGGGGATGTAAGCTGGTACAGCCACTCTGGAAAACAGTATGGAGTTCCCTCAAAAAACTAAAAATAGAACTACCCTACAACCCAGCAATTGCACTACTAGGCATTTATCCACAGGATACAGGTGTGCTGTTTCAAAGGGACACATGCACCCCTATGTTTATAGCAGCACTATCAACAATAGCCAAAGTATGGAAAGAGCCCAAATGTCCATCGATGGATGAATGGATAAAGAAGATGTGGTGTATATATATACAATGGAGTATTACTTGGCAATCAAAAAGAATGAAATCTTGCCATTTGCAACTACATGGATGGAACTGGAGGGTATTATGCTAAGTGAAATTAGTCAGAGAAAGACAAACGTCATATGACTTCACTCATATGAGGACTTTAAGAGACAAACAGATGAACATAAGGGAAGGGAAACAAAAATAATATAAAAACAGGGAGGGGGACAAAACAGAAGAGACTCATAAATATGGAGAACAAACTGAGGGTTACTGGAGGGGTTGTGTGGGGGGGAATGGGCTAAATGGGTAAGGGGCATAAAGGAATCTACTCCCTGAAATCATCGTTGCACTATATGCTAACTAATTTGGATGTAAATTTTAAAAAATAAAAAAATAAAACAAGTTTAAAGAAAAAAAAATTTCAAACACTATAAATGTTCAGAAGTAGAAAATTATTTAAATTAATTGTTAAAGTATAGAATATACTAAAATCATAAATATTATAAACATCTATATTTGCTGGCATGAAATCAGTGGCATCTGATATGTTTAAAAGAGGCTGTAAAATAAATGCATATTGTCTCATTGCATTTTCTTCATAAAAATGAGGAAGTAGATACTTGCATGCAAAAATAATCTCTAAAGTTGTACCACTAAAAGATAAAAAAAAAAAAGGAATAAAGCACAAAAAAGCCGAAAGAAATGCAACTGGATGAATATTTTTAAAAAATAAATGCAGATTAAAAAGATACACTTTAAGGGAGAATATATAGGTCTAGAAGTAAGAACAGTGAGGTGATTATAAACAGTAAATAACTATGTTTTATCATTCTGCTGTTCTACTAAAATACTTAATGTCACCAAAGTCACTATACTGACTTTAAAGCAAAAAAGTTTTCTCTGGTTTGGATTGAAACCACTATGTGTCCATATTAATTTTTCTGCAAGTACAGTTTTATTTTTTAATATAAAAACTATTAAAAATTATCTTTCTGCACAGAATTTAATAAGATAGATGTCATTCTAAACAATAATAAATTATGAGAGTTATAAATTCTGTTTCTGTTAAGAAGTTAACCACCCAGGAGCCTGCCAGGTATTTAGAAGTAGCCAATTCAAAAGTGCTGATAGTTTCTACCATCAGCCTCTGGAATTCTCTTTTCTAGTTGAGACTAGCTACATTAAGGCCATGCATATTTTCTGTTAACTGTTCTTCAAATGATAACTGGTGCCTTTTAATTACATTGTGTATGGTAATTAATTTAAAATACCCATGCAAGTTTTTCATCTTGGAATCCCATTTCGGACAGGGCCTAGATGCCCTAGGCTTTCAGTGAGTTATTCCAGCTTTCAAAATATTCTCAAAGTGTAAGATAATAAAAGTTCTTGAAAATATTCAAAGTAGCTAGAAAATATAAACAGCCATTTGCAGATTGGTAAAACGGCAATGCATATATTTGCATTTTTGAAATGAAGTAGTCACTGCAAACATATAAAAATAGAACAGCAAATGAATAATACAAATTTTGAGCTATCTGAATATTTAGCTATTTTATAGCACACTTAATATAAGAAGCCATCGTCACTAGTAGGCTGTTTTATTCAATAGGGCATTAACTATAATTTTCTTTTTAGGCCTAGAATTTTTTTCTAAAAAAGTATGCTTTTATTTATTCACAATGTAAATTATATACATCATAATTTTAGTTATAATGGACTTGTATTTTATTACAGATTTTCATCTGCTGCAGTTGTGTTGAAACAACAAGAAAATAACCAAATCCAAGTACATTTGCAGTAACATGGCTTTAATTAGTGTACAGTGTAATACAGGGTGGAGGGTGGGATCAATGACAGTGACCTGTCTTGACAGTTATAAGTATTTTATCACGAGTATTGTTGTGAGGAACTAACTTATGGTAATCATGAGAACAGATCAACTTTTATTCTGTTTTATTATTCATTCCAAAGTTTCTACAAATAGTGCTTCTCTTATTTTCTTTATACCCACTGCCCTCTTTGGTGGTATACTGTCAGTAAAAACAAAAACAATATAGATAGATAGATAGATAGATAGATAGATAGATAGATAGATAAGGAAGGAAGGAAGGAAGGAAGGAAGGAAGGAAGGAAGGAAGGAAGGAAGGAAACATTTGCAAATATTTTTTGATCATTGAAGTATAAATGACATACAACATGATATTAGAGTCAGATGTACAACATAATGGGTTATATTTGTACATACAGACATATTTCAGAGATATTATGGGTTCTGTTCCAGACCACCAAAATAAAGCAAATATCACAGTAAAGTGAGTCAAATGAAATCTTTGTTTTCCCCCAGCATATATAAGTTTACACTACACAGTAGTCTATTGTGTTGAATTGCATGATGTCTAAAAAAATCAACGCACATACATACCTTAATTAAAAATATTTTATTGCTGGGATGCCTGGCTGGCTTAGTCTTTGGAGCGTGCAACTTGTTCTTGAGGTCATGGGTTCAAACCCCCCATTGGGCCTAGAATTTACTTAATTTTGTTTGTTTGTTTGCTTGTTTGTAAGAAATCTTAGTCATAATCTTGAATTTTCAACAAGAAAACTGGTGGTGAGTTTTGCCTCAGTTACCACCACTGATTGATCAAGGTGGTAGTTGTTGAAGGTTGGGGTGGGGTGGTTGTGGCATTTTTGTAAAATAAGACAATGAAAATGCTAGCTTTGGTTGGCTCTTCATTTCACAAATGGTTTCTCTGTAGTATGTGATGTTGTTGGATAGCATTTTACCCACAGAACTTCTTTCAAAATTGCGGTCAGTCCTCTCATACCCTGCCACTGCTCTCAATTAAGTTTATGTAATACCCTAAATCCTTTGTTGTCATTTCAACAATCCACAGAATCTTCACCAAAGATAGATTCCATCCCAGGAGATCACTTTTCTTTGCTCATCCATAAGAAGCAACTCATCTGTTGAAATTTTATCATGAGATTTCAGCAATTCAAAAATAATAATCAAGAAAGTGTGAAATATGGCAGGAATTGCAAAATGTAACACAGACATGAAGTTACCAAACACTGTTGTAAAGATGGTTCCGAAAGGCTTGCTCAGTACAGGGTTGCCAAAAAACTTCACGCTGTAAAAAACACAATATCTGAGAAGTGCAGTAAAGTGAAGCTCGAGAAGACAAAGTATGCCTATACTTGGAATTGATCACAACAAGAAGTCTAGTTAACATCTGCATCATTCACGGGTAACAATTTGTTTTCTTATGATGAGAATTTTTAAGATTGCTCACTTAGCAACTTTCCAATATGCAATATATTATCATTTACTATAGTTGTCATGCTTTACATTACCTCTCCATGACTTTTTTATTTTATAACTGAAATTGTGTACCTTTTAACTCACTTCACCCATTTTTCCTATCCCCCACCCTGTGCGTCTGGCAACTACCGAACTATTCTGTATATTTATGAGTCTGTTTTTTTTCTTTTAGATTCCACATACAAGTAATATCGTATGATATTTGTCTTTGACTTACCTCACTTAGGATAATGCCTTCAAATTCTATATATGTTGCTGAAAATGGCAAGATTTTTTTTTTGTGGCTGATTAATCTTCGTGTGTGTGTGTGTGTGTGTGTGTGTGTGTTTGACATATTCTTTGTTGATTCATTAGTGATGGACACTTAGGTTGTTTCATAAGTATAGAAATATAGTATATAATACCTTAGCAATTGTAAATAATGCTGAAATGAACATAGGGGTGCATATATATTTTTGAGTACGTATTTTCATTTACTTCAAAAAATAACCAGAGGTGGTGCTACTGGATCATACGGCAGTTATATTTTCAATATTTTAGGAACCTCTATACTGTTTTTCATAGTGGCTGCACCAATTTACCTTCTCACCAACAGTGCACAAGAATTACCTTTCCTCCACATCCTCCCCAACTCTTACTATTTCTTCTTTGTTTGTTTGTTTGTTTGTTTTATGATAGCTATTGTAAGAGGTGTAAAGTGAGGGCTCATTGTAGTTTTGATTTGTATTTCCCTGATAATCAGTGATGTTGGGTATCTTTTCATGTACCTGATAGTTTTCTGTATGTCTTCTTTGGAAATAGGTCTATTTAGATCCTCTGCCCATTTTTTAGTCAGATCTTTTTGCCATTGATTTATATGAGTTCAATTATATATTTTGGATATTAATCCTTCATTAGATATATGGTTTGAAAATATTTTCTCCTTTCGGTAGGTTATGTTTCTATTTTGTTGATCGTTTAGTTTGCTGTGTAGGAACTTTTTAGTTTGATGTAGTTCCACTTGTTTATTTTTGCTTTGTTGCCTTTGCTTTATGTATTAAATTTTTAAAAACTCATTGCCAAGACTTGTCAGGGAGCTTATGCCTATGTTTTCTTCTATGTGTTTATGGTTTCGGGTCTTAACATTCAAGTCTTTCATCCAGTTTGAGTTAATTTTGATGTATGGTGTAAGAAAGTGGTCCAGTCTTATTCCTTTGCATGTGGCTGTCCAGTTTCCCTAACATCATTTATTGAAAAGACTGTCCTTTCCTCGTTGTATATTCTTGTCTCCTTTATCATAAATTGGTTGACCATCTACACATGGATTTATTTATGGGCTCTCTACTCTGTTCCATTGATCTATGTGTCCATTTTTGTGCCAACATCATACTGTTTTGATTATGATAACTTTGTAATATTGTTTGAAATCAGGAACCATGATGCCTCCAGCTTTGTTCTTTCTCAAGATTAGTTTGGCTATTTGGGGTCTCTTGTGGGTCCATACAAATTTCAAAATTGTTTGTCTTTTTTCCTGCGAAAAATGCCATTGGAGTTTAGGTAGGGATTGCACTGATCTATAGATTATTGTGGGTAGTAGAGACATTTCAGCAGTATGAATTCTTCCAGTCCATGAGCATGGAATATCTTTTATTTGTGTCTTTATCAATTTCTTTCTTCAGTGCCATAGATTTCAGTGCATTGGTATTTCACATACTTGATGAAATTTACTCTTAGGTATTTTATTCTTTTTGGTACAGTGTAAATGGGATTGTTTTCTTAATTTCTCTAATTTTTCTGGTAGTTTGTTATTATAGAAAAATAATAGATTTCTATATATTGATTTTGTATCTTTCAACTTTACTGAATTCATTTATTAGTTCTAACAGTTTTGTGTTTGCATCTTTAGGGTTTTCTATACGTAATACCATATCATCTGCAGATATAACAGTTGTACTTCTTTCTTTCCAATGTAGATGCCTTTTATTTCTTTTTCTTGCCTAATTGTTGTAGCTAGAACTTCCAATAGTATGTTGAATACAAGAGGCAAAGTGTAAGCATACTTGTCTTGTTCCTGATCTTAGAGGAAAAGCTTTCAGTTTTTCACAATTATGTATGGTGTTAGCTGTGGTCTTGCCATATATGGACTTTATTATATTTAGCTATGTTCTCTCTATACCCATTTTGTTGAGAGTTTTTTTGTATTTTTTCCCTTCTGTTTTGTTTTATTTTAAGAGAGAGAGAGCATGAGCTGGGAAAAAGGAGCAGAGGGGAAGAGATAGAGAGACAGTGAGAATCCCATGCAGACTCCATGCTGAGCCTAATACAGGGCTCAATCCCACAACCCTGCGATCACTACCTGGCCTGAAATCAAGAGTTGATGCTCAACCGACTGAGCTACCCAGACTCCCCAAAAGGTTTTTTTTTAATGGAAAACAAATGTGAAATTTTGTCAAATACTTTTTCTGTATCTACTGAGATGATCATATAATATTTTTCTTCATTTTGTTAATGTGGTATATCACATTGATTGGTTTGTGGATGTTGAACCATCCTTGTATCCCTGGAATAAATGCATTTAATTATGTTGTATGATCTTTAATGTATTGTTAAATCCAGCTTGCTGATATTTGATGATTTTTGCATCTATGTTCATCAAAGATACTAGCTATAACTTTCTTTTCTTATTGTATCCTTGTCTAGTTTTGTTATCAGGGTAATACTGATTTTATAAAATTAGTTTGAAAGTGTTCCCTCCAAGTTTGCATATATCAGAAATAATCTCTTCCTTCTGAATCCAAAATGGGAAATGCACATGCTTTTAAAAAATTTCCCTTATAGAGGAAACATATTTTCAGTGAAGAAATCCATATGTCCACAAGATTCCTCCTTTAATGTTATGTAGGAATAGTTAGGCATTCTTTTCCAAAAATAAGAACTTAAGAATATGTCTAAAATTAAGACATTTAATAAATGCCATATTATATTGTTTAAAATAAATTGTTAAGATTGAAATAAAAATAGCTAATACTTCTTTTTTTAATGTCTACTTATGAGAGAGAGAGAGAGAGAGAGAGAGAGAGAGAGAGAGAGAGAGCGCACGAGCAGGGGCAGGGCAGAGCAATAGAGAGACACAGAATCTGAAGCAAGCTCCATGCTTTGAGCTGTCAGCACAGAGCCCGATGCAGGGCTCGAACCCACAAACCGTGAGATTATGACCTGAGCTGAAGTCAGATGCTTAACCAACTGAGCCACCCAGATGCCCCTAAAAATAGCTAATACTTCTGATTCTGAAGAAGAGACTTGGTTATAGACAATGAATACAAGCTACTGATTTTTCTTTCATTGTATTAGATGTCTGGAAATCCATTCTTTTATTCTATTTTATTTATTTTTGAGAGGGGGGTGCACGAGTAAGTGAGAAGCAGAGAGAGAGAGAGAGAGAGAGAGAGAGAGAGAGAGAGAGAGAGAAAGCAGGGCTCACCTGGAGCAGGGTTCATGCTTCCCTGAAGCAGGGCTCGAGCTCACCTGATGTGGGACTCAAAATCATGAACTGTGAGATCCTGATCTGAGCCAAAGTCAGATGGCGAACAACTGAACCATCCAGGCACCCCCTGGAAAATCCATTCTTAATTGGAACATTATAATGAACTTTATGCTTATATTTTCTTTGGGGATTTTATATAATGGTGCAAAGCCAAAAAAGAAAAGTGTGTTATTATTATTTTTGCATCTGTTAAAGAACACTATCTTTTTAAAGAAGTTTACGTGATCAACTTACCCACAGTATTCATCATGATTTGAACCCTTGTTTTTTAATGTTATTTTCTCATTTTGTTCTTGTATTGGGTGGCTAATAGGTAGAGTTGTACAGTTAATCCATCTACTTTATATCATTAGAAACAAAAATCAAAGACTCAGGAATACGCAGAGTTATTAAAATAGAAACTGATGAAGCTAAAATTCATTCCCATATTGACCATGACTATGCTTTTTAAAATAATATCATAGTGACTTGTAACTCTCATTAGGTATTTGGTTTGGCCTAGTATTGGTAAATATTTAAAAATCCAACTGATTTAAAATTAAATGAATGGTTTGGTTTAAGTTGATGATTTTTAAGAAATGTATTTTTTTTCTTCTTTTAGTTCTCCAGTAAGAATTTTTTCTTTCCCTTAATAAGAAAAGTCTTTACATAATGTTTTGAGTTTCGTCTTAAAACATTTATCTGAGGGGCTCCTGGGTGGCTCAGTCGGTTGGGCATCTGACTTCGGCTCAGGTCATGATCTCACGGTCCGTGAGTTCGAGCCCCGCGTCAGGCTCCGGGCTGACAGCTCAGAGCCCGGAGCCTGTTTCAGATTCTGTGTCTCCCTCTCTCTCTGACCCTCCCCCGTTCATGCTGTCTCTCCCTGTCTCAAAAATAAATAAACGTTAAAAAAATTAAAAAAAATTTTATCTGAGATGATGCACTATTTAGGGGTCAGAGGCACAGTCAATGTGATCTGTCTGCCTAGTTCTTAACTCCAGTTCTGCCACTCACTTGCTGGGTAAATTGGCAAATTGCTTCATCTTTCTGTGCTTTGCTTTATTCTGCTTTAAAATGAAAATAATAATAGTGTCAATTTTGAGCATTTAATTAAGACTTGTAAGAGGTATGCTTAGTGTCTTGTGTGTATTAGACGTTCAATAAACATTGCCTCCTTTCCATCTTTCTCTCTCCCCCTCTTTCTTTCTTTTGCGCGCGCGCGCGCGCGCACACACACACACACACACACACACAAACACACAAACACACACACACACCTCTGCCTTAATATGAGCTTTATCCTTAGCCAGGGAGACATGCCCAGTTCAATTTAGCTTTGTTTGTTGTTTTTTCTTATCCTATATATTATACATTGTTTTTATTAAGATAATATTGTTCATACATGTTTGTTTTGATTTATCATTATGTTTAACCATTTATTCAACATTTTCTTTTCATACTTCAATTAGTACAGCTGGAACCATTTAGTTTTTTCCAGTAATGTATTCTTTAAAATTGCATATGTGAAAATCTGTTGGTTAAAACTGCTCTTGTATTCTAGTTTAACTGAAGATGTCTTTTTTTCTGCTTCTATTCTTGTAAGAAAGTCATTTATGTATACAACTGTAGGTTGCAATTTGAAGATTTCTTCAGAATTCAATTATTGCTCATAAAACATTTGACCTGGTTGTTATCAATGAATGAACAGTTTTTTCTCTCTGCCAACTTTTTTTTAAATATTTTTTTAATATATAAATTTTTTAGTACATGAAATTTATTGTCAAATTGGTTTCCATACAACACCCAGTGCTCATCCCAAAAGGTGCCCTCCTCAATACCCATCACCCACCCTCCCCTCCCTCCCACCCCCCATCAACACTCAGTTTGTTCTCAGTTTTTAACAGTCTCTTATCTTTTAGCTCTCTCCCACTCTAACCTCTTTTTTTTTTCTTTCCCTTCCCCCATGGGTTTCTGTTAAGTTTCTTAGGATCCACATAAGAGTGAAACCATATGGTATCTGTCTTTCTCTGTATGGCTTATTTCACTTAGCATCACACTCTCCAGTTCGATCCATGTTGCTACAAACTGCCATATTTCATTTTTTCTCATTGCCACATAGTATTCCATTGTGTATATAAACCACAATTTCTTTATCCATTCATCAGTTGATGGACATTTAGGCTCTTTCCATAATTTGGCTATTGTTGAGGGTGCTGCTATAAACATTGATGTACAAGTGCCCCTATGCTTCAGTACTCCTGTATCCCTTGGATAAATTCCTAGCAGTGCTAATGCTGGGTCATAGGGTAGGTCTATTTTTAATTTTCTGAGGAACCTCCACACTGCTTTCCAGAGCGGCTGCACCAATTTGCATTCCCACAACAGTGCAAGAGGGTTCCCGTTTCTCCACATCCTCTCCAGCATCTATAGTCTCCTGATTTGTTCATCTGGGCCACTCTGACTGGCGTGAGGTGATATCTCACTGTGGTTTTGATTTGTATTTCCCTGATAAGGAGCGACGTTGAACATCTTTTCATGTGCCTGTTGGCCATCCGGATGTCTTCTTTAGAGAAGTGTCTTTTCATGTTTTCTGCCCATTTCTTCACTGGGTTATTTGTTTTTCGGGTGTGGAGTTTGGTGAGCTCTTTATAGATTTTGGATACTAGCCCTTTGTCCGATATGTCATTTGCGAATATCTTTTCCCATTCCGTTGGTTGCCTTTTAGTTTTGTTGGTTGTTTCCTTTGCTGTGCAGAAGCTTTTTATCTTCATAAGGTCCCAGTAATTCACTTTTGCTTTTAATTCCCTTGCCTTTGGGGATGTGTCGAGTAAGAGATTGCTACGGCTGAGGTCAGAGAGGTCTTTTCCTGCTTTCTCCTCTAGGGTTTTGATGGGTTCCTGTCTGACATTCAGGTCCTTTATCCATTTTGAGTTTATTTTTGTGAATGGTGTGAGAAAGTGGTCTAGTTTCAACCTTCTGCATGTTGCTGTCCAGTTCTCCCAGCACCATTTGTTAAAGAGACTGTCTTTTTTCCATTGGATGTTCTTTCCTGCTTTGTCAAAGATGAGTTGGCCATACGTTTGTGGGTCTAGTTCTGGGGTTTCTATTCTATTCCATTGGTCTATGTGTCTGTTTCTGTGCCAATACCATGCTGTCTTGATGATGACAGCTTTGTAGTAGAGGCTAAAGTCTGGGATTGTGATGCCTCCTGCTTTGGTCTTCTTCTTCAAAATTCCTTTGGCTATTCGGGGCCTTTTGTGGTTCCATATGAATTTTAGGATTGCTTGTTCTAGTTTTGAGAAGAATGCTGGTGCAATTTTGATTGGGATTTCATTGAATGTGTAGATAGCTTTGGGTAGTATTGACATTTTGACAATATTTATTCTTCCAATCCATGAGCACGGAATGTCTTTCCATTTCTTTAAATATTCTTCAATTACCTTCATAAGCTTTCTATAGTTTTCAGCGTACAGATCTTTTACATCTTTGGTTAGATTTATTCCTAGGTATTTTATGCTTCTTGCTGCAATTGTGAATGGGATCAGTTTCTTTATTTGTCTTTCTGTTGCTTCATTGTTAGTGTGTAAGAATGCAACTGATTTCTGTACACTGATTTTGTATCCTGCAACTTTGCTGAATTCCTGTATCAGTTCTAGCAGACTTTTGGTGGAGTCTATCGGATTTTCCATGTATACTATCATGTCATCTGCAAAAAGCGAAAGCTTGACTTCATCTTTGCCAATTTTGATACCTTTGATTTCCTTTTGTTGTCTGATTGCTGATGCTAGAACTTCTAGCACTATGTTAAGCAGCAGCGGTGAGAGTGGGCATCCCTGTCGTGTTCCTGATCTCAGGGAGAAAGCTCTCAGTTTTTCCCCGTTGAGGATGATGTTAGCGGTGGGCTTTTCATAAATGGCTTTTATGATCTTTAAGTATGTTCCTTCTATCCCGACTTTCTCAAGGGTTTTTATTAAGAAAGGGTGCTGGATTTTGTCAAAGGCCTTTTCTCTATCGATTGACAGGATCATATGGTTCCTCTCTTTTTTTTTGTTAATGTGATGTATCACGTTGATTGATTTGCAAATGTTGAACCAGCCCTGTATCCCAGGAATGAATCCCACTTGATCATGGTGAATAATTCTTTTTATAAGCTGTTGAATTCGATTTGCTAGTATCTTATTGAGAATTTTTGCATCCATATTCATCAGGGATATTGGCCTGTAGTTCTCTTTTTTTACTGGGTCTCTGTCTGGTTTAGGAATCAAAGTAATACTGGCTTCATAGAATGAGTCTGGAAGTTTTCCTTCCCTTTCTATTTCTTTGAATAGCTTGAGAAGGATAGGTATTATCTCTGCTTTAAACGTCTGGTAGAACTCCCCTGGGAAGCCATCTGGTCCTGGACTCTTATCTGTCCAGTGACATTTTTGGTAACCGATTCAATTTCTTCTCTGGTTATGGGTCTGTTCAAGCTTTCTATTTCCTCCTGATTGAGTTTTGGAAGAGTGTGGGTGTTCAGGAATTTGTCCATTTCTTCCAGGTTTTCCAGTTTGTTGGCATATAATTTTTCATAGTATTCCCTGATAATTGTTTGTATCTCTGAGGGATTGGTTGTAATAATTCCATTTTCATTCATGATTTTATCTATTTGGGTCATCTCCCTTTTCTTTTTGAGAAGCCTGGCTAGAGGTTTGTCAAGTTTGTTTATTTTTTCAAAAAACCAACTCTTGGTTTCGTTGATCTGCTCTACAGTTTTTTTAGATTCTATATTGTTTATTTCTGCTCTGATCTTTATTATTTCTCTTCTTCTGCTGGGTTTAGGCTGTCTTTGCTGTTCTGCTTCTATTTCCTTTAGATGTGCTGTTAGATTTTGTATTTGGGATTTTTCTTGTTTCTTGAGATAGGCCTGGATGGCAATGTATTTTCCTCTCAGGACTGCCTTCGCTGCATCCCAAAGCGTTTGGATTGTTGTATTTTCATTTTCGTTTGTTTCCATATATCTTTTAATTTCTTCTCTAATTGCCTGGTTGACCCACTCATTCGTTAGTAGGGTGTTCTTTAACCTCCATGGTTTTGGAGGTTTTCCAGACTTTTTTCTGTGGTTGATTTCAAGCTTCATAGCATTGTGGTCTGAAAGTATGCATGGTATAATTTCAATTCTTGTAAACTTATGAAGGGCTGTTTTGTGACCCAGTATATGATCTATCTTGGAGAATGTTCCATGTGCACTCGAGAAGAAAATATATTCTGTTGCTTTGGGATGCAGAGTTCTAAATATATCTGTCAAGTCCATCTGATCCAATGTATCATTCAGGGCCCTTGTTTCTTTATTGACAGTGTGTCTAGATGATCTATCCATTTCTGTAAGTGGGGTGTTAAAGTCCCCTGCAATTACCACATTCTTTTCAATAAGGTTGCTTATGTTTATGAGTAATTGTTTTATATATTTGGGGGCTCTGGTATTCGGCGCATAGACATTTATAATTGTTAGCTCTTCCTAATGGATAGACCCTGTGGTTATTATATAATGCCTTTCTTCATCTCTTGTTACAGACTTGAATTTAAAGTCTAGTTTGTCTGATATAAGTATGGCTACTCCAGCTTTCTTTTGACTTCCAGTAGCATGATAAATAGTTCTCCATCCCCTCACTCTCAATCTAAAGGTGTCCTCAGATCTAAAATGAGTCTCTTGTAGACAGCGAATAGATGGGTCTTGTCTTTTTATCCATTCTGATACCCTATGTCTTTTGTTTGGTACATTTAATCCATTTACATTCAGTGTTATTATAGAAAGATAACGGGTTTAGAATCATTGGATGTCTGTATGTTTTATGCTTGTAGCGATGTCTCTGGTACTTTGTCTCACAGGATCCCCCTTAGGATCTCTTGTAGGGCTGGTTTAGTGGTGACAGATTCCTTCAGTTTTTTTTGTTTGGGAAGACCTTTATCTCTCCTTCTATTCTAAATGACAGACTTGCTGGATAAAGGATTCTCAGCTGCATATTTTTCCTGTTTAGCACACTGAAAATATCGTGCCAATCCTTTCTGGCCTGCCAAGTTTCAGTAGAGAGATCAGTCACGAGTCTTATAGGTCTCCCTTTATATGTGAGGGCACGTTTATCCCTTGCTGCTTTCAGAATTTTCTCTTTATCCTTGTATTTTGCCAGTTTCACTATGATATGTCGTGCAGAAGATCGATTCAAGTTACATCTGAAGGGAGTTCTCTGTGCCTCTTGGATTTCAATGCCTTTTTCCTTCCCCAGTTCAGGGAAGTTCTCAGCTATAATTTCTTCAAGTACCCCTTCAGCACCTTTCCCTCTCTCTTCCTCCTCTGGGATACCAATTATGCGTATATTATTTCTTTTTAGTGTATCACTTAGTTCTCTAATTTTCCCCTCATACTCCTGGATTTTTTTATCTCTCTTTCTCTCAGCTTCCTCTTTTTCCATAACTTTATCTTCTAGTTAACCTATTCTCTCCTCTGCCTCTTCAATATGAGCCGTCGTTGTTTCCATTTTGTTTTGCATTTCATTTAAAGCGCTTTTCAGCTCCTAGTGACTGTTCCTTAGTCCCTTGATCTCTGTAGCAAGAGATTCTCTGCTGTCCTGTATACTGTTTTCAAGCCCAGCGATTAATTTTATGACTATTATTCTAAATTCACTTTCTGTTATATTATTTAAATCCTTTTTGATCAGCTCATTAGCTGTTGTTATTTCCTGGAGATTCTTCTGAGGGGAATTCTTCCGTTTGGTCATTTTGGATAGTCCCTGGCTTGGTGAGGACCTGCAGGGCACTTCCCCTGTGCTGTGGTGTATAACTGGAGCTGGTGGGCGGGGCCGCAGTCAGTCCTGATGTCTGCCCCCAGCCCACCGCTGGGGCCACAGTCAGACTGGTGTGTGCCTTCTCTTCCCCTCTCCTAGGGGTGGGATTCACTGTGGGGTGGTGTGGCCTGTCTGGGCTATTTGCACACTGCCAGGCTTATGGTGCTGGGGATCTGGCGTATTAGCTGGGGTGGGTAGGTAAGGTGCATGGGGGCAGGAAGGGCAGGCTTAGCTCGCTTCTCCTTAGGTGATCCACTTCAGGAGGGGCCCTGTGGCAGTGGGAGGGAGTCAGATCCACTGCTGGAGGTTTGGCTCCGCAGAAGCACAGAGTTGGGTGTTTGTGCGGAGCGAGCAAGTTCCCTGGCAGGAAGTGGTTCCCTTTGGGATTTTGGCTGGGGATGGGCGGGGGAGATGGCGCTGGTGAGCGCCTTTGTTCCCCACCAAACTGAGCTCTGTCGTCCGGGGGCTCAGCAGCTCTCCCTCCCTTTGTCCTCCAGCCTTCCCGCTTTCAGAGCAGAGCTGTTAACTTGTGACCTCCCAGATGCTAAGTCTTGCTTGCTGTTGGAAAACACTCCATCCGTCAGGCCCCTCAGCTTTTGCAAGCCAGGCTCGGGGGCTCTGCTTGGCCGGCGAGCCGCCCCTTCGCCCCAGCTCCCTCCCGCCAGTCCGTGGAGCGAGCACCGCCTCTCCGCCCTTCCTACCCTCTTCCGTGGGCCTCTCGTCTGCACTTGGCTCCAGAGACTCTGTTCTGCTAATCCTCTGGCAGTTTTCTGGGTTATTTAGGCAGGTGTTGGTGGAATTTAAGTGATCAGCAGGACGCGCGGTGAGCCCAGTGTCCTCCTATGCTGCCATCTTCTTCCAGCCTCCTCTCTGCCAACTTTTAAGGTAGTTTCTTTCTTTGATATTTTACATTTATGGGTAACTAAAATATAATACAATGTATTCATTTTCTTTTTTTTCAATATATGAAATTTATTGTCAAATTGGTTTCCATACAACACTCATCCCAAAAGGTGCCCTCCTCAATACCCATCACCCACCCCTCCCTCCCTCCCACCCCCCATCAACCCTCAGTTTTTAAGTCTCTTATGCTTTGGCTCTCTTCCACTCTAACCTCTTTTTTTTTCCTTCCCGTCCCCCATGGGTTTCTGTTAAGTTTTTCAGGATCCACGTAAGAATGAAACCATATGGTATCTGTCTTTCTCTGTATGGCTTATTTCACTTAGCATTAATACTCTCCAGTTCCATCCGTGTTGCTACAAAGGGCCATATTTCATTCGTTCTCATTGCCACGTAGTACTCCATTGTGTATATAAACCAAAATTTTTTTATCCATTCATCAGTTGATGGACATTTAGGCTCTTTCCATAATTTGACTATTGTTGAGAGTGCTGCTATAAACATTGGGGTACAAGTGCCCCTTTGCATCAGTACACCTGTATCCCTTGAGTCAATTCCTAGCAGTGCTATTGCTGGGTCATAGGGTAGGTCTATTTTTAATTTTTTGAGGAACCTCCACACTTTTTTCCAGAGTGGCTGCACCAATTTGCATTCCCACCAACAGTGCAAGAGGGTTCCTGTTTCTCCACATCCTCTCCAGCATCTGTAGTCTCCTGATTTGTTCATTTTGGCCACTATGCCTGGCGTGAGGTGATATCTGAGTGTGGTTTTGATTTGTATTTCCCTGATAAGGAGCGACGTTGAGCATCTTTTCATGCAAAACTAAAAGGCAACCAACGGAATGGGAAAAGATATTTGCAAATGACATATCGGACAAAGGGCTAGTATCCAAAATCTATAAGGAGCTCACCAAACTCCACACCCAAAAAACAAATAACCCAGTGAAGAAATGGGCAGAAAACATGAATAGACACTTCTCCAAAGAAGACATCCGGATGGCAACAGGCACATAAAAAGATGCTCAATGTATTCATTTTCTACCCATACATAGCAAATCACCACAGACTTGGTTTAAAACAACACAAATGTATTATCTCACAGTTTCCGTGAGTCACAAGTTTAGGTACTACATGAGTAGGCTTTCTGCTGAGGTCTCACTAAACTGAAGTCAAGATGTTGCTCAGTCTGAGCAGAAAGATCTAAAAGCCATGGGGAAGAGTTTGTTTCCAAACTCATACAGGTTGTTGACAGAATTCAGTTCTTTGAAGTTGTAGGATTGAGGTGCCCTCATATTTTATGCATGAGGCCTCCCCCATCATTAAAGCCAGTAATGAGTTTTCTACTCATCAAATTCTTCTCACTCTCTAAATGTGTCGCTAGGGAAATTCCAGTCTCTACTTTAGGCTTACCTGATTAGGTTACATTCACCCAGGATTATCACCCTATTTTAAGGTCAACTGAATTGGAACCTTATTTATACCTAAAATCCTTTCTCAGCACACCTAAATTAGTGTTTGAATAACTTGAGTGCACAATGGGATGGGGAGAGGGGAGAATCTTTCTCTACCTGAGCTTCCATTTGTTTTATAGGTCTGGATTCTTTTCACCTGCTATGTTTTCAAACATTCTCTCATTTTCAATATGCTATTTTCCTCTTGAAATTTACTTAAATGTGTTTACCATCAAATTATTATGTATTTTTAATAGTTTTTAATCTCACACTTATCTCATAGTCTCTCTGTAATGTTGCAGTGATATTAGCACAATTACAATTATCTCTGTGACAGTTGTTTAATTGACATGAGAGGATAGAAGATTGAGGGGGGCACCTGGGTGGCTTGGTTGGTTGGGTTCTAATTATTGATTTCAGCTCAGGTCATGATTGGTCATGAGATTGAGCCCCTAATCGAGCTTCATGCAGGGGTGGAGCCTGCCTGAGATTCTCTTTCTCTCTCTGTCTCTCCGCTGCTCACACTCTCAATCTCTCTCTCTCTCTCTCTCTCTCTCTCTCTCTGTTCAAAAAAAGAAAGATTGAGGAAAATTAGAATCATAACTTAACTGCAGGTTCCCATTAAAAACTGTTTTTTTGGGGGTGCCTCAATAGCTCAGTTGGTTGAGCATCCGACTTCAACTCAGGTCATGATCTCACAGTTCGTGGGTTTGAGCCCTACAAGGGGCTCTGTGCTGACAGCTCAGAGCCTGGATCCTGCTTCAGATTCTGTGTCTCTCTTTCTCTCTCTCTCTGCCCCTCCCCTGCTTGCACTCTATCTCTCTCTCTCTAAAAAATTAATCAACATTAAAAAATTAAAATAAAAACTGTTTCTTTTATCCTCCCAGAAGGAAATGTCTTTAATTGTCACAAGTAACGTTAGCATGGGGAAGGGACACTCCTGGGAACCTTGGTTTTATTAAAGCATCCCCCTGTGTATTATTAAAAGTCAATGTTATAACAGCTTTCACACTTATTTTTAAATGATTTATTTTGAAAAATACATTTTCCATTTTTATCATATATTTTTACTAGTGTTCCTTCATGGCATATACTATTAACACCGTAAAATTACAAGTTGAACCAGGTCACACATCTAATCACTTCAGTTATATACCAAGTGATTTTCCAGTTATATCTTCCAGGTCAAGAACTCTCTCTTCAGCTATACCTAATATGCTATTTTCACTGTTAATTTAATCTTTTAAAGTTTATTTATTTATTTTGAGACTGAGAGGGGGAAGGTGCAGAGGGAGAGAGAGAATCCCCAGCTGGCTCCACACTGTCAATGCAGAGCCTGGCATGGGGCTCAAACCCACAGATTGTGAGATCACGATCTGAGCTGAAGTCAAGAGTTGGATGCTTAACTGACTAAGCTACCCAGATGACCCCCATTAATTTAATTTTAATATGTATATTTTTCATTTCTAAAAGTGATTTTATTTTTCACATTGGCTTAAACATCTCAATAGTCCCTTGTTGTTTAATCATTTTAATGATTCCCAACTTTGTGCTCTATAAATATTTAAGTATACTTTTTTAAATATAATTAATACATATTAGAATATAAAGGCCTTAGAGTTCTAAATATATGTATTTTTTTCTGTGACTCTCAGTCCTAATGACTTGTTAAATTATGTATTTGGTAATTTTTAATAATGGGTTCATACTTAGTTGATTTTAATCTATGGGGATTCTGTGAAGCTAATTTCCAAAAGAAAAACTTAAGATCTTCCATTGGGAAGTCAGAGGACTTCCTTGTGACCTTTTATCACCCAACAAACGTTGTTGGATTAAGGTGAGAGACTATGGTTAATTTCCCCCACCTTTCTTTTGGTGAAAGTCTCCTGAACTACAATGCTGATGAAGTATACCATCAAAATACTGTGGTTTCCCAGTATGCTTACTTCTCTTAGCCAATATCTCATATTGGCTCTACTTTTTTGCTTCTATTTCCATCTACTTTGTGTGAGCCTTGTGTGGGTAGTTTGGATACTTTTATTATTTTTTTGGTGAACAATAATGCCTTAAAATATGTCTTATTTACATGAAGTTGTGTTTAGTATTCCATTCTGCTGGAAAAAAAATAATTTATATGATCTCCCAAGTAAGAGTTGTTAAGGTATTTCTCCAGTATAGAGACCAACGTAAAATATTTGAGTAATTTGGAGGGAGGAGCCAAGATGGCAGAACAGCATGGAAGCTTTTTGTGTGTCTCACGTCCATGAAGTACAGCCAAACCAACACTAAACCATCCTACACACCTAGAAAACTGATTGGAGGATTAACACAACAATCTGCACAACCTGAACCACAGAATTCAGCAAGTACGTGGCGTGGAGAGCTGAACTTGGGGAGCGAGAAGGCATGAAAGTTGGGGAACCACTTTTGTGGGCAAAGAGAGGACAGAGACTGGGGAGGGGGAGAGCATATGGGAAAAGCACCCCTCCCCAAAAGCAACTGGAGAGAAAGTGGAAATTGGATACAGTCACAGAGACTAAACTGAAAAGGGAGAAAGGAGAAAGGAGAGGTTTTAAATTCCATTAAGACTGGAAACAAGGGGAGTGCAAAGTTTGCAACTCCGCAGCTCTACACCTGGCAGTGCTCTGGTGGGCAGGGTGAATCCCCAGGAGCAGAGTGGGGTCTGGGAGGTTCTCGGGCCACATGGGGAAAAGCGGTTACACTGCTGGAAGGACATTTGGTAGAGAGTGTTGTAGCCACCTGGTCCCAGCAGACCCCAGAGAATGGCCACATTCGCTGGTGCTGGGACAAGGTTGTTAAGGGTGAAGCCTGGTGCCAGATGTGTGTTGTGATTTCCCATAATCCCTGAAACGCTGCTGCTACACTATCTCGTGAAATTTTTCTGGGGCAGTCTGGCACCTGGCAGCAGTCTCGGGGCACTGGCAACAACAGGGTCCAGCGGGCGTTCCTGGGTGCAGCTGATATTTGGCCATTGCTCATTTGGCCATTGTTCGGTGAGACCCTCCTGCAGAGGGGCAGAACGGGTCAAAGCCGCAGTTCTTAGGAAGTAAGGGGCCAGGGAAAACAGCCGCATCTGAGACAAAACTTGGGAGAGAGGTACTGCCTCGGGCCTGGTCACAGAGAGTGGAAAATTGGGGAGTGGACCAGAGCTGAAGACAGAGGATGGGTACACAACTGCTGATCCAGGAGAACAGACTCGGTAGCGGGGTGGCGCCATTTTCACCACTCCCGCACATGCGTATATGCACCTATGAGCACAGCAACAATCCACCCCAGTAGGCTAGAAGCGCCTTCTAGTGGAGAGCAAAGCTGTTACACTGAGCCTTGCCCAACTGGGCCAACTTCACTCTTCAAGAACACAAGTCTCACCGCCGGTTTAATTTATGGACTATAAAGAGCTAAATAGACTGACTTCTAGGGGAAAACAAAGCAATTTCAGTCCTACTTCAATCTGTTAGCAGGTTCATCTATTCAATTTTCTTTCTTTTTTTTTCTTTTCTCTTTTACAGTTGTTTCCTTTTTCTTGAATACAGAAAGATAAGAAATTCATCTATATTTTCAGTTGTTATTAAAACTATCTTTCTTTAATTTTTATTACTATATTTTTTTGCTTTTGTGTAATTTTTTTCAAATTCTACTTTACTTCCATCATTTTATTTTAGTCTACTGCAGTGTATTCACCTTTTCAAATTTTCAAAAAATTTCCTTTTTTTTCTTTTTCTTTTTCCTTTTTTATTTCCTTTCTTTTTCTTGAATGCAAAAAGAAAAACTTCATTTTTACTTTCAATTTCTATTAAAAATATTCTTCTATATTTTTTGCTTTTATGTAATTTTTTTCAAATACTATTTGACTTCCATCATTATATTTTCATCTACTACAGTATATTCCCTTTTTTTTTAATTTTTTTTTCAACGTTTATTTATTTTTGGGACAGAGAGAGACAGAGCATGAACGGGGGAGGGGCAGAGAGAGAGAGGGAGACACAGAATCGGAAACAGCCTCCAGGCTCTGAGCCATCAGCCCAGAGCCTGACGCAGGGCTCGAACTCACGGACCGCAAGATCATGACCTGGCTGAAGTCGGATGCTTAACCGACTGCGCCACCCAGGCGCCCCAACTTTTTCAAATTTTCAAACTGTGTCTTTTTTCTTCTCTTTTTTAATTTTTTCATCTTTTTTTCTCTTTTTCATTTCTTTTCTTTTTTCTTAAATATACAAAATGAAAAAATTCATATTTATTTTTAATTTTTAATAAAATATGTTTCTTTAATTTTTTTCTACTATATTCTTTCCTCTTGTGTAAATTTTTTCAAATTCCATTTTACCCCCATCATCTCATTTTAGTCTACTTCAGTGTATTCATTTTTTCAAATTCTCAAAAGATTTCCTTTTTTTTCTTCCCCCTCTTTTCTTTTTCTCTAATCTGTCAAACCACTTTCAACACCCAGACTAAAACACATCTAGGATCTAGAATCATCCATTTGATTTTTGTGCGTGTGTGATTTTAATTTTAATATTTTTTTAATTTTAATTTTTTTTAATTTCAGCTTTTCTACCTCATTAATTCCTTTTCTCCCTTCAAAATGACAAAATGAATGCACTCACCCCAAAAGAAAGAGCACAAAAAATGACAGCCAGGGAGTTATCCAACACAGACACAAGCAAGATGTCTGAACCAGAATTTAGAATCATGATAATAAGAATACTAGCTGTAGTTGAAAATAGATTAGAATCTCTTTCTGCAGAGATAAAAGAAGTAAAAAATAACCAGGATGAAACTAAAAATGCTATAACTGAGCTGCAATCACCGATGGATGTAGCAACAGCAAGAATGGATGAGGCAGAACAGAGAATCAGCGATATAGAGGACAAAGTTATAGAGGATAACGAAGCAGGTAAAAAGAGGGAGATGAAGGCAAAAGAGCACGATTTAAGAATTAGAGAAATCAGTGACTCATTAAAAAGGAACAACATCAGAATATTGAGGTCCCAGAAGAGGAAGAGAGAGAAATAGGGGTAGAGAGGTTATGTGAGCAAATGATAGCAGAAACTTTCCAAACCGGGGAAAATACACAGACATCAAAATCTGGGAATCACAGAGGACCCCCATTAGATTCAACAAAAACTGACCATCAACAAGGCATATCATAGTCAAATTCACAAAACACTCAGGCAAGGAGAGAAACATGAAAGCAGCAGGGGAAAAAAAGTCCCTAACCTGCAAGTGAAGACAGATCAGGTTTGCAGCAGACCTATCCAGAGAAACTTGGCAGGCCAGAAAGGAGTAGCAGGCTATATTCAGTGTACTGAATCAGAAAAAAATATGCAGCCAAGAATTCTTTATCCATCAAGTCTGTCATTCAAAATAGAAGTGAGATAAAAAGTTTCCCAGACAAACAAAAATTAAAGGAGTTTCTGACCACTGAACCAGCCCTCCAAGAAATTTTAAGGGGGACTTTCTGAAGGGAGAAAAGATGAATATAAAGCAAGAGAAGATTAGAAAGGACCAGAGAACACCACCAGAAACTCCAACTCTACAAGCATCATAATGGCAATAAATTCACATCTTTCAGTACACTCTAAACATCAATGGACTCAATGGTCCAATCAAAAGACATAGGGTAACAGAATGGATAAGAAAACAAGATCCATCTATATGCTGTTTATAAGAGATGCACTTTAGACCCAAAGACACCTTCTGATTGAAAACAAGGGGATGGAGAACCATCTATCATGCTAATGGTCAACAAAAGAAAGCCAGCAGCCATACTTCTATCAGACAATCTAGACTTTAAAATAAAGCCTGTATCAAGAGATGTAGAAGGGCATTATATGATAATCAAAGGGTCTATAGACCAAGACCTAACAATTGTAAACATTTATGCACCAAATGTGGTGCACCCAAATATATAAATAAATTAATCACAAACGTAAAGAAACTGATTGATAGTAATACCATAATGGTAGGAGACTTCAACACCCCAATCACAGCAATGGACAGATCATCTAATCAAAAAATCAACAAGGAAACAATGGCTTTGATTGACACACTGGACCAGATGGACTTAGATATATTCAGAACATTTCATCCTAAAGCAGCAGAATATACATTCTTCTCCAGTGCACATGGAACATTCTCCAGAATAGACCACATACTGGGACACAAATCAGCCCTAAGTAAGTACAAAAAGATTGTGATCATACTGTGCATATTTTCAGACCACAATGCTATGAAACTCAAATACTTGGAGACTGAAGAACATCCTACTAAAGAATGAATGGCCTAACCAAGAAGTTAAAGAGGAAATTAAAAAGTATATGGAAACAAATGAAAATGAAAACACCACAACCCAAAACTTCTGGGATGCAGCAAAGGCGGTCTGGGACGCAGCAAAGGCAGTCATAAGAGGAAAGTATATAGCAATCCAGGCCTTCCTAAAGAAGGAAGAAAGATTTCAGATACACAACCTAACCTTACACCTTAAGGACCTGGAAAAAAGAACAGCAAATAAACCCAAAACCAGCAGAAGACAGGAAATAATAAAGATTAGAGCAGAAATTAATGCTATCAAAACCAAAAAACAAACAAACAAAACAGTAGAACAGACCAATGAAAACAGAGCTGGTTCTTTGAAAGAATTAACAAAATTGAAAAACCACTATCCAGTTTGATCAAAAAGAAAAAGGAAAGGACCCAAAGAAATAAAATCAAGAATGCAAAAGGAGACATCACAACCAATACAACAGAAATAAAAACAATAATAAGAGAATATTATGAGTAGTTATATGCCAATAAAATGTGTAATCTGGAAGAAATGGACAAATTCCTAGAAACGTATACATTACCAAAACTGAAACAGGGAGAAATAGAAAATTTCAACAGACCCATAACCAGTAAGGAAATCGAATTAGTAATCAAAAATCTCCCAAAAAACAAGAGTCCAGGGCCAGATGGCTTTCCAGGGGAATTCTACCAAACATTTAAGGAAGAGTTAACACCTATTCTTTTGAAACTGTTCCAAAAAATAGAAATGGAAGGAAAACTTCTATACACTTTCTATGAAGCCAGCAATACCTTGAGTCCAAAACCAGGCAGAGACCATACTAAAAAGAACTATGGACCAATTTCCCTGATGAACATGGATGCAAAAATCCTCAACAAGATATTAGCCAACCAGATCCAACAATACATTAAAATAATTATTCACCATGACCAAGTGGGATTTATACCTGGGATGCAGGGCTGGTTCAAAATCCACAAAACAATTAATGTGATTCATCACATCAATAAGACCAGACAAGAACCATATGATCCTCTCAATAGATGCAGAGAAAGCATTTGACAAAATACAGCATCCTTTCTTGATAAAAACCCTCAAGAAAGTAGGGATAGAAGGAGCATACCTCAAGATCATAAAAGCCATATATGAATGACCCAACGCTAATATCATCCTCAATGGAGAAAAACTGAGAGCTTTCCCCCTAAGGTCAGGAACAAGACAGGGATGTCCACTCTCGACACTGTTATTCAACATAGTATTGGAAGTCTTAGTCTCTGCAATCAGACAACACAAAGAAAAGACATCCAAATCGGCAAGGAGGGAGTCAAATTTTCACTCTTCACAGATGACATGTTACTCCATATGGGAAACCCAAAAGATTCCACCAGAAAACTGCCTGGATTGATTCATGAATTCAGCAAAGTTGCAGGATATGAAATCAACACACAGAAATCAGTTGCATTCCTATACACCAACAATGAAGTGACAGAAAGAGAAATCAAGGAATTGATCCCATTTACAGTTGCACAAAAGAACATAAAATACCTAGGAATAAATCTAACCAAAGAGGTGAAAAATCTATACACTAAAAACTATAGAAAGCTTATGAAAGAAATTGAAGAAGACACAAAAAAAATGGAAAAAGATCCCATGCTTCTGGATAAGAAGAACAAATTTTGTTAAAATGTCAATACTACTCAAAGCAATCTACATATTCAATGCAGTCCCTATCAAAGTAACACCAGCATTCTTCACAGAACTAGAACAAATAATCCTAAAATTTGTATGGAACCAGAAAAGACCCCAAATAGCCACAGCAATCTTGAAAAAGAAAAACAAAGCAGGAGGCATCACCATCCCAGACTTCAAGCTATACTGCAAATCTGTAATCATCAAGACAGTATGGTACTGGCACAAGAACAGACACTCAGATCAATGGAACAGAATAGAGAATCCAGAAATGGACCCACAAACATATGGCCAACTAATCTTTGACAAAGCAGGAAAGAATATCCAATGAAATAAAGACAGTCTCTTCAGCAAGTGGTCCTGGGAAAACTGGACAGTGACATGCAGAAGAATGAACCTGGACCACTTTCTTACACCATACACAAAAATAAACTCAAAATGGATGAAGGACCTAAATGTAAGACAGGAAGCCATCAAAATCCTCGAGGAGAAAGCAGGCAAAAACCTCTTTGTTGTTGGCCACAGCAACTTCTTACTCAACACATCTCCAGAAGCAAGGGAAACAAAGCAAAAATGAACTACTGGGACCTCGTCAAAATAAAAAGCTTCTGCATAGCAAAGGAAACAATCAGCAAAATTAAAAGGCAACCGACAGAATGGGAGAAGATATTTGCAAATGACATATCAGATAAAAGGTTAGTATCCAAAGTCCATAAAGAATTTACCCAAGTCAACACCCAAAACACAAATAATCCAGTGAAGAAACGGGCAAAAGACATGAATAGACACTTCTCCAAGGAAGACTTCCAGATGACCAACCGACACATGAAAAAATGCTCAACATCACTCATCATGAGGGAAATACAAATCAAAACTACAATGAGATGCCACCTTACACCTGTCAGAATGGCTAACATTAACAACTCAGGCAACAACAGATGTTGTCAAGGATGCAAAGAAAGAGGATCTCTTTTGCATTGTTGGTGGGAATGCAAGCTGGTGCAGCCACTCTGGAAAATAGTATGGAGTTTCCTCAAAAAACTAAAAATAGATCTACCCTATGACCCAGCAATTGCACTATTAGGTATTTATCCACGGGATACAGGTGTGCTATTTCGAAGGGACACAAGCATCCCCATGTTTATAGCAGCACTATCATCAATAGCCAAGTATGGAAAGAGCCCAAATGTCCATCGATGGATGAATGGATAAAGAAGATGTGGTGTATATATATACAATGGAGTATTATTGGCAATCAAAAAGAATGAAATCTTGCCATTTGCAACTACATGGATGGAACTGGAGGGTATTATTCTAAGTGAAATTAGTCAGAGAAAGACAAAAATCATATGAGTTCATTCATATGAGGACTTAAGGAGACAAAACAGATGAACATAAGGGAAGGGAAACAAAAATAATATAAAAACAGGGAGGGGGACAAAACAGAAGAGACTCATAAATATGGAGAACAAACTGAGGGTTGCTGGAGGGGTTGTGGGAGGGGGGGTGGGCTAAATGGGTAAAGGGCATAAAGGAATCTACTCTGAAATCATTGTTGCACTATACGTTAACTAATTTGAATGTAAACTTAAAAAATAAAAAATAAAGTTAAAAAGAAATATTTGAGGAATTTGTAATTTACTCTGCTTCCATGGTGTTAGACATCCATAATATTCTGAAATAATCTATGTCTCTTTCAGAAAAGAAATAAACTAACAATAACAATGGCTATGTTTAGTTGGGTAGTATAGAAAACAAGAGTTCAGAGATTTACCCAAATTCTCTTGATATTACATTGGTGAAGCAGGGATTCCTAGTTCAGCAATAGTTATAGTCTACAAACAATAGCTGAGGAAGGGCCAACTTGCCAGACTTTCTGAAAGATTGGTGATCCCAGGGATTATAATATAGTTTGTGAATTGGTCCCTCTTATGAGATAAAGGAGTTGGAATAATCAGGTGGTTGTATGATAGCAGGCACCAGAAGACCACTTGGGAGTCCAGCTGAGTAACGGAGTCTTAACTGTCCTGTGAAGAGAAAACAGCTAAGATTTACCCACCACTACTATCAAGAACCACACCATGCTTGTCTCATAGAAAGGAAATGATCTGGTTTCACTCATATACACATAATCCCTACCCTTACCTGTCATGCCATGTGAAGAAAGCTGGCAGGCCAGTGCAATTAAATTTAGGATGTGGAAGAAGAGAAGAATAAACAAAGTTGGAAAGAGAAGGGAAGCTCCGAGAAAGTGATTTTGAAACAGACAATGACTATGCTTACAATAATTTGATTCAGGCTAGGAAAAAATAGAAGAGACCTAACTCTCCTGATTATTTTAAATTTACTTTTTACCTCTGATATAAAAGAATGTTTTTTTTTGTTTCTTGTGTTTTTTTTTTGTCAAAGAAAGTGCTGCAGTGACTAAAAGGTAGGGAGGTTTGATATTCATACATAGCTGATTGTTGAGTGCACAGTTCATATCCAGAATTGGAAATTTTAATTTAATACACAAAATGTATCATTCAGTTTGTGATGTTGACAGTAGAAATTTGTTCCATGGAAAACTCATATTGCCAGGAACCTCTAAGCTTCATGTAAGTTGATTTCTTATAAAGATCAACTAACACTGCTTAAGCACAAATGTGGTATATATTGTGTTAGAATTATATATAAATCAAGTAGCACAGAGCAAAAACAACATGTAATGCAATATATTTTTTTATCTGAGAAGTAATTTTCCTGATGAAATTGCTATGCTTCATTTCTAGCAATAGATTTAACTCAGGTAATCTAAAGCTAGGGAATGTCAGAAAGCTGCCGATTCTCCAGAGAGAGGGTCTCATCTTATTAAGCAGTGCAACTCTGACAGCATGTAGGATATTTCTCAATTAATTTTCTTTTCTGAGAAGGTATTCTACACATTGGGGAACATCATATGCTCAAAGGTTTCTCAATAGTGCTACTGAAAATTGATTTATGACAGGGAGAATCAGGATCATAGGGTCCCCAAACAGCCTCCTGAAAGAATGATTTTTCAAAATGAAACAAAAGTAAGACAATTCCAAAAATTCTTCAGAGAACACCCCATGCATTAAGAATGTCTCTGGAGGCTTATTCAGCTAAAAGTCCCATATATTTTCTTTAGAAGAGATTAGAAAGTCGCTGAACAACTCAGGCCACCTACATCTCTATGTGAAATTGAATTGTCGTGCAAAAAGGTTTAAAGTTGTTTAACGTTACTTAGATGCCATATACTTTTACCAAACTTCAGTGAGAGAAAAAATTCTCAATATACAATGAATAGAATGGTAAAAAAGTTAAACAAATTTTTGGTGGAAAGAAGTTACCTTTACTATCTCTTTCCAGTTTTTAAATAATGCTCATTGAAGACTCTGAACTAGGAGTATAAAATTAGGATCATTTGTATAAGTGACTAAACTTGTATCATGTTGTCATGGCTTCCTTTCTTTTAATAGGATCTTTGTTTCCAGACAGGATCTCCTTATACTTGCCTTGGTTGAACCCAAACCTGTACCCTCTATTTAATATACTTAACGTAGTTACTTTATAGTATGTGGGGGAAATGTACATTGCCAACATTTCTTCAGAATGCTTAGTTTCAACTCAGTAGTTGTACACATTCATTATTATACCTGACAAGTAGCTTCCTAATGCCATAATTAATCTATAGCAACATAGCCAATAAGAGTCCAATATTCTGTTACAGCTGTGAAAATCAGAGCTTGTGAACTCTAAATCTTGACCTGTTTTAAATATGGAATGATATTATTAAATTATTAATAAAAGTTCTCATAAATTCAAAATGTGTCATCAGCTAGAAATTGAAATGAAGGAAATTTCAAAGATTGTTATTCTTATAAGGATGGATCCCCAGGAGTAGACTTAAAAACAGGGGTCGGGGCACTCAGGTGGCTCAGCTGGATGAGCGTCTGACTTCGGCTCAGTTCATGATCTCACAGTTTGTGGGTTTGAGCCCGTGTCAGGCTCTGTGCTGACCGCTTGCTCAGAACCTGCAGCCTGCTTCAGATTCTGTGTCTCCTTCTCTTTCTGCCCTTCCCCCGCTCACACTTTGTCTCACTCTGTTTCTCAAAAATAAATAAATGTAAAAAAAAAAATTTAAAAAAACAGGAGTCAAATGCACACAAAGTTATTTTCAGATAAATGATGCCACTATGCATGCTTACCTAGTCAAAATGTCCTTTCTTTATACAATGTGAAGAAGCAAAATATAAACTGTAGTTTAACCATTCAACCTTACAAACCATATGTATTAAGTTAAATTACCTTTTACTTACATTTTAAAATTTAAATTTCTATTAAAAAATTTTTAGAGAAAATTAATTAGCTCTTTAAGCTGGACAACTAAGTGACATTATTTGTGTGTATTGTATATATTATATAATATATATGTATATATATGTATATATGTATTTATATGTATGTATATGTATATAATCCATATATATGAGAGAGAGAGAGAGAGAGAGAGAGAGAGAGAGAGAGAGACTGAGAAAGGAGAGTCCATTTATTAATATCAGGAAGAAAAGCATGAACAAGACTATCTATTTTAAAGACTCCTAAAGGATAATAAAGGAATATGACAAAATAATAAAGGAATATTACAAACAATTATATACTCATACATTGAATTGTACTCAGATGAAATGGGAAAATCCTTAAATAATGCAAACTGCAAAGCTGACTATAGAAGAAATAGTTGAAGAAAATCTATGTATTTATTTACAAGATGTATTTGTAGTTAGAAATGTAACGAGGAAATATTTAAGAGCTAAAGAGTTCTGGGGCACCTGGGTGGCTTAGTTGGCTAAGCATCTGACTTCCACTCATGTCATGATCTCCGGGTTCATGAGTTGGAGCCCCGTGTCGGGTTCTGTGTCTGGAGCCTGATTCAGATTCTGTGTCTCCTCCTCTTTCTGTCCCTTCCATGCTCATGCCCTGTCTCTCTCTGTCTCAATAATAAATAAACATTAAAAAAAATTAAAGAACTAAAGAGTTCTCATTTTACAAAATTCTCCCAGAAAATAAAGTAGGGAGGAATTCTCCCATCTCATTTTTAAGGCCTGAATTTCCCAGAAACCTAGAAAAATACACTATAAGAAATAAAATCATCAAACCAATATCCATCATGTTCAAAGTCACAAAAAATGTTATTATGAGCACATGAAATTATCCTTTGAAAGAAGTAATGTAATGAATGTTTTGTTACATTGAATGTTGGCTTTAAATAAATTTCTTTCATTGCAGTATGGCAAATGGCAAGTGAGCATGTGTATGTTGTTAGAAGCCTAAAAATATACCCAAATGTGGATGTAGCAATTATCTAAGTAACAGATTGCAAATATTTACAAGCAAAATTAATCTGGCTTCTCAGTTTGAATTGCAGTTTACAAACACCAGTACAAATCAGCATGTATGTCAGTAGGAATAGGTGTTCATACATCTTGTCATTAGTGGTATCCTAACAGTGTCTTGCTCACAGATCTTCTGAAGGACAGGTGGACATTCATCACCAAATATATTTGGAGACTTGCTGATTGTCAAAATCATAAGAACCTTTTTAAAAATACACAAGTAGGCTCACTTGGAAGAGTATAAACCACATGTTTTGGTTCCTTGTTCTGCAGTTGTATAACACAGCAGAGTGTTACAAGATACAAAATTTAAATTTCAAAATACGAACCCTTTGGTATAATGCACACAGTCATGCTGCTTACTGCCTCATAATCTGTATCAGGCGCTGTTCTTGACTGTGGGCTTGGACCTGCTGGCAGTGTAAAACTGCTTTGTTTAAAACACACTGTTTCTTACGTACTTCAATCATTTTATATTCTTACTGTAATTGTTATTTTAAGATAACTTTTTTTCTTTATCATAAAATGATGTCAAAATAAGCAAATGTACTCTAGAGGATATTGATGATTCAGGATAACATTACTTTTGATCCTTCAAACCCCTGATTACCACCTACACACACATTTTTCATATATTTTATTAATCTTTTTCTTTATATATGTATGTGTGTGTGTATATATATATATATATATATATATATGTATGTATATTTATTTGATGTTTATTTTTGAAAGAGAAAGAGACAGAGTAAGAACAGGGGAAGGGACCGAGAGAGAGAGGGAGGTACAGAATCCAAAGCAGGATCCTGGCTCTGAGCCATCAGTGCAGAGCTGGACTTGGGCCTCAAACTCACGAACTGCTAGATCACGACTTGAGCTGAAGTCAAAGACTTAACCAACTGAGCCACCCAGGTGCCCCTCTTTAAATATATTTTTTATGTTTATTTATGTATTTTGAGAGAGACAGTCACAGCACAAATAGGGGAGGGGCAGAGAGAGAGGGAAAGAGAGAGAATCTGAAGCAGGCTCTGCACTCCAGCACAGAGTTCAATGTGGAGCTCAGACTCACAAAACTGTAAGCTCACGACATGAACCAAAACCAAGAGTTAGACGCTTAACCAACTGAGCCACCCAGGCGTCCCCACTTTT
Source organism: Felis catus (assembly GCF_018350175.1). Classification (NCBI taxonomy): domain Eukaryota; kingdom Metazoa; phylum Chordata; class Mammalia; order Carnivora; family Felidae; genus Felis; species Felis catus. The sequence goes on along the minus strand of NC_058371.1, from coordinate 56,682,794 downwards.
TAAATCTTTCGATCTATAAACACCATTCCAATACTGTGAAGAAGGAGAGGAAGAAAAGGGAAAATGATAATTTTTATGTAATTTGGTCAATTTTAGAGTCATTTTTTGTATTTTTTATTATTTTGGAATAATTTCTTATTTTGGAATAAAACACCATTGAGATCTCTACATTTCACTCCTCGCTGGAAATTTCAATACATCGATCATTTCCCTTGTGTAAGGCAGAACGTAGTAATTGTGGGGGATGAGCTGAAAGAGCAGAGCACCACTGTTGTGATTATGGACTTGTAAATTGCATCTCACGCAGTGCTATGGTGAAGGGTGGGGGCTGTTGTGCTTTAGGGAGACATTATTCTATTTGCTTCTCCAGATTCATTGTGTACTTTGCTCTGCTCTGTCTTTTGTCCCAGAGGCTGCTATCTGTATGTTGTACCATCCAGGCTTCCTTGCAAGTGGCTTTTCATGCAGTTTGGCCAATGGAAAGCACTGGTTAGAGATCAGAGAAAGTTTCATTTCTTAACTGTGGATGCAGATCCACATTTTGTAGCAAATCCACAAAATTGTAGCTCTTGCCAGATTCTTATAATAGCTGTACTGATTCCACTGTTATTAAACCCCAGATATGTCACCATCATTTGTTGTTTCCCTTAACTCTGCTCACACCTCTGGGAATAGTCTTTTCATTAAACTTTTTTTTTTAATTTACTTCTTAAAATGTACTGTTTCAAGCTGAAATCCTGAAAGATACAGTAACCGGTACTAGAAGTGATCTGAGGAAACATGCCCTCGAACTGACATTCTGGTGATGGGTTATTCACATGTAGGTTGAGCGTACAAACACCCTCTGAGTCATATATATCCTCCTAATAATCATGTATAACTTCCTAAGTACAGGGGAAAATGAGCCACTGGTTATCTACAGCATTTAGCAGCATCACAATGCTCAGTGGTGGCAAGGCCAGAGGACAGGTTGAGGTAGCCATGTCAAGGTATCATGTGACTTGTGGAACTTGTCAGTTATAGCCATGTGTGGTAGGCTGGCTAATTCTGGTGCTCTAGATATAATTTTCAAAAATGCGCAAATAATAATCAAAATTTTAACTATTAACAGGTACAGATGGAGAATTGGTAATCCTCCATTTTGACTTTGAAGAAATAGGCTTTCTTCTTAAATCTAGCCCTATGCCTGCTTAAAAGCTTTACAATGGGAGCATTAAAAGTCCTCTTACACTAGGATACATACTCTTTTTTTTTTTTAATTTTTTTTTCAACGTTTATTTTATTTTTGGGACAGAGAGAGACAGAGCATGAACGGGGGAGGGGCAGAGAGAGAGGGAGACACAGAATCGGAAACAGGCTCCAGGCTCTGAGCCATCAGCCCAGAGCCTGACGCGGGGCTCGAACCCACGGACCGCGAGATCGCGACCTGGCTGAAGTCGGACGCTTAACGACTGCGCCACCGAGGCGCCCCTAGGATACATACTCTTAAGAATGAGCAGGGCTCATCTGAATAGAGGGAAAAGAGACCGAAAATTTTGAGCCTTTATGTTCCCCAGAAGCTTCCTTGACAGCAGTAGCAGCAATTCCCGGAAATCCATACTATTTCTCTGGTATGCAAACTACCAAAGCCTTCACTTGGGACAGGTGCCATACAGTGGGATACTCCCCAGACATACCATCACCAACTCTCTTTCTCTCCAAGCCCACGATAAAAGGTAGATACAAATGCTGCTCATGTTGCGAAGTCAAAAATTTGTTCCAAGAGGAAATGCTTTTACATAAAAGGAATTGCTATAGTTTGCCAGTCTGCAGCACATGGTTTATGAGAAATATGTATAGATGGATATGTAAGAGTGTTAAACCAGGAAGAAGGTTAAACCATGAGGATTGGATCAAGTGGAATTTATGGAAATATGTGCTTTCTCTCAGAATATGAGGTTTAATATGTAGTGAGGGAACCTAGAGATGGCATTATGATGGCTAATTAAGGCCGTAACCGAATTGTAACCTATAATTAATGAAGTAAAATTCTCCAACCTGCTTAGCACACTTGAAGAAAGTATATAAAAGTTCAGTGAGGTGGGCACAGTGAATAGCTCTGTTATTCGCAAACTTCTCAAAACGACCTCCCATACTAATTGGAGAGACCCAGAAGACATTCTATTTCTTAAGATATTGAGAAGCAGGGAGAGGGTAGCCTGTGGGAGAAGCACAAATATGTCTATTTCTTGATCCAGTTAATCACATTGGTATGTTCATCTGCTGATAATTCAACAAGATGTTCACTTATGGTTTATCCACTTATCTATTTGCATAAATAAAATATAAAAAAAAATTATAAGGGACTTTTTTTTTTTACATTTTTTCTTTTCTTTTTTTTTTTTTTTATTTTAGAGACAGAGAGTGAAGGAGTGGGGCAGAGGCAGAGAGAGAGAATCTTAAGCAGGCTTTATGTTCAATGCAGAGCTGACACTGGGACTCAATCCCACGATCCTGGAATCATGACCTAAGCTGAAATCAAGAGTTGGATGTTCACATGACTGAGCCACCCAGGAACCCCTATAAGGAACATTTTTGAAATGCATTAGTGGGGGAGCACATATATTCTTAAAAAAAACAATGACTTAGTGACTATTTTCTGTAGACCTGTGGTAATGGTGGAAGAAACCTTAATGGAATGAATTTCCTGAATTAGTGGGGATAAGGAGATCCCAACAGAAATAAATCTGACACAATTAGCAAGATATGCCACAGAAAGACAGAGTAACCAGATGATTCTGGAATGCTGTGATCCATGGCTAAATGATGACAAGGTCCCTACGAAGTAGATGGCTAGGCAGCCTTCAGTGAGACTGTTCAGTGTATGTAACTGGAAAACATCTAAGTCTGTTGGCGGAAACTCGATTTGAGTTCATCTAATGTGATTTCTCAACCAATAATAATAAGAATACACTATGAATAGTCCTCACAACTCACCCCACAGGACTAAGGAAAGGAAATACCCGAATCTTCTGAGGGTTTTTTGATACTATCAATGAAATCAACAAGTCCCTAGACACACAAGCCACCACTGAGGTCAGAGTTGGTGATTATAGCAGTCAAATTACATACAGAGTCTTGGCCTGAGCCTGTGTCATAGTCATTGTAGTCTGGGTACAAATTTAATGGCTGTTTCCTCAGGCCCAGAATATACAGTAAAAATATATGGAGTTACTTGAATAATCCTCATATGGATTCTGTGATGAGATTAAGGTGTATTGTTGTACACAAGGCTTAGTGGAAATTCATGAGACTGTTCCAATCTATCTGCCGAGAAGGAAGTTTTAAATCAATGGTGAATCAAATATTATTGCCTCCATCAAGGATTTTTAAAATACAGGGGTGTTAATGCCTATGAAATCCTTATTTACCTCCTGTGTTTCATTGGTCTTATTCCTCAATGCCAAACTAGCTCAGTATTTTTTTTTTTATTTATTTTTTGAGTGAGAGAGACACACAGAGAGAGCACAAGCAAGGGAGGGTCAGAGAGAGAGGGAGACACAGAATCCAAAGCAGGTTCCAGGCTCTGAGCTGTCAGCACAGAGCCCGATGCAGGCGTCAAACCCACAAACCGTGAGATCATGACCCAAGCCAAAGTCGGACGCTTAACCAACTGAGCCACCCAGGTGCTCCCAAAATAGCTCAGTATTGAGGACTAACTGGGATTATCATGTGCCTTAATAGGTAGTGATGCTAATTAAAATGGTTGATCTTTGGTGTCTTTAATTGGAGAAAGTCATTAATAAGAGAGGACTCAACTGTTGCTGTAGCAATTGTTTCTCTTCCATTTCCATCAAAAAGATGATCAAAAGTATTTTCATATAAGAAGTGTAGCATTACACTGACATTAACCTACATTACGATTATATCAACTCTATTGTTCTGTTAGAGATATAGTTCATGAGACTTTACTTTCTTCTTCCTCACAAAATATCACCCTGATTGATTATACTGAAGACATTTTATGAAAACTAGTTTGTTTAAAGACATTATGCTAATGATGAGTAAAAAGTAGTGAGCACTTTACATTCCTTTATGAGAAACACATCTGTGAATTTCTAGGTTCAAGAATATAGAACTTACTGGCATTTATCCCCTAAAATCAGACAAACTGAGGCATTGTGCCCTATCTACCAAAAAAGTAGACACAAATCTAGGTTAATGTCTTTGGATTTAGGGGCCAACATATGTCACATTTAGAGTACCATTCCAACCTATATGGTATCCTGTAAGGCTGCCAAATATCAGTGTGGAATGGAGTTAAGGCTGTGCAGCAGATACAAATGCAGGTAACTTGCCCAGTTACTTTAATAGCTATGGACTGAAAGTACCAATAACATCTGTGACAGATAGTAATGTTTCATGGAGTTTTGGGCTCACTCAGAGATTTGAAGCACAATTCAGATAACTCAGGTTTTAGCATACTGTCATGTCTTCCTTTACTGACAGCTATTCTCCCTTTGGAAAGCAGATAGATCATGATAGCTTTTGGAGCCTTTTATAGGACAAATGCTCACCATGGGATACTACATTTTTATGCAAACTTAGCACATATCAAGAAAAGATTGTCATCAGATCTAGTGAATCATAAAGATGGACATGTGTATCAACATTATATTATTAAATGAATATGGTGTACCAAGACTGGGCCTAAGCAGGTCCAGAAGGTATACTGGACTTAAGATCAGAAGTCACAAGCAAACTAGATGAGCCCATAGTACCTGCTCTCAGTTCTTGGATGTCTTTCCCTTAGCAAATATCTGTAGCCACATATGAAATTTTCTATATGTGGTTCACAAAATTGGAGAAAGTTCAGATGCGATTTATATAATGATCTGTATAATGTGCTGGCATCAGCTTGAAGATACCATTACAACCCCATTCAGAGTAACACTATTTAAGAGAAATTATCTCAGTGGATATAACTCCTAAGAATAGATCTGATTATGGTATATGTATATATATATATATATATACATATATATATATATATATATATATATATATATATATATATAGCTACATATAGATACATGTATGTATGTATGTATGTGTGTGCATATATGTATATATGCATGTGTGTAAATATATTCTATTTTATGGAGAAAAGAGATTGCCTAGTGTATAAATTTATAGTGATTAATAGACTGGCTAATAAGGTGTTTGAATTATAACGGACCTTAAAAGAAAATAATTTAAAAATTGGTGACAGAAAAGGACAGAAATAATATATAAGTTGTCTTACTGAATAAGCTACATATCTGTGAACTGTATAAAATTATTAACATATTCACATTTTATGTAAATTTACATTACAAAACATCCACAGAAAGGGAGGCTTTCAGTAATCAAGTGGTCAAGAAGGTAACCCCGTTGGTATCATTCAGCATCATTCTCAGAGCAGCTGATCGAATTAAAATCTATGGAGCCATGAACCAAATGGCCATGAATGGCAAGGTTAAAGACAATGCATGGTTTCAACGAAACACAGAGCTTTATCTCCCGACCACAAGGTCATGACCGGAGTCAATATCAAGAGTTGGTCACTTAACTGGCTGAACCCCACAGGCGCCCCCTTTCCTTAAACTCTTATACCAATGCCACTGTATTTGGATATAAATCTTGACTTGTTCATGACCATCCAATCCTATATAAGATCTTCTCTCATAGGGAATGCTTTTTATAGCAAAAGAGGTGTGGTGATGGGCTAACTACCCATGAGATTCACTAGTATTACCTTGTACTATATTGCTCAGAGCAACAGGTTTGCTAGAACACTGAGATGATCTGTGGAATACTCAGTTACAGGTCAGTTGGGAGGCAACATCCCAAGAAGTTGACCTATCATTCTTCAAGATGTGATATAGATCTTAACACTAGTGGCTAATAGTTGATGATTTTGTTTGGGAGACAAGAGGTAGAGATGGAAGTATATCTACTCATGATTATAATTAATCACAATTACTTTTTCATCCTATCTCTTTAACCAAATATGAAGTGGTTACTTAGGACCTAGTCACCAAGAGAAGAATGTTTCTTTCTAGAAGCACAGTCATGATTCCATTAAATTGGAAACTATATCTGTCACCTGGCTTTAGTGTTTTTCCTGAAGCTTAAATAAATGGGCAAATAATGGCAACACTATACTGGTAGGGATGATTGATCATGACTACCAAGGAGAAATGTAATTGCTGCTATACAATGGGGCATAGAAGATTGTGTCTGAAGTCTAGTTTTTAAGGAAACTGACATCTACCTTCAATGTTCATCTGTTAGCTCAGCCACTGGGAGTATTAGTGTTAGACAGTTCTCAGCTGTTAGCCCCTTCAGAAATTGCTTCATCTGTCCAGATGCACCTACCCAAGGAAATGATTCTTGATTAGCCATCTCATATCCAGTGTCTGGTTTATGTATTCACATGTCATATATGAATATAGACACAAAATTAATTCAAAATATTTCATAAATCAAAATGGAAAATGAAAAATTATATATCTCTCTTCATCCTTTTACTAGAATGTAAGTGTGTAGGTTTTCTTTATTATGGCAAAATATACATTATGTAAAATGTATCATTTTAACTGTTTTTAAATTTACAGTATAGTGACATTAAGAATAATCACTTTGTTATACTACCACCACCGCTATTCACCTCCAGAACTTTTTCATCATCCCAACTGAAACTCTGCATCCATTATCCAATAAATCTCCATTCTCCTCTGCCCTCAGCCCCTGATAATCATTATTCTACTTTTTATCCATGTGGACTTGACTATTCCAGGTACCTCATATAAGAAGTATTGTACCATATCTCTACTTTTGAGTCTGGCTTATTTTACTTAGTACAATGTCTCATCTATGTACCAGAACTTCATTCTTTATTAATGCTGAATAGTATTCTGTTATATGTGTATGCCACACTGTGTTTATCCATTTATCAATCAATGGTCATTTGGGCTGTTTCCACCTTTAGGCTGTTATAAATAATGCTGTTATGAACATTAGTGTACAAATACAATTGCTTTCAATTGTATTAGATATATACCCAGAGATGGAATTGCTGGGCCATATGGTAATTCTATGTTTAATTATTTGAGGAATTGCAATACCATTTTCCATAGCAAGTGTACCATTTTACATTGCACCAGCAATGCATAAGGATCCCACTTTAGCCACAATGTCTCCACAAAACACCAACAGTTGTTTTCTGTTCAACTTCTTATTTTTTTACAGTATCAGGGTAATGAGTGTGAAGTGATATCTCATTGTGGTTTTGGTTTGCATTCCCCTAATGATTAATGATGTGAGCATCTTTTCACCTGCTTATTGGCCATTGATATAACTTGGCTGGAAAAATATCTATTAGAGCCCTCTGCCCATTTTTAAATTCGGTTGTTTTCTTGTTGTTGAGTTTTAGGAATTTTTTTAAATATGAAATTTATTGTCAAATTAGTTTCTATACAACATCCAGTGCTCATCCCAACAGGTGCCCTCCTCAATACCCATCACCCACCATCCCCTCCCTCCCACCCCCATCAACCTTCAGTTTGTTCTCAGTTTTTAAGAGTCTCTTATGTTTTGGCTCCCCCCCTCCGTCTCTAACCATTTTTTTCCCTCCCCCTCCCCCATGGTCTTCTGTTAAGTGTCTCAGGATCCACATAAGAGTGAAAACATATGGTATCTGTCTTTCTCTGTATGACTTATTTCACTTAGCATAACACTCTCCAGTTCCATCCATGCTGCTACAAATGGCCATATTTCATTCTTTCTCATTGTCACGTAGTATTCCATTGTGTATATAAACCACAATTTCTTTATCTATTCATCAGTTGATGGACATTTAGGCTCTTTCCATAATTTGGCTATTGTTGAAAGTGTTGCTATAAACATTGGGGTACAAGAGCCCCTATGCATCATCACTCCTGTAGAGTTTTAGGAATTTTTTAAAAAGATATTCTAGGTATAAATCCCTTATATATATTAGTTGCAAATACTTTCTCCTATTCTGTGGTTTCCCTTTTTACTTTGCTGATAATATCGTTCGATAACAAAGGTATTTTAACTTGCAAATACAGTAGAGTCTAGAAAAAATCCTCATATATGTGTTTATATGATTTTCAGAGAGTGCTAAGATCACTGAATTTGGAAAAGACAGTCTTTTCAACAAATGATACTGGGAAATTAGATAGCCACTTACAAAAGAAAAAACAAAAACAAAAACAAAAACAAAATGGGCCCTCCAACACTGTAGAGAAAACTTACCTCAGAATGGATTGAATAACTAAACCTAACTAAAACTAAAAAAACTCTTAGAACAAACCATAAGGGGAAAGCTTCATGACATTGGGTACAGTAATTATTTTTGGATATAACACAAAAGGCACAGGCAATGGAAGAAAAGTTGACAAACTGGACACATCTTTTATTTTTGATCTGTGCCTTTATAATTAGAGTATCTTGTATATAACATATGTTGGGTCTTGCATTCTTATTCACTAAGACAGTATCTATCCTTTATTTGGAATACTTATTAAAATTAAAAAACAATCTGTCCTGTGAAAGGGAAAATCAAGATAAGGAGAAGAGAAGCCACACACTGGGAGAAAATGTTTACAAAACCTCATCTGATAATGGACTGTTACGCAAAACATACAAAGAGCTCTTACAACTCACAAATGTAAGAAAATAACCAACCCAACTGAGGGCCAAAGACCTTAATAGACACCTCACCCAACAAGATATACATATGACAAGGTGGCATAGGAAAACATGCTCCACATCCTATGTCATCAGGGAAATGCAAACTAAAGCAACAGGAGATACCACTCCACAACTATTCGCATGGCCAAAATCTGGGACACTGACAAAATCCAATGCCGCTGCCAGTATGCAGCAGCAGGACCTCTCATTCATTGCTGGTGAGAATGCAAAATGATGCAGCCACTTTGGAAGACAGTTGGACAGTTTCTTATAAAACTAAACATACTCTTCCCATGTAATCCACCAATCATGCTTTTTGGTATTTACACAAAGGAATCGAAAACTACGTTTATGCAAAAACTCACACACGGGTGTTTATAGCAGCTTTATTCATTATTGCCATGACTAGGAAGCAACCAAGATGTCCTTCAGTAGGTGAACACACAGATAAATGGTGGTTCATCCAGAGAACAGAATATTATTCCGCGCTGAAAACAATGAGCTCTCAGGCCATGGAAAGACCTGAACGAACCTTAACTGTGTATTACCTAGTGAAAGAAGACAATCTGAAAAGGTGTCAGAGGTTAAACATTTGATATCATGCACATTTTCCTCCAAATATCTTATCTTTTTCCAAATCGAACATTTTTGCATTGCATATTGCAGCTGAAAGCCATGTTGAAATGAGTGTTTAAAAAGTCTTCTAACTGAAATTATTTTTGAGCTTCAGTTGCCATAACAACTTTCTTTACCTCTCAAATAATGTTGAATTAAATATGAAATAGGGAGTGCTTCATATAGGCACTGAAATCATAAGCACTGACATTTTAAAATAAAATATTAAAGAAAAAATCTCTTACAAAGAATCTTACGGTTTGAAGGACAAATCTTAACAATTTACTAGAAGTGTAACTTAATTCACATGTTTTCTTTTGTGAATAATGCTCCTCTTCAAGAAAATAACTCATTTCATTTTCATGGCCTATTCTTGAACACACTTCAAAAAAGCATAGCAGATAATGTTTTCTTTATATGTTATACAGAAAACATTTTTCTGCAGTAGAAGTACATGATTACGAATTGCGTAAAAGAAAGTAGTATAATTTATGCACTAATTTAAAAATAAAAAGTTCAATATATAGATACATGTCATCTTTCAAGTATACATTTTGTCCATCATATAAACATATATTATACATTAGAGAAATTATAATGTAAATTTAAATTATTTTGCTAATATGTAGTATCATGATGATTGCTGAAAGTATTTTTTTAGCTTGAAATAGACTGAATTATTTAGTTTGAACATATTTGTCTACAGTGTGGTTATACTGAAAGTAGCAATACAACTTAACAGTTTCAAATTGTTATAAAGGAGAAATATCAGTTACTGAGTAAATAGCAGAAATGACTCAAATTTTCATGTCCCTAAAAATTTTATCATAATAATATTACACTGTTCAGACCAGTGATAGCTCAACTTAGTAATCAGTAATACATACCGCATGCCTACCAGAAAAAGAAGAAATTCTTTAAATATTTTAAACATAATGTTTGTATATTCATTTAAATATATTTTGATGTTATAATAGATAGCATATAACATATGGTATATAAGCATTATGCTATCACAATTGTTACAAAATAAATCATATTAAAATATGTTCAACATTTATAAATAATATTTTGGAATATATCCATATTTCAAGACTGTTCTCAATAATTTCAATATTTCTTTCTCCTGATCATATGTGATTAGATTTTATAAAAGATTTTATTCCTTTGGAGCAGTTTTAGGGTTACAGCAAAATTAGGAGGAAGGTATAGAGATTTTCTATATACTCCTTGATTCCACACATGCAAAACCTCCTTCCCCTATTGTCAACATCCCCAACCAGAGTTACTATTGATAAACCTACATTGACATATCATTATCACACAAATTCCATATTTTACATTATAGTTCACTCTCGGTGTACTTTTTATGGGATTGGTCAAGTGTATAATGACATATTATCATCATTATCATGCAAAGTATTTTCAACGCCATAAAAATCCTCCGTGGTCCACATTTTCCCCTCAATGACCCCCGGGTTACCACTGATCTTTTTACTGTATGTATAGTTTTGCCTTTTTCCAGGATTTCACACAGTTGGAACTATACAATATGTAGACTTTCCATATTGTCTTCTTTCACTAGGTAATACACAGTTAAGGTTCGTTCAGGTCTTTCCATGGCCTGAGAGCTCATTGTTTTCAGCGCGGAATAATATTCCGTTCTCTGGATGAACCACCATTTATCTGTGTGTTCACCTACTGAAGGACATCTTGGTTGCTTCCTAGTCATGGCAATAATGAATAAAGCTGCTATAAACACCCGTGTGTGAGTTTTTGCATAAACGTAGTTTTCGATTCCTTTGTGTAAATACCAAAAAGCATGATTGGTGGATTACATGGGAAGAGTATGTTTAGTTTTATAAGAAACTGTCCAACTGTCTTCCAAAGTGGCTGCATCATTTTGCATTCTCACCAGCAATGAATGAGAGGTCCTGCTGCTGCATACTGGCAGCGGCATTGGATTTTGTCAGTGTCCCAGATTTTGGCCATGCGAATAGTTGTGGAGTGGTATCTCCTGTTGCTTTAGTTTGCATTTCCCTGATGACATAGGATGTGGAGCATGTTTTCCTATGCCACCTTGTCATATGTATATCTTGTTGGGTGAGGTGTCTATTAAGGTCTTTGGCCCTCAGTTGGGTTGGTTATTTTCTTACATTTGTGAGTTGTAAGAGCTCTTTGTATGTTTTGCGTAACAGTCCATTATCAGATGAGGTTTTGTAAACATTTTCTCCCAGTGTGTGGCTTCTCTTCTCCTTATCTTGACTTTTCCTTTCACAAGACAGATGTTTTTATTTTAATGAAGTCCAGCTTATCAGTTCTTTCTCTTATGGACCATGTCTTTGGCATTGTATCTATAATGTCATCACCACACCAAACGTCATCTAAGTTTTTCTCCTATGTTGCCTTCTAGTTTTATAGTTTTTCATTTTGTGCTTCGATCTGTAAGATATTTTGAATTAATTTTGTGAAGGGTCTAAGTCTGTGTCCGGATTCATTTGTTTACATGTGGATGTCCAGTTGTCCAGCACCATTTGCTGAAAAGGTTGTCTTTGCTCCATTGTATTATCTTTGCCCCTGATTAGATTTTATTGTGTTTAATGTGTTTAGTATTCAGGGATTGCATAAAACAACATGAATAAGGAGTCAATTACAGAGAGAAAGGTAAAGATAACAAGAATAGGAGTAACAGCTAATAACCATTATAGAACTTATTCTATAAAAGCCATTGCCCTAAATAGTCTCCACATATTACTTTATATAACCTTTATTCAACCCCTAAGGTCTATATTTTTATTATTTGTATTTTATATATGAGGAAATAGAGATACAGGAAAAAGTTAAGTAAATGATTCATACTCAGGCACTCTTACTCCAGTGCCCATTAGCTTTAGTACTAGGTTTTAGCCCCTCAGTGTCATCAAAGACTGATTTTTACATTTCCATTCTGCTATCCTGCACGGACAAGATGATTGATACTTCAATTCTTCTGTCTATGTGCATTGCAGGTAGAAGAACAATGAAGTGACAAGGAATAAAGGTGGTACTGTAAACAAAGCCAAATACATTACTCTTGGGTTGCCATAACAAAATCCCTCACACTGTGTGGCTTAAACAATAGAAATTTATTTTTTCCGATTTTTGGAAGATAGAAGTCCAAGAGAATGGTGTCAGCAGGATTAGCTTGTTCTGGAGACTTCTTTCCTTGGCTTGTAGATGGCAGTCTTCTTTCTTTGTCTTCACATGGTCTTACCTAGATGTGTCTGAATCCTAATCTCTTTTTATAAAGATACACATTATACTGCAGTAGGGACCACCCATATAACCTCTCTGTACCTTAAGTAACTCTTTAAATACTCTGTCTCCAAATACATCATATTCTGAGGTAGAGGTCAATTAAGACTTCAATGTATGAATTTTGAGAAGGGACACGATTCATCCCATACACCAACCTCTTCCAGATAGTGCCAGTAGTCTTAACCAGAAATATTAAAAACTGTGGCATAATTCCACTAGATGTAAAAGCGGACAAGAAATGATGCTCTGAAAAAATATTCATGTCAGAAGGAAAAAATGGAACATACACATTGGGTAGGCAATGAAAAGCATCTGCTATAATACACATTTGATCCCCTTTGTATGGCATGCCAAGCCTTCTGTAGTCAAATTCCAGGCAAAATCTTCTATGAATTGTTTTAAAATTCTGAAGTTAGATTAAGTCAAAATCTATGTGCTGCTGAGTTCTGGAAGGACCCTAGACCTTGAAATGTATATTACAAGTCATTGCCCCTTCCGTTTGGCTAAGAATTAATGGTACCTGAAACAACTACTAGTGGAAGGTGGCAGATGATGTGGTTATTGGAGTGTATAGCATTAAAACACAATGCTGTGCTATAATTAATATATAGTGGTGGTATAGAACATCAAATTTTAAATATGTAATGGGTTAATCTCAGACATGTTTTGGACTTTTTTTTTTCATGTGACAGGAGTCCACCTATTATTGGGCTGTAAATTTACTCACTCAGGGAAATTCATGAAGGCCTATGGGACATAGTCCCTAATGCTTTATGTCATTTTGCTTTGAAATTACATTTACTCTTTGTTCAAGCTACATTACAAATTGTACCCTTTGTTTAAGCTGAGTAAAGAAGATTGGACATGTGTAAATACTTCGTAAGTGTCTCACTTATAGGAATGCATAACAGTTCAGGGACTTTGGAATTTCATAAATACACCAAATTTGCATACTTCTTCCAATGTAGAGAACAGTCATTGCTTTCCCTAGACAGACAATCCACAGACCCAAGTAGTGACTGCATGACTTTCAAACTCTAGATTTTCCAGATGATGAATTTTTCTTTCCATTGGGACTACATGTAGCTTTTTGGGGGCTAGAAACAAATAATCTAAAACACAAGTTTCTTTTCCTAAGTATGGTAACCTTAAAGGAAAAAAAATAGAATCATAGCAAATAGGGACAATAAAAGCTGTAAACCATGCAAAAAGAGAATAGGAAAGACACGACAGTCACTGGTTCAAAGCAATTATTTAATCCCACTGGGTGGAGTAGTAAGGACCTCTTGCCACATCAAAAGAGTACATTCCTGATGCTGATTTTTGGAGATACTGCCTTATCTCTCATTTTCCACAATTACTGTTTCTTCCTAGGTGGGGGTTCTTTGGAACAGTGAAGGTACACTCCCTGGTAGCTATGCAGCTTTCACAGGCCAATTTTTATTGACATGAGTTTACACATCTGGAGATGGTCTTCTGCGGAAAGGGTACAGGTTGTTGCCAGGCAGGCTATGTATTTCTCTGGTGATATGATTGCCTTAGAAACTTCATGGACTTCCAGTTTATTTGCTTTCAGTCAATTCCTTATAGGAACAACTACAACCAAATATCATAGACATAGTTTTAAAGCCTCCTATTTTATCTAATGGTCTCTACACTCTGCAAAACCCCAAAGGTTTTAGCTTAATTGCCTGTGCTTGAAAGCAATTTAAGTGAGTTTTAGGTGATGAAAACACAAGAATTTCAACAGTAAGCAGGATCCTGGGCTCTGACTAGCAGGTACGTCTTACGGGGAGGTTCCTGAAAACATCTATGGCAGGAACCTTTCCCCCTGGTTAAAGCTATAGTTTCACAGATATCAGTTAGGAAACATTTCGTTTGGAGTGCAAGAACATTATTTTTTCAGTCTTTCAAGCTGACCCTCAGTCACATGAAATTGAAGACAACAGAGGTGCCTTGCTCAACAAAATATTTTCTTCAAATCCTGCCTGCACACTACCTAATTCAGCCCTATGTTCATTTCTCTTATTCAGGCCTATACTGAAAGCCAAACATGCAAATATCTGCCAAACACTTTGTTATTTTCTTCCCATTTGTACTAATTAGTCCTATTGTTCTTGGTCAGTCATATCCCAAGGTACAGAATTAAACACATAGATCAAATGCTCTGTTACAGACTCACAAAGGTCAGTAGCTTTTTAACTCCCAATTTTCACATCCTCATGGCCCATAGTCCAATTCCTTCATTATATCAATATCATATACTTTTTTTATTGCTTGCAGCACCCCACTACAAGATACCAGATTCTTTCTTAAGTAAAGATTTCATTCGGTTGAATTTAATAAAATTATTCTGATAAAAAATCCAGAGGTAGAAATATTAAATGTTATTTATCTTTGTTTTTACTTTTCACCATGTTATTAGTATTATTTTCAATCCATACTTTCTTCGCACTTGTCTATTTATGTCAATTTATTTAATTTTAAAATATATACTGCAACCAGAAAAACCGCATTTCTAACCATAGGCCAAAAATGAGTAATAAAGACATCTCTGTAATCTCTCCAAGGTTTTGGATCTCTCACTCCTTCTTCACATGAACAATCACAATATCTGACAAATGGAATAACTGAGAACACCCAGGTCAATTCATATATTACTAAACCACCACTTATTTTCCCTTTAAGATAAAAATCAGTTCTATATTCTTCCTTAACTATGTAACTAGTATTTATTCAACTCTTGGTGTATGCACACTCTAGTTCTTACACTATCATTCCATAACAAGGAATTAATTAAGCGTGTGTTATTCTTCATATACAAGATTCTAATCAGATGGCACATTTGATTATAGTTAGCAATATAAATAGATTAACATTGCACAGAGCCCATGAGGAATTTTCTGACTAATATATTTGCTGAATATATCAACACTCCTATAGTAGTAACTTTTTTTCACACTAAAAAACAATATGAGTTTTCTCTTTTATATTTTGGTATATTGAGACTCAATAAATAGCATTCATTTCTTTCTGTTGAAAACTTAGGGCCAATTGATAGTGAAAATACAGAAGAAAGAAAAATCAAGCTTAAAATATCATATATTTTCACTGAAGCCAACTGAAGAAAGTAACTTTAATCTGTAGCCAAAAGTGGTAAACATTGTCCTTAGCTCTGTCCCTCCAGGGCTGAGGTTGGTGCAGCCCACCTATGGAAAGGTTTGGTTCTTCTCAACAGACACGTGTATTAAGTATATCTTCCTTACAATGTCTAGAGAAAAATAGAGAATAACAAAGCCCCAGCAACTAAAGATTTCGTAGGGTTTTTTCTTCTCAATAAAAGTGGGGGCAAATGGATATCACCTACCAATCAGATGACCCACTTTTTTTTTTTCCTCTGTGGAAGAAGTAAAGAAGACCTGGGAAACACGAAGTCAGAAAATTAGGAAAGTTATTCTTGTAGTGGACCCCTTCACAGAGACACGAGTTAGGGACCATTCAACACACTGAGAGCATTTATTTAATGATACCTAGTCACTCCTCTTAAAAGTATATTATCTCCTCTTTGAATGTCTAAAGTTTTTAAAATGCTGCAAATGTATTAGCATGAGGAAGTGTATTTCCTAAGTGTATTTCTTTCATTAATAACTAATGATAATGAAATTCAGCAAAAAACCAGAATTTACTTAATCTTTACATTTTTAAAACCCTAATGTAAACGTTATTGTAAATTCTGTCCATGAAACCCACATCCATTTTATCAACAGTTGATAGTACTTATGACCAGAATAAACTCTAAAATCTTACAAACTCTAAGACTATTTCTCTATTTCTGCTTCTGCAAAGCAAAGCACTTACTTTTACCAACTGAATAATCTTAAAGTAAACCAAGGATTTCCCTCTGTACAACTTAGCTATAATGCCCCTTTATGTGCTAGAATTAGAAGTTACAAAATAGAAAATGAGAAAAAAAAGTTTATTGCTTGACAAATTTACTTCATTTGTGCTACTGTGGACTTGCTCTCCCACTTTCCGTAAGCAACAATCTAGAAAGTCAGGGCCAATGGTAATAAGCAATTATGGACAGAGTTATTCTCAATTCCCAAACTGAGCTGAGCTAAGGCAGAGAATTTAGTTTCCCTTCTGAGAAGGGAAACTTCTATCAGTACCTGAGGGAGTGAAGCAAACTTTAAACTGCTTCTATTTGAGACACTTACTTGTTTAAAACTCATACAAACCTAAAATCCTTGGAATGTTCTCTTCTAATACACATGTTAAAAAGAGAGAAAGAGTGAGCTAGGAGAGGTTACTTGTGATTCTGTGCAACATCCCTATTATATCTTATGTGCTTCCTTTATAAATTTAAATTATTTGTATCTCTACACGGATCACTTATTACAGTGTATAAATCCAGGTTAAATTGAATTCATTTGTCAAGTTATGTGTTTTCAAACAATTTGCTAAACCTTAAAATAGAGTCTATGACTATTATTTCTTTTAGCAACAATTCTGTAATTTTTGACAAATGATCGTATTTGCTTTGTGTAGTAGATTTCTTGCCAAATTTTGTCCTTTTGTTCGTCCGTCAATATTATACTGGAGATGTTTATTTTTCTGTCTCCTTCTATCTCTCTGTCTGTGTGTGGGGATGTTTGTGTGTGTGTATGTGATATAGTCGTATGGATTGAACCATATCAGACAATGCTTCTCACAAAATATTTTTTTTTGCTTCTTCTTAAGGACCATTTTATAAATCATTCACTACTAATTTTGAAGGATCTTGATGTTAAATCTCATTGAGGAGTAAAGCAAAGTTAATAGCTATTTGTTCTATTATTTATACACAGAAACTTGCCCACTAGAATACCAAAGTAGAGTGATTAATAATAGAATGTCACTGAATATTATGAATTCCTTTACCATAGAACGTATCTGAATTTTGAATAGTTTTACATGAACATTTCAGAATAAGATACTGAAAAACATTATGAAAGTAAATTGTGGAAAACATTCCATTCTGAAATAAAACAAGATAGCTAAATATTTTTCCCAACAACAGAGCTATAATTTATAGTATAGATGGCAAAATCAAGAAAAATATTTCTTTTCAATAAACATCTTAAAACAGTCAAAGGAAGACAAACCAAACTCTTAGGTAGTACAGGCTCCCTGCCTGGCTGTTATCCACTAACAAAATCTATTTCTCTAATGAGGGATAAGGAAAGGGACCAAGGGTTTTACCTTTCATTTGTCTCAAATAGAGCCTTTGTTTTATATGCTTAACTTTCATCCAGCAACCAGTGCTATGACATTAGCAGGTAAGAAATAAATGTGTTAGAAAAACTAGGCGTCCTCTGCAATTATTATTTTTTAAGTATTTAAAACAAGGATAAATACTAAATTGTGCTCCCCGGGCACTAGGGAGTGGAGCTGAGAAATGAATAAATATAATTTCCCAAATTTCTCTCTCAATTGAATATAAAAGCATATCACTCTGGGTGTCTACATGCTTGAGTTTTACTTTACTCAAGAAATGGCATGTTGCCCAGTTTTACATTCTGGTCACTTCTCACTCTTTTCTACCATTTAATATCACTTAGCTTAATACACTTATTTGCCGAACTTATTTAATCTGTGCATTTAAATACTGGATCTTTTCCAGCAGGGAGCAGAGACAAGTAATGCCTTTTAGCATAGTATGTTGGGGCTTCAAATAATTTTATTTTACCATGAGATAAATTGATCACTAAGGTTATCAAGTATTGAAACTTATGGATATTTCCCAGTATTCATGAAAGTTTATTTTGCTCATCTTGCCCAATATTTCTTTTTAACAGATGTTATTAACCCTCGTTTATCCCCTTCTGGACACATTATATGACCAGGTAAGGTTTTGATCTTATAAAATCCTCCTTAAAATGACTTATTTACTGTTTGGTTGGCTAGTTGGTTGGTTGGTTGGTTGGTTGGTTGGTTGATTGGTTGGTTGGTTTTTCTAATCAAGAACTACCAAGAGGCTCAGTCCTGTAAGCAACCAACTCTTGATTTTGGCTCAGGTCATGATCTCACTGTCATAAGATGGAGCCACGCCTTCATTGAAGATTCTCTCTCTTCCTCTCTCTCTGCCCCTCCTATGGTCATTCTCTCCCTCTCTGTCTCTCTATCTCTATCTCTCTATCTTTCTCTCTCTCTCTCAATTCTGAATTTTTTTCAGTTAAGTTTAGAAACCATATCACCGCAGCAAGCATACCCTGTGGTAATCCCTATCATTCTTAGCTCCAAAGTTCTCAAGTCTGTTTTTTTTTCTTTAATCCTAACACATCTGAAGCATATAATATGCTCCCATCAGCAACAGTAGTGGCACATTTCAACAGGACAACCAAACATCAACCTCAAGGACAAACTTTCCTAGAAAGCAATAGTAGTCTGCGTTTGATAGCGGCAGAGGAAAGACTCATATTTTGATAAAGTCTCCTTAGCAGTCTTTGAAAATTTCTGCCTAGTACTATTCCAAAGAATTTATTTGGTCCCTAAAGAACTTACTGGGCATTCAAAAAGCCCACCATAGTTGTTTGACTTATCTCTGGCACCTGTAGTTTGTAGTTTTAAAAGCTTCATACGGTAAATATTCTTTGACTTATTTTGCCAAAGTATTATAGTTGAAGTATAAATTAAGAGATGAAAAAGAAACAAAGTCAAGAAACAAAATAACAGAAAAATTATTAATATGAACCAAGAGTAACTCAATAATATTATCCATTCATATTTATGCTATATGGTACATCGCCCAAGTCTTGGAAATCCCTTAGTTTGTTTATATCAGTAGACTGTCTTTATGCCTTTATAAATTGCCTGCACTTATGTATCAATACTTACAGTGCAGGCATTATCTTTGTGGCTTCTGGTTCATGATCCTGTAGTTATATAGCTAGTTTCTAAATGTTATGACTGTGAAGCATGACTCCATCTTGAAGCACAGATGATTGGAACAAAAGTAAACATCTGGTCAAGGATGGGCTTTGAAATCTCTTTTCTGGGAAGTTTGAAATTAGAATTAGAATATTCCCGCTCATTTACTTAGTTTCCTATTGAATGAGGTTTAAGTGCATGGCCTGTGAACATTAGGATTTTATATGTAGGACTTTTTGAATGCCAACTATAAGATTTCTTGGTGACAGCTCTGAGAAATCATACTGAAGGGTTTGGGAGTTCTGTATGTTCAATTCCTAATTTAATATTTTAAAGTAAATATTACAGTTACATCTGATAACATCTAACACCTATTGTGTATTTATCATCTACTGGCATATGTGCTTTGTGCACAGACTATCCATTTGATTTGTAAACTGCTTATCTATTTGATTTTTACAACGTCTGTACATTGTAAAAATTTCCTGTTTTATGGAGCAATAAACTAATCATTAAAGTCCAAAGATATGTAGCTAGTAAGTAGCAGAGCCAATGAAAATGGAATGTTGTACACTTTCAAAAGAAACAGGAATTTACCAGTAACAGGGAAATAATGCTTAGCACTCCTCATGATGTTTGGGAAGCGGGTGTTATTTTCTTGGATAACGTGAAAGTAATGGAGTGGGCAGCACTGCTCAAAACCTTTTTTTTTCTCATTGCAGACTGATTATTTGATCCATTATCTCTGACCCCAGTGTCTGTAGTCTGGCTTATAGCAGGGAAACTCTCCTTCAATTATTTAGCAAGTAGTAATTGACAATCTACCTTGTAGCAGGCACAATATTAAATGCTGAAGATGCAGGACTGAGAAAGAAAGGGTATTCCTGTCTCCACAACTGTCTAACAAAGCAGACATCATTGAATTAGCAATTTTTATATATTTTGCTAGGAAGAAAACCCAGAGGAAAAGTGGACAGGAATGAAGAGCACCTAATTTGAATTCAGGGTGTCTCAGAAGACCTTTATTTTTAAAATACTAGTTATAGAACACCTAGGATTTAGACATTTGATAAGAATGATGATAAATATTATAAGCAAGGGAGACATCATGTTTTAAGACCTAGAAGTAAGGGAATAGTCACCTGAGTCAATGATGACTCCCATATTTCAAGTGAACCCATGTCTTGTCACTGAAACAACTAGAATTAATTAATCCTATCTCAAATATAGCGCAAAGGAGGGTGATGAGAATTAAGGTTCAAGAGGTAAGAAGGCCTCAGGTCATTAAAGAGATTTTAAGCACACCCGTTCATTCAACGAATATGATTTGCCTTGTAAGTATCAATTATTATATGTGGTGGGGATGCAGCAGCACAAAAATTAATTTAAAAGTGCTTGCCCTCCTGAAGCATACATTCTAATGTGTGAGAGAAGGAGAAATAAAAAGAAAAAAAGTGAAGTTGAGTCAGTCCTAGTGACTCACATTTTTGATGTGTATTTGTTCTAAGGTTATATATATGTATGCAATATATGTAATAAATGTTATGGCATATATAATACACATATGTGTATAGGTAATAAATACATGTATATGTGTATATATAAGTATACATGTATGATATATGTATATACATTTATATAAAATAGATGTCTCCAGGTTTTTTCCAAGGGTACATGCCATATTTATTGTAGAATTTATGTATTTATTAGCTTTTTATAATTTTTAAAAACTTTTTAAGGTTTATTTTTGAGAGAGAGAGAGAGAGAGAGATAGAGTGCAAGCAGGGAAGGGGCAGAGAGAGAGAGGAAGACAGAATCTGAAGCAGGCTCCAGGCTCTGAGCTGGTAGCACAGACCCTGACGTGGGGCTCAAACCCACTAACTGTGAGATCATGACCTGAGCTGAGGTTGGACACTCAACTGACTGAGCCACCCAGGCGCCCTGCTTTTTACAATATTTAAAACTGTGCTATACTTTTCATTAGTTTCTGATATTTTTTTCGATGTGCTGACACTTTTTGAATATTGTATCCTAATCACACTTTTCACATAGATCTGTGGGTTTTATTATACAATTTTTGTATAACGTGAAGATTTTTAGAAACATATATGTCACACTATAGGATAACTAACTGTATACCTTATGTTTATGTTTAAACTGTGCTAAATTCTTAGGAAAAAGTAAAACATGAAAGAGGGATAAGGAGTTTTGGAAAATGTTGCTATTTTAGGTATGGTGATCAGAGATAGCCTCACTAATAACAGATGATTGAACAGTAATAGATGGAACTATGTATATATTGGAAGGAAAGGCATTCCAGGGTAAGGGAACAAGCAGTGCAAAGAGGCAGGCAGTGTAATTACTAATTATTAAATTTTAGTTCTGTAATTTTTAAAGGTTTATTTATTTCTTTTGAGAAAGAGAGAAGAGAGAGAGCGAGTGGGGGAGGGGCTGGAAGAGAGAGGGAGAAAGAGAATCCCAAGCAGACTCCGTGCTTTCAGCACAGAGCCCCACACGGGGCTTGATCTCATGCTGGTAAGATCATGGCCTGAGCTGAAATCAAGAGTCAGACGCTTAACCAGCTGAGCCACCCAGGTGCCCTTGTAATTTTTGGTAGTACAATTGATTAGAAAGGAAGTGTAATGTGCTAAAGTAAGAGAATTCATTGTTTGGAGTAAAAGTTTTGTAAAGATATGATATGATCAAATGTAATAGGAAGTTCCTTCAGATTCAATGTGTGCATTGTAGAACTGCATTGGCCACACATAGAGTGACTTTCAATTTTCTGTGAATACTTTCATTTTATGCATACTGTACCACAATAATCTTTTACTGATTTTTTAAAAAAGTTTATTTATTTATTTTGAGAGAGAAAGAGAGAGAGAATGACTGGGGGAGGGGCAGGGAGAAGAGGACAGAGGATCGGAAGAAGCTCTGTGCTGATAGCAGAGAGCCCCATGAGGGGCTCAAACTCAACAAACCTTGAGATCATGACCTGAGCTGAAGTCTGATGCTTAACTGACTGAGCCACCCAGGCACCCCACCACCATAATTATTAGTAGTGGTCTCTTTTGCCCTCAGAAATGTCTCAAGTTTGTACAAATATTACATGGCTGCACTAACCATTGCAGTTTCCTCATGTGAAATCATTCAAAGCCAATTAGAATTTGGCTAATGACTTACAGTGTTTGACCACTGAACAGTCTTTTGTATCATTAAAAGAGAAGAAGAAGAAGAAGAAGAAGAAGAAGAAGAAGAAGAAGAAGAAGAAGAAGAAGAAAAAGAAGAAAAGAGAAGTGTATAATCAGTTCATGTGTTTTGGAAAAGTGTCTACTGTATATTGAACTACTCCCCCACCTAAACTTCTGTGCTGCTGGGAAAGCTGGACTGCATTTGGCAGCTTCAAGAAACAAAGGGAGCATTTGTTGTACTATATTTGGGGATGAATCAGAAATGGCTGAACTTACAATAAACCTATCCAGAAATTGAGCTGTGCTTTTATCTTTTATCTAATGTTCTTCCTATGAATTTATTGTCACAAACAAAACAGATGAGTTGGTAACTTTATGAACACTTTATTTACCTGTGACGGTTTGCAAAAGTGGAAGAAAAACCTAATGGAGTCCCAGTTAATCAGTGTGCACAGTAATCACAAACTCAAAACATAGGACCGTAGGACTTTGTATGTACTACTCATACACACGAAGTGATACAAGTTCATTTATTGCCATCTTCTCAAACACTCCCCAGTTCTACTACAGTCTGTCTCCCAAAGTAGAGTCCACAACCACTTGTCACTCTGTTCAAAATGATACTTACTTTCTCACATATGAATCACATGAGGAAGTGCTCCTTTAATTGCGACAACCAGATGTGAGGCTATGCAGTCCTTTCTTGGCTGCCACATATTACCCACTTGATTAGATGTCTGTGTCCTTGGGAGGATTCACTTGTATAATCCAAGTGAATCCAAGGATTCATTTGTGTAAATGAACTACTGCAGGTGTGTAGTTCATTTACCGCTTTCAACTTCTCATCTCATGTTTTCGATGTCTTTGAGTGACTGGTTGATTACTTTTTGTGGGTACCAATGAAGACATTGACAAATGTGTTTGATTATATTATCTTTATGAAACCTTTACTGCAAATCATTAAATCTATTCTAGAGCAATATAGTTCCTTTCTAAGAAATTGTCCTATCAAATTAAAAATACAGAAAAAAACCCAAGGTTTTAATAGTATTTATTTTAGGAAATGCCTGTTCAATCTCAGGAAGCTCATTTTCTTTATGACTTTTGGTAACTCTGTTGATAAAGATGAAAAATAAAAATGTGTTATTCCTATATAATATGAAGCTGTTGTTAAAACCACATCTTCCAAAATAACATCAACTTGGTGAAGAAAATGGGGTCTCATTAAAATGACGAAAGTAGAACAATTGTAATCTGTATAAAAATCTTTATCCTGACACTAGTACCTAACATACATACACTGAAGAATGTATGTGTGTATGTATAATTTTTGTGATTATGTGTAAAATCCTTCCTGGATGAGTTTGATTTTCTAAATAATAGAGTATACTCAGTAAGGTTTATCTTTAAGTAGGTTTCATCTAAGACCAATCATTTGGAAGCTTATCAATAACCTGGTGAGGCCAATCAATTGCATGCATCAGAATGTTTATTTTATCTTCCAGGATCCTCTCTTTATTTAGTTTGCTGGTTATCAAATTGCAGGCATTCACATACTTCTTTCAAAGTTTTTTCTATATACAGTTTCAACGGGCACTACTAGTTTATCTGATGTTTTTCTTGGAAGCAATCTTAAATCAAACTATATTTCTTTCCAATTGGTTCTAAACATTAAGATCAAGATAATAGCCTCTTCTATATTTTCCATGTAAAATAAAATTAGTATTAACTATTAAAATAATAAGTAATTATTAAAATTAAAAAGATTCTAAAGCAACCAACTCAGCCAAATTAATCTGTGAATCAAATATCAAGGCTTACTTCTCTTTAAAACAATTAAAGAGATTCACCCAGGTACTAGATAAAAATTGCTTCATGTACCAGAGAAAATGTATGTTTTAGGAAATGCAATGGGTTATCTTGAATTCTTTTGTTTCAGTACACTGATATTAGAATGATAGATCAGCACTTATATGTAGTGAGTCTCTTAGGAAAACATCAAATAGTTCCTTTTAACTGAAACACATTTAATAATTTAGTTAGTTTTGGGAAATGCCCTAGGATATAAGAACACATCGTTATGTGACTCAGAAGACAAAGAAGCACATCCTTTAAAGATGTTTTCCACATTAGGAAGGCAAACAACATTAATGAGGTGGGCAGAACACAGAAGAGACACTTCATAAAATCTACATATCATTTCAGACCTAACGTAGTTTGTTTAGGTTCTGTATTTGAACATCCAAAGACATGGAATGCAGATTATATGGGATAAATTGGCATCTAGCAAGGATGTGACTTTCTGTCTGTTGGCAGCACAGTAACACAAACACACAGAAAGAGGGAGAATCAATAAATACCTTCATTCTGCATATAGAATTGAATAACAAAAGTATATCATACTCATAATCTCCAGAACTAGATCTCTCTGGGGACTATAGTATATGAAGTAATATCCAATGGCTTGAGAAGATGGGACTCATTTGAAAACTTACAAAGGTCTTTTTTTTTTCCTAAGGGTCATTTGCCACGTTTAAAACATCAATAACCAATTTCAAAAATTCTAATGATAACAAGATGAATTTTCTAAGTGAAGTATTATCAATTTATGTCAGCAGAAATAAAATCCAATTAAAAATTATCTGAGGGAAATAATCTTTTAAAACTACCAATAATCAGGGGCACCTGGGTGGCTCAGTCGGCTAAGTGGTCAACTTTCGCTCAGGTCATGATCTCGCGCGGTTCGTGAGTTTGAGCCCCGTGTGGGGCCCTGTGCTGACAGTACAGAGCCTGGAGTCCGCTTCAGTTTCTGTGTCTTCTACTCTCTGCCTCTCTGCCTCTCTCTCTCTCTCTCTCTCTCTCTCTCTCTCTCAGAAATAAATAAACATTAAAAAATTAAAATAAAATACAATTACCAATAATCAATATATAATATTTTCAAGAGAGCCCAAATCTTGGAATTTTTTGAAAGATCACCCAAATAATTCTTTAAGAGGTTTACAAATGTAACCACTGACATATCATTCCAGTCTATTCATTGTATCAATTTGTTTGAAATTCAAAATGGTCTTTTATTATTTTTTTAACATCAAGAAATAAAATATATGCTCACAAAAGTAGTTCAAATTTTTGAAAACTTAGATTCATCAATAGAAGCACAAATGGGTATAAACTTATGGCACATGATGCATTCATTGCATTGAGGACTGCTCCATGCCCAACAACAGAGACCTGAGATTTTTTCAGATCCAGATCCAGGTTACTTTAAGAATACTACTCCAAACTTGTATTTCAGAGAGGTAAATGTAATGGGCATACACTGTAATTTAAGTTCCAGATTTGAAATAGTTAAGAAAATCATCAATGGAGTTGTACAAGGAAATACAAAGTTAATATTCTAGATTTTCACTGTCACATAATTTAGATTTTTAAGCCATACATAGGGGCACCTGGGTGGCTCAGTTGGTTAAGCATCCAATTTTGGCTCAGGTCATGATCTCATGGTGAGTTCGAGCCCCACATTGGGCTTTCTGCTGTCAGTGCAGAGCACTGCTTTGGATCTTCTTTGCCCCTCCCCTGCTCATTTTTTTTTGTCTCAAAAATAAATAAAACATTAAAAATATATATTTAAAAAAGAAAAGAATTTTCAGCCACAGACCTTCAGACTCTAGAGTGAGACAGTATTAAAAATTATCAATAATCTCAGGTCATCCCAACTACTCAAGTATCTGTTATTTCTTTATAGTATTTTATATACTAAAGTTTAATACTAGAAAATTTATTGTAAATTTAGCACATAATATTCTTTTCATTTACTGGGGGAAATGTTATGGTAAAATAAAAAGTAGGATCTGGTGACTTTTGGAGCTCTTAATTGTAATATTAGAAAAAATTTTAGTCATTGTTCTCCTCAATAACTCATATATATGTCTTTGCTTTCAAAGAAACTCACTGAAATTTAAATCTAATTATAAAATATACATACAAATAAATAGAAAATTGTAGGAAACTACATGAAGGGGTTATCTAACCTCCATTTAGGATTGTCTACATTTTATTAAAAATAGACCTACCCTATGACCCAGCAGTAGCACTGCTAGGAATTTACCCAAGGGATACAGGAGTACTGATGCATAGGAGCACTTGCACCCCAATGTTTATAGCAGCACTCTCAACAATAGCCAAATTGTGGAAAAAGCCTAAATGTCCATCAACTGATGAATGGATAAAGAAATTGTGGTTTATATACACAATGGAGTACTACATGGCAATGAGAAAGAATGGAATATGGCCCTTTGTAGCAATGTGGATGGAACTGGAGAGTGTGATGCTAAGCGAAATAAGCCATACAGAGAAAGACAGATACCATATGTTTTCACGCTTACGTGGATCCTGAGAAACTTAACAGAAACCCATGGGGGAGGGGAAGGAAAAAAAAGAAAAAAAAAAAGAGGTTAGAGTGGGAGAGACAGCCAAAGCATAAGAGACTCTTAAAAACTGAGAACAAACTGAGGTTTGATGGGGGTGGGAGGGAGAGGAGGGTAGGTGATGGTCATTGAAGAGGGCATCTTTTGGGATGAGCACTGGGTGTTGTATGGAAACTAATTTGACAATAAATTTCATATATTAAAAAAAAGATATGGTAAAAAAAAGATTGTCTACATTTTATATATTACAAAAAATAAAATCAAAATTAATTAAAAATGAACAGGAAAAGTAAACAAGGGTTTTTTTGCATGTATTTCTAAGATGATGACAAAATAACTTATATTTGCATGACTATGTTAAGACAATTGATCAAAACCATTACATATTCACAAAGACTTTTGACATTAATTGTACTTTACTCAAAAACTAAAAGCAGTAAGTCAGGAATTTATGTAAGGAGTGCTCTTAAAAAACTAAAGACCAGGTAAAAGACCAAGAATAGCCAACACAACAGTAAATAAGAATAAAGTCAGAGGACTGACACTACCCAAATTCAAGACTTATTACAAAGCTACAATAATCAGAACAGTGTGGTATTGGTGAAAGAATAGACATATGATCAATGGAACAGAATATAGTCCAGAAATAGATTCACATAAATTATAGTCAATTGTTCTTTGACAAAGAACAAGGGTGATACGATAGAGGAAAGATAGTCTCTCCAACAAATGGTGCTAGAACAACTGAACATACAGAAAAAAAAAAAAAGAAGAATCTATACAGACCTTTCATCCTTCACAAAAATTAACTCAAAATGAATCAAAGACCCAAAGGTAAAATCCAAAACTATAAAATTATAAAAAAACAGAAGATAACATAGAAGAAATCCTAGATGACCTTGGATATGGTGATGACCTTTTAGATGCTTTACCAAAGGATGATCCATGAAAAAATTATTGATAAGCTGCACTTTTTAGACATAAAAACTCTGTTTTGTAAAAGACAATGTCAAGAGAAGGAGAAGACAAGGTACAGACTAGGAGAAAATGTTTACAAAAGACACATCTGATAAAGGAATGTTTTCCAAAATATACAAAAACTCATAATACTCAACAGTAAGAAAACAAACAACTTGATTTAAAAATGAGCCAAAACCAGGGTGCCTAGGTGACTCAGTCACTTGGGCGTCTGACTTCAGCTCAGGTCATGATCTTGCGGTCTGTGAGTTCGAGCCCTGTGTTGGGCTCTGTGCTGACAGCTCAGAGCCTGGGGCATGTTTCAGATTCTGTCTCCCTCTCTCTCTGACCCTCCCCCGTTCATGCTGTGTCTCTCTCTGTCTCAAAAATAAATAAACGTTAAAAAGTTTTTTTAAATAAATAAATAAAAATGAGCCAAAACCTGAACCTCACCAAAGAAATAATACAGACAGCAAGTAAGTATAAGTAAAGATGCTCCACATCTATGCCGTCAGGGAAATTCAAATTAAAACAACAGGGAGATGCCAAAATCCACAACACTGACAACACCAAATGTGGACAAGGATGTAGAGTAAGAGGAACTTCCATTCTTTGCTGGAGGGAATGCAAAACTGTACCTCCACTTTGGAAGACAGTTTGGCAGTTTCTCCCCAAACTAAATATACCCTTACCATTCAAGCCAGTGATTTCCTTAGTATTTAATGAAAAGAATGGAAAACTTATGTTCACATAAAACCCTGCACATGGATATTTATAGTAGCTTTACTTATAATTGTCACATCTTTGAAGCAATCAAATGTACTTCAGTAAACAAATGGATACATAAAGTGTGGTAGATCCAAACAATGAAAATAGTATTCAGCACTAATAAGAAATGAGCTTTCAAGCCATGAAAAAAACATGGAGGAAACTTAAATGTATATTACTAAAAGAAACCAATCTGAAAAGACTACAAACTATAATTCCAACTCTATGCCATTATGGAGATAGCAAAACTGTAGAGATAGTAAAAAGATCAATGTTTATAGAGGATGAGGTTTGGGAGAAATATGAATAGATAAACAGCGGAATTTTAGGGCAGGATAGTTAAGTGCTCTGTATGATTCTGTAAAGATCGATATACTATACATTTATTCAAACCCATAGAATATATAATACCAAGAGTGAACTGTAATGCAAATTGTGGACTTTGGGTGACTGCGATATGTTAATGTAAGTTCATTAACTGTAACAAAGGTACCACTGTGGTGAGGGATGTTGGAAATGGAGGAGACTATGCATGTGTGGGAGCAGGGGGATTAGGAAATTTGTCTTTTAGTATCTCTCTCTTAATTTTGCTGTGAACCTAAAACAGCTCTAAAACGTAAATTATTAAATAAATAAATAACAATGGATTTTTTTCATTGTTTTCTCCTTCTTGACTTTGAATGTTTATTTTCCACATACAATTGCTTAGCTAAAACATTAACAGATTTCTATTTGAATACACAAGACAAAAATAAACTTAGATTCAACTAGGAACTGAAGTTACAAGTTTCCCTTAGACTTTTCAATTAGTAATTTTGAATCCAAAATAATCAAAATAAATATACATTTAATTCCATTCCCCTATGATTTTAATCATCTCAGTATGATGGAAAATGGAATAATGTTTAACTCCATCATTAATTAATGTAAGAGTAATTTTCTTTTAAAATGCCCACTTTCAAATTCCTTATTCAAAATTATTCAGAAGCTTCTAACTTGACATTAGTAGGGTAGATGAGTACTAAGCCTTCTTACAAGTTAATCCTTTATTCTTTCATCACCCAATTTATACTGTTTTACAAAGAGAAACAAAGATGATAATTTGTTTTTAATTATGGTCTCCCTACTTGTAATAATGATTAATTTTCCGCGTCAGAACTAAATTTAATGTTGACGTTGTTAAAATATAATGAAAACTCCAGTGTACATAATTGTAGGAGTCCAAAGTGGGAAGAGGGCTTCAGAATTATACAAGAGACTTCTACCTTTTCTAGAGCAAAGGAATAAAAAACAATGTTTGTGTAAGAGCTAACAGGTTATATTCAAATATCTTTCTGCTTTGATTTTGATATCTGTGCATGTATTAGATGTTACCTGAAAGCTCAGATATTCAGGAAGCTATTTGTTCTTACTGTTGAAATTATTCTCATGTCCTCTCTTAAGGAAATGAACCCTTGGATTAATACGCCTCTTGTATAGGTCGTTCCTAAATCCTGGAGCAATTATAAAGAAGTCTCTGCCTCTTCTTTATCTCAAGGAAAATATTATTTGGAGATAAAATTTTAAAGAATGAGAATTTCTTGAAGGGGGAGCAAAAAGGATATGGAGAAGAAAGAGAAGAAGAGAGAGAAGAAGCAGAAGGAAGGAAATAAGAAAAAGATGGCAGCATGGAAGAGGACATTACTTAAGTATTAGTCTTTTCTCAAGAAAATAGCATTGTTTGGGTCCATCTATAAGAAGCTGGAAGTGTCTAGTCATCTTAACAAGTAAAAAACTAAACAAAATGAAAATTCAACAACTCTTGTTATGTTCTTAAGAGAAGCAAGGTCACAGAGCAAACCACTCCCCCTGAAATTGGAACTACAAAAGGTGTAACACAAACAAATGGAGAAGAGAAAAAGGAATACATAATGTCTTGTTGCTATTTTTGTTTAAAGATTTATTTTTAGAGAAGTTTTAGGTTTACAACAAAGTTGAGAGAGATGTGTAATGATATCCCATGTATACTCTGACCCCCACAAGAACAACCCACACCACTCACTGGAATGGTACACTTCTACCAAGGGATGAACCTGCATTGAAAGATCATAGTCATTCAAAGTTCGTATTACAGTTTACTCTTGGTGTGGTACATTCTGTAAGTGTGGACAAATGTCTAAAGAACATCTATCCATCATTATTAAATCATGTAGAGAATTTTCACTGCCCTGAAAATCCTCTGTGTTCTGACTGTTCATCCCCGCCCCCCCCCCCAAGCAGGCACTCACTGATTTTTTTCTCTCTATAATTTGCCTTTCTAGAATGTCACATAGTTGGAATCATATAGTAACTATGCAGTCTTTTTATATTAGCTTCTTCCACTTCTTAATATGCATTTAAGATTCCTTCATGTAATTTCATAGATTTATAGCTAGTTTTCTTTTAGCTATGAATAATATTCCACTGTCGGGATGGACTAAGGTTTATTTATATCCGTCCATGTTTTTTAAAAAATGTGATATATTCATTTATTTATTGAAAGGCATCTTATTGCTTCCAATTTTTGGAAGTTATAAATAAAATGCTAAAATATTCATGCTCAGGTTTGTACGAGCACAAGTTTTCAAATCCTTCAAGTACATACCAACAAGTGCAATTACTGGGTTGTATAGAATTATTATGTTTATTTCTTTTAATAAACCACCAAAATATCTTCCAAAGTACTATATTTCCTTCCTTCCAGCGATGAATGAGAATTCTTGTTACTCCACGTCCCCTTCACCATTTGATTTTGTCAGTGTTGTGGGTTTTGGCCATCCTAATAGGTGTGCAGTAGTATCTCATTTTAATTTACATTTCCCTGTTGTTGTCAGATGTAAGTCATCTTTTCACACCCTCTATGACATCTGTATTTTTTCTTTGGTGAATCTGCCGTTCAGGTCTTTGGCCTATTTTTTAAATCAGGTTTTTTCCTTACTGCTGCATTTTAAGAGTTCTTTTTTATTAACTTACAACTAAAATGCGTTTTATTTTGTAATGTTTTAAAATATTTATTATCAAGTGTGTTAACATACAGTGTGCTCTTGGCTTCAGGAGTAGATTCCCATGATTCATCACTTACATAGAACACCCAGTGCTCATCCCAACAAGTGCCCTCCTCAATGCCCATCACCATTTCTCCTCACCCTAACTCGCCCCTCCCCCCATCAACCCTCAGTTTGTTTTTTGTATTTAAGAGTCTCTTATGGTTTGCTTCCCTCTTTGTTTAAAACGATTTTTCCCCTTCCCTTTCCCCATGGTCTTCTGTTAAGTTTCTCACATTCTACATATGAGTGAAAGCATATGATAACTATCTTTCTTTGACTTATTTCACTTAGCACAATACCCTCCAGTTCCATCCGCATTGTTGCAAATGGCAAGATTTCATTCTTTCTCATTGCCAAGTGGTATTCCATTGTATAAATAAACCACATCTTTATCTGTTTATCAGTTGATGGATTTTGGGCTCTTTTCGTAATTTGGCTATTATTGATAGTTCTGCTATAAACATTGAGGTGCATGTGCCCCTGTGTATCAACACTCTTGTATCCTTTGGATAAAGTCCTCGTAATGCTATTGTTGGGTGACAGGGTAATTCTATTTTTAATTTTTTGAGGAACCTCCACACTGTTTTCCAGAGTGGCTGCACTGATTTGAATTCTCACCAACAGTGCAAGAGGGTTCCCGTTTCTCCACATCTTCGCCAACATCTGTTGTTTCCTGTGTTGTTAATTTTACCTACCATTGCATTTTAAGAGTCCTTTGTACCTTTGGAATTATAGTGTTTTATCAAATGTGTCTTTTGAAAATATTTTCTCCCAATCTGTGTCTTGTCTTCATTTTCTTGATATTGTCTTTCACAGAGCAGAAGTTTTTAATTTTAAGAAAGTTCAGTATATCAGGGCGCTGGGTGGTTAAGCATCCAACTTCAGCTTAGGTTATGATCTCATGGTCCGGGAGTTCATGCCCCACATTGGGCTCTATGCTGACAGTTCAGAGCCTTGAGTCTGCTTCAAATTCTGTGTCTCCCTTTCTCTCTCTGCCCCTCCTCCACTCACATTGCCTCTCTCTCTCTCTCTCTCTCTCTCTCTCTCTCAAAAAATTAGTCTACAGCCATACCACCCTAAACGCGCCCGATCTCGTCAAAAAATTGTAAAAAGGCACTAAAAAAAGAAAAAAAGAAAAAAAAGTCCAGTATATCAATTACTTCTTTCAAGGATGGTGACTTTGGTATCACACCTAATAAGGCATCACAATATCCAAGGTCATCTAAGTTTTCCTCTGTGTTATTGTTTGGAGTTCTATAGTTTTGAATTTTGCCAGATAAATATTTGAAAAAAAATAATTACTGAGAATTTCCTCAAATTAATGTCAGATGGCAAACCTTGGATACAAGTAGCTCAGAGAACACCAAGCAGGATAAATGTGAAAAGGGATACATGTATGTATGTATGCTATTTTAAAACTGCAGGGAATCATGTAGAAAGATAAAATCCTGAAATTAGCCAGACAGAAAGAACACTTTAACTACAGAGGAATTAAGGTAAGAATTACATCTGAATTCTCAGAAACTGTGCAAACAAGTAGAGTAGGGTGAAATATTTAAAGTATTGAGAGGAAAAAAATACCAACTAACCTAGAATTCCTTATTCTGCAAAATTATACTTTGAAAGTGTAAGAGAAACAAGATTTTTCTCAGACAAATAAAAATTGAGGAAAATTTTTGCCAGTAGACCACACTTGCAATAAATTTTAAAAGAAGTTCTTAGAGAAGATAAATGACAGGTCAGAAATTCAGATCTCCATAAAAAAAGGAAGAACATTAGAAAAAGAAAAAGAAAAGGTAAAATAAAACTTCTACTTCTATTATTCGTAATTGATCTAACAAATAACAATTTGTTCAAAATAATAATAGAAACATGTATTTGATTCTGTAGGCTTATGTAGATAGGTGTATGTATATATTTATGCTTATGCTTGCTTATGTATAAATAAAATGAAAGGCAGCAAAGATATAAGGTACAGAAGGAGGGATTAGGATAATTTGTTATTATAAGGTATTCACACTACCTGAAGTGGTATAATGGTATTTGAATGTGGACTTGTATCAAAAAGAATACTACAAACTCTAGGAAACTACTGAGAAAACTTAAAAACATAATGTTATACACTAAGAAAGAAGAGAAAATAAAATCATATAAAATGTTCAGTTAAAACCACTAGAGGCAGAAAAAGTGGAAGACAAAAATAAAACAAGGAACAAGGGCAACAAATAGAAAACAGTAATAAATATGGTAGATATCTATCCACTACTTCAATAATTACTTTAAATGTTGGTGGTCTAAATGTACAAATTGAAAGAGATTTCCGGAATGAATTAAAAATATGACTAAGCCACATGTTGTTTATACGAAACCCACTTTAAATATAAAGACAAGTATGGATTATGGGTAAAGGGATGAAGAGAGATATACCATGCTAAAACTCATTACAGTAAGCAGAAATAGCTATGATAATTTCAGACAGGGCAAAACTTTAGAGGAAGTAAAATTATCAGGA
Source organism: Felis catus (assembly GCF_018350175.1). Taxonomy (NCBI): domain Eukaryota; kingdom Metazoa; phylum Chordata; class Mammalia; order Carnivora; family Felidae; genus Felis; species Felis catus. The sequence goes on along the minus strand of NC_058371.1, from coordinate 56,648,314 downwards.
TAATAAGGCATTGTGATTGCATAATAATAAAGTGGTCAGTTCTCCAAGAAAACAATGATTCTTAATGTGTATGTGGCTAACCACAGAGCATCCAACTATGTGAGGAAAAACTGATAGAATTACAAGGAGTAATAGATGAATCCACAAGTATAGTTGGGAATTTAATCATCCCTCTCTCAGAAATGGGCAGATCAAGCAGGCAAAAACTCTGTAAGAAGATGACTAAACTCAACAACACCATCAGTCAACTGGATGAAATGGACATCTATAAAATAATCCATACAACAGCAGAATAGATATTCTTCTAAAGTTCACATGGAATATTTGCCAAGATAGACCACATTTTGAGCCATAAAATATATCTTAAATTTTTTAAAAGAATAGAAACCTAATATTGACTGCTCTTAGACCCACAGTGGAATTAAACCAGAAATCAATAACAGAAATATAGATTGAAAATTCTAGCAGACTTAGAAATTACACAACATACTGTAACATAACACATGGGTCCTCTCCATAGTTTGGCTATTGTTGATAATATTGCTATAAACATTGGTGTGCATGTACCCCTTCAAAACTGTATTTTTGTATCCTTTGGGTAAATATCAAATAGTGCAATTTCTGGATAGTAGGGTAGTTCTATTTTTAGTTTAACGAGTGAATATATATATATATATATATATATATATATATATAAAATGAAATCTTGTCATTTTCAACGACGTGGATGGAGCTAGAATGTATTAAGCTGAGCAAAATAATTCAATCAGAGGAAGACAAATATCATATGATTTCACTCATATGTGGAATTTAAGAAACAAAACAGATGAACATATGGGAAGGGAGGGAAACAGAAGAGAGAGGGAAAAAAGCACAAGAGACACTTAATGATAGACAACAAACTGAGGGCTGATGGAGGGACATGGGTGGGAGATGGGCCAAATGGGTGATGGGTATTAAGGAGGGCACTTGTTGGGATGAGCACTAGGTGGCCAATGTAAGTGATGAAACAGTACATTCTATTTCTGAAACCAATATTGCATTGTATGTTAAATAACTAATATTTAAATTAAAAAAATAAAAATAAAATAACACATGGGTCAAAGAAGGAATTTTAAGAGAAAAAAATATTTTGAACTAAATGAAATGAGAAAATCAAAATCTGTGCAATGAAGCAAAAGGGCATAGTGAGAAATTTAGATCATTGAATGATTATATTAGGAAAGAAAAAAAAAAAAAAAAGAGGGATGTCCGTGGCTAAGTCTGTTAAATGGTGGAATCTTGATTTTTGGCTTAGGTCATGATCTCACGGCTCATGAGATTAAGCCCTGTGTTGGACTCTGTGCTGACAGCATGGAGACTGTTTGGGATGCTCTCTCTCCCTCTTTCTGCCCCTCCCCCATTTGCAAGGTCTTTCTTAAATAAATAAACTTAAAAAAAAAGAAAATGATTTAAAATAAATTTTCTAGTTTCCATCTTAGGTAACTAGAAAAAGAAGACAAATAAAATACAAAGTAAGCAGAGTAAAATAAATAATAAGGGCAGAAGTTAATGAAATTGAAAACAGAGAATAAATAGAAAAATCAATGACACCAAAAGCTGTTTCTCTGAAAAGAGTTTTTAAAAAATCAATAAGCCTCTAGTTGGGCTAATTATGAAAAAAAGGAAAAGGACAAAAATTATTAATATCAGAAATGAAAAGGGAGACATCACTACTGAGATTATGGGCATGAAAATGATAGTAAAGGAATATCTGGAATAACTCTGTGCCCACAAATTTGATGACCTAGATGTTATGGATGAATTCCTTGGAAAATACAGTCTGCAAAATTCACACAAGAAGAAATAGACAATGTGAACAGGCCTATATCTATTAAATAAATTGAATCAATAATTAATAACCCTCCATTCAAGGGTTTGAACCCCGTATTGGGCTCAGTGCTGACAGCTCAGGGCCTACAGTCTGCTTCAGATTCTGTGTCTCCCTCTCTCTCTCTGCTCCTTCCCCGTTTGTGCGCTCAATCTCTCTATGTCTCTCTCACTCGCTCACTCGCTCTTTCTCTTTCTCTCCCTCAAAAATAAATAAACATTAAAAAAAATAAAAGACTATAGACCACAACCAGATGGGATTTATCCCAGGTATTCAAGGCTGAGTTATCATTCAGAAATCAGTTAATGTAATCCAATGCATCAATATGCTAAAGAAAATAAAAGAATGTATCAATAGATGCAGAAAAAGCATGTGACAAAATCCTACATACATTCATGAAAAAAAAAAAAAACCTCTCAGTAAACTAGGCAAAGAGAAGAAATTCTTCAATTTGATAAAACCTACAAAGATTTCTGTATGTTGATTTTATATCCTGAAACTTTATTGAATTCATTGATTCTCTCTAACAGTTTTGTGGTGGGGGGTTAGGATATTCTACATATAAGAAAATATCATCTGCAAAGACAATTTTACTTCTTTTCCAACTTGGATGCTTTTAATTTCTTTTTCTTGCCCAATTGCTCTGTCTAGGGCTTCCACTACTATGTTGAATAGCAGTGGTAAAGTGGGTACACTTGTCTTTTTCCTGATCATAGAGGAAAAGCTTGCACCATTTACCCTTGAGTATGCTGTGAACTGTGGGATTGTCACATATGGTCCTTAAAGTATGTTCTCTCTATACCAAATTTGTTGAGAGTTTTTACCATGAAAAGATGTTGCATTTTGTCAAGTGATTTTCCTACATCTATTGAGATAATCTTATGATTTTAGTCTTTTATCCAATTAATGTGGTGTGCCGTATTTATTGATTTGCATATGTTGAACGATCCTTTCATCCCAGGTATAAACCCAACATGATTGTGGTATGTGAATCTGTTTAATGTGCTGTTCAATTTGGTGTGTTAATATTTTATTGAGAACTTTTGTGTCTATATGCGTCAAGGATATCAGCCTATAGTTTTCTTTTTTGTAGTGCCCTTACCGGTTTTGATACCAGGGTAATCCTGACTTTGTAAAATTAATTTGGGACTATTTCCTCCTCTTCAATTTTTTGGAAGAGTTTGAGGAAGATTGGCATTAATTCTTGTTTAAGTATTTGAAATAATTCATCAGTGAACCCCCCTGGTCCTGGCTTTTCTTTGATGAGAAATTTTGATTACTAGTTCAGTTGTTCACTCATTAACTTTTCCTGTGTCTTCATGATTCAGTCTTAGTAGGTTGTATATTTCTAGAAATTTATCCATGTCTTTTAGGTTATCCAATTTATTGGTGCCTAACTGTTCATAATAATGATCTTTTATATTTCTAAGACATCAGTTTAATACCACTTCTTTCATTTATGATTTTATTTATTTGAGTCTTCTCTTTTTTTCTTAGTTAAGCTAAAGGTTTGTCAAGTTTATTTATCTTTCCCCCCAAAATAGTTATTAATTTTCTTGATCTTTTATATTCTTTTGCTAGTCTCCATTTCATTTATTTCCTCTCTGATCTTTGCATTTCTTTCCTTCTGCTAACTTTTGGACTTAGCTTGTTCTCTTTTTTTCCTAGTTGCTTGAAGTATAAAGCTCTGTTGCTTATTTAAGATCATTATTTTTCTTAATGTAAGCATTTATCACTATAAGTGGTTGTCTTGTAACTATTTTTATGGCATCTCATAGATTTTGATATGTTGTGTTTCCATTTTCATTTGTTTCAATATATTTTTATTTATCTTTTGATTTCTTCTTTGACTTGTTCAATTAAGAAAATAGATGAATAGAAGAGGGATGCCTGGATGGCTCAGCCAGTTAAGTGTCTGACTTGGGCTTAGGTCATGATCTCACGGTTTGTGAGTTCCAGCCCCACATCAGGTTCTGCACCAACAGCCCGTAGCCTGCTTGGTATTTTCTCTCTCCCTTTCTTTCTCTTTCCCCCACCCCATTTGTGCGGGCTCTCTCTCAAAATAAATAAATAAACTTTAAACAAAATAGAAGAACTGAATAGCATCTTTTCAAAGAAGATATACAGTGGCCAACAAGTACATGAAAAGATGGTCAACATCACAAGATGTTTTATGGAAGTGTTGAATCACTATATTGTACACCTGAAACTAACATTACACTGTATGTTAACTAACTTGAATTAAAGGAAACCTTAAAAAATAGATGTTCAATATCACTAATCATTAATAAATATAAATCAAAACCACAATGAGACAACTGCCTCACATCTGTTAGAATGGCTATTATCAAAAAGACAAAGGAACAAATATTAGTGAGGATGTGAAGAGAAAGGAACATTTGTGTACTGTTGGTGGAAATGTAAATTGTTACAGCCCAATGGAAAACAATTGCTTTCTTTTTTTAAGTTTATTTATTTATTTTGAGAGAAAGAATGAGAGAGTGTGAATGGGAGAGGGACAGAGAGAGAGAGAGAGAGAGAGAGAGAGAATCCCAAGCAGGCTCCATGCACTAACCGAGAGCCCAAAGCAGCACTTGATCCCATGACCAGGAGATCAGGACCTGAGTCAAAATCATCAATCAGATGCTCAACTGATTGAGCCACCTAGGCACCCTGAAAGCAATTACATTCTCTGGTGTTTACCCAAAGGCAATGAAAACTTAGGTTCACATAAAATCTGCACATGGAAATTTATAGCAGATGTTTTTCATAATTGGCAAAACTTGGAAGCAACCAAGATGTTTTTCAGTAGATAGATGAATAAATCAGCTGTGGTACATCCAAACAATGTAATATTAGTTAGTACTAAAAGGAAGTGAGCTATCAAAGCATGAAAAAACATGGAGGAAACTTAAATTTATGTTATCAAGTGATGGAAACCAATCTGAAAAAAAACTATATACTATATGAGTGTAACTATATGACAATCTGGAAAAAGCAAAACAATGGAGACAGTAAAAAGATAAGTGTTGACATGGATTGAAGGGAGAAGGGATGAAGGAATGGAGCATAGAGATTTTTAGGGCATTGAAAATAACCTGTATGATATAATGACTATGGATACAAGCTGTTACACATTATTTCAAATCCGTAGAATGTACCATACCAAAAGTAAACTCTAATGTAAACTAGGATTTTAGATGATAATGATGTGTCAATGTAAGTTCAATTATAACAAATACACCTTCCAGTGGAAGATGATAACAAGGAAGGTTTTACATGTTTAGGGACAAGGAGTAGATGGGAATTACCTGTACTGTCTATTCCATATTGCAGTAAACCTAAAACTGATCTAAAAAAATAAAGTTTATTTTTATTTTAAAAAAAAGTGACTTCATTTAGTGCCAAAATCTTTGAACATTAGTGTCTATTAATTACCTTCTTTGTCTTTCAACATTGTTTATACTTTCAGGTTTTGAGAATCCATTCTGAATAGGATACTTACAGGAACCCAGAGAGGACAGCTATACTATAAGCTACTGAGACAGGCAGCTAGAATATTTGTATTTGCAGAGGGGATAAACTAACACGAAATGTAGAAATTGATTACTTTGACACTGAAGCTGATAGTAGGTAATATTTATAAAGGGCTTATTGTACCTCAGCACTATTTTAAACAGGATATCTATCTAGAGAGAGAGAGAGAGAGAGAGAGAGAGAGAGAGGGGTAGAGAGAGAAACTTATTTGAACTTTGTAACACCTTAGGAGGTAGGTATGAGGAATTCTCAAAGGTGCAGTAGTTTTAAATTTTATTTAACTTAATCCATTTCTCAAACAAGTTTTGAAGGAACATTAATATTTATGTTTGTTAAGTATTTTTATTTTATAAAAAGGTTGACTCTAAATTTGTCAGAATAAGCCAAAAAATATAAAAATGAAACATCAAAACACAAAATATATGGATCACATGTGAGGGAACTATGATAAAAAGCTAAGTGGCTCATCTTCGGCCTAATTGCATGTGCCTTATATATTATTTTTCAAACTTTCCAATCATTGCTTTTTCCCTTATTTGGTCCATATACTTCTTCAAAGTTTTAGGGTAGAAATTTATCTCATAACAGTGCTTATTTATCTATATACAATACAACTTAGATTTACTCACTTGAATAAATTGTAGACAAGTATTTTGACTTTTATTATGCAAAACGCAGTCGTATTATCCAGAAATCTCGGGTTGCTGAATCAAACACCCATATTTGCAAACAATCAAGTCACTTTCTAAGTAGAAAACAAGTGTGTCTTGAAGAGCTCTTCACTATCTATTTAAACACCTTCTATGAAAGTGAAGATATTTGTTTTTCTCAAGACTGATTTTCTTAAATTTCTCTCGAATAGCTACACCTGTAAAATCAGCAGAGTCTGACTTCACATTCAGTGCAAGATATACACTTACTTGGAGGTTTGGGAATTACCTAGACTAGTTTGCTCTTGGCCTTGAAAGTATGGCACCCATAGACTGATATTTCAAACTGAAAAATAAGTAAAAAAAAAAAAATAGAAACCTGGGTCACCTAGGTGGCTCCACCAGTTCAGCATCCAACTCTTGATTTCAGTTCAAGTCATGATCTCCCGGTTGGTGAGATGAAGTCCCAGGTGGGGCTCTGTGCTGACAGTGCCAAGCACGCTTGGGATTCTTTCCCTCCCTCCCTCTCTCTCTCTCAATCTCTCAAAATAAGTAAATAAGCATTTTTTAAAGGGCTTTTAAAAAAACCCACGAGTTTTATGCTAGGTTACTTTTAAAAGCAAGTTAAACCTAAGTACTGTTTGGGGGAGTGGCGGAGAATCGGAACAGTTTTCAACAGTTTAAATAAGTCTGATAAAAAGAAGGTGAAGGAGCAGGAGATGAAGGAAACTTCATGAACTTTCATGGGCGAATGATTATTGCGACTACTTTGGTAATAATATCCCAGGAAGTATCTTACAAACGTAACATGTAGTTAAACTACAGCTGTGTTTTGCTTAAATATGGTGAGACTTGGTATTTCTCAGTTGAAGGCGCATGTCTCCTATTATTAGTTAATAATAAATTATTAGTTAATAATAAAGTTAATTTGGGCTCATTTTCTTATATTGAAGAATCATTTGCTGTCTTTCTCTGTGATTCTTGTAATTTCTTTTTGCCCCATTTTTACACCAGGTTTGTGTATTTTTTCCTCTCATTTCCTCATATGACATGTGTTCCATTTTCTATGACATGACCTTCTACTGTCTACAATTGGTTTGTTTTTTTTCTCATTACCTTCACTTTTATTAACTTGTTTCCCGTGGAATTTATGAAAATTTTGGCTTATCATTAACTTTTTTTAGCTTATATTTTAATACTTCATTTTATAAAGTATTTTTCAACTTCCTGGCTATAAAAAATAATATATGCTTTTTTTTACAATTTATTATTTTATTTTTTATATTTCTGTTTCTTATACACTTTTCATTTAGTCTTGTATATGATATGAGGATTGAATACAATTCTATTTTTATCCAAAAATGGATGTCTAGTTTTCCCTAGTAGGATATTACAGTTCATTTTTTCCTACTGATGTGAGATGTTGCTTTTATTATAACCATTAATATACATGTGGATTCTCTTTTTATTTTCTATTCCATTGCATTATATATTTACGAACCAACACTTAATTGTGTTTTAATTATAAAGGCTCTTTAATGTTTTCCTAGTTTAGTACCTGACTTCCATGACATCTACTTTTAGAATCAAGTGGTATATAGCTTTAAGGAAAACATGTTGGTATTTTTATTGAAGTAATGTTAGATTTGTAAATTACTTCCAGGGCATTGTCATCTATACAGGTATCCCTTGCTTTTCAAAAATTCATGTTATGCTTGGCTATTTGCTTTTACAGAAGACTTAACATTAGTACCTGTTTTTGCTAACCAAAAGAAATGTGAAAAGGATTTTTGCTTTTACAAAAACGGAGGTGGGGATGGGGGAAGCAAAAATAGTGTTCAGTGTTTGTTTTGCAGGGAGCCATTGTAATGGTAGTGGGCACGCTGCCAGCGACAGTGGCCCTGCTAAGCTCCTTCCCTTGGAGCTACACTCAGCATCTCAGCATTAAGCCGCCATGGCTTTGAACTGTGTCTGAGAACATCTGTGCTTTATCTCAGTTTATTTTGTGCATCTGTTTGCAATATGTGTCTTAAGGTATCAGAAAATTCTAAGAGACATTAATTTTTTGCTGTGGGAATGGTCAAAAAATTTCCATATAAATGGATGGTAATTGTTTCTTCACTTTATGCCATATCAACTTATGAAGTTTCATAAGAACCCTCCACTTTTGGATAGTGGGGGAAATCTGTATATTATTGAGACTTGATAGAATAGAACATGGTACGGGTTTCCATTTTTTCAAGTTCACTTTTATGTCTTACTTTTAGTTGAGTAAATTTGGCATGTAACATTGTTTAAGTTTAAGGTATACAACATGTTATTTTGATACATTTACATGTTGTAAAATGAGTGCCTGTGTAGCAGTATCGATCACATTATCTAATTTTAGTATAATTGTCTGTACTCATTATAGCGTATATTAGATCTCTATGGCTTATTTACTATTTATTTCAAGTTTATATCCTTAAACACCACCACTCTTGTCCTCCCCTCTGCATCCCCTGGAACCACCATTTTACTCTTTTTTATAGGTTTAACTTTGTAGATTCCACACATAAGTGAATCATGCAGTACTTGGCTTTCTCTATCTGACTTATTTTACATAGCATAATGTGTTTAAGCTGCATCACTGTTGACTCAAATGGGAAGATATTTTCCTTTGTTGTGGCTGAGTAAGATTCCATTGTGTATTTGTACTGCATCTTTATTTAAATTTTTTACTGTTGATTTATTTTTGAGAGAGCCAGAGTGTGGGTGGGGGAGGGGCAGAGAGAGAGGGAGACACAGATCTGAAGCAGGCTCCAGTTTCTGAGCTGTCAGCACAAAGCCTGACGTGGGGCTTGAACTCACAAAATGTGAGATCATGATGTGAGCCGAAGTCAGATAATTAACTGACTGAGCCACCCAGGTGCCCCTTTTTATCCATTCATTTGTTGATGAACTTATGGGTTGTTTCCATATCATGGCTATTGTGAACAATATTGCCATGGACATGGGTGTGGATATATCTTATTGAAATCCTGTTTTCATTCCCTTTGGATACATATGCAGGACTGGAATTGCTTGATCATGTGGTAGATCTATTTTTTAAAAAAAATTTGAGGAAACTCCATATTGTTTTGCACACTGGTTGGACCAATTTACATTCCTACCAACAATGTATAAGGATTCCCTTTGTACCACATCCTCTCCAGCACCTGTTGTTCCTTGTCTATTTAATGATAACCATTCAAATGGTGTAAAGTGCGATTTCTCCATAGAGGAAATTAAGATGGCCAATGGACAGAAGAAAAAGTGTTTGATACCACTAATCATCAAGAAAATACAAATCAAAAACCCTTTTGTGTCTTTGACAATCTTAATATTTTCTTTATGTAGATTTTAGAAATATCTTGTTAAGGATTGTGGGTGTTTAATGCTTTTATTTCTCTTATAAATGAGCTATTCTCCTCCAGTATATTTTCTAACCAGCTATTGTCTCCATGTATGAGACCTTTAGTCTTGCAAATTAATTTTATAAATTTCTATTAAGTGCATTTTTTTTATTTCAGCAGGAGTTTGTTCATTTACCTTGTGTTTTTGACACGAATATATCATTCATAAATAGATATTTTATTTCCATCTTTCAAAATCTTCTTCAAATAATTGCTTCTTCTAATTCCATAGGCTAATGTTGGGAAATGGTCCTTTATTGCACGCTCTCTCTCTCTCTCTCTCTCTCTCTCTCTCTCTCTCTTCCTCTCTCTCCCTCTCTCAGGTTCCTATACATCTTACTGGTTATAGCACAGGTAGAGAGCCCTGACTCATTACTACTTGAGCCTTTCCTTAGGGTTATGTTGCAGCAAGCAACCTTCAGAATAAGATAATAATGCCTTTCTCCAGGAAAAGCATTGCTTGCTTACCATTTACAATAAAGCAGTAGATTCCCTAAGCATGCCCACTACATGAAAAGCGTCTCTGTGAGCCAGGCTGCACACTGCCCTCCCACCGCAGGAAAGGGGAATGGATGCAAACATAATATCATGCAGTCTGCTGTGCTGTAGTAATAAAGTCCTTTGTCTTTGATGCGGAAGCTGTGTGTCTTGGCAGACTAACTTATTAGCTTGTAAGTAGCATAAAATCAAATATCAGACTCAATAGCTAATACATCAATACAGTCTTAAATACTGGTTGTAGCAGAGAAAATTTTATTTCACTACTTTTAGAGTGCCTCATTAAATATAATGTTAACTCGTATGTTGATACACGCAAATTAATGATATGATGGAATTATCCATTTTCTTGAATGTTTTTGCTAGGAATGTGTATTGAATTATGCTAGTTACCTTTTCAGTATTTGTGGCATTAATAATAAATTACAGTAAATTAGAACAGTCAACATAATAAATTATATTGAGTTATTTCCTAATATAGAAGCACTTTTACATTTCTAAAATATATTCCCCTCCGTATAAAGCACATTTTTTAAATGTGCTCTTGGATTCTGTTTGATAATATTTTCACATTATCACAAAAATATTTATGAAGGAAATTGGCCTTTAGTTTTATTTTTGGCACAAACTTCATCAGGCTTCAGTATCTTTGAATTCAGAAAAATCACTTTTTATAATGCATAAAAATATTTTATCTCCTTTACAGATCATAGTGACTACAAAGCAGATACAATTTACTTCCCATATTATGACTGAAATGATAATAAGAGTTTGAACTGTGTTTATTGTAACTGTTACATCCCAAGTTCAAGATGTTCTATTAAAAAGGCAAACCAGACCTCCCTTTGTAATTGTTGGAAAAAAGTACTTTTTAGGGTTACCTTTAAGGTCACTGTAATATTTGGGATAATATAATTTGAAAGAATTATCCCTGTGGTTGGAAAATGAGTCTTTGACATAAGACTCTGTACCAGTTAAACCAAGATGCAAGTTACCCCAGACCCTTCTGTCAGAGCTACAGTGAGATTCTGGTAATCCTTGCACTATCCTAGCTTTTGAGCTTCTTGACTTCCTTTCCCTTAATATCTTTTCCTGCTCCTTACTTTACCAACTGTTTAACCCACATTCACATTCGTCTTAGAGCCCTATCATTACTGAAATCCACATTGGACTCATGTTTGTCTCTGCTCTCTGTCTTCCACTTTGTATCCTTTGAGCACAATTCCAAGATAGCTTCAGTCTCTTAGGTCCTACAGTGAAATTAATCCTACCATGGTTTTTCTTGGTCTCTCATGCCCTCATTTATTTTCTCCCACTTTACCTTCCATAACCCACTCCTTTGCTTCCTTTGCCTTTTTAAATAATAGCTGACAATGTCATCCCACCTTGGGGTAGATCCAACTTTGTAGTTACTTTATACCTCACCTGAACTGCTTGATGTAGCTACAGTGAAACAAACAAACAAACAAACAAACAAGAAAAAAACAGAATGATACTGAGAGGTCTCATTTCAACTTCTTGGTCACTTACCTTAATTAGGCTGCCTCACCATCCTACTTCATTTCCTTAGTTATTTTACCTCCCAACTTTCCTAGGTGACTTTTTCATGTCTTGTTTTTACGAACACCCAGCTCCCTCCATCTCCCTTCCTTACTCTCAGTCAATGCCCTGTATTCTTGTTTTGTTGACAAAAGAAAAAGAATTTTCAAATACTCCCAGTAGCACATAGATTCACCTAACTCCATCCATGACTACTTTGTCTTTCTCTTTGTTATTGTGGATGAACAGGCTGTAGACCACACACAGGTGCAGCCTCTCTTTTCCCTTGTGAACCACATATCGTCAATTTTGTTGCTTCTATAGTTCTGCATTCTCTCCTTTCTTATCAGTCTCTTCCTTTATTCATGATTTTTCTTATCATAATTTAAATATGTTGTAATAGCTCATTTATTAAAAAAATAGATTCAATATCCCCCTCCAGCTAGTCTCTCCTTTATCGTTAACAGCAGCATTATTTAAATTAATTTTCTATACTCACTGTTTGAAATAATTTTCTTTCCCTTGTCTCATTAACATATTCAAAACAAGCTATTGTCCCCACCAATGCACCAGAACAAGCTCATCACTGAAAATCATTTTGCTAAATTGAATCTTATGTGCCCTATCCATAATATTTGACAGTTTTAATCATTCCATTCTTCCAGAAGCATTTCTTAGCTTGCCTTTCAGGGCACTCCTGCATTTTGGCTTTACTTCTACCATACTGGCTACTACTTCTCAGTTTTCTTTGTTGACTCCTTCTCATCTCAGTGATTAACAAGCTTCAGTTGCCCTCCCTGGGCTCAGTACTTGGACTCTTCTCCCTCTAAACTTGCATCCTTGCTGATGTCATTTAACATCTTTGCTTTAAATATCAACTATCTACTGATGACTGCTTTATCAGTCAAGGTGCCATTAGGGATAAATCAAAGATACCTAACTCCAGTGAGTTATGAGATGACAGATTCTCCTACCAACTGCTCCTTTAGTCTTCCCAATCACAATGAATGATAATTCTATCCTTTCCATTGCCCAGACCAAAATATGTGGGATATTCACTTATTCTTCTCATTCTCTCACTTCTCATATTCCAAGCAGGAACATATTGTGTCATCTCCACCTTCACAGTCTATTCGGTTTAAAGCACATCTCTTCCCCTCCACCGCTACCACCATGGAACAAACCACTGTGGTCACTTGACTGGATCATTGGGTACTTTACTGATTACTCTCCCCTGTCCTCCTACCATTAATTCTCCACACTGTAGTGATCTTTTGAGAATATAAATCAGATAATGCCATACTATGCCCAAAAAAATTTAATAGATTTCCATTTCTCTTCTAAAATGTCCTTGTATTGGTAAGCAAGTACAAATTTTATCATATTTCATTTATCCCTCTGTTTGCTTCTTTTATGTGAGTTTACGTTTTCAAGTATCATTAATATTGATTTACAGAAATATACCTCATTTGTTTCTAACTATTGTAAATATTTTTTGAATATACCCCATTATATTTATCCACGTTTACAGTAAGTTTTCTGTTTTTTCCCATCAAAAATTATCAGTTGGTTAATATCTCCATGTATTGAGGTATAAATATGAAAGTTTCTTTTTAATACTGCTAAGCACTACTCTTATTTGTCATAGAACAAACCCTCTGTTTTCCATCCCTTCATGAAATGTCCTGCAGATTTCACAACTTTCCAGTGAGTTCAAACTCATCTGGGCAATATAAAGCTTTATACCCATATCCAGTTCAAAGCTGGAAGTGTATCTGTTTACCGTTGGTATCATATCAAGCACACACAGACTTCGCGACTGGGCTTTCTCAGCTATGATGAGCCTCACAGCTTGCAGCATCCCCCTGGACCATTCTTAGCATCATCCTCCTGGGACTTGAGGACAGAGGAACCAATGCACACATAAAACTCCCTTTCCTCTGACCCAAGAATCTTGTGTGTTCTGCCAGCAGCCTAATTTATTAGGTTGTAAACAAATAAAATTTCAAACCCTTACATTTCTTGACAGATTTTGGCAACAAAGATGGGATGCTGTTTGACATGTGGCTTTTTGGAATAGATGGACAAGCACCATTTGTGGGCTTGGCTAGGGGATGAGAGAAGACTTCCTAGAACTCTCTAGCAAAATCTTTATCCAAGTGATGGACAAGGGAAAGGACAAAGGGAACCTTACTGTCCTACCTGTCAAGGAGTGGGTAGAGGCTGAGGGGCAAGAGATAGGACCAAAACAAGCTGTGGGAATGATGTTCAGATGCTGCTCACTCTTCTCCAATAGGAGCAAGAGAGGTCAAGGAGTAACCAAAGGTAATCTAGGGCTTTGGGCAAACCAAAAACACAAGAAATTCATTTGATTAAGCCATGAATGGTGGTTCCAAGCTTCCTGAATATAAAAGGAATAAGTATGGCTTTCTGGAACAGATTTTTTCCCCTCCATGCCCCCTGATCACTCCCTCCCCATCTTCCCCGTCTTTAGCCATGTTTTGTTCAAGATCCATTCAATTGAAAGTAACCAAAACTCTGGAAATAGCTGAGTTTATTGACTCAATTGGACAAATTATATGAAAGGTGAGATTAAATACATTATCACAAATAACTGGAACCAGATGCTGATGCCTTTAATTCTCTTTTTATTATATCTCCTTTCCATTTCTCCCCTGGATAATAGCTTTTTCTTTCACAGCGGTTGCGGCCATGGTTACAAACTCTTTGTTTCACACAAGTAAAATTTTACAATGAGAACAAAATCAGACTTTTTAAATTCTGGATCAAGTGTGAAAAGTTTCAAGGCAGAATGGTCATCAATCTAATTTGTATTTAAGTCTTAGTTATTGGATGAATCACCTTCATAAGGGAGATGAAATATTACAAGCATCACAGTTTTAGTCTCACACCCAACTTTATGATCCAAGGAAAGACAATAAACCATAGTAGGATAGAAATAGGAAAGTAAAATAGGAAAAAATAGGAAAATATTTTGTTTGTTGAACATACAAAATCAGTAAATATTAACTGGACATACCTGTACTCATACAGGATATTTATAATACTTAATAGTTTTTTCTAAACAGTATTTTTGGTACAATTTTAATTTTTAAAAATAGAATAATCTATAAACTGAAGAAATATATTTATGAAAGAGTAATTAAAATATAGACAGTAAATTTTAACAAGGTAAACTTATAGAATTACTCTGAAATATTAATAGTTGTTCACATTTAAATACCAAAAAGTTTTTTTATAAATGCTTTCTTCTTCAAAACTGAAAGCCAAACATATATTGAAGGTGAAATTATATAGCTCCTCTTTTATAATGATCTGATCTTTCTCTTAGTCTAAAGATGCAAATATCAACATTCAGTTACCTAAATACAGCTATGTATCTAGCCTTTGAAAACTTAAATGATGAGAGTATCTCCATATTAAAAAAAAAAGCTACTTTGTATCTGAAGGGCAAATCATGGATATTTTTCTTGAGTATTAATTGTCATTTTGCTAAGGAAAATAATAAAAATGCCATGATCAGATAAATCTTTCACTAGTGGTATCAAATATTATGTTCTTTCTCTATACCAAAAGGCCACTATACTAAATGCCATAATATTTGTAACATCTTGGCCACCAGTGTACTCTTAGGCTTTAGATATATTAATGTATATCTTTTGGAGCAGTGATTCGATAAAATGTCTAATTATTTAACCAGCTCACATGTCATTTTTTCCTTCTTTAATATAGAAAATCCAGTGTGAAAAGCCATCAGTTTTCTTGTCATAAAAGCCAACATAACTATGGAATTAACAATTAAAGATATGACACAGTGTGTATACACACACACTCAAAAATGCATACAATTAAGAGAATTCAGACTGAAGAAATACTAAACAATTTCAACCTTTTAATTATAGGCATATGTTGCCATATGCCAATTCAAAAGAATGTTTGTCAATTTGAGCTAATGTAGTAGAGGCCAGTGAGGCAGAGTAGAATAGTCTAATGCAGAATATGAATAAGAATTCTGTGAAAGAGAATTATCTTTTCAACCACATGTCTGGCAGTCATTATTCCACAGACTGTGACAAAATTCATTAGAATTGATACCGGAAGAGAAGGAAAATCTATTATTTGCCCTAATATAAAAAGACATGAAATTGAAAGAGCATAGTATAATAGCCCTTCTAATTTTAATATTTTACAAATACCTATAACCTCAGTACAGTTTAGTATTTGTCAATTACACACACACACACACACACACACACACACACACACACTGAGCTTACATTAGATTTCCAGTCCACTGTTTTCTTTCATCCATACGATTTTTCTGGGATAATCACATCTAAACAAATATTTTTCTGTTATAAGTGTGCTTCTATCTATCTATCTATCTATCTATCTATCTATCATCTATGAAGAGATAAATATATCTTTATATCTTTTCTGAGAAAAGCAATACCCTGGAAGATGATGTGATATTCTGGAATCTTGAAAAGAGAGCTGTTAATATAGACATTAAATAATCAATATGCTTTTTCCATTTCGGGCATATTATTTTCCTTAATACAATTATTTTCTTCTACATTAACTCATCTGAAAAAAGATACATTAGTCATTTCTAGGGTTTAGTGTTGTGGCATATACCTTGTGTATTTTCCTATGCACGGACTGCACTGTTAACTGAAATAAATAAGCTCTGAAGTAGGATTTACTTCATCAAAACACATTGTCCTCAGTTTCAGGTAGGAAAAAAAAAAAAATATATATATATATATATATATATATATATATATATATATATATATATATTAGAGTTCTGTGTCTTTACCCCAATGGGAAAAGGTGTTAAAACTGACCTTTGGGTATGCGCATTTAGATTATTATATTAAGATAAAAATGAATTATAATTTCAGGGGTATTATGGGACTCTGACCTTTTTCTATATTAGTAATGTAATAGTTTCAGAAAAGAAAAATAATAGCTGTCTTAAGCTTATAAATGACTATCCAATATAAGATGTCAATTGCTAGCTCATTCTCTTTTCACCTGGGAGTACAGATTGTAACAGAGTATTTATTGATCTAACAGAAAGAATAGATGTAAGTACATCAAATAGCTACTTGCCATTCCACATACCCTGGGAAACTGGAAAGAAGGAACATCTATAGTGGTGCATCTAATACCTGGAACCCTGGCTATGTACACTGCATCGGCTTTTTATTAAATCAGTTAATTATGATGCATTTGTCCAAGCACAGTGACACAAAATTAATAGGTCTCTTCCTTAGTAATTTTCAGAACTAAACAGGATTCTTTATATGCCATTCGGAAATCATTAGCTATTTATTTTAAGGAAATGTAATCCCAACCAAAAAGAAGAAAGAAAGAAAGAAAGAAAGAAAGAAAGAAAGAAAGAAAGAAGAAAAGAGAAGAAAAAAGAAGAGAAGAGAAGAGAAGAGAAGAGAAGAGAAGAGAAGAAAAGAAAAGAAAAGAAAAAAGAAAAGAAAAAGAAAAGACAAAAGAAGAGAAAAGAAAAAAGAAAAAGAAAACATTCCCATTGCCATAACATCTAAGTCCTGAACAGGAGACCTCTTTATTGAGAATAGAGCATTCTTAGTAGAGGATTGTTAGAGACTAAGAGCGGGAGTTTGCTCTATGTATCCTTGCTTCCTAATTCCTAGAGATTCTGCTACCCCAATAGGATTCTTCAGCTCTCTCCCCTAGAACAATTTTCTGATGTGCTTCATGGGTGCTGCATCAGTCTGTTCCTGATATGGTGTTTATCGAAGGTTTGCAGGAGCCCAATAAAGTAACACTTCTATAAGTTCTCTAAGTTATAACACTAATGGAAAAAAATTAAATATAAAGATGTAAGAAAAAATGCACTTATTTATTTACTTATTTATTTCTGTTAAATTTAAGAATGGGGGATGCAGCTGTTATTACTACACTGTAGAGTCAAGGTTCTATCATCCCATGCATATGTCCTTCAGATAGGCTAGCATCCAAAAGGAAGAAAGGAAGTGACCAACATAACCAAGATTTGCATGCTCACTTCTCCTTCCAAAGGCACCAATTTGATGGAAGAAGGGTTTAGAAGACAGAAAAGGCAGGCGTGCTAAGCTAGATGATCTCCCTCTATGGGGAAAAGCAGTGGGGGGAATTCTTCCTCCTGACCCTAAAGACAGCAGTCCATTCTTCTCTTCCCTCCATACTACTTTGTGAAATACTCACACTTAGACCCATGGTTTTGCCTATTATCTATATGTTTATAGTTCTTAAATTATTGCTCTCATGATTGGCTTTCCACTATGAGTTTCAAATTCATTTATTTAAATGGCAGTATGATAACTTTGCTTGCATTTTCCCATGGATATCTCAAACTAAACACTTTCAGAATGACTATCCTCATCCATCCTTAAAATATTTATTTGATCTCCTTCTAACTCCTCCTACTCTTTGTCCCCCAATCTTGAATTTCACTTCCCCCAACTTCCCACACTCTATAAAAGAGTCCTTCGTGTTTCCCTGGAGTGGAGCAATAGATAAAATATAGATGTAAACATTTCACTTCCTTCTTAGATTTTTTCCCTATTACATAGTATGAAACCTAAATGTGTAGCATATTTTCACAGACTGCCCAATACCTTCTACCTATTTTCCTATTTTCTTATATTTATCTTCTTATCTCTGAGTCAGGATGGTTTTAGATGAAAGAAAATCTCTTTAAAAGTGATTTAACATTGAGCCCTTTCTTACCTGACAAGCAGGTAGATCAGATGCTGGTTAAATCATGGTTTCTATACTATTAAGAAGGTTGTAAATTCCTCCCGTATTCCAGTCTGACAACCTCAAAAAGTTGGTTTGCCTTCTTAGGTTAACCTGTCAAGTTCCTAAGTAGCTTTGGCATCACATGACGATGTGTGAACAGAGTCACAAACAGGGCTCATTTTTTTTTCTTCCAGAAGCACAGCAGAATAAAAATAACCACCACAAAATAGAAAATGGGTTTTCCATCATGAGTTGGTCACTAACTAGTTGATCTTGAACAATAAAATTTACCTTCTTTAAGCTTTTTTTTTTTGGCATCAAGTGGATAGATTGAATAATAAGTCATATTCCAAGTAGGGTTTGGGAAAAGTCTGTAGCTAAGTAACTTTAGAATTGCTGCCTAAGTACGGTAGTAAAGGATAATGAATGAAATAATACAAACACTGGATCCAGGAGTCACCAGAACACGCTTTCTCACTCTCTCCATTTCATTACAGACCAGAGAATGATATTTGAATGAAATTTAAAGTTCATCCAGAACAAGTCTCTGTCAGTTGTTTGAATCTCTTCTGCCACATTGCTGACAAGAAGTCATTTGTTGAATGAATGCCCAAATCCCTAGTAATTAGGAAATCAAATATCTTCCAAATAACGGGTAGAATCTCACTGCCACCAGTTTCCATCTGATTGACTTCTCTTGCAAACATCCTTTTATTCTTTTGCATAAATAGTCCATGAATATTTCCAAATATTTAAATATAGTTACCAAGTCCTTCAAAAGATCTCTTTCAAAGTTAAATATCCCCTCCTTTAAGCACTACTCTTATGAAATAATTTTTATATTTTAAGAAATGCAATTGGTTTTTTGAAAGCCTTTCACTTTATTTAGGTGTTCCTTAGGGCATGGCCCACAACTTTATAATTTATAATTCCATCTATCTATTTTCTATTTTTCTATTTTTTTAAATTTGTCTTCAACAAAGATCTTCAGATTTGTTATTTTATCAATCAGTGCATCAACCAATCAGAGAACAGAGCAGAAGTTTTAGCTCCTTTGTATTTTATGTATTCTGAACAATAATTCCTGAGGTAGTATCAAGTAATTATACACAGAAAAGTATATACAGACACTGAGTGTTAAGTGTATTATTCATTGGCTATTTTTATTTAATAATCCAGATCTCGGTGTTCAAATTGTTAGAGACCTAGAAGGAAAACAAATTACATATACACCACATGCATATCCATGTGTATCACCTAAAGTCCTACCACACATAAATTATGACATATCTCACTCAACTACTTTGCTGTAGATGGGACTTAATAAATTCGACTCTATGACTTGTATAATATTACACTGACATTTTAATTGTATTAGTTTTTATTTTAAAATATGCTCATTTTAAGGCTAATGTTTATCACATATTTACATTACACAAGATATATTGCTAAGAACGTTTGAATTTTTCTCTTTCTTAATGTTTATTTATTTAATTTGAGAGAAAGGGAGGGGGGGAGGGGCAGAGGGAGTGAAAGAGAGAGAATCTCAAGCAGGCTCTGTGCTATCAGTGCAGAGCCCAATGCAGGGCTTGAACCCACGAACTGTGATCATGACCTGAGCCGAAACCAAGAATCAGACACTTAACTGACTGAACCACCCAGACACCCCGAACTTCTTTCTCTTTCAATCCTTACATGTCCTCTGTGAGACAGGTCAGTATAACTGACATCAGAGGCAATGTAATATCATGGCCAAGAACCTGGAGCCTAGAGCCAGACTCCACCCTTTTATTCACCATCTATGTGACTTTAGGCAAGATATCTAAATTTCTGTGCCTCAATTTCTTCATAGAAAAATAGAAAAATACTTACTTCAAATGGTTCTTATGAAGATTATATAGATTATATTAGTTAGTGCTTCTAAAGCCACACATATAGCTAACTTTATTAATTTTCTATGAAATAAAATAAAGTCTTTCAAGATTACACAGCCAAGAAGTAAAAGAACTAAAATTCAGTCAAGACTAACATTTTTAAAACCTTAAAATGCAGATAAATACAGATAATCATGAGGAAGGAGTTTAAAACCAAAGAAATTACATTAACCAGAATAACTATATTTAGCAATATGGCGACTTTAATTATGGTTTAATTTTCAAACACACACACACACACACAGTCTCTCTCTCTCTCTCTCTCTCATTTTAAAATCTACTTTCCTCTGAAATCTTAGTATTTTGATAAATTTATATTTTACATGCTTTCATTTTTTTCTATGGTGTTTCTCAGTTTAGGATAGATCATTTTAGTTCCTCCCAACACAGTTTCCCCCCTACCAGTTTAGACACTAGTACAATTGCCTATTCAGATCATCTCAAATACCGGGTGAAATTCCCAGCTCCCAGCCAAGCCCAGTGGAAAATAACTTTCATCTAGTTCAATCCATTGTTATTTAAATCATTGCTATTTCCTTAGGTGGATCTGAACCATAGGTGGACTGAAAATCTCTAATCCACATAGTACACGCAGGCAGGACTCCCAGTACTTCATACTACTCACACCACTTTCCTTGGAGTTGCTACATGCTCCTGAATACATTGCAAAAAAGCTTTTTCTCCTGAACATAATTTATTCCCACAGTGCCTGCCACTTAGAAGGTGATAATTTTGCCAAATGATGCCTAAGAGTTTAGTTCTCAAAATGGCAAGAGAGACATTTTTTAAAATCACTGATTGGGGTACGGTGGGGTGGGTAAGTAGAGGACAGCATTCTGCCTTGCCCTGATTCTCCACTGATCCAGCTGGACCTTTCTTCTCACTTTCAGGAAGTTGGGCTTATTTATAGCCATAATATGATGGTTTCCAGATTGTTCTTCCTAATTCAATTTCATCAACCTGATATTACTGAAAGATCCTCACAATTCTGGTGCTGATTTTGCCCCCTAAATCTCAGTTTTCTGTATCATTATGAATTTTGAACATTTGACATCTTTATAGGTATTTTAGTGGAGAGTCTGAAGAAGCTGCCAAGAAGATGTCATTTTCAATGTGCACAATTCTAATTTAACATTAACATGCTTTACTCAGGCCAAAGTAACATATTCTGTTAGATTAATACCCATGCCAGCTTATTTTGATGGATAAATGTATTATGCATGCAAAGTCAGTTTTAATCCATAAAAATGCTATAGATTTTATTGATATATTGAGGGGAATTTCTTTAAGACCTGGAAAAAAAACCCTGAGTCCAATGGTTTGAGGGATAATAATGATGGTAATTCTAATGGTAGAACATGGGAACCAGCATTTAAAATTATGCCATGGGGGAGGGGAAGGAGAAAAAAAAAAGAGGTTAGAGTGGGAGAGAGCCAAAGCATAAGAGACTGTTAAAAACTGAGAACAAACTGAGGGTTGATGGGGGGTGGGAGGGAGGAGAGGGTGGGTGATGGGTATTGAGGAGGGCACCTTGTGGGATGAGCACTGGGTGTTGTATGGAAACCAATTTGTCAATAAATTTTATATATAAAAAAATAATAAAAATCAGAAAAGAAAAAAAATAAAAAAAAATATGCTGCGTTTTGTAAAATTGCACATGACAAAATCAAAAGAAAAACAATAGAAATACTTTAGTACAGACACTATAATACACATGGATAAAATTAAAGGCCCTCTTTCATATGCCTTGTGGGATGCTACAATACGCCATGGGAAATTCCTATTTCTCAAAATAGTACACCTTGGGTGAGAGGTTGCCATGACAGCACATAGGGCAGCAGGCAACTAATTGTTCTCTCACTACAAAGATTTCACATGGCTTTCTCATCTTTCACTTAAAAACTAGGTTTCTCCCTTGCACAGGGGCTAATTCTTTGTTCAATTGCATTAGCACTCTAAATCCAGGGAGGAAATGGTCTACCAACTGGATCCACAAACACAATTGGATGGGATCCAAATGACATCCACAGAGCTCAGTCACAAACTGTGGGGAAAGTGACCAAAATTGGCACTTAACAATCTTGATGAAAATGTACTTGGAATATTTTCCTCACATATTCAAATACCCACAAACACAGAGAAATTTCATTTGGAACATACGGAAATGTATGCAGTATTTTTGTCTCAAAAAATCAATTTAGACATCTCAAGTTATTTTCAATCTAAGCTGCTGCTTATGTGTCACTGTAAGCACACCTGAAGTTGTACACATGTCTCCTCTTCCTACTTTTTTCCATTTAGTACATTTGATCTCTGTCCTTTTTAATTTTTATTTTTCAATGTTTTTTATGAAACAAAAAGGTAGCATTTCCTTTTTCCCAGCTTTATAGAGGTATAATTGACAAATAAAAATTATATATATTTAACGTGTATAATGTGATGTTTTGATATGTATATACATTGTGAAATGATTACCATTATCAAGTTAACATATCCATCACCTCATATAGTTTGTGTGTGTGTGTGTGTGTGTGTGTGTTTATGTTTTTGTATGTGTGTTAAGAACACTTGAGGGGCATCTGGGTGGCTCAGGTTATGATCCTGGGGTTGTGGGGTCCCTCTCTGCACTAAGCATGGAGTATGCTTAAGATACTCTCTCTCTACCTCTGTCCCTCTCCTCCACTTGTGCTCTCTCTCTCTCTCTCTCTCTCTGTCTCTCTAAAATAAAAAAAGAAATTAACACTTAAGATCTACTCTCTTAGCAACTTTCAGATATTATTATTATTATTATTATTAATTATTATTATTCCAGGTATTATTGTTACTATTATCTACAGTCACCATGTCATACATTTGGTCTCCAGAACTTATTCATCTTATAACTGAAAGTTTGTACACTTTGATCAATATCTCTCTTCCCTTCCCCAACCTCATAGCCCCTACTAATCATTCTTATCTTCTCTCTGTTTCTATGACTTCATCCTTTTTAGGTCCCACATATAAGTGAAATCACATAATATATATCTTTCTGTGTCTGGTTTATTTCACTTAGCAAATGTCTTCCAGTCCAACTATATTGTTGAAAACGGACATATTTCCCTCTTTTTTAAAGCTAAAGCATATTTTGTTGTTCTCAGCCCGTTTCGTATTCACACTGTAAGTCCCTTTTGCTGACCAGAAATAACAATCGTCTGATTACCCGTTATTCATCAACATTAAGCCTAATGTTGGATTATTATCACTGTGCCTTAATTGGGTGATACGAGACAAAAACAGTGAATGCTAGTAGTAAAAATGAGAGATTTAGAAGGGTTGATAGAGAAAGAGAGGAAGGAATGGCTACTGTAAGAATTGAAGACTCTAGGATTCTTCATCATGCTAATATTTTTTCTTGTTTGCAAGTTTTAAAATTTATTTCAGCTTTCCATTTTGTACTGCCATCATGCAGAGGTTTTCACACTGTTTAGGAAGCAGACCTGTAAATCTGCTGGGCGTCCCCATAGCAGCCATAGAAGGTGTATGTTCTGTGGAACCTTCACCCCACTTCTGCCATTTTTTTTCAATATATGAAATTTATTGTCAAATTGGTTTCCATACAACACCCAGTGCTCATCCCAAAAGGTGCCCTCCTCAATACCCATCACCCACCCTCCCCTCCCTCCCACCCCCATCAAACCTCAGTTTGTTCTCAGTTTTTAAGAGTCTCTTATGCTTTGGCTCTCTCCCACTCTAACCTCTTTTTTTTTTTTTTCCTTCCCCACCTCCATGGGTTTCTGTTAATTTTCTCAGGATCCACATAAGAGTGAAAACATATGGTATCTGTCTTTCTCTGTATGGCTTATTTCACTTAGCATCACACTGTCCAGTTCCATCCACGTTGCTACAAAGGGCCATATTTCGTTCTTTCTCATTGCCATTGTAGTACTCCATTGTGTATATAAACCACAATTTCTTTATCCATTCATCAGTTGATGGACATTTAGGCTCTTTCCATAATTTGGCTATTGTTGAGAATGCTGCTGTAAACATTGGGGTACAAGTGCCCTTATGCATCAGTACTCCTGTATCCCTTGGGTAAATTCCTAGAAGTGCTATTGCTGGATCATAGGGTAGGCCTATTTTTAATTTTCTGAGGAACCTCCACACTGTTTTCCAGAGTGGCTGCACCAATTTGCATTCCCACCAACAGTGCAAGAGGGTTCCCGTTTCTCCACATCCTCTCCAGCATCTATAGTCTCCTGATTTGTTCATTTTGGCCACTCTGACTGGTGTGAGGTGATATCTGAGTGTGGTTTTGATTTGTATTTCCCTGATGAGGAGCGACGTTGAGCATCTTTTCATGTGCCTGTTGGCCATCCGGATGTCTTCTTTAGAGAAGTGTCTATTCATGTTTTCTGCCCATTTCTTCACTGGGTTATTTGTTTTTCGGATGTGGAGTTTGGTGAGCTCTTTATAGATTTTGGATACTAGCCCTTTGTCCGATATGTCATTTGCAAATATCTTTTCCCATTCCGTTGGTTCCCTTTTAGTTTTGTTGGTTGTTTCCTTTGCTGTCCCACTTCTGCCATTTTTAAGTTGACAGTCATTTTGAAAAGTTGGTTTCAAAAAAGTTTTAAGTCAAAAGTAATGTCTTTTAGTGATGTCCATACACTTACTAAAAACCATATATAAACAAACCTCTTAACAGTTTTGATACATCACCACTCATTAAAATGACTAGACTAAAGCCAGAAACTATTACCACATTATTCACATAAAGAGCATGAAACTGATGTAGTAAAGGAAGAGGGTTTTTTGTGTGTCTTGTATATCTTTGTTTTTAGATGTTAAGGCAATACTCTTCAAAAAAATTAAACAAGTTTGAAGTAAATCTATAAAAATGCTGCAAATTATTTTAACGTTTCATATAGTCAACTCCAACTCATCTATTGAATGTTCTTGGGAGCATGGATCCTTTTGCTATTCTCATAAAATTTATGGATTGTATTCTATCAGAAACGGAACATTAAACAATTTTGCTTATGATTTTAAGGATTCGTAGTGCATGAAGTTCATCCATAAATTTTCTTTCAATCCACTGACCCCAGGTTAATATGCCTTGTAATCAAGAAAATTTACAGAAAATAATTTAGAATATTTTCTTTGTTTCAGTAGTCCAAACGTGGGCAGCTGTCTTTGGGCCTATCTCGTGGTACTTGTCTCATATCCATGTCTCCAGGTATTTCTCAACAAGCCAAAAAACAAAACAAAAGAAAATAAAAACAAACAAACAAAACAAAACAAAACAACCAAAAAGGATGAATATTTTTAACCAGGAAATTTGGTCATAGAGTTTGACCACAGAGTTTGATCAACGTGTCTACTTCTGATTCCCAGGGATTTCCTTCAAATTCTACTGATCAGCCTGTAGTACCCTATGCCTGCTTCTACCAAAAAGCCATGTTTATGTCAGCATCTTATCCTTATTGCTAGGACTCTTTGTATTTTACCCTATTTTAGTAACCTTGATAATTGAAAGGAGAGGTAGAAGCAGGAGATTTCCTCCTAAAATAGCTACATAAGCTAGTAAGTTAGCCTCACACGCTTCATGAATGTTGACAATACATGAGACTGTGGTTCAGACACAATAGAAGAATAGTAGAAAGAGCTACATGGTCACACTTGTTCCTTGTGTTCCAACTCCCACAGGATGTGTAAATCCATCACAAAAAAGGAATTCTGAGCTATAGAATTCACTGTAATACATTCCATAAATATTATGTGCTACTATGAGATACATTTTTGTTATTAATTAACTTGCCTCCCTCTGTTTCCACCTGCATAAGTAATCATGAGAAGTGGCTTGCAAAGTAGAACTTGAGGTCAAAGCTTTGAATTTTTTTGCATACTCAGCATAGTGTATACAAGTGCAAGAGGTCTGTGGCATATTGCTTCTTAAAGATATCATGTGGTAAAATGTGTCAAAATTTGGAAAATCTTCATTATACAGTGAACCAACATTTTCTCAATGACTAATGCATGATGTTACAGGATTTAAAAACTCTACAAAGGACGAAGTACATGAGTGGATTTTAATGTAACAAGTTATAAAATGTTTATTTATGTGTTTTCATGTTACACACTACAACTAAACATTAATTAACTACTCCCTGCCCACTTTTAGTATAGTATCAAAGAAACATAACCATAATCACCTGATAAGGGCATTAAAATAATCCTCTCATTTCCAACTACCTCTTTGTGAGAGAAATTTTAAAAGACCTAAATAAATGAAAAATTGCCATTTCCTGGGTTGAAAGACCCAATATTCTTTAGATATGAGTCCCTTCCCCCAAACTCATCTATATGTTTAATATGATTTCAATTGAAATTGTCATTAGATTTTGTAAATAGAAATTGACAATCTCAGTCTAGCTTTTCCATGGTAATATAAATGATGTATAATAGTCAAAAAAGTTTTGGGTAAAAAAAATTGTAGATTATCACATTATCATAAAATATTGTGGTATTGGCATAAAAATAGATAGATCAATCTAAAACATAAAGAAGTCATAAATAAATTGACACATATAAACATCTATAGTCAAATGATTTTTAACAAATGTGCAAAGTTTATTTTTTTGAAATTGATACTATGTTTTTTAAAGGACAAAGTAGTACAACTGCTTTGAAATACATTCTGACAATCTTTTTTATTTATAAATCTAAGCATGTATTAATCATATACTCGATACACATCAACTACACATTAAACATATGCTGACAATATTTCCCACAAATCCCAGGTATTTATGCAATATATATAAAAGCCTATAAACATTTAAAGACTTATGCATAAATATTCAGAGAAGCTGTATTCATATTAGCCAAAAACTAGGTAATACCCAAATATCTATCAAGAGGTCAATAGATAAATAAATTGTGTTATATACATTGTAATACTAATCAGCCTCAAAAAGCAATAAAGTTTTGATACATGCAAAAACATGGATAAATTGCAAAAACATAAATGAATATTAAGTTCATGAAATGAGACCACAAGAGTATATACTCAGTGATTTCTTCATATGAAATTGTAAAAATGGCAGTGATTGTCTGGGACTAGGGTCGAGTGGGTGCTTGGTTGAAATTATAAATCTAAGTAAGAAAACTTTTTACATTGGTGGGACTGTTATGTATATTATAAGGGCTGTTATATGGTGTTATTGGGCAGGACTAGTGTGCTTATGTGAAAAAGAAGAGATTCCACAGGTACATTTGGAGACCGAGGTCATGTAAGAACACAACAAAGGCTACATGATGACACAAAGAGAAGATGGCCATAGCAAACAAGGAGAGAGGCTTTAGGAGAAATAAAGCCTGTAGACACCTTGATCTTGGACTTCTAGGCTCCAGAACTAGGAGAAGTACATTTCTGTTGTTTAAACCACCCAGTCTGTGGTATTTTCTAATGGCAGCCTTAGCAGACTAAAACACATGGATTTATCCATCTGCCAGAACTCATCAAACCACATTTAAGATGGGAAGATTTTATTGAATGCATATTATACCTTAATAAAGTTGATTTATATTTTTTTAAGTGTTGCAAAAAGAACACTAGGCCGAATGATTTATACATTAATCAGCATTTCCTGAATGGGAAACAGAACATATGTTCCCTACTTATGATTTGTATAGGACAACTACAAATGCTAAAAAAGATAGTGATCTCACAATGGCTTATATACCGTATATTCAGAATGGAAAAATAAGAGTGAGCAAAGACATTAGGTTTTTAAATGGTTGTGTCTTCAGCTTTAAAATGTCAGCTATGGAGTGCATGGGTGGCCCAGTTGGTTAAGCCTCCAACTCTTGATCTCAGCTGAGGTCACGATCTCATGGTTCATGAGTTTGAGCCCCACATCAGGCTCTGTACTGATGGTGCAGAGCCTGCTTGGGATTCTGTCTCTCCTTCTCTCTTCCCCTCCTCCACTTGTGCGTGCACACACACACTCTCTCTCTCAAAATAAATAAATAAACATTAAAAATTTTTTAAAAAGGGGTCCTGCGTGGCTCAGTCTGCTGAGTGTCCGACTACGGCTCAGGTCATGATCTCCCGGTTTGTGAGTCCGAGCCCCGCGTCGGACTCTGTGCTGACAGCTGAGACCCTGGAACCTGCTTCGGATTCTGTGTCTCCTTCTCTCTCTGCCCATCCCCCGCTTGTGCTCTGTCTCTCTCGGTCTCTCAAAAATAAATAAATATAAAATAGTGTCACCAGGCATGAGAGATATATTTTTCTGTAGCTCTGCAAGATGAAGAAAATCACAAATGACACTGTCATCAAAGATGCTTTCCTTATATAAATAGAATATACCCCCTGAGAGAAATTTGAGGAAGTTTGAGTTTTTGTAGGGTGCATACAGTTAGAGCCAGGGAAATACAGATTTGATTTGTCATCATTAATTGACCTGATGTATTTCTTCAAGTACCTATGTCTAGGGGAAAATAAACTACTATAAAAAATAGAGATAGAGATGGGGCTTGTGGACATATATAGCATAGTGATATAGAAGAGATAGATAGATAGATAGATAGATAGATAGATAGATAGATAGATATAGATAGATCACACTGATTGGGGGCAAGTTGTGAGTCATCTTAAGCCAATTTTCACATTATACACTTGATTAACTTAGAACACAATTAAATTGGTTTTCATGGAAAACTTAAAAATTCAAAATAATCAAGATCCAATATGAACTAAAAGTCATGGCTTATTTTTTTTTCTTTGATGAGCAAAGTTAATTGAACAAGCTAAGAGGACTTTAATAAGTTGTATGTATTTATTTTAAGATTTTTTTCCCTTTGGCTTTTCAAAATGAGATGTGTGATAACAAAGCCAGTTTCTGAATATATAAAATGTAGCTTCTATCAATTGAGTAGTTTTATGTATTTGCAATCTGTATATTTCAAACTATGTTATCTCCACAGTGTTATAATACATTTGAAACTGCCATTTCTCGGTTATATTGTCCACATTCTACCCTAATATTGCTGGTAAACCAAATGCCCAAGAGTACAACACATATGTTGTACATAAAGCCCACCAAATATTTTTTATTTGTGTTTACTCATACTCGTATAATAGCAAAGTTTAATCTGAGCAAGCTAGAGATACTAATTGGCAATTGTGTTCTCTTCTCAAATTTAACTCTTCAATTTTAACCAATGAAACAGGACATTATTTAGCATAGAAAACGTTATATATTTATAAAGAATGTTAATTAACTCAAACAGAATGATAGACTTCAAATAAAATTTCCCCACATACTTTTGACTTAAATTGCATTTGAGGGAAATTTTAAAGTTTAAGAAAATTTATGGTATATTTTAACTAAAATAAGGTAAAGATTATTTGTAAAACAATATAGTTTTATAAGGAAATCTCTTGTTTGCATTTTATAAATAAATTTAATGAGTGGGTAGGAGAAACATGAGCAAAGACCTACAGAAAGATGTTATATCACATTGGGTTTACACTGTAGAAATCAGGTTTACAGAGAACAAAATTACTGATAAGTCATGAAGGAGTCTTTGGAAAAGTGAATAATCTTTTCTTTAGAATGTAGTTACTATTTAAGAAAAGATTGTTACATCTTATGTGAATTTCTTAGAGTCTCCAAATTGTTTGTAAATAGTGCATTATACTTGCTCACCTTTGGACAATGCCTTTATTATACAAATTCTTGTTTTTCTTAAACGTGATTTTTCTAAAATGTTTTAGTCATTCATGTTGACAAAAAAAATAGGTCCATTATTAAAAACAACAATTTAATCAAGTGAGTAATGCTGTTTACTGGTAATCTCGAGATGTCTTTCCAATGTTTCGCAGGGTTCTTAGCACTATTTCTTGAATGATTAGTCTTCCTCTTTGAATTCTGTTTTGATTTGGATGAATAAATGTCATAATTATGTTTCCTTCAATATAGGTATAATAAGACTAACTGATACTGCAAAGGATAATATTTACCTAAGTAAAATTATAAATTTTCTTTATGTTTTGTTTTGTTTTGTTGTTTATTTTTGATAAAATAATCAGAGATTAAGGTAATATGTGAATTTTCTTCCACATTTGTGCTTTATATCTTTCTTCACGATAAAATTTCCTCCCCCCAAGAAATAACCTTCTGTTGCCATTCCATGTTAATTTTATGGAACATAAAAAATGTATTTCATGTGTCTCATAAGAACTTGTAGGTAATGAAAATGAAAACAAAACCTTGGTAAAATCAACAAATAAAAACTTACAGCTGCTTAAAAGTCACATACTGTCTTCATATGTGTATTTTATTAGATTGTAATAAACATTTACCTTTTAATAGGTAAATGTTATAACCTACTAATGTCTGGCCTTTGGGGCAAAAAATATGTATTACCTCAGCTTCTCAAACACAGGGTTGTGAATCTGAGACCACTTAAGGACTGAATAATTCCTAAGTATGTACAAATTAAAATTATTTGATACTAATATTAAACTATCTTTGAGCTTTAAAAAGCTTAAAGAGGTTGAGTGTACAGAAAGGCTGAAAGACCACACAGGGAGTGGTAGAAAAAATGCACTCTAAGCCCATATTTTTGGAATTGGAAAGCTGCCCCTAATACATTTATATTATAAACTTTATTAAATGAAATGAAATTATATCATATATTTTATTATAGTATATTTTATTGTATACTTTTTGTATTGAAATATAATTGACATCAATTTTCCATTAGTTCCAAGGGTACATTATGACTCAACAGCTCTATTCACAGCATTACGTTGTGCTCACTGGAAGTGTAGCTACCGTATGTCACCATGTAACATTATCATGATATTGTTGACTGTATTCCCTGTGCTGTATCTTTTATCCCTGTGATGTATTCATTCCACAACTGGAAGGCTGTATCTTCCACTCCCCTTCACCCCTTTTGTATCTTCCCCTTGCCCCTGCTCCTCTGGCAACCACTAGGTTGATCTCTGTTTTTGTGAGGCTGTTTCTGCTTTTTTTACTTATTTGCTTTGTTTTTTAGATTCCATAAATAAGTAAATCGTATGGTATTATCTTTCTTTGATTTATTTCACTTAGCATAATACTCTCTAGGCCTATCCATGTTATCACAAACAGCAAGGTCTCATTCTTTTTTGTGGCTGAGAAATAATATTCCATTGGATATTCCATTCCATTGGATACCATTGGATATTCCATTCCATTGGATACCACTTCTTCTTTATCCATTCATCTGTCAATGGACACTTGGGTTGCTTCCATGTATTGACAATTATAAATAATGTCGTGATAAACACAAGAGTGCATCTTTTCAAAAAAAGTGTTTTTATTTTCTTTGGGTAAATACCCAGTAGTGAATTACTGGGTCATATGGTATTTCTATTTTTAATTTTTTGAGGAAACTTCACCCTGTTGTCTACAGTGACTGTACCAGTTTACCTTCTTACCAACAATGCACAAGAGTTCCTTTCTCACCACATCCTTGCCAACACTCATTAAGCTTGTCTTTCCAATACTTTTGGATACTTTATGTTTTTAAGATATTCCTAAAAACAACTAGAAAAAATAGGAAGAAGTATGGGATTACAAATAGTATAGACATTAACATGTAAAAATTCTATAGTTGCCAGCATCCATTAGAAGTAGAGAGGGAGAAAAAAGCAAGTGTGAACTATTCCATCTAAAGAAGTTAGGGGGATTGAATTTAGGGGGATTTTGTGGAATAGAAACAGACGTTTATGTCTAGAACTAGTAGAACACTTTTTAAAAAACATATAGTTGAAAAGGGGAAAAAAAGGTCAAGATAGTGAGCTATTTTGGGGGTGCCTGGGTGTCTCAGTCAGCTAAGCATATGACTTTGGCTCAGGTCATGATCTCACAGATCATGGGCTCAAGCCCTGTGTGGAGCTCTGTGCTGACAGCTCAGAGCCTGGAGCCTACTTCAGACTCTGTGTCTCCCTCTCTCTCTGCCTCTCCCTGACTCATGCTCTCTCTCTCTCTCAAAAATAAATAAACATTAAAAAAATTTTTAAAAGATACTGAGCTACTTTTTTCTTTTATAGCAGAGAGCAAATAAATATTTAAGTTGGTAAGCCAAATAGTATACATGTATTATTTATAATTATGGAGTTAATCATCCACAGGAATGTAAATGGAAAGACTCAGGTACAGAGAACTTGAGGAGTGAGGCTTGTAGAGTGACACAATTAAGGTTTTCAAAGAAAAATATATTTCATTTGTCACTTTGACACTTATTAAATTTTTGTTAATGTTTTTTATTACAATAATAATGTCAGAAATGTCTTTTAAAATAAGATTAGAAATTTCAGTCGAGTATCACACAACAATTCTTTCTCTGTTATCTTGGAAAATAGATCAAGATCTTTCAAGAAAACTTATATTAGGTATTTTCCCAGTACAACTTGTTTGAGAGAAAGTACATTTAATCTTTATTGCACATTACACATAATTATATCAACCTGCTTATGGAAGTTACGGTATTTGGTTTTGATCATAAAAAAATCCTCACACTCTCGGGGCCCCTGGGTGGCTCAGTCAGTTAAGCATCCGACTTCGGCTCAGGTCATGATCTCATGGCTTGTGAGTTAGAGCCCCGCCTCGGACCCTGAGCTGTTAGCACTGCTCCAGCACTGAAGCTGGAGCCTGCTTCAGATTCTGTATCTCCTCCTGTCTCTGCCCCTCCCATGCTCATGCTCTGTGTCTCAATAATAACTAAATGTTTAAAAATCTTTTTTAAAAAATCCTCATACTCTGTTCATTGTACTTCATGTGTAAAACTGAAATTTTGGGAAAAGGCCCACAAGATAGGTCCTTATATAGTTATCCTTTATGTATATAGAAAAACTTCACTAGTTTCCTTTCATCCAGCTGCAAACACACACTGTGAAAATGTATTTCCAAGGAATATCCATAATGATACAACTCTCGTTGACTTTCAGGGAGATTTGAATTTTAATGTAGATCATAATTTTAACCTTGTTTTATCTATTTCTATAAACATATACATGTATTTTTATTTATAATTTCTACAGTTTTGCTGAGTTTTTGATAAAGGTTGCAGAGAATGTGCAGGTTTCATATAAATGTCTATCTGTATATTTATACTCTATACTTTTATGCTCAACTGAGAGACTGAAACAATTTTCAAGTATTTTCATCCACTTAGTAATCTCTAAGGATGTTCTCAAGTACATCCCCAAACAAAACCAATTTCAACACATTCAATATTTGATTAGATTCCCTAGGTAATGCTATATTATCATTAAAGATCGTGTTAATATCAGTGTAGTTTATTCTGTCTAATTCAGCGTTCCATGTTGCAAAATCAGCAGTGACTTAAATGAGGAACGCTAGAAAAAGATCATTTAAATTTGCAATTAATTTAATTCATTGATTGATCTGATAAAGCTGCACTATGATTCTCTATTATAATGAAAATATGAACATGTCTTTGAGAAACAAAAATAAATTTCCATTTGCAGGAGAAACTACTCATTTTACATAACAAATACTCATTCAACTTGAATAAGTAGCAGTGAAAATGAGCCTGGTATCTGGAAATTACCATTTAGCTTATCGCTCTTTTATGTGTGTGTGTGTGTGTGTGTGCATGTGCGTGTGCGTGTGTGCGTGTGTGTGTGTGTGTGTGTGTGTTTTCCTGACTGAGAACATCGTTTAATTGCTCCATAAACTGTAGAGGGTTTAAAAAATCGCCATAAAATTAAATGAGATAAAAGTGTATGCTAAGTAAAGTGTCATTTCATTGCACTATTTTTTTGTTTTGCTTTATTTTTTTAGAGATGAAATAAAAGGGTCAGAACCATGAAAGTTTTATAGCAGCTCAAATTTAAGTTGACGCAGTGTTTTTCCAGAAGTTTTTAAAATCCCCTAGACTCAGTAAAATGTGAATCAAAATTAAGGAAACAGAGCAATGAAAAAAAAAAGAGAAGTTGCAAAGAGAAGCTGACTTTGATTCCATTGCTCACAATTGCAGCAATTGCTGTTTCTCTCCAGTTGTGGGTCTCAGTTTTCTTTATAACACAGGATGGAATCTGTCAAACTTATAAGACATCTTTTCATAGAAACAACCATGTTTTTTTATTAAAAATAGGTGATAAAATAAAAGTAAGTTATGTTACAAACAATTCATAAATGCTACAAGTATGTGTATTTGCAACAATGATTGTACAATAGACATTCATTGTAAGTAAGTTTGTGGGCTGGTGGCACAACTTAATGGTCTACCAACCATGCTTCCACAACTAAAATATAAAGGAATGATGGTATTATGTGGGTTACTTTGAATCCTTTCTTATTTATATGTAAAACAAATTTGTAAATCCTAAATATATTTCACAACTCATCAACTTGGGGGTGGATTCCTGCTCAAAAGAATAAGAGCTGCACTCATTATCAGTGGTCAATTTCACCACTACTGGAGGATAAGAACAGAAAGAAACTGTTCTCTACTTTGACCTGACAACTAACTGGCAAAATTGATGAATAGGATAAAGCGGGTAAATGTTGCCACTTCAAACACACCCTTTCTTGTTCATTTCAAATGCTAGTCCTGTGTAGCCATTCATCTTCCTTTGTATGTCCATATGCTTTAGAGGAAGCTGACTTCATGCATATCCTCGAAGGAAGATCTAAGATGATCTAAACAAGTCACACTGATATTACACCCCTTCTGAAACTCAGTTTGGTCAGGGGCTTTATCACAAGTATGGCTAACGAAATACATGTGGATGTATGCTGCCAACCTCTAAAGAAAGATTCCTCATCCTTGAAGGAATACTCTAAGAAAAAGACTGTTTCTTGGAGCTTGATATTTTTCCTGTTTTCCTGTACAGATATTTAGTCTAGAACTGCTATGTCCATATTCTTTGGATGAGCAAGCCTAAGGGAAAAGCTGACACACTGAGGACTGTAACACCAGAAAGATGTAGAGTCCTCGGATCCTTAAAGGCATCATTTAACTAATTCTGTAACTAAATTCTGTGGCTGTCTCCCTGCTGGGCTTTTTGTTCCATGTGGTAGCGCATGTCCTTGCTGTTTATGCTGATGTAGGTTGGTTAGTGTATGACACCAAACGTAGCAGTGGGAGTAGCCTGGAAAATCTCCAGGATATGCCTTGTTTGGGGACTGTGTATGCAAGAAGGAGGAGGAGGAGAAGGGAGGTGATATTATAGCCACTTTCCCATGGATTTGATTACTTTTTTAGTCACTCATTGATTTAAATAAACTGTATCAATAAGACATGGTTCTGTACTTCATGGGGCAGGCACATACATAAAGCATTTCAGTATTTCATCAAATTTTCATCATATTTTTCATCAAAAGGTATTTGATGGACAATTAACTAGGGCATGCTGGAGAAGAAGATATCCAATCTGTTTTCTCTAACCAGATTCACCATCTGGAAGTTCAGTACATTTGGCCTCCTTGACTAGCTTCAGGTCTATTTGCAACCAAATTGATATTTGCAGTCACAATATGGATCCCTTCTTTTCAAATTGATAGTGAGAGCATATAAATAACAAAATGTAAGTGGAAATGATTTAGCAAAGAGAATCAAAAGCTTTAAGAGTATTCTTTCCTTAGCATGATGAGCACTGAATAATGTATAGAATTGTTGAATCTTATATTGTGCGCCTGAAACTAATATAACGCTGTATATTGACTATACTGGTATTAAATTTTAAAGAAAAAAAGAATTCCATGTTTAACTAACATTAAATCAAAAGAAGCTTAAAAAAAGTATTATTTTCTTTAACCCAGGAGTTTTTTTACTGGAAATTTATTGTGAGGAATTAATCAGACTGTCAAAGCATCTACAAATCTATTGATTACCAATCATTGGTAAAAAAAACAAAACAAAACAAAACCCAGAGCAATGCAAATGCTCAATGATAGGTTTTTGTTAGCAAATTTTGTGATAGAAAAATGAAAGATTAACATGTAGTCATTCATAGTCATGTTTTAGAAGTACAAAGTATACTTAATGAGGCTAAATGAAAATCAGCATTTACAAAAGCTGATAACCATGTGGTCGGAAAAGTACATAAAGAAAAAGAAACTGCACACAAGTAGTAACTGTGTTTTCTATCCATACAATATGGTGATGGAAGAGATTTTACTTTCACTTTTCATTTTTCTGAATGCCAAAACTTTCATACTGAAAAGTTACTATTATAGTCAGGAAATATTTTGTTTAAAAAGATCTCTTTATTAGAAATATGGCTTTGGGGAACCAGGGTGTCTCATTGAGTTTAGTGTCCAACTCTTGATTTTCGACTCAGGTCATGATTTCATGGTTTGTGGGTTCAAGCCCTGAGTCAGGCTCCATCCTGATACTGCAGAGCCTGTTTGGGATTCTCTCTCTCTCTCCCTCTCTTTCTGCCCCACCTCTGCTCATGTTCTCTCTCTCTCTCTCTCTCTCTCTCTCTCTCTCTCTCTCAATAAGTAAACTTTTAATGTATATATTTATATGTATATATGGCTTTGTTTCCAGTCCAACACGTAAAGAGTTTAGATGTCATCACTCCCATCTCCATAACAAGAAAAAAAATTCAAAGAATAGAAGATGAATCTTCCTAATTCCATTTGAGAACTGAGATCAAAGGGCAAATAAATTGCAGAGACACGAATCAGGAGCCCAGAAATAAAGCCACAACTATACCATCAACCAGTAATTGACAAGGGAACCAAAAATACTCAATGGGGAAAGGATAGCTTCTTCAATAAACAGGATTTTAAAAATTGGATATTGCCATGCAAAAGAATAAATTGGACACTTATCTTACAAAACTCGCAATTATTAATCTGAAATGTATTAAGGACTTAAATTTAAGACCTCAAATTGTAAAATTTCTAGGAAAAAAAATTCCTTGACAGTGGTCTCAGAGATTATTTTTTGGATATGACGCCAAAAGAGAAGCAACAAAGTCAAAAATAAGTAACAAGTAGGACTACATTAAGCTAAAATACTTCTGCACAGCAAAAGAAACAATAAACAAAATGAAAGGCAACCATGAGAGAAAATGAGAGAAATATTTGCACACCATGTATGTGATAAAAGTTTCATATTCAAAATATATAAGGAACCCATATAATTCAATAGGAAAAAAGCAAATGATCTTATTAAAACATGGGCAAAGTAACTGAATCGACATTTTTCCAAAGAAGACATATTATGTCCAACAGTTACATGAAAAGTTACTCAACGTCACTAATCATCAGGGAAATGCAAATCAAATACTGTACGATCTCATTTATATGTAGAATCGAAAAAGGTTGATCTCAAAGAAACAAAGTAGACTGGTAGTTGTCAGGAGCTGGGTGTTAGGGGAAATAGGGAGACATTTGTCAAAAGATACAAAGTCCCAGATATAAAATGAATAAATTCTGGGGTCAAATGTAGAGCATGGTGACTACATTGAATACTTTGCTATATTTGACAGTTGCTAAGAGTAGACCTTACAAGTCCTCACAACACACACACACACACACACACACACACACACACACACACAAATACTTATGTGAAGTGATGGATATGTTAATTAGTCTAATTGTGGTAATCATTCCACAATATGTATGTGTATCAAATCATCACTCTGTATTTCCTGGGGCGCCTGGGTGACTCAGTTGGTTAGGCAACCACTTCAGCTCAGGTCATGATCTCGCAGTTTGTAAGTTCAAGCCCCACCTCCGGCTCTGTGCTGACAGCTCAGAGCCTGGAGCCTGCATCAGATCTGTGTCTCCCCCTCTCTCTACCCTTCCCCCACTCACACTCTGTGTCTCTCTGTCTCTCAATAATAAATAAACGTTAATTTTTTTAAAATCATCACACTGTATACCTTATGTTTATACAATGTTATGTCAGTTATATCTGAATTTAAAAAAAATATATAAATTACCCTGTAAGCTACATTATATTACTTAGATAATTGAATACATTGATTATACCCATAATCACTTTACCACCATGCATGAACATAATCGATTATCTGATAATTTTCGTGGTTTGTCTTGCGTTATTAATTACAAGTTGTCCTATAATTTATCTTACAATATTATTTGATGTCTCACTCTCTGAAACTTTTTGCCCACAAATAAATGATCACGTTTACATTTTCACATAGCATTAGCTGATCAGTCTTAATTTTAGGTCGATGTTTGCATAGGTTGTCTAATAGAAGGTCCACTCTCACTCTTTAAACTAAGGTGGATAAAAATCTTAGAATAGTGAAAACACTAATATCTTCTCTTAATATAGAATGTACACCACAGAATAGAAAAGTTGTTACAAAATTGTAAGCTGGTAAAAATATGTGGTGGTATGAGTTGGAGGCAATTTTCAACACATAGAATGCCTTGATAATATCTGCTGGATATACAACATGGAGTACTAGGCAAGAATTATAAGCATTAGACCAGATGTACACACAACAACCTGCATTTTACATGCTTAGTGCTGAATGAAGAAAAATCAAGAAACAGAAAGAAATATATAATGCAATGCCAGTCATGAAAACTAAAAATACAAGCTAACATGGTAATTTCACTTCTAGATATTTGTTCAAAAATATGAAAGCAAATGTCTACATAAAGAGTTACAGAAAAATGTCCATGTAGCATTATTCATAATATCCCACAACTGGAAAAATTAAAAATATTCATCATCACTTAAAGGGATAAAAATTTAGGTATATACTCTGAATTATTATTTAACAAAGAAAATGGATAAACTACCAATACACGTAAAACCATGAATAAATATCTAAATAAAAAAAATGCCAAGGGAAAGGAGTCAGATTCCAAATAGTATATAATGAATGATTTCATTTACATGAAATTTTAGAATAGACAAATCTAACCATAACAACAGAAAAAAATCATTGGTGGTCTAGGCCTGAGGGTAGTGGGAAGGATTAATTACAAAGGGACAGAGAAAACTTTTTGAAGGATGGAAATGTCCTCTACTTTGATTGTGGTGATGGTTACCCATGTGTACACTATGTTAAAAGTCATTTAAGTGTTTGAAATGGGTACATTTTATTGTATGTAAATTACCTGATTATAATTTATAAGCATATATGTAAAAAATAAAGGGAAAGAATCAATGGAACCTAAAACTAATTCTCTGCAAAGATCAATAAAATAATAAAACTAAAAAAAAAAAACAAAAACTCTAGGTCCAGGCTAATCAGAGAGAGAGAGGGAGAGAACACAAATTACTGTTATTAACAGGCAAAGCTGGACCATTACAACTTGCCCCAAGAATATTAGAAGACTAATGAGTAAATAAATTGTGAAAAACTCATTTCATTTGTCATACTCATTCCTGTTGTTCAGGGGCCAGCATAAATTTCCATTGTTGTTAGGAGTCTGCACTTGATTCCTAGACCAGGCTACCTCCCTCTCTTTATGTCTTGCCAGTGCCCTCTGTCCTCTACCAAACACATTGTACTTTATGTTTTTCAAAAGAATATCATAGTCAACGCATGATACATCGCGTGGAGTTCAGAGATAGCTGGAAGACCATGTAATCCGAAGCTAGGCACCAATGTCAGTACACAGAAGCCTTCTTTGGTGACAGTTGAGAGTTAAGTGAATATATTTGTTAATCAGATAATTTCACCAAGGATTTTCAGTATTCAGATATGGCCTATAACTTACTGTTTGATATAATATGAAGCATTTCTCCAACATTTCACATAGTCCTCAAAATTCTGGTATATACTTGAAAATATTCCATGAAAATAATTCCCTGAGAAATGTTTACTGAAAATAGAGTGGTATAAGTTTCTTATATAGTTTAGTAGAAGGTAAAAATTAAAAAGATCTTTTATATTTTTAACTTGTTTTTATTTTCCAGATTGCTGGAATTAACAAAAAATACTGGACTTGAATTTCATACTATAAATCTTATGTAGTTTAAGGACAAGGGGCAGCATAGTTTAAAAAAGATTTGTGTAACATTAGGGCATGGTTTTTGTCTGTGTCCCTAAGCACTATGCCTATGTATCTTCCTACAACTAAGTAAGCTATATAGTAATTTTAAAACTTTATTTAATTAAATGTTGTACTGATGGAGTATATATTAAATCCTTTTGGCACTAAGTTCTTGAAAAAATTACATTTCTACATTTACATTTTTAATTATAACATATGCTGTGATTTAAATTGTAATATAAAATTCATCTGGTTGGCTTTATCTTCTTTAGGCAATAAACTGCAATATGCTATGAGTAAATTGAATTAAATTAAACAAGTGGAAAATATAGTTGAATCATCTCATAATTTTAATTTTTTAGTTTCCATTTTGTGCCAGCTGTTTGCTCTTTGTATGATGCTCTACACAATATTTTCACATTGATAGCTAACTAAAATTTAAATTCAGATGATACCACCGTCAAAAATTATGAAGGTGGTCATTTAAATATTTCAAATTGTTCTGAAAACTCTATGTTAAACATGCAAAATCAAGCTCTGAATTGTATATATAATTAACTGAATCACAATGAAAGTTTTGTATATGGTCTGTATGGAATTTCCCAGTTTTAGATGGAGAATATTAAACTCTCTGAATGTCTTCCAAATGTATGTCATTCCCTAAAATTTCGTGAATATTTTTTAAAAGTTGATTGCATTTACATTAGTCAATTTCAAAAAAAAGGAGCAAAAATAATAAAACAATGTAAGCTTTTGTGAAAAGATTGGAGAACTAGTGTAAAAATAAAGAATTCAGAAGGAGGCAGCAGCAATAAAGGTAATATAGACTTTGTTCTGGAAAAGTTATGTGCCATAAACAATACATAAGAAAAAAACTGTAATTTCAGATGGTGACAAAAACTCTATAGGAGATAAAAGTGGATAATGGATGCAAGCGACATACAAGCTGAGATGTAAATCCTCAAAACAATATTTGAGGAAAGAGTTGTCTGGGTAGATAGGACAGAAAGAAAACAGGTCCTGAGGTAGGAACAATAAAAGGTGATTTGAGCAGTGAACCTGCAAGACATAGTTACAAGATAAGTTCCACAATGCAAGCAAGGAACAGACCATTTGATCAAAAGTTTTAGGTTTGGATTATATTCTAAGCACTCTACTAGTAGAGACATCATAATCAGTATTTTTTTTTCACGATCTGAATCACATGTACAAATTATCCTTCTTGCAGCTTCCTGGAAAATGGCTTGCAAAGAGGAGCAAATGTGAAACCAGGCAAAGAAGGTAGGCAGTAATTGCAGTAGTCTAAGATGGTGAGGAAGAGAGCTTTGTATATGACAGTAGCAAGGATGGTGTAGGTAGACTGTGTAAAACATTATTTCACTTTAATCAGCAAATACAGTTAATATCTCTCAAAAGAATGTCAGATATTAAAATTCTAAAATGTCATAGGTTGATTGGATTCAGTTATCTTCATAATTTCAAAAATTTATGAATGTGCTACCTTTCCATTTAAGAGGAAATTAAAATTGAATGGCTACTTTCTACCTTCCCTTCTTTCAAATGCCAATGATTTACCCAAAGTCCCTGGCTTATTAACACTTCCATTACAAAACAGTTGTACATATTAAATGAACCCAAATTTAGGATGTAGAGAATACGTTTTAAGGGTTGTTGAGTGTGTTAAAGGTTAGCAATGACATTTGTTCTATCTGCAAACAAAACACACGAAGCAAGAAGGGATCATCATTGAGAATATAGTTTAAGGGACAAAAAGAGAAATGTGATGAAGCCTAAATCTGTATTTTAAGTTCCTCCTACTAATCTATACTTTAATTGTACACTTTGGCTCCCTTAAGGCTGTACAAGGAAACGCATTTTATCAAATGCATTTCCCAAATATGTTTGGGGTGCAATAAGGAATAAGCTGACGTTACAGTGCATATTGTGACTTCAATTACTACAAAATTATCAGTCTATTTTTAAGACCAAAGTTATTTTGTCTTTAGAAACAAAGCAGTTAAGTGATTTTGTACAGGTCACAACCCAAGTTAATTGGATATTGGTAATAGAACCACAACAACTGATCCTTGAAATACATCACCAGAAGATCATGTTCCCTTTTAAAATAAAGAAAATAATTCTTCAAATGGTGAATAATATTACCTCTCTTACTATTTTTGTCAGTTTTATTGAGATGTAATGTATGTGTAATAAAATATACCCAGTTTAGTTATGCCGACCAATAAGTTTTTAGAAATATTATGAAACAATTCCATCACCCTCAAATAACTCCCTATTACCTCTTTGCAGTTAATTCTCCCCACCATCAGCCTTAGACAACCATTTATTTATTTTATATAAGAAGAGAGATCTTTTACTTTTTTGGTTATGTTTATTATAAGCATATT
Organism: Felis catus; assembly: GCF_018350175.1. Lineage (NCBI taxonomy): Eukaryota > Metazoa > Chordata > Mammalia > Carnivora > Felidae > Felis > Felis catus. Next base: position 56,605,649 of record NC_058371.1, on the reverse strand, counting down.
AGGTTTTTTGGTGCAATGTAAATGGGATAGATTCCTTGATTTCTCTTTCTGCTGCTTCACTATTGGTGTATAGCAATGCAACAGATTTCTGTATGTTAATTTTGTATCCTGTGACTTTACTGAATTTGTTTGTATACCAGTATTAGCCTTTTTTTGTGTGTGTGGCGTTTCAGGTTTTCTATATAGAGTATCATGTCATTTGCAAATAGTGAAAGCTTGATTTCTTCCTTGCTGATTTGGATGCCCTATATTTCTTTGTATTGTCTGATTGTTGAGGCTAGGACTTTAAGTAGTACGGTAAACAACAAGGATGAGAGTGGACATCCCTGCCTTGTTCCTGACCATACAAGAAAAGCTTTCAGTTTCTCTCCATTAAAGATGATATTAGCTGTGAGTTTTCCACATATGGCCTTTATTAAGTTGAGGCATGTTCCTTCTAACCCTATTTTGTTGAAGGTTTTTATCATGAATGGATGTTGTACTTTGTCAAATGATTTTTCTTTATTTATTGAAAGGATCCTATAGTTCTTACCCTTTCTATTATTAATGTGGTGTACCACATGGGTTGATTTGCAAATATTGAACCACCCTTGAAGCCCAGGAGTAAATGCCACTTGATGTTCGTAAATGATTCTTTTAATGTACTGTTGGATTCTATTTGCTAGTATTTTATTGAGAATATGTGTATCCATGTTGATCAGGGATATTTTCCTGTAGTTCTCTAAGATATCTAGGAATCAAGCTAACCAAAGAAGCAAAAGATCTGTACTCTGAAAACTATAAAACACTGATGAAGGAAATTGAAGATGACTCAGAGAAACGGAAAAACATTCCATGCTCATGGTTTGGAAGAACAAACACTATTAAAACATCTCTATTTCCCAAAGCAATCTACACATTTAATACAATCCCTATGAAAATGCCACCAGCATTTTTGACAGAGCTAGAACTAACAGTCCTAAAATTTGTATGGAATCTCTAAAGATTCCAAATAGCCAAAGCAATCTTGAAAAAGCAAAACAAAGCTGGAGGCATCATAATTCTGGACTTCAAGTTATATTATAAAGCTCTAGTATCAAGTCAGTATGGTAATGACACAAAAATAGACACATAGATCAATGGAACAAAACAGAAAACCCAGAAATGAACCCACAACTATATAGTTAATTAATCTTCAACAAAGCAGGAAAGAATATCCAATGGCAAAAGACAGTCTTCAACAAATGGTGTTGGGAAAACTGGATAGCTACCTACAAAAGAATGAAACTGGACCACTTTCTTACAACATACACAAAAATAAATTCAAAATTGATTAAAGACCTAAATGTAAGACAGGAAACTAAAACCCTAGCGAACAAAGGCAGTAATGTCTTTGACATCAGTCATAGCAACTTCTTACTAGATATGTCTCCAGAGATAAGAGTAACAAAAGCAAAAATGAACTACTGGGACTTCATCAAGATAAAAAGCTTCTGCACAGTGAAGGAAACAATCAACAAAACTAAAAGGCTGACTACAGAATGAAAGAAGATATTTGCAAATGACATATCTGATAAAGGGTTAGTATCCAAAATACATAACAAACTTATCAAATTCAACACCCAAAAAACAGATAATCCAATTAAGAAATGGGCAGAAGACAGGAATAGACATTTTGCAAAGAAGACATCCAGATGGCTAATAGACACATGGAAAGATGCTCAACATCACCCATCATCTGGGAAATACAAATCAAAACTACAATGAGATATTACTTCACACAAGTCAGAATGACTAAAATTAACAATACAGGAAACAATAGGTGCTGATGAGGATACAGAGAAAGGGGAACCCTCTTACACTGTTGGTAAGAATGCAAACTGGTGCAGCCACTCTGGAAAACAGTATGGAGATTCCTCAAAAAGTTGAAAATAGTGGATCATAGTTACCATGATCCAGTAACTGAACTACTAGGTATTTACCTAAAGGTTACCAAAATACTGATTTGAAGGGACACATGCACCCCGATTATTATAGCAGCATTATCAACAATAGCCATATTATGGAAAAAGCCCAAACGTCCATTGACTGATGAATGGATAAATAAGCGGTGGTATACATATTATCTTACTCATATGTGGAACTTAAGAAACAGTAACAGGTGAACACATGGGAAGCGGGGGGAGAGAAGAGAAGAGAGGGAAGCAAATCACAAGTGCCTCATAAGATAGAGGACAAACAGGGTTGATGGAGGAAAGTGGTTGGGAGATGGGTTAGATGGGTGATGGGTATTACAGAGGGCACTTGTGATGAGCACTCATTGTTGCAGGTGAGTGAGGAATCACTGAGTTCTACAGCTGAAACTCATATTACACTGTATGTTATCTAACTAGAATTTAAATAAAAACTTGGGAAAAGAAACAAAAAATAAAAATTAAAAGCTGTAATTATGATTGTAAATTTATCTTTCTCCTATTGTATGATATTTTTATATAATCTCAAGCAAATTTATTATATGTGCTACCTTGTTTCCAGCTTCATGTTAAGATAGGAATATTGAAGTGAAATTCAAGTCTCTCGAATCGGCTCAGTATGCCATCAGTTTTTCCTTTTGGGAAATTGTTCTTTTTCTTTAGTGAAGAATGTATTATATTAAAAGATAAGAAATTCTATCCTTCTTATGGTAAGAGACTCCTCACAGAAATTTATTTTTTCCTGGTGGATGTTCCTTGTAGAGTCTTCCCTCTTCCTCCCCTTCACAATTAAATCCTGAATTAATTTAGTAGATGGACAATTTAGTGTTGCTCTATTTATCCTACTTCTAGAAGACATATAATAGGGGGGCGCCTGGGTGGCGCAGTCGGTTAAGCGTCCGACTTCAGCCAGGTCACGATCTCGCGGTCCGTGAGTTCGAGCCCTGCGTCGGGCTCTGGGCTGATGGCTCGGAGCCTGGAGCCTGTTTCCGATTCTGTGTCTCCCTCTCTCTCTGCCCCCCCCTTCATGCTCTGTCTTTCTCTGTCCCAAAAATAAATAAAAAACATTGAAAAAAAAAAGACATATAATAGGAAGGGCCAGTGAGTCTGGGGTAGTAAATAAGATTCTGTCAAATGCTATAAATCATTTGCAATAAAGCGATTCCTGTAGGGAAGTGGGCATTCTGTCACTTCCCAGTGCCACATTTTTAGCTGTACTCTTTTTTTTTTTCCAGCAATTGGCTTGCATTTTATTATTCTTCCAAAGATAAACATAAATATTTAGGGTGGATGTATAGATAGATGATAGATACATAGATAGATGATAGATAGATAGATAGATAGATAGATAGATAGATAGATAGATATAGATAGATATAGATAGATATAGATTGTATAGATATAGATACAGATATACATATAGATACAGACATAGATATAGATATAAATAATTTATGAGGTCTTATACAGAAGTTACTTCATCCAGTCCAAATCTGGATGTAGGGATATTTTTAAATACCCCCAAACCTCTGCATGTGCCCCAATCCCAGCAAAGGCCCTAGGAACATACCTAAAAAACAATTCTGATAATTATCCCTTATATTTCCTAAGCTAATTTTGTGAGCTAGACTCCCATGGGTTTTGGGCTTACAATTTATTGTTAATATTTACATAAAAATAAAAGTAAATGTAAAAATTCTGGGTGTTTAATAGCAAGTACATATATATATACATACATATACATATATATATATAACTATATATGTGTATATATATTATAAAATACAAAAATTTTTGAAAATTTTACTTATAAAAGTTTGTGTATAAGAAGTAGTGTCTTATTTAGAATGCCTGTCACATTTGAACATAAAATGTGTGTGTGTGTGTGTGTATGCATAAAAGATACCCATTTTCAAATATGCTCTCCATTTATATTCTGCATTTCCCACACTGAGCTTAAACAGTGGTTTATCATTAAAGATTTAAATCTTGTGTAGAAATAAATATTAGCAGGCTCAGTAGGTCTCTTCTTACTGCAGGTTTGTTATTTATTTATTTATTTTTTAGGTTCTTAATATACCAGTTTATCTAGTTTAGAACTGGTAGTATAAAATTATTTTCCAAAGTTATATATGTGAAGGGAATGAGGGGAATTTATTTTCCTTGTTTGCCAAAATCAATTTTAGAAACATATTATATAATATATATTTTATATATAATGTACACACATATATATTATATAATATTATAGCTCAAGTTTCCAAATGACATAAAATGATGGTTATGAACTGGAGAAGTAAATATTAAATATATTCCTCATAGTAGTACTAAGATAGTATTAGAGTAGAGATTATGCTATTGTTTTCCCAAAGCTATTCTAAGCACTAAATAGCATCATTTTCAAATAAAATAACATTATATGTTTCTGTGGCTTCTAACCAATAACTATGTGTGAAAGCTAAGTCATTTAAAAATCTTATCTAAGTATAAATGACCATATTATAATTTACAATTTAAAACAGTATTGATTTTAATATTTTAAGAAATCATATAAAATAGATCAGTAATATAGAACTCATTATTTTTATTAATCTGTTATTGAATATCATAGAATATATATTTTCTCTGAATCCCCCAAAAATAAGTAAGCTAAATCTAAAATGCACCGGTTGGGTTGACTCACTTCAATTTTGTTTAATCACAAAAATTGCAAGAAGTTCAAGTTGATGTATACGGTTAGTAAAAATATTAAAAGTAAATTTAGAGATGGTTTTATTTAATCAGGTCTACCAATTCAGGAATCTCTTCCACCAACCCCTGGAACACTTGATTGAAAAAGTGGCCTCTACTAAGGGACCTCAGTGACTGGTGATATGATTTCTTACGAGATAGCCCCCAAATCATTGCCTCTTTAACACTTTGTGTTCAGTCTTATCAAGTATTGCTTTTACTAGAATATATTCTATGAGGGCAAGTATCATATCTAATTTATTTTTACTACCCAGAATATAGCATAGTTGTTGGATCATAAATTCTAACCCAGGTATTCAATAAAAATTTGAGCGCTTATATCTTGGGCTCGGTGCTATGTACCAAAATACAGCTGCGAATAAGGGAGACATTACATATGCTCATAACGCATATAACAATCAGATAACAATCTGTTAGTTTAGAGGGACATTGAGTAAATATTAAAAAGTGAGGTACCATGTAAGCAAATCATAGGCAACTTGCTTGTGTTGGAAATTACATTTAAACTGAGCCTCAATATATACATGGAGGCTACTCAGGTCAAAACGAAAAAGACCATTCCACATCTTGTGAGTAACTTGTGCAAAACCAGTAAGCAGGCAAAAAGCACGGTACATCCAAAAAAACACCCTTCCCTCCCTTTTGCCTACTAATAATGTCCATTGATTCCTGATATCTATTATTACAAATTTTTTCATGCAGTATTATTTCAAAATAGAAGTATTTCTCATTTGAAACATACCACAGATACAATTTTACTTCAATATGTGATGATCGTTATCAAAAACTGTTTTCTTGGGGCGCCTGGGTGGCGCAGTCGGTTAAGCGTCCGACTTCAGCCAGGTCACGATCTCGCAGTCCGTGAGTTCGAGCCCCCCGTCAGGCTCTGGGCTGATGGCTCGGAGCCTGGAGCCTGTTTCCGATTCTGTGTCTCCCTCTCTCTCTGCCCCTCCCCCATTCAAGCTCTGTCTCTCTCTGTCCCAAAAATAAGTAAACGTTGGAAAAAAAAATTAAAAAAAAAACTGTTTTCTTCACTATATCCTGGTCCCCTTCATGGTAGGAACAAGATCTATTTTAATTCACCACCACATATCCAATATTTAGTATTGTACTTTGCATATAATAGGTTCTTGTTAATATTGTTCAGGTGAAGAAGGGGAAAAAAAGGAAAGCAAATGTATAAAATTATATGACATGAAGCTTGGAGAGATGGGCCAGATCTGGGTTATGCAGGCCCTGGTTGGCCACATTTAAAATGCTGACTGTTTTCTTCAGGGTAAGTGAAACAAGTAAAACATTTTAATCAGTTGGATGACAAGATCAACCTTATTCACTACACTATGGAATATAGGCATACAAAACCAGAGGAAGAACAGGTAATTGGTTAATACTATAGACTGAGGGAAAAATAATGGGAACTTAGGAGGCAGTGGCTGACTTTGAGGGCTATTTAAAAAAATAAACATAGTGAATTATTGAAATGAAGTGAAAAGTGTGAGGCAGAGAGAGAGATACTGAGAATAATCAACGGAAGTCTCACTTCAAACCAAAGTGAAGGATGGCAGGCCCATCCCAGGTAGTGTGGTCCTCAGGAAAATAAATTCTATGGATATCCCATCTATATAAACAATTTGGTTTGAAAATTGAATGCGAAAGTCACAAGTCCATGTGAATAATGGATTTAGAATGATGTATAGAGAAGAGGTACTTTTGTCATGTTTAATTGTCCAATGCGTGTACAGAAAGACTCCATAGTATGGTCTCTGGTTGTTCAGTTCCAAGAGTCATTTTGTGTTCTTTCCTGCCAAATGTGCTAATTATATATCTCCTACTGAAGGAGAAAAGGTAGCAACACTGTTATTACATGTTGCTACGTGTCATGGCTCTTTGGAACCTTGTTTCATTGAGACACCATAGAACTTCTTACTTTTGCAATTTCCTCATACTATTATTTAATCCACATCATTATTTATGACACTGCATCATTCATCTTCCTGACTATGAATAACAACTTCCTGTGACCCTTTTCAAGGTTCTTCTTGTGCTTCTACTATGACGGCTACGAAAGCAAGTCTTACCCAGAGTAAGATGATGGTCCTACCCAGAGAAATGTAAGCAATAATTAGCTTTCTGATCAAATTAATTATACTACTCATATTTTATAGCATAAACAAGAAACAACACAGCTTCTAACCATATCTTAATGTCCTTGGCCTGGCATCATTGCATTTTTAGAATGTGATCTCCTTCCACAATGCCTGCAATCTTGCCTTGCACACTACCAGCAGAAAGGAGGGTGGAGGAGGATCTGTTGGAAGAGTGAGAAAAGCAATGCCCCATTTTTGCAAAGAATGCCCATCCCTTATCCAGCACTGTGTAAGACAGTTAAAGGAGAAGACTCATTAGCACATAGATCCAAACAGCCAGATGGTATGGTGGCAAACTGGTACAGATTCCTTAGAGGAGATAAGAGCATTGACCCCCTGCATGCTGCCTGACCCATGTGAAGGAGCCTGTGGAGGAAGTGGAAGTGACCACCCTGACTGTGAGTGGCTAAGAGTCACAAGGTACAGGACACTTGCCACCCCTCTAGCTATCAAGCAGCTATCAACGTGCTGTAGACTAGAGGCAGCACCACAGTTGAATTAAGCCAGGTGAGAAGCAACACCTGGGTCCACATATTCATGGCCTAAACTCAAGAATAGGTGACAGATCATCGTTACTCTGAGTCCTCTATTTAGGCTGGCATCAAACATGAAAGAGAGTCACCTTCAGATCAACATATCAGTACCATTCTGGCAGTCCAGTTTCAGCTGACCCCATGAAAGAAATACTACACTGGCCAGTAAGTGATTTGTTCACAAGACTTTCTTCTTGCAACTGAGTTTCTTATGGCATCTGGTCAAGTAGTGTTGGAGGTGGGAGGGTTAGAGAATATCTTAAAGGGAAGAAATATGACCTATAACTTGGCACCAGAGGAGAATCTTGTCTTGAAAATTTTGAGATAGGAACTTTTAAGTGATCAGGATCCATGCATGATGAGATCTAGTACAACAAGGTTCAAGCTTGGGAAATCCTATCCAAATGACACTGTTGACCAGAGACAGTCCCAAGCCATGTGAGGCCCTTTGAAAAATTAAAGATGATGATCCAAAATGTGGAACTCCCTCAGCAGTCAGACTTATAGAGGGCCCTGCTCATCTGGCTGGCTATGAGAGTGTTACAAAATGTTGATGCCATTTGCTGAAGTAAAGACTTTAGGGGAATCTGAGTAGATAAAATGGTGAGTTCACCTTCTGCATATGCAGCTGCTAAGGGAGCTATTGAAGGATAAATTAGATATATGAGTTTGGGGCTCAGATGTGGTATTATGTATAATATGTATATAATATTTTTCCTGTCTATCATCTATCTATCTATCTATCTATCTATCTATCTATCAACTATTTATCTAGTCCGTGAAAGAGCCTTGGATGTAAGTGAGGCTAGAAGAGAAATGACAGAGTACTAAACAAAGTCATTAGGATGCCTGGATGTCTCAGTCAGTTAAGTGTTCAACTCTTGATTTTGGCTCAGGTCATGATCACAAGGTCATGACTTCAAGCCCCACATCAGGCTCTGTGCTGAATGTGGCGCCTGCTTGGAATTCATTCATTCTCTCTCTCTCTCTCTCTCTCTCTCTCTCTCTCTCTCTCTCAAAATAAATAAACTTTAAAGAAAGTCCTTAAAAACCATAAATACTTATCTGGGATTGGTTAAGCCATCAAAGAATACAGTTATGGGATGACCATAGAAGAAGAAGAAAAAGAGAATAAAATGGAATATTTAGGAAACCAAGAGAAGAATAGCTTATAGAAAGAAGTGAAAATCTGTGTCGAGTCCTGCTGGGAGATCAAGTAGGATAAGAACAGAACATGTCTGTCAGTGGCATAGAGTTCTTATAACCTTAACAGGAGCAGAATTTCAATTAGACTAATGGTAGCAAAATCCATTTTGAAGTAGATTTTTAAAATAACTAGATTTAGAGATGATTACATCAAGACAAGTGTAGTTAACTTTTTTGTTTGGTGTTGAGAAGTGAAGAGAGAAAGGAAGGTACCAGAAGAGTGATTCATAGCTCAGAGCAACAATGAGACTTCAGGAAGACAGAACATATTCTAAGGCAAAAGAACATTTAGAATATTTAAATATTAAGAAAGAAGGGCCAAAAGACAAGAAGAGGTTCAAGATTTGGAATATGTTTCTTGAGAAGTTGAGAGAGTGCTGAATCCAGGACAAAAGAGCTACAAGTAACAGAACTGGTTATTGGGAGGGAGGATTCTTCTTTTTCAAAAAGAGAGATAGGGAAAGGAATGAGTGCAAATGTAAGAAATTTGGCTGATTTTTTTAAATTGGTGTAGTTTGGTTTTGTGGTTTCTATTGTCACTGTAACGTGTAAGGCAGGGGTAAGAGCGTGGACTGTGAGCAACTCTAAGTTATGAGATATAATCAAGAAACTTCGAAATAGTCACATCAGGAGATGGCTATTGAATTAAGAAATACTAGATTTCAGGGCTGAGCATTGAGATCTGTGTCTATCCCCTAGTGACTAGGAATTAAGGGTTAATCAATCTGCCTTTTTGAGTTGTTTTCTCCACTTGGCTCAGGGACCAAGATGCAAGCACTGAGATGAAGACTCACACCTGTCCAGGGCTGGTTCAGTTTGAGTTTCCAGAGGTTTGGCAAATGATGAATTGAGGTCAGGACCCATTTTTCTAAAATGATTGTGAAATGAAATATGTATAGCAGAATATGAAGGGATAGGGACAAGTAGAGGAGCCAAAGGGATGTTTAAGAGCAATAGTTATTTAAGATAGAAGGATAGGAGCTTGGGATTGAACATGACATAAATGGATTGGAGATTGAAAGATGGAATAATTTCAGCTTGAAATATGACTGAGCTTCAGGAAGCAGTGGTTCAGGTTGATTAGAGGATGGATGAACAAGGAACATGAAACTAGGTCTTAGGCAGCTCAACCTCTTCTTGAACATAACACTAACTCTAGAAATTCTGAAATTTAGGGTACCTAGGTGGCTCAGTCGGTTAAGCAGCTGACTTCGGCTCAGGTCATGATCTCACAGCTCAAAAGCTCCTGAGTTCGAGCCCCGTATTTGTCTCTGTGCTGACAGCTCAGATTCTGGAGCCTGATTCCAATTCTGTGTCTCCATCTCTCTCTGCCCCTCCCCTGCTCGTGTTCTCTCTTTTTATCTTTCAAAAATAAGTAAACATGAAAAAAATTAAAAAACAAAAGAAATTCTGAAATTCAATGAAGAATTCATTCATCAGATGTACCGGTATATTCATCAAAAAACATTATAAGTGCATAATTTTTCCCAGAAATCACCTAATATTTTTGAATTACCTATCCGTGTACTTGCTTCTCTCTATTAAGAGCAGTTTGGGATGCAAGGGAGATTACACATTTTATATTCATCGTTTGTCTTTTGAGTCTTTCCAAACATAGGATTAATATAATCATGTCTTTCTATCTCTGGCTTTACTCCAGACCTCAGAGAAATAAATTCATTTAATTAATATAATATTTAGTATTCATTGTAAGGCTTCTTTGAAAGTAGAAATAAATGATCCTTCATGGAGAGCTTGATTATGTTTAACCTAGCCTCAAAATATTAAGATGTATCAAATGTGTCACGTACATGAAAAAATACTCTTATAAAATAGATATTTAAATCAAGCTGTTGAAGAAGATAATTCACATTAGTTTTACAAAATCTATGATACTTGTTCTTATTTTAAAAAAATTAATTGCACAAGCAGTACATAAATATATTCTCACTATGAATAAATCACTAAAGAGAGTGATGTCAGCAAGTTGTTAGAATGGGAAATCCTAACCCCAGAAAAAAAGAGTTGACAATGATTTAAGTAAAACCTTTAGGAGAAAACCAGAATCCAGTTAGGAATTGACAGTGCCCCAGTTAAGCACAAAATTGACATCAGCTATACTGAAATGGAACGTAACAATTTAACTTTTACTGCATCAGCCCCTCCCCTAAGCTAGCACAGCACAGTGACATCTCAACACCTCCCTGCAGCAGAAGGAAAAGGATGGGTCAACATCCAAAGTCCCTGGCCTTTCAGTGAGATCCCTGAAGAGTGGCTTTCTGTCTCATTTCACACCGAGTGCTGAAAGAATTGGAATAGTCTGGAAGCTTGGGGCATTTAGGTGGATAAGCACCCTCGGGTGGCCTGCAACTCTGTGAGGTGTGAAAAAGATCCAGAACTGAGGCCTCTCCTCCTGGAGGGAGGGAGGGAGGGATCTAGTGTGACTCCAATGTCTTGGGCATTTCAGCGGGCAGCTTGAGGTGCTGGTTTCTGCCCTGCCTCACACAGAAAGCTAAAGAAACCAGAATACTCCAGATGACTGGGTTAGCAGGTAGCATGGCTCCGGGATAGAGAAAAAAGTACATAATTGAAGTTTATTTCTGAGGAGGGAGGGAGAAGAGTAAAGCACACCCCCAATGTCTGTGGTCTTTCAGTGCACCATCTGAGGAGCTGGTTTCTATCTCATTTCAGAGTGATGACAGAACTGACATCGTCAGTCACCAGAGGGAGCAAGAGATTATGAGCTACTGGAAAGAGCCATACCAAAATAACAAAACAAAACAAGATAAAACAAAAATGGACACCCAGGACAGAAAATAACTGAGGCCCAGAATCTTTAACCAAGCTCACTGATGAAGTTCTTTCCTGGCTAAAGACAGTCCATAAAATTGGGAGAGGGTGCTAGTCCTTTAGATGTGCACAGATCATCACAAGGCTAAAAAGAACATGCAGAATTATGCAAATCATAAAATCATGGAAATATAGTCAAAAAAACAAAATAAACCTTTAATAGCTGACCCTAAAGAGGTATGTATTTATAAGTTGTCAGACCAATAATTCAAAAAAAAAATTATTTAAAGCAGATCAATGAGTTACAAGAGAATACCAATAGATAACTAAATGAAATTAGAAAGACAATACATGAAAAACAAATGAGAATATTATGAAAGAGATAGAACAATAAAGAAGAATCAAACAAATTCTGCACCTGAAGAATAAATAAGTAAAAAAAAAAAAAAAAAAAAAAACTAAAAGGATTTCAACAACAAACAAGCCAGCAGAAGAAGTAATTAAGTTAAAAACAAGCGACTTGAAATTATTTAGTCATAGGAATACTGAGAAAGAAGAACAAGAAAAAATGAAGAAACCCTATGGGACTTAGACACATCAAGAGAATCAATATAAACATCATGGAAGTACCAGAAAGAAAAGAGAGAGGGAAGGAGGCAGAAAGCTTACAGTATAATAGTTAAAAACTTACTAAAACTGGGAAGACCAGACCATGAAGACCATGAAGCCCAAAGAATTCCAAATATGTTGAATTTCAGATGTCTATACCACATCACATTATAACCAAATTGTCAAAATTCAAGGAAAAAGAGAACTTTGAAAGCAACAAGTGAAAAATGACCCATCAAGCACAAGTGATCATCCATTAGACTATCAGCAGATTTCTCAACAGACCCTTTGCAAGTGAGGAAAGAGTAGGATGATATATTTAAAGTGCCTGGGAGGCGGGGTGTGGAAACAATGAAACCTCCAACCAAAAGCACTACCACTGACAAAATTATCCTTCAGAAATAAAGGAGATATAAACACTTGCAAAGGTAAACAAAAGCTGAGGAAGTTCATTACCACTAGGCCTACCTTACAAGAAATGCTAAAGGGAGTTCTTCAAGGTGAAAAGAAAGGATGTGAGACAGAAACACAAAAGCACATGAAAGTATGAAATTCATCCGTGGAAGTAAATATATAGACAAATGCAGAACACTGTGATGGTAATGGTTAAATTGCTTTTAATTCTAGTATAAAATATTAAAGATAAAGGTATGAAAAGTATAACTAAAAAAATGTTAAAAGATAGACAATTTGAGTGATTGTAAATTATGGTAACAATAACTTAAAGTGGGGAAGGGAAGTAAAATGCAGAGATTTTATATGCAATTGAAGTTAAATTGTTATCAGCTTCAAATAGACTTACACATATGATGTTTTATGTAAGCCTCTAGGTAGCCATGAAGAAAATACCTATAGTAGATACATAAGAGAAAAAGAAAGGAATCAAAGCTATAACAATGAAATAATCACAAAATAAGATAGCAAGAAAGGAAAAGATGGGCAAAGAACTAAAAAGAAACATTAAAAAATGGCAACAATAAATCCTTACTTATTAATCCTTATTTATTAATAGTAACTAAGCGCAAATGGATTAAAATCTCCAATTGAAAGTTACAGTAGCTGAATGGCAGTGGGGGTGGGGGAGACAAGATCAATTAAATGCTGTTTACAAAAGATTCACTTTGGAATAAAATACACACGTAGGTGGAAAGTGAAGGGATGGAAAAAGATATTTTGTGAAAATAGTAATCAAAAGACAGCAGAGGTGGCTATACTCAGATGAACTACACTTTAAGTCAAAAACTACCACACACACACACACACACACACACACACACACAAACTACCACAAGAGACAAAGAAAGTCACTATATAATGATTAAAGGGGCAATTCTCAAGAAAGATATAACATCAGAACACTTAAATATGTAAAGCCATCATTGGCAGACCTGACGGGAGGTATAGACAGCAATACAATAATAATAGGAGACTTCAGTGCCTTATTAATGCCCAATTTCAATAATGGATGGAACATGAAGACAGAAAATCAATAGGAAACAGACTTGAACATTATAGAACAAATGGACCTAATGGACATATATAGAACATTCCATCCAACAGCAGCAGAATATACGTTGTTTTCAAGCAGATATGAAACATCGGTCGGGACAGATAACATATTAGGTCACAAAACAAGTTTCAAGAAATTTAAGAACATTGAAATCATACCAAGTATCTTTTCTGACCACAATGGAATGAAAGTAGAAAAATCAATAACAGAAAGAAACTTGAAAATGCATAAATATGTGGACATTAAACAACAGACTCTTAAATAGTCGTTGAGTCAAGAATAACTCAAAATGGAAATGTCTCAAGGCAAGTGAAAATGAAAACATAACATACCAAAACTTATGGGATGCAGCAAAAGCAGTAGTAACTGGAAAGTTAATAGCAATAAACATCTAAATTAAAAAAAAAAAGAATAAAGATCTCCAACATAAAAAAAAGCCTAACTAGTTTTTTTTTTTTTCCTAGAGCTAGGAAAAAAACAAAACAAAAGAAATTAAGTCCAAATTTAGCAGAGGAGAGGTAATAACAAAGACTAGAGCAGAAATAAAATAGAAAGTAGAAAAATGGAAAAAAAAGGAATCAAGTGTTGTTGTTTTTTTTTTCAAAAGGTGAACAGATGGACAAATCCTCAGCTAGACTAAGCAAAAAGAGAGAAAAATGAGATAAATAAAATCAGAAATGAAAGAAAGAACATTACAAGTCATGACAAAAGGGGGGAAATCATGAAATTGCTATGAATAATTGCACACCAACAAATTGGATAGCCTAGACAAAATGGATAAAATGAGAAGAAATCAAGAGTCAGATGCTTAACCACCTGAGCCACTCAGGTGCCCCCAGCAACCCAGGATCTCAAAGAGACATATGCTCTTCCATGTTCATTGCAGCAATATGCACAATAGCCAAGATCTGGAAATAACCAATGACAGATGAATGGACAAAGTAAATGTGGTATATACATACAAAGGAATATTAATCACCCTTTAAAAAGAAGAATATTTTGATGCATGTGACAGTATGGATGAGCCTAGAGGCATTATGCTAAATGGAATAAGCCAGACACAGAAGGGCAAATATTGCATGATTCTACTTATATGACGTATATAATATAGTCAAAGTAATGGAAACAGAGTGCAGAATGGTGGTTGCCAGGGACTGGGGAAGAGGAGAAAGGAGAGTTGTTGTTCAACAGGTATAAAGTTTCTGTGATGCAAGGTGAATTAAGTTCTAGAGATCTGCTGTACAACATAGTGTCTATAACTATCAATACTGTATTGTGTACTTAACAGTTTGTTAAGTGAGTAGATACCATGTTGTATTCTTACCACAATAATAAACTAATAAATAAGTAAAATAAATTATACAAGATACAGTATATAAATATGAAATGTCATTCTTTAATAACAAAGTTAGTTCTTTGTTTTCCTGAGAAAAGATGATTCATTATCTAGCATTAGTGAAAGGGACTCATTTATCAGAAAATTCACCTCTTGTTAGTTAGCAGAGACATTTAACATATTATGAAAGAGTGTAACTTTTTTTCTATTTGCCATGTGTTTTGTCTCACAGGAACTGTAAATTTCTATTTCATTCATTCTGCTAAATGATAATAATCCTCCTTTGAATTTATATTTTCAAAAGAGTAGAGCATACTAATTTTACAGACTAAAAGTTCTTTCTAGTTCCAGGCTTGGAAATATCTCTTATGGTATGGTACAACCAGAATTGTTTGATAATTTTTGTTTACATAGAGGTAAGGAGATCCCAAAGACAAATGAGCAAATGGCCACGTGAGCAATATTCTTGAACGATGCTAACTTGGTTTTGAAGCAGGTATATTATCAGCGAGCAGATAAAACTGTGTAACAAGCCAATTTATCTTTAATGCTCCACTACTTTTCAGACATTTCCTCTCACTTTTAGAAACTTTCTTATTGATCATGTACTCTTAGTTCTTTCCTGGGAAGGATGACCATGCATAAAAGTACCCTGCACAGTTTAAACAGCTCTTCATGACCTAGGATTCTGGCTTCCTGCTTCCTACCCCCCAAAATCTCCACAATCATAGAGTAATGACCATCCCTCAATGTCTCATTCTTAGCTGTGAATAATGAATAGATGAACTTCACCAGTACATTGAAGAAAGACATCAAGATAACAGATGTAGATTACATCAGGCAGAAAAGGAAATAAGAAAGAGGGGTTGGAGGTAATTTAGAAATTAGAAGAAAACAAAATCCTTATTAATGTCCCCAAATAAGAAACACTGAACTTCCACAAAACAAGAACATGATATGATGAAAAAAGTTAGAGGATAACAAAGATTTCTTGGAAATTAAAAAAATATATAGATAAAATAAGTATAAAGATTGGAAGATAAGCTCAAGGAAATCCTAATGAAAATTTTTAAAGCATTAAAAATAGAAGACAGAAGAGAAAATAGAAAATATTAGAGAAAATTCCAGGCCCGGGGCTGCCCGCGTGGAAAACACAAATTATACAAGTGGTAAATTCTGGTTTGAATTGTCTGATTCTAAGTTGCCACAAAATTTCCAACGATGCCAATGGGGGAAGACTCTAGCTTATAAGGCCAAACATTTTCAACTTTCAAAATGCTGTAGATTCGAAGGGTGCCTGG
This sequence comes from Felis catus, assembly GCF_018350175.1. Lineage (NCBI taxonomy): Eukaryota > Metazoa > Chordata > Mammalia > Carnivora > Felidae > Felis > Felis catus. The sequence goes on along the minus strand of NC_058371.1, from coordinate 56,589,514 downwards.
GTGGCTCACTCACTCAGCATTCGACGTTAGCTCAGGTCATGATGTCACAGTTCATGGGTTCAAGTCCCATGTTGGGCTCTGTGGTTCAGATTTGGTGTCTCCCTCTCTCTCTGCCCCTCCCCTGCTCTCTGTCTCTCTGTCTCTCTGTCTCTCTGTCTCTCTCTCAAAAGTGAACAAACATTAAAAAAAAATTAAATAATACAGCAAAATAGTTTGGATTTGAAAAACATAAAATGATCCTGAAAGTCCGTGGAGGAGATAAGAGAATAGTAAAGCAGATCACATACAAAGAGGCAGGAATTAAATGGCATCACATTTTTAACAACAAATGCTTTAAAACAAGTGATGTTCTAAAGATTTTGAAGAAAAAGTATTAAGTATAATTCTGCATTCAAGTAATTAATCCAAGTTCAGGCAGAATCCAAATATTATCAGAAATTTCATGGGCTATTTCTATCTCCTTTTAACCCATTCTGATGAAGCTGCTGGTGGATGTGCTGCCATAAAACAAAAGGAGGTAAATAGCCCAGGTTGAAACAGGGTGACACAGAACTCCAGGAACTATAACCCAAGAGACAAAAAGAAAACATAATTATAGACATAAGATTATGTTATCTGTTATAATATTATATTATTATATATGTTTGTTATATTATGCCATATAATTATGTTATATTATTAGCATCTATAAAACACTAGTTATGCTTATGAAATATTAGCTAGTACAATTTGAAAAATAAAGATATAGGTCCATGGAAAAATGTGAGAAGAAACTGCTCAATTTTTTTCCCCTAGACAACAGAATTGGAATACATAAGTATTAATATGCAAATATTTTGATAAAATGAAAATGCAAATGCCTATCATATTCAAGTAAAATAACTAAGAATTAAAATTAAGGAACTAGATAAAAATAAATGTAAAAGTTCAAAAAGAAGCTGATAAAAGTAAGAATTATTAATTAGGAAAAGATAGAAAACAGAACAAAGTTCAGATTTCATTATTGAAACCAAAGCTGTTTTCTCTGAAAACATCAATAAACTAAACCCTTGTTTGGCAAATTTTAATCAAGAAAAAGGTATGATACAAATATAAAACTATTGAAATGGGAGCAGGGATTAAACAATGTAATGAAGAAAAAAAGAACAAATTACAATAACATGAAATAAAACTCTTTGTCAAAACATTTGAAAATATAGATGAAACGGATGAATTTTAATACGTTAAACCGCATCAAAATTACCTCGAGGTTATATCTGAGTATTTCAATGACTACAAAAGAAATTTAAACAGTGATCCAACCTAAAGGAGCACCCCAAGGGAGTTTACTTGGAAAATTCTCTCGGCTCTTCAAAATTTGTTTACAACAGGGACACAGGTTTTCAGGGCATTTCTTTCATTTCACTTTTATCTTTCTTTTTCCCTCTCTTTTGGTTCTCCCTTCTCCTTTGCTCACCTTCCACTGGATCATACCTCCCGATTGTTAAAATCTGCTGAATCGTTGCCATATATAAGACAGACAGATAATGAGAGAAAATAGGGCTTGTTTATTCATTTATCCGTTTATTCATTTATTCAGTAAGTATTTTTCTTTTCGTGATTGGAGTGTGTGTGTGTGTGTGTGTGTGTGTGTGTGTGCACTGCACAGGGCTTTGAAAAGGAGAAGAACCAGATCTAATGATTTCTGTCCACCTACCTCAAGCTTCATTCTGAAAGGTGAATTATGTCCTAAGTGGCATTAGCCTTGGGCAGCTTAGTAGGTAGACAGTAGCTACCTGGGGGGTGAGAAAGCCTGTAGAGGGCAGAGCTCCATGGGCATTTGCTCCCGGTAGTCCAGGCAGAAAACAAGATTATTAATATGAGATAAAATTATGTTAAAGATAATAAGAGATTCGTTCATGCTTTCAGATTACACTATGTTCAAAGCTAAAAGAAATGGCTTCAGCTTCTTTTATTCAGGGCATGTTAAATAAAAACGCTTTGTTGCAATTTGATGATACTGTCCCCAGAACTTCGAAGATCATTTCCTTGGGAAGAAGTGGAGTTTATTTTCAACATGTGTAAAAGGACGGTGTGATATCCTTGTTGTTTTTAACATAATGAAAAGAAACCCCTTTACATTTTTCAGTGTGGGAAAACACATGCCAGATTCTCAGCAACTTGTTTGTGAAAAGCTTACACCTACGTTCTTTTAGCACTTCTCCCTTATTTTTGGTCATTACATTTGCAGATATGAGTCAGAAGTCTATATCATCTGGGGAAGAGGAAAATAGGAATGATTCTTTTATGTGTGGGTGTGACTTTCCAAATTGTGCACAAATGACCCAAGCAGGAAGAAGAAGTGCTAAAAATAAGAAACAGTAACAATAATTGAAAAGCAGCAAACCTTAAACTGTTATGATCTGCATTTTCACACTACAAAAAGCTAAATAGGTAATATGTTATAAATATGCTGCAGCTGAAAATGTATCCAATAGCCTGATATCACTTTAATGGTGTGTTCTCATAGGCATCTGAGTTGTTCTCTCTTTTCCAAATGGGCTACCTTCATGTTGTGTCACTACAATACCTAAAGGACCTTCTCCACAGTATCTTGTAATAAATGCTAAAGTGAGCTCCTGGGACTATACTTGTCACAGAGTTGTAGTATTTGTTGCTGCTGTTTGCTTTCTCTGTTTAAAATATCTCATAGAAATAACTTTTAACATTCTAGTGTCTTTTCCATGCTAGTTATTATGTACCTGCGGTGATTAACAAGATAATCCATACTAATTCATTGCTGACCTGCATTTTCCTGCTCTAGCGTACATCCAAAATAGAAATAAACATTAGACACTCTGACATGAGCACTACATTCAGATCATTTAAAATACAGAATTAAAATTTTCAATTTCAGGGGTGCTTGGGTGGCTGAGTCGGTTGGGCATTGGACTTTGGCTGAGGTTATGATCTCGTGGCTCGTGAGTTTGAGCCCTACATGGAACTCTCCTCTGTCAGCACAGAGCCTGCTTCTGGTCCTGTCTCCTTTTCTCTCTGCCCCTCCCCCACTCTCTCTCTTTCTCAAAAATAAACATTTTTTTTTCAATTTCATCTAATGGAATCTAACTTTGACAAAAATTATAAGGATTTTTGTTACACTGAATTAAATACTGATTTTATTTAGAAAAATAATACTGCCTTCTCTCCCACTTTCATTCTGATATGTAATTTGAGGAACATATGAAAGCTCAAGATTTCACATAACTTATAGACACTCATGGATATGTGTCCCATATGAATACATGGATGCCATCCATATTATGGGTATGGAAAAAATGTTCAGAATGACCTTATGAAAGGATAAGGTTAGCACGCAAAATAAGAATTGTCTAGATAATGTGTGAATGGACACGATCTCAACCACAGTGTCCCTCTTCTTTCCCCTGAATGTGTTTGTGATAGATGACATTACTTAACATTTTAGCGTGTAAGAACCTTAGGTATTTTTTTAGTAAATGTTTCTATATACCTGTAAATAATATTTGAGAATGTGTATCAGGATTTTTTATTTCTTTTTTCTATCACTGGCTTCTCTCTGACTTTGGGCAAAATATTTTATTTAGTTACTGTCATGGTTACTTATGGGTTATTAACTAAGGTTAATCTGAACATTTCAGGATGATGGTAAGGATCTAACACTATATTTAATATTATTAAAATCCGACTTGTGCTTGGCATGGATGTGATGATTGATGTGCATCAGAATTCAGTCTAAATCACAGGTAAAATGAAATAGCTCCCAGGTGTTTGATTTGTTCCTTCTGACCATCTTAGTGATTGATGCAGATAACTACATGATCACTGGCACCTGAAATAAGTATTGATCTTCAAGATGTCTGAAAGGAACAGATGAGTTATCACAAGTCTCTTGACAGTTTGGACTAAAAAAAAAAAGACTTTGACAAGTTTGAAGGCATTGATATTTTTCTCTGGATCAACTCTACCTCTAAATATTATAAAATGGCAATTGCCTTCCTCCCTTCTAAATACCTGAATTTATGACAGACTATGGTAGACTAAATAAAAGAAATCATAAATAAATACTATTCTAATGCAAGAAATAAGAACCTCCTTTTGAAACTTAAAAATAGTTGGGAGAAAATAAGCACCATGATAGGGGAAAAAATGACACTGGAAATGGAGACAAAGTATGTAAGTGCAAGCCCTCTGTTGTGAATTTATTAAATTAACATTTATTAAATGGAACACAGGTTGCCAGATGGTGAACCATCGTTCAACAACAGATTGCAGGAGGAATTGAAATAGAAGAGTTTATTATTCACAGGCTCACTAGAGGCCACAAGGTAGGACCAAGGCAGAGTGCAGACAGAGAGGTTGCCAGTCCAATGGTGATAGCCAGTCCCAACAAGAGGAATCAAAATGGCTCTTTTGGCACATAAGCAGGCATCTCTTGCAGAGGGGTGCTGGGAGGGTGAAGGTTGGACTGGAATATTAAAGACGATGTTGCAATAATAGAGGTCATCTACATGAAGACGTTGCAGACACAGCTGGATCAAGTGGACCCTCTCCTGGTCCTTTGAATCAGAACCACAATAGAATATGAATGAGACATTATTAATCATTAAGGGGGAATGAGTTTACAGGGCGAGGACAGGTATAGCTGTTAGACTCTAGGAAGTACACCGTGGGAAGTTAACTTTTTTAATACTCACCCACAGGGTGCCCCGTTTGGGTTCTAGACTGAAGGTTTGGTCTAGCCTAAATCAGGTTCGTAGTCCTTTGGAGGGAATTGGTACAAAGGGCTGATCACTAGAAAGAGCTGAGAGATACCTTGTGACATGAGGCTGTAGGTCTGGCCCTGCATTTGTGACAGATAAAACATCATTTTACTTGAAAGGCCTGGGATGCTACCTCATAAATTTGTATGAATGCATTTGTCATGTTGGATCTGGTCCACTTGGTGATATGGGGTAGAGTCGTGGTGTGCAATAGGGAGGAGCTTGCAGATTAGATATGAAGAGGAAAGGAGATAGCATTTCAGATATGGAGGATGTGATGGTGGTTGGGAGTAAGTAACAAAGGAAGTAGGGTCCATCATAGATTTGTCAGGTGGAGAGCATTAACTGTAATCTGGTACATTGAACAGCAAACAGCACTGAGAGGTCCTTGATGGCGAGGTCTAGGCAGGCCAACCAGCGGTGTTGTGAGGAAGTTCCTCATCGTGTCAGTGTGGGTTAGAGTATGCTGTATGGCTTGCCATAAAGGTGAAATGATATTCAGTGCTGCCAAATAGTCGGCAGGAAACGTACAGTCTTGCAAGCTTTTTTATAGATGCAAGTTTCATGAGGCAAGCAGTTTGCTATTTCAGAAAAATAGTGCTGTACAGGGTCCCCAGAATCAAATACACTGGAGGCACTTTTCCAGCTCAGCCTGAAGTCTGTAGGTTGCCACAGTCACTGACTTCCTGGTGCAGAGGTGATCTGGGAGGGGACAGTCCTCATATCCAGTGAGATCAGAGTGCATTTTCTCCTTTTATGGAGCCAGTCGTCACTTTAAAAACCTGGTCTCAATCTCTTGTCCACCTACAAATCCAGTCTGAGATAACTTAATGTTGATCTCTGTGTACAGCAGCCTCCATTAACCAAGCCCATAGCATTCACCCAGGGAGAAACTGCCCCAAAGATCAAATTCAAAGTGAAGGTGAGGTTGCTCTTAAAATTAACTACGTTTAATTCAAATCTTTACATTGTGTCATCCCTCTTTCTATTCAGCAACCCTGCCTTATTTTCAAGTGCACATTTTGGAAATGAAACATTTTCTAGGTAATCAAAATTATTACAATGATTTCGCGGTTATTGAACCTTTCAGTTTTTTGTTAAAGAAGGAAACCCTGTACTTTGCATACCTCTGGATATTATTTCCATTAAATTGCTATAAAAGCAAAGATAACCTTTTACATGTTACTACATTTATATTTGTATGATAGTTGCAGTCATCCTTTAAAGGACTTTTTTTCATTTATATCTATCGATTCCTATGTATCATTAATATAATAATTTATTTTTCAAATACTTTCAAATATCATAACATGACATGCTTATCACTAAAAAATATTTAGAACTTTTTTTCTTTTTTTAATTTTTTAAATGTTTTTCTTAATTTTATTTTTGAGAGAGAGAGACAGAGTGTGAAGGGAGGAGGGGCAGAGAGAGAGGAAGACAAAGAATTCAAAGCAAGCTCCAGGCTCTGAGCTGTCAGCACAGAGCCTGACACAGGGCTCTAACTCACAGACTGTGAGATCATGACCTGAGTTAGTCAGATGCTTAACCAACAGAGCCACCCAGGCGCCCCAGAACTTTTTTTTTTTCTTTTTGAGATGTAGTTGACATACAATGTTATGTTAGTTTCAGGTGTACAACATAGTGATTCCACAATTCCATACATTACTCAGTGCTCATCACAGAAAGTGTAGCCCCCTGTCACCCTATAGCATTATTACAATATTACTGGCTGTATTCCCTATAGTGTACTTTCCATCTAATATCAATTTTTTGAGATAAACACATACCCAAACTGGATTCCTAAACACTCAGTTCAGTAACAGAACTTCACTGGTAGAAAAGTAAATATTGGGAACTAAGCAATAAAAAATCTCTTAATTTTCAGTGTAAAATACACTACTTATTTAAATGTCCTTACGTAAGCTCTACAGTAAGTTTTAAAGAACTGGCCAAGAGAAAGACTCTTCAGAAGAAATAAATTAAAAATTTCACACATGACTCTAAAACTAATTGGGAGGACAAATAGGAAGTGAACATAGATATAACTTCTTAATAGATTTATATGTAGGGACTTTACAAATGGAAATTTTCCATGTATTTCCTCTTGTTTTCGACCCATGAAGGGAACTCTATCCTAAGAATACAAAAGTTTAAAAAAAAAAAGGAATTACACTGGGGGACTCTCCATCAGCATAAATGACATGACTAGTTATGAATAGCAAAATATACTTCATTTATCTGGGGACATCAGTGAATAAGTTAGTGAAGGCAAATTAATTTTCACACAACTCAGCTTTGTTTTTTTAGAGACTTTCTTAATGTTAACCCCTTTGGGCAGTATCATTTTAAAGTGTATTACATCTTCCTTTCCTTTTCAAAAAACGTTTATGCAAGTAACCATCTTGAAGACTCATCATCAATATGATAATAATTACCACGAATATTATAATCAGCATGTTGATAAATGGTATTTTAATTTCTGTTATTATAGTAGTAACCCATGGTATGACTGGTACATATAAAATGCAAAAATTAATTAATTAATACACTTTTTTCAGTTGCTGAATACTAATGAAAATGCAGATAAGAAAAGCAATATAATGTTGCAGTTTTTAAAAAGAAGAAATTTGAAAGTGAATAAACTGTCTAACATAGTCATTACGAAGACTACATTTAGCTTGAAATTATTTTAAGAGTAGGAATGGAAAGGCAACTCCAAAAATTATTTCTAGACAGGAAATGATATATTTTAAGATATGAGAAAGAAGTTTAAGTTGCGTTTTTATAGACAAATAGAACTGAAAAGACCCCTTAATTATCTAATTACATTCCCTCATTCTACAAATAAGCTGTCTATAACCATGCAGGTTATGTACATTTTAGGTATTTTATGCAGCTAGCTCGTTACCTCTTGCAGGTCTCTTTTCTTAGCAGAAATGAAATTGAAATTCATGTTTTCAAAAACATTTGAATCATTTGATAGCATCATGTTACTCATTTTCTGATGCCGAGGTGTTTGTATTGATCAATGTAGTTTTCCATTCAGTTTTCTTTTATGACCAAAGTAATTTGAAGCAGCTAATCAAAGTTAGATATTGTAGTTTGGGATGAGACAAAAATAATACAGGCCACAACTGAGGAATGAATTTTGTTGTTAATTCTCTGAAGGGTTTTTTTTCACAATGCATGAAAGTATTTTATCTATGGAGACTGAAAACTATGTGAGTTAAAATTACCTTATAATGACAAAATGGGAATTAATAAACTTTATTTTACTCAGCTGTAATAGAGGTTGCATACTTTTAGTTGTGTTTTGTGTGTTTTTCTGTTTTGGTCTTTTACATTTGCCTAAATTAATAAATAATACAAGACATGTATTTGTAATTATTATTTAACCCCAGTAGGTATGTGAAAGCATATGTATCACTTACATATATTTAATGTATTATATTGGAAATTCATATTTTTGTCATAAAAACTGTTCTAATTTTATCTGAATGAAAAAATTGGCTATGAGGATATAGAGGGAAACTGAGAAAAAGAGAGAGAGTGTGTGTGCATGCATGTGTATGTATGCGCATGTGTGTGCATGTGCAGAGAGAGAGATTGATATAGTCAGGGGACAGTGAGAGTCTCAGAGAGTCAGAGTCAAAAGTAGTTTTTCTTATACCAGGGTGATGTGCTTCTTAACAACCTGTTATTTATAAGTACCATGTCTTTTATCCCGTATACAAATTATTGTAAAAATATCATCTTCAGAAGTTAGACTATCATCTAATTTAACTTGGAGGATGAGCCCTTTTAGCAGAACATGATAAAAGCTTCTTTAATTCATATGTTAGCCCCAAACCAAGTGGACATGACAATAAATACGATGTCATAAAACCGTGCATAATTGTGAATAATCTTGAAAAGAGCTTTAAATAATATAAGTAACCATACCTTAGGTGTTTTCCCCCATTTTATTTTTTTAAGCCATGGATGATATAAATAGCAATCAGTTAAGAACAGTAATTTAGAAAATCATCTGTGGCTATTGATTAAATTCAAAAGAACGTCAATTTTCAGTCTAGACATTTGTCCTGAGTACAGTCAAGGTTTGATTTTAAAATGTTTTATCCATATCATGAGATTAGTGATAGTACTATTGAATGGATACATTTTGAACAAATTATATACTGAATCTTATTTATTTTGCATGTCTATACATAAACAGATGGGAAAAAACTGTGCAATAGCTAGAATCTTGACCTTGAAAAATAATCAAGTTATTTAAGTGGATTCCAGAGATTTTTGGAAAATAAATTTGAAGGTAGTTTATAAAACAAGTGTACTACTATATGGCTTAGAAAATGGAGAAGTGCTTGTTAGAAACACGGCTGAAATGTGTTGCCTAAATCATTACTTTGTAGCTTATAAGGATTATCTCCGGATGCCTTGAAGTGTATTGAAAATAGAAAGCAAATTTTAAAATAATTGTTATTCTTGGGGCACCTGGCTGGCTCACTCAGTAAAGCCTGTGACTCTTGATCTCAAAGTTGTAAGTTCAAGTCCCACGTTGGGTGTAGAGACCACTTAAAAAAAAAACTTAAAATAATTCCCATTTTTTAATGTTTATTTATTTTTGAGAGAGAGACAGAACATGAGCAGGGGATGGGCAGAGAGGTAGACACAGAACGTGAAGTAAGCTCCAGGCTCCAGGCTCTGAGCTGTCAGCACAGACAGAAGTGTCGACGCAAGACTCAAACTCACAAACCCCAAGATCATGACCTGAGCTGAAGTCTGATGCTTAACTGACTGAGCCACCCAGGTGCCTCTAGTTCTCATTTTTTTTTTGGTGCATTTTCAAAAAAGAAAATATATTCACACATATACTTTTAAATGTAAAATATATTACCAACACTTGGAGATATGTTAAAGAGGCAAATAACTGTATATGTGTGAATATTTTCTAGTTGGAATTTTCATATTCTGTAACTTCTGATAGGCTAGGTGTCCATATAGAGAGTAGATGTGAATCAGAGTTCCTAATTAACTAGGTCATTAGATGCTCAGGATGCTGCAATCCAACCACAAGTCCCTATCTGCTGAATAGGCATTTCCTACCATAGTGTGTTCATGTAGAACTCCATAGGATAAAGGCAGCATGGCGTGTTGGATGCTTGATGTGATCAGAAACACAGAGCCGACTTATTTTCTATGTGCTTTCTAATAATGACTGCACCAATGTATTGGTGTTTCAATGGACAAGGGTTTGCTGTGTGTCTTGGTGCATTGGCACTTACTGGTAGAAGTTGTTATGTTGTTTAAGAAGACGACTTAGACTAGGTGTTCTCTAGATAGAACAGTTTCTCAAAAGTGAACATATAAGCTCTTACTATTGCTAATAGGGTATTGATGTGTATTGCAGCCCAGTGAATTCTTATGAAATCCTAAAAGCAGAACAAAGCAGAATGTAAACAAAAACTTATTGGTGGAATCTGGTCATTTGGTAATTATCTGAAAGGAAACTCCGCACTCTCTAAATTCTGTGAATATATGTGTTAATTATATTTATGTAATATCTCTTGAGCAATTACAACATGCTGGGCACTGCTTTATCCACTGGGAATGTAACAGTGAGCAAACTTTCAGAAAGCCCAGAATCTCTAATAATCAATCCCCTGCAAAGGCTACCCATCATATTTTGAATGAAATTCAGTGATTCCATAGCATACCTTACAAAATCCACATCATGTGCTCCTTCTCCATCTCTCTGTCTCATTTCCATCTCCTTCCTTCTGCTACCTTTCTCCTCTCCAGCTTCTTCCAATATAGTACAACTTCAAGAATTTCCATTTTCTGTTGACAAAATAGTCTACAATTGTTATTTGTCTCATGTTCTTGCCTTATTTCAATTTTCTTTTGAGTGCTACTTCCTACCAAAAGACTCTTTTGTCATCTGTATCACAATACTTTGTTTATTTTCATCAGTGCACTCAATTACACCTAACATTTTATGTATTTGTGAATAGATGATAGGCAGATAGATAGAGACAAACTTTCTTACTTCCTCCACTAATATGAAATCTTTATGACATAGAGACAGTGTCGATTTTGTTCACACTCTATTCCCAGCATTAAGAACAGTGCATGATAGGGGCGCCTAGGTGGCTCAGTCGGTTGAGCATCTGACCTCAGCTCAGGTCACGATCTCGTGGTCCGTGAGTGCAAGCCCCGCATCAGGGTCTCTGCTGACAGCTCAGAGCCTGGAGCCTGCTTTAGATACCGTGTCTCCCTCTCTCTCTCTGCCCCTCTGCCATTCGTGCTCTGTCTCTCTCTCTCAAAAACTAAATAAACATAAAAAATTTGAAAAGAACAGTGCATGATAAATAAAATGTTCTCAGTTAAAATGCTATTGAAATGAATTTACACATATTTAATTTCAACATAATTTGTATTGAATATCCAGTGTTATGAGATGATCTAATACGTGAACTTAACCCAGCTTGAGTGGCAAAGTAAAGTGACATGTAATTGAAAGAACTACAAGTGATTTGTAATTAATGAGAGGATATGTTGGGCAAAAAGATGGAGCCACAGGTCTGTAGCTATGAGAAGTGGAAAATGACTAGGGAATATTAAGAAGGGGTTTTGATGAGACTGGATAAGTGGTATACTGGTAAGAGTTTATAAATGGCTTTCTGTGTAAAAAGGTCTGATACATAGTATTTGCTAATTTATGAGGCATAAATCCTTCAACCAGGATTTCAAGCTACCAGTGTGACATCACTGAATGCAGGGTTGGGTAAGTACATTAGTAGGATATCATTGTATATTTCCAGCATACAGTAAGTAGAGAAGGAAGTCAGTACATATATATATATATATATATATATATATATATATATATATATATAAATTTTAATCTTTCTGTGACTCAATTAAATGGCAAGATCCAGGCACACCTGGGCAGCTCAGTTGTTAAGCATCTGACTTCAGCTCAGGTCATGATCTTGTAGTTCATGAGTTTGAGCCCCGCATCGTGCTCTCTTGCTCTCTGCTGACAGCTCAGAGCTTGGAGCCTGCTTCAAATTCTGTGTCTCCCTCTCTCTGCCCCTCCCCCACTCAGTGCTCTCTCTCTCTCTCTCTCTCTCTCTCTCTCTCTCTCTCTCTCAAAAATATATAAATATTAAAAAAAATTTTTAAACAGAAAGAGACGCCTGGAATATCTGTAATCACTTTACCCGTCACATGTGAGATCTGCATGGAATGAATAACCAAAACCTACACCTATCTAAACAGTGTTAGAAGAAGTATTTCTCAAAGATGGGCAATCAAAATTACTTAAGTGCATTTGAACCTTGATTTGCCATCTCCTCCATATGTAATTATATGAAAATCACTGTCTCAGAAGAAAATCCTTTAGGAAAACAAAGAATATACTCATATAGCTAAGAATTGGCTAATTGAAATACAAAAGAAAGAAAAAAAAAATCAAGACTCCACAGAATGCATTGCCACTAGTAATTATTAAATACCTTATTTCTAGAAAAGCCTCTAGACTAATTATTATATCCATTTTTAGTTAATCAAAATCATTTCTTTTTTAAGGATGGAGTTTGAATTATACAAGAAAAAGATTAGCACATTCACACTGTAAAATATCAAATAATACAAAATATATAATGTAAATATAAAAGCCCCGTGTTATTATCTCAATGGCTTCAATTCTACCTCCCTTCTTCAAGATAAACAAAAGCTATAATTTCTGTGAGTCCCCTTCTTGACCTTATTTGGTCTATTTATATGTCTTTGTGTGCCTATATATAAAGCACTTTTTCCATTTCACATACAAATTCAGGAATCAACTTATTCTGTTTAATTGTTACATTATATTACATCCTGCAAACGTAGCTTCTCAAAGAATGTCCAGATGGCTGTCATTAGAGCTCCCTACAGCTTTTTTATCTATTGCCTTAGAATTTGGCATTTCCCAGGATTCATTCACTTTTTATAACAATCTCATCTAAATATACATTGGCTTCCTCCAACAGTTTGAAACAATCTGCTTTTTCAGGATTTCTCTTCTTTTCACAATATTTGGTCTTCTAATGACCTTCATTAATTAGGGCTCTTTGATTACCAGCAGCAGAAGCTGATTCTAATTAAGTAAAAGGCATTTATTGAAAGATAGTGAGCCTTCACAGAATAGACATGAGACTGGGAAAATAGGCTTGGAAGCAGACAAGTGCAAAGCGAGTGCAAACAACGTGACCACTGCCTTTGGGATGAATAGTCCTGAAATGATTCCTTTGTCCTGAAGATGTGTCCTGAGAAGGCACAGCATTAGAGCCATTGGCAGGTATCTGCTTTCAAAAAATTATCATAAAAATGAGCGAAATAAATTATTCACATACAAATAAAGTAATAAAAGATTGTGTGTCTGAAAATGTCAATCACAGATCTGAAATTCACACTCTCATTATATATAATCCTGGAGTCGATTTCTCTTTGTCATATTGTTAACAGGATGTATAGCCTCAAAAGGTGGAAAAAAATGTAGCACTTTATTACCTAACTATCCATGAATTACATTTCTTTTGGAATTCTGATTAAGATTCATGATTAGGAATTATTTTCTAAAGATTGATACCAGATGATGAAAACCAAAATGAAACTGTATATAAATTATTCTTTGTTGTTTTCTTTTACACCATGTATTCAGATTATTACATGCGCTGAATTGTGTGTTTCTTGTAAAGAAAATGCCCAATTCTTCTTTGAATAGCACACATTTTTAAGAGTGGCTAATATCTAAAAGGAGTTCAACACAATGGTATTAAATAAAACCTTAATATGGAGAAAACCTTGTTTTTTCATTTCAAAATATTCCCTAGGCATCAACAAAAGTGGACAGGTATGTATTTACTTTCTTTTTGTTTAAAAGTGAGATATACTAGCTTATGTACTATGTGAAATCTTCTGGTGGCTTACCAATTTCAAATTAAAGTGAAATTCCATTTCACAATGATTGATGGATATTTGCCACATTTAAGCATCTGATTTTTTTTAATAAGGACACAAGGGCATTTCTTATTTGGAGTCATAAAATTGTTCATTGTATATGTTGAAAATAGACAATATTTGTTAACTGAGTACTTATAAGTAACTATGTAAAGAATATTCTCATTTCAGAAAGTCATGATAAAACTACAAAAAACTGTTTCCATCTCTATTTCTAGCAGCTTAATATGTGTGTTCTGCTATTAAATTGTCTACATCATAAGAAGTGGTAATGAATGAATGTTTCTTCTTAGCTTTTCTACTCCCCCCATGAGCTAAAGAAGATTTTGAGTTGTTGTTTCTCTTTTCCTTCTTTCTATTTTCTCTGGAGATTAAACAATACCAGTGATTTTTTTCTGAATATAAAAGCAGAAGAATGGGGCTATAACAAAGAAGTAAGAGGAGGGGTGTGGGCCAGGGCTAGAACTAGAGCTGAATAAATGGAAACTAAATAAATGGATTTTGAACTCCCCTTCATTGTACCCCAAAACAAACTTAAAGACTTAAGATAATTGCAGGGGTTTAAAAATTATAGCGCTATGTATTTACAGCCTATATTTAGCCTATCCCAAGCTCTGAGAAACAACAAAAAACCTTCTGACTTTATAAATGTTGAAAAAAACACAACCCTTTAAATCACTATTCTTTTTGATTCATGATAAAGTATAGCCTTATCACTTGAAACATAGACAATAGGATGTATGTTGAACTCTAAAAACAATATCTCAAAAAGTTCTGGTAGAATGACTGATTCACACAAGATATAAAAGCATCAGAAGTTAAAACAAATAATTCTGAAGTTAGTCTTGCTTGTGTCATGTTGTAGATTTGTGTTGGCAAGACAGAATCAATTTTATTAAGCCTGTTATGCCATTCTTTTGCACTTTTACTCAGAAATATATATGCTCTGAAAATGAAAATGATGCTTTTACTTTTGTCTAAAGGTGTATTTGTAGATCCCAACATGAGGAATCCCTATCAGGCCTCACATAATATCTTTGGGCTCCTCCAGTAATGATTTGAAAGGCATTCTGATCATCACACCCTCACTTTTCACATATACAATTACTTATAATTAATAGAAATGTCATATTTTATTTTTTTAAGTTTATTTATTTGTTTTGAGAAAGAGCAAGAGAGGGGCAGAGATAGAGGGAGAGATTCTCAAACAGGTTCCATGCTGTCAGCACAGAACCCAACACAGGGCTCAATCTCATCAACCGTGAGACCATGACCTGAGCAGAGATCAAGAATCAGAGCTTAACTGACTGAGCTATTCAGGTGCCCCTATTAATGCCATATTTTATATTTTAAATGGCATTGCTATCCATTAACTTTTGGACAACCGAATACATAATCTTAGCTTGTTCAAATGGACGAAATCCGGTACAGTTTAAAATATATTATTGACTGATAAGTACATTTCCAAGCAAAGTGGGTATTACAATTTTATTATAAAAAGATACATAGACTACCATTTTCCAGTATGGCGTATATTATAATTCTAACAATATGTAAAAAAATTGAAAAAACTGCAAAATCAACAACTCCTCTTAGAATCCTAAGTGAGTTTTCATTTTATGTTTTCATACACAATCAGAGAGTATGTTAAAACTTTTTTTCATAATCAAATAAGAAACAATACTATTGATGCTGTAACTCATTCTCTAGGATTTCAGCCAACTTCTGCTATTGGCAATAATATATATTAAATTTTGATACCAAAAATTATGAGTACTGACCTTGCTTTAAGGAGTTCTTCATAATCTCTAATAGCTATTATATTTGGAACTTGAGAAACCCATATGTAACATTAATTGCTATTATTAGCTTTTTCTCTCTGTAGTTCTAATTCCCTGATTGTAATTATAATTATTCCTGTGTCTGTGTGGAGGGATCAGAAGTCAGAAGATATGTTTTCTTATTCTAGTTGGAGGCCAAAGTGTTAACCTTTCCTTCTTTACTAATAAAGGCCCTGAGGTTTATGTTGAAAACAGTATTCACAGATGAAAAGACAAAGTCAAGTTTTTTAACCTTATGTGTTCTGTATTTCTATGTAAAATAAGACATTATTCACTCTGTTTTATAAAATAAAACTCAGGAGAGAATTACCATCCATAGTCTATAGGTAAGCAGGTCCTAGGGTTTCCAAAAGAGTCTGGTTTCCAAATTTCACTTTCCTACAAACATATCTGAACTTGTGCTATCATGTGTTCTGATTTAGTCTTTGACTAAATAATGTAATGAAAACAAATGATGATAATGCTTATATTGTGCCAGTAATAGTCTGACAAAGACTATCCCCCGACCAAGCTCTGGCTAGTCTCCTCTGAGCCCTCTTCTTGACTAGGCTTCAACGTTGGTATATAAAAATTGCAGACTCTCACTACAACTGTTTTTGCCTATTGTCACCCTACATCTGTCCCCAACATATACTAAGAGACTTGAATAAAACTAGCATAGTTTCTAACAGCCCAAGGTCATATTCTTAGGACAAGGATTCTAGTTCCCCTAAGTTTCTGTCCAAGAATGCTCAAGGCCACCAAAGAATGTACTGTCTGTCCCAGTCAACAAGATAGGGCCCCTTGTCTCCTAGTTTCCATATAGGCACAGGAGTCTATCTTAGATGAGGGCCAATTAGCAAATCCAGATGGCCAGACACACTAACCAAACCTCCATCTTACTTTGTGTAAATTTCCACTACCCTGACTGTGGGTGTGCCCTTATAATTTCCTCTCTATTCCCTCATTCTCCATTTAAAAGGCTCAGTTACCACTGCACTAATTGAAGTTGAGTTTAGTTTACACTGGGCTCTGTTGCCAATTGTAATAGTTATTACTGTGTCAAATCTATTTGTACCACTTTAACTAGCTTTATCTTTCACAAATCTGACCTGTATTAACTTACCCATTGATTGCCTAATGTCTTTGAAGTAGGGAATATTACCTATATATTACAGATGAGCAAACAAAGACATGAAAAGTCATCTAACTTGTCCATGAACAAACGAAATGGTGCAGTTGTGGTAAGTTGACATCCAGAATCGTAGCTTGAAAATGTTTGCCTGTATTACTACTTGCAGCTTTGTTCCACAAGTAAAGAGCTAGTGACTATATTTCTATTACTGTCCTCAACTACAATATGCCCCCAAGTCTTATTTTTCTTGTACTGGGTAATGAGAATGCAAGTTAAGCCTGGCCCTTTTCAATCCAAGGATCACAGATATTGTACCTACTCCTTATCCATAAGCCCCACTTTAATCTTCTTTTACATTGTATTTCTAATTACAATGATATCCATTCAAATGTTATGCAACTATGCAACTTAGGTGGCATTGGTGCTGCTTTCTTCCTTCTTTTTTGGAAACATTTTCAACTTAAAAAATTACTCTCATATTATATCTATATTTAAATTGAAGATAAAGCTATAGATATAGATAGATATAACACCACCAGAAGAAATGAATGCATCCTTTGGAAATCATACCAGATATTTGTAGGCAGATATAATAGTATTTGAAAGCTAAATCAATTGTTGCCCATTAAACAGCAAAACATCAGTGTTACTCTGCTATGCCCCTGATGAAAGAGGTGCCTACATGATCCATAAATACACTCATTCATTATAAGCAGGCATCTCTATTAGCTCTTAAACACTACATTATTAAAATTATAACCTCACTGAGCAGTCAACTAATTTTTAATCTCTGTTTTTATATGGTGGTAAAACTCTACTGCCTGGAAATAACAATGTTATAAAGAACTTTTCTGTAAATTTACAAACTGGGCAAAAATCTTAATAACTTTCTGAAATAATCAGGTTTTATTTGAGTCTAAAGTGAATTGAAATAGCAGTATAAGTGACCTACAATTGTCCCTGTAAAGTATGTGTCATCATTCCAGTGAGAAGTGATTAAAAGATGCTCCAGTATTCAGCCAATACCGTTCTCCATATATACGAACCACGGTTGTCCCAATGTGAGCCAAGGACACTTATCCTTCACAGAATTATGCATGGTAAAGGGAAACCTAGGAAGCTATAGGCTTATGGTGTATTGATAGAATTCTGAGGAAGGCTCCACTTTCTCCTGTGCTCTGGAGATCTTCACACCTCAGGGCAATGCACCAGAAGAATGTTTGTCATATGTAAGGTGTAAAGCTCTTTCTACTGCAAACTGGAAAGGTCAATGACAAATTTAAGAAAGTCTATAGAATATAGTACAGATGGAAGGTAAGGCTCTATAAATTTATTCTCTTAAAATTACTCCTGGCTTTCCATGGAATATCTTTCTGTGTTATTAGGGAAATTAGTATCTCAATTTGAGGACCAATACAGATACTGGACCAAAATCCAGATATTTTGGAGATGTGTATTATCTTAGTAGCTTTGACTTAGTAAGGATAGATATAACAAGAAAGCAAAAATATTGAGGTCATTACAGTCTTTACCAAGTTAATTCTGTCACTCTAATAGTATATCCATATTTCTGTTTTAATTTTATGTAGTTATTTATTTTATCTCTGATTATTTACCCTTATTTTCATGACATTTTTCTGAAAAATTTGCCATTTCCAATGCATTCTAATGCTACTTCTGTATGCTATATAAAATCTTGTATTTATCTGATAATTTAATTTAATTTTTTTTTAACATTTATTTATTTTCTGGGACAGAGAGAGACAGAGCATGAACGGGGGAGGGGCAGAGAGAGAGGGAGACACAGAATCGGAAACAGGCTCCAGGCTCCGAGCCATCAGCCCAGAGCCTGACGCGGGGCTCGAACTCCCGGACCACAAGATCGTGACCTGGCTGAAGTCGGACGCTTAACCGACTGCGCCACCCAGGCGCCCCTGATAATTTAATTTTAAAATAAATCAATAAATTATTTATGACAGAGGTAATTTTTTAGGACAGAGGTAAAATTTTAACAAATAAAATTTAATTTTAATTTAATCTGAAACACATTATTAAGAAGCAGAGCAGCATGGAATTCTGTATCAGCTCCAAAATTGAGAAGAGGGTCGACCAGTTGTGGACATAAAAACAGATAGCAACAATCAGAGAATGAGACAGGGATCAGCAAAATCAAGGGAAACAGACATCATTTGTTAAGAAATGTTTTGAGCAGGTGTAGTGCTATATTGCTTGAGCATTTTAACTAAGGATTGCTAAATAATCTCCAAACACTAATTAAGATCTACATCATCTCTGCAGGAAGCAAAAGATTGATATATACCACTTAGAACTGTCAACCATACTGTCAAGAATCTATCAATTTGCAGCATTCACTGTGATATCCTTTGTTCTTTTCTGTTTGCTATTACACTCATGGCCAATTCTTAAAACAAAATACTTGAGTATCATTAATGCTTTCATTGTTAATAATTAAAACACATAAAAAAATTTAGAATAGCTCTTTTTGTATTTATTTCTGTTTTTCTAATTTTATTGGTTTGTTTTGCTTTTGAGAGAAGACTTTAATGTAGATATTCAGATTCAATATATTTCTCTCAGAAATAAAACATAACCACTCTTTGGAAAATTCTTGGATGACTTCCTATCTATGTATCTGATGCTCATTATTTTCTCTTATTTTTTGGCCCAATAATGAGTCCCAATAGATCCCTAACACAACTCATTTGTACTTTCTCTTATACTTAATACATCCCATGAGTCACCAAGAAGAGGGATAGATTGCCCTCTATCCCAAATATTGCTATTGCACATTATCTTACCTGAAGCTATTGCATAATCTGAGTCTAAACAAATACAGGAACTTTGGTCATCTTACAGAAATAGCCAGGAGCAGAATATGACAGGAACTAAGACATGGGAACCAAGATCAGCTGACAAGACAAATTCAGTAGTTGAAAATTTGGAGCTAAATTAGAGTAGCATGAGAATGAAGAAAGAATGGTCTTAGCAAATGCTATAAAGAAATTCAGAGTCTGGTTGGTCTTTACTGGCCAGCAAATATGCTCTGAATTAATGTTCAGTCTGCCTTAAAAGGATGTAACCAAGACCAACAAACATGATTGTATTGATCATGTATTTAATCATGTTCTTACAAAATTAACAACTAAGTTGTTTGTCTCACACCCATCCCCAATTAATACTTACATGTCTTATATCTATCTATACTCAATTTTATCCATTTAGCTATGTTGATGGCATTGAATAAAATCAGTCAGTTATTAATCATATCTGGGACACTTGTACATTATCGATGGTACTGTAAGAAAAATATAATATAATATGTTATTAGGACAGTTATAAATACCTAACCATAAAGCTGATGCCTTCTATAGATTCTTCTTCTATTTTCTGTACTTACATTAAATGCACCATTGCCATTATCAATGAGTGTGCCAACTCAAACTACCCAAACTGATAATGGCAACCTAATAGATACTTCATAATGTACCTATTATTAATCTAAAGTGAAGTTTCTTAAAGTTGCATCCTCTCAAACAAAATAATAATGCTGATTTGTATATAATCCTTAGATAAACATGAGAAAGTGACATTGTTAAATTAGAAAGGTACAAAAATTGTGTATAATATATCCTTATTGGAGCACATATACAGTTGTTGTTGGTGATTCCCTTATTATATAAACACAAAGCTAATAACCTTTCATTGTTTAAATGAATCAGAATTAATTTTAAAACCTGACAAGGAGTAGCTATAAATACATTTATAATATTTGGGTGCTGGTATATCTTACAATGAAAATGTTTCATTTATTTTTATAACATCATAAAAATATTTATATTTGAAAAGTCAGGTATATTTCATAAATTTAAAACTCTTGGATTTATTATCTTGGAATAAATCAATATCCATTAATTACAGGTTAGATGCCTAAGTTTTCTTGTGAAAAAATTAGATTTGCTAAGCATATAGTATAGACAGAAAAAGATATACTGAGGTACTTCATTCATTGTCACTTGGATGTATTTACAATATGCAGGGTGCTCTGCTTTCAGAAAATAAAGTTTAAAATTAGTTTGGAGGTATCCCTGTATTATCAAGAACATACTTGTAATATAATCAAAGGGCAGATTTATTTACTTTGAAGTTTTAATGTCTTTTTTTTTTAATTTTTTTTTTCAACGTTTATTTATTTTTGGGACAGAGAGAGACAGAGCATGAACGGGGGAGGGGCAGAGAGAGAGGGAGACACAAAATCGGAAACAGGCTCCAGGCTCTGAGCCATCAGCCCAGAGCCTGACGCGGGGCTGGAACTCCCTGACCGCGAGATCGTGACCTGGCTGAAGTCGGACGCTTAACCGACTGCGCCACCCAGGCGCCCCAAAATTTTAATGTCTTAAAGACAAAACATTCTTATTTGTTTGATAAAACAGAAAGCCCACTAATACTTTGACCAAGAATATATACTAAAAGTACTAAAACATTAGATTTTGAAGGAACTCAGATTTTTCTATAATTAAAACACAGCTCTTTCTTCATCCACCAGAAATCAGAGGTATAACATTTTTAGAAAATTGAAAAAGAAGTTATTATAAACTGTGTGATCTTTGGGGTAAAAAAGTAACTACACAAATACATTTTGTTAAAACTGGTTAGAATGGAGTCAGTCCTCACTTGACATGATACGATGTTAATAGAAATGTGTGTGCATCGTAATGGTACAAAGAGAGAATACAGTTCCAAAATTCAGAAGTTTCAGTTACACAGTACAGTGCAGAACAATGCCTGACTGTATCTTTAACTAAAGTGAGGCAGTAATAATTTTATCTAATTAAAATTATCCTCAGGGCTGCTGCGTTTCTCAGTCAGTTGAGTAGCCAACTCTTGATTTCAGCTCAGGTCATGATCCCAGGGTCCTGTGATCAGGCACCACATCAGGCTCTGGGCTGAGTGTGGAGCCAGCTTGGGATTCTTTCTCTCTCTCCCTCTGTCCTTCTCCCCCACTCACACTCTTCTCTCTCTCACAAAATATATATATCTTCTTATCCTTCAACTTAAAAATATCTATATATTATCCAAACAGAATAAATGTTATGTAGGACTTACATCTTGATATGTTCTGTCCTTATTATTTGCAGTTTGCAATATCACCTCATGTAAGATCTACCCCCATCAAATAATTTCAGAATAATCAGTGATTTCAGTAAACTCATGCATGTTGCATAGTTTAGGAAGCCTCTGAGATTTATTTTTGACAATGCTTCATAGGCAAAATATTTTTTACAAGACTTTATTTTCAAAAGTATTAATCGTAATATCTCAGATATGTCATTCTTAATGGAGTTGTTTTTTAATCACTTTTTAACACAATAAGTTACCTGAAATCTTTCAGTTCTTAGCATATTTTTATTTCTTATCTATCTTAGGTGTTTTCACTAACAGTGATATCTCGTTTTTTAAATTTTATTTTAACTACTTCAGGTGTTTGGGTTTTTGAAAACTTCATCTTTCATTTTATACTGAAAGGCTTTAGTTCTTCTTCTTTTCTTTTTTTTTTTTAGTCTTTATTTCTAATTAAAGAAATTTCAAACAAAAAGATACATAAGAGATATTTATAGGGGGATGTGGGTAGAACTGATTCCTACCACTATTATTATAGCTGAACTGAGGACTTGCTCCAAACAGCAAAAGAAATAAACAAACAATAATCTATCTTTTTTTTCAACATTTATTTATTTTTGAGAGACAGAGAGAGGAAGAGCATGAGTGAGGGAGGGGCAGAGAGAGAGGGAGACACAGAATCTGAAACAGGCTCCAGGCTCTGAGCTCTCTGCACAGAGCTCGACCCAGGGCTCAAACTCAGAGACCCCGAGATCATGACGTGAGCCGAAGTCTGACACTTAACCCACTGAGTAACCCAGGAGCCCCCAAATCTAACTATCTTTAATGGAATTGTGAATTTTAAAAAACTGGAACCAAGGAAACAAAAAACAGTACAGAGAGTGAATGTATTTAAAAGAATTTTTTTTTGACTGGCTTTTGTCCCCAGTTACTGAAAGGTACATTTCCAAACTCTTCAAATTTTCTGAGTGATAGGCACACCCATGTTATTTATGGTGCCCCTTCTCCT
The DNA here is from genome assembly GCF_018350175.1 of Felis catus. Lineage (NCBI taxonomy): Eukaryota > Metazoa > Chordata > Mammalia > Carnivora > Felidae > Felis > Felis catus. Next base: position 56,566,624 of record NC_058371.1, on the reverse strand, counting down.
ACCACTACCATCATACTTGATAGTTTATACTAACAAGTGATTCATGGTAGGCCTCTTAGATAGTTTATGCTAAGGATATGACTCAGGATGAGGCTGGTCAAGTCAGAAAGACCAATATATAATTAGAGAGGTAGAGATTTGAACAATATGATAGTAATATTAGCCTGAACTCCAGGGATGGGAGGGGGCCTGGATACTGAGACCCATGGCCAATGATTCAATCATGTCTATATAAAGAAACCACAATAAAAAAAGTATGGACACCAAAGTTCAGGTGAGCTTCCCAGGTTGGTGATACTCTACATACGGTTACTTATCAATGTACCAGGAGGGTAATGCATCCTGAATCCCCTAGGGTAGGACAGTAGACATTTTGTGTTTGCATTCCAGACATCACTGTCTGTGTCTCTCCCTTTGGTTATGACTTGTATCTTCTTCCTACCATAAAGTTGTAATTGTAGGTATAGTGATCTCCTGAGTATTGTGAATTGTTCCAGCAAGTTATTGAACTTGGGAACCCCCAAGTGTGTAGCCAGCTGGTCTAAGTGAGGATGGTCGGGACCCCTGAACTTGGAGCTGGTGTCTGAAGTGAGGGGCAGTGTTCCGGAGGACTGTGCTTTTTATCTGTGAACTTTGGTCTAACCCCCAGGTAATTGGTGTCAGAAGTCATTGCAGAAAGAAATTAATGCTTTCTTTCTGATGGACTTATATCAGTGATCTGCAAGGCTCTTGTGTAAATTCTGACCGATTTCAAAGCCTGTCTCACATTCAATCATCTTTAGACTAAAACAGCCTAAAAATTCCAACTCTTATCTACTTTTTCTCTCCTTTGAGCACTAAGACACTCATCAATACCTCTTATTTAACATCATACTTCAATTAAATTGTAAGATCAGTGAGGCTGGTGACTTTTAGCACAGTGCCTACCCTATAGTATGTACTGATAATACCTTATTCTATGAATCAGCAATCAACACGCTGGGAAGTTTCTGATATGTGAAGCAATCAGCTTTTATTTATTTATTTATTTATTTATTTATTTATTTATTTTTTAATTTTTTTTAACGTTTATTTATTTTTGAGACAGAGAGAGACAGAGCATGAACGGGGGAGGGTCAGAGAGAGAGGGAGACACAGAGTCCAAAACAGGCTCCAGGCTCTGAGCAGTCAGCACAGAGCCCGATGCGGGGCTGGAACCCACGGATCGCGAGATCATGACCTGAGCCGAAGTCGGACGCTTAACCGACTGAGCCACCCAGGCGCCCCAGTCGGCTTTTATTTAAAAGTAGCTCTTTCCCATGATTTTTTTTAGCCTCTTAGATATCATTATAATTCTAATATGTAAGTATTTGATACACTGGTCTCTTAGATATCAGCATAGTGTTAGGTATATGTGTATAATTCTATATTTATTACATGTGGCCACCCTCCCCAAATTCTAAGTTATTGGAGTCTGGAATCTGTCAAATACTTGGGTATTGCCCCAAATAATAACAAAGTTATAATCATGTTTCAGTGAGGTAATAAAATTTTCAAGGCAAAATGGACAAAACAGACATGAAGAAGAAAATAACCCCAAAAGTTAATGTCTCTCCCTAAATTTGGCTGTATATATAACTTTATAGTCAGATTTATTCTTCTAATATTATTCAGGCAAAAATCATCCGTATTCTATTAAGAACTTGATATATTTATATGTATCTTGATATATTTCTTGATATATTTCTTGCTATATTGATATATTTCTATTAAGTATTCTAAAAGCAATTCCTGAGCTCCCCAAATTTGATCCACCTGATTCTCAATCACATAGCAGAGATAGAATCTAAGTTTTGTGTGTCTGTTGCCTAGTAATACATGTAGTTGAAGACTAAATGGGTTTATTTTGGAAACAGATTAGAAAAACAGTAGCATGTTGACAAAGAATGGTTTTAAGTGCTTTTTTGTGTTTTTTTTTGCTTTCGTTATGATTTTATAATTTTATTTCTTTGTTTAAGTACATACCTACATTTAATACTGTGTTAGCTAACCCACTGTAAACATTATCTCGCTTTTCATTTATTTTATTTTGTTATTTATTTAAAATTTTTAACGTTTTATTTTTGAGAGACAGAGAGAGACAGCTTGAGTAGGTGAGGGGCAAAGAGAGAGGGAGACACAGAATCTGAAGCGGGCTCCAGGCTCTGAGCTGTTAGCACAGAGCCTGATATGGGGCTCGAACCCATGAATCCCAAGATCATGGCCTGAACCGAAGTTGGACACCTAACAGACTGAGCCACCCAGGAGCCCCTGTTATTTATTTTGACTTGGTTTTTATATATCATCACATTATATCATAATTAAGTTTATCATTGGAAGACAGTGGAAACCCCAATAATGTCCATAATGCGTAATAAAATTTAGGAACAATCCAGTTAATAAGGATTTTTTTAAAAAATTAGCAGAGATTTATGGCAAGTAGAATGATAATTAAAATTTTTTTCAATGGAAACTCTTCCATTTTTTTTTCACTTTTATATACCGATGCAACTTTGCATATCTTTTCTTATTTTCAGAAACATTATGTTAACTTGTTAGTCATGATTGCAAACATAAGAGAATAGAAAAAATACAAGAAAAGAGATAATCCATTTCTCTGTGCAGTTTACATGGCTTATTTTGTTTCTACTGAACGTATTCTAAATGAGAAAAACTTATATGTACCAAACTCTGATGTAAATTCACATACAGAAAATTTAATAATGATTGTGAGTTACTTCTTTCATTCAGATTCACTATATATGAATTTTATATATGGTTGCATATAATCATTTAGTCTTTGGCTTGAAAATTAGATTGTACCATAAGCAATCTTGACAGAAGTAAATATCTTTAAAATTGGAAAATCTTTCAGCTCCACATACCTATGCTTCCTAAGTTAATATTCATGACCAACACATTGCACAGAACAGTAGATACTAGAAAGATTATCTCTCTGTACATGGTAATGGTTCTTTCATTACAAAGGTATCATTATTGGCTGACAAAGTAATATCTTTATTGTTATTTATCTTTCCTTAATTCCCACACCACAACTTCTGGTTTGAATGGAGACAATTTTTTTTCTTCATAACTAATGTGATGTAGTCTTAAAAACTTCTTTCTAAGTAACCACAGTATCTATGTTTATTGCTGTTGTAATGTAATTCATTTCTTCCCTGTCTCAAGAACTACATTGTACTTACACTGTAGTTACAAATGATGGCATACTGTGATAAAAACCACCTGACCATCCAGGCACTGCCACAGTCCCATACCTAGAGCATACACGGCCCCGGTAATTAAAATTGGACCTACGCCACTCAGAAGCACAGTTCTGCATAAACCACCAATACTCTCAAGGAGTGATGTTTCAAATGTGGATGAGAGAAGAGGGGAATCATTTAGAGGAGAGGGTTTGGCTCTTAAGTTAGGGAGGGCCTCATAAGAATAAAACCTGGCATAAGCACAAGAGTCAAAACAAAGATCCCTGAAATAATTCTGTAAAGTTTATCTGACATAGTTTTACTCACATCTAAGATGTCTGAGCTTCTCTTATGGAGGCTTCAGCTCTTTCCATATGGACTTAGACCTTTGGGAATTAATGCATTGTCTAATTTCTTGGAGATTTGACCAATCTTGGTTCAGCCTCTTTATTCAAGACTTAACTGCATCTTTCCATGGATAAGACAAAGATCATACACTCACCCATCCCCTGTATAGCTAGACTACAATTCTTTCAGATCAAGGCTCTGATAGTGCTTGGATTTGATGCTTGGGTGGACACAAGAACAAATTTATATCCAATGTCCTTTAAAAACCCTAATAAAGTGGGAGTGTCTGGGTGGCTCAGTTGGTTGGATGTCTGACTCTTGATTTAGGTTCAGGTCATGATCCCAGGGTTGTGGGATGGAGTCCAGGTCTTGGGATCAAGCACCACATTGTGATCTGGGCTGAGCGTGGAGCCTGTTTAAGATTTTTTCTCACTCTCCCTCTGCTCCTCTCCCCTGCTGGTGTTCTCTCTCTCTCTCTCTCTCTCTCTCTCTCTCTCTGTCTAAAAAAAGCAAACAACAACAAATAACAAACAAAAAAACCTTAATGAAATGAGTTACAGAATACAGCACATCATTATCCTGACCCATCATTGGACTTTCAAGGCAAGCTCTTTAGATCATCCAGTCCTTTAAATTGCTCTGCTGAGGAATCTATTCTTTGCCATGATAAAAATCAAGTGTGATTATGTAAGAATAATAATGGGTAATAAAGGAGACCTTTCCATGTGGAAAAAAGAGGCTCCTTTCAACCATCACAAATTTCTGTTATTACCACTACAATGGCCAACAGTAGGGTTGTTCTTCTTTTAATACTCGAAGGTAAAGATATGCTTCTTGCATTAATTCTCCATGGTACAGAGGAATAGTGCTAGATCATTTAGACAATAACTACAGGAAAAAGATAACAAAAAATAAGCATATAGAAACACAGAAGGTAACATAAAACTAGGAAATCTGATTCAAATAATGTGATTTTCTCTGTGGGTCTCATCCTACCTCCTGCCCTCCCTCTAAGTTCTGTGCATTAGTGCCTTTGGAGTTCAGACCCAGTCAACTATTGTCTCAGGGATGCACAGTTAAGCAATGCATGCTCCTAAAGAAACAGGATCTTTCTTTCCTTTCCAAAGTCTCATTTTCTCTCTGAAAATTCACCTTCTCTTAGGATGACTGATGCTCAGTATAACATATGCCAAAACTCAAAACTCTGCCTTCTTCAGAGAAAACCTCATACTCTACAAAAGTCTAGCCTTATTACATGGTCAAGAGATCATTCATATTAAAATACTACAAAATGTACACTATATACACCACTGTGGGAGTTTTCCTACTCTACACACTTTGCCACAAGAAGTTGTATTGTGTCAATCGCATATTTTTTTTTTGTATTTTGTGAAACACTGTTTCTTTGATAATAAAATTGTAATTCTTTGTATGCCAACTAACTCATGAATCTTGTATACAGAATATTGTCTTGAAAAAATTTACTTGTGTTACTCTTAATCCCTTGAACTCAGGTATAAATCCGTACAGTTAAGCTTTGGGGCAAATCAACGAAATGCATTCAGAGTCATCCCTCCTGACTAGGGTTTACATGGGGAATAGGGAATAGTTATTAAGATAAAATGTTAATGCAAATGACCTCAATCAATATGATGTTATGATTTTTATTTTTTTAGAAATCCAACTGGCCTTACCAGCTTCACAGTGTAGATGCTCAAAGGAACCCATTAGTGTCTCGTGGTTTAAAATTTGGGAAAAAGGAAGCAACTAGACAGAACTATTAACTTGAATGTTCAAGCTATTAAATGGTGACTTTTAAACAAAGGCAATAACAAAAATTTTCTTTATTAAATAAGACTTTTCTGTTTTAAACAGAACTATGTACATTTAGAATAATCATGCATATTTAAGTTGGTATTTTTACTCGTATTTCCTTTTGAACATGGCAGCAAGTATAATCGTGATTACAGAAACTGACTAGAGTCTACTCAGTTATGTCATATGGTCTATATCTACAAATAATGTTGCCACGAAATGATTACAATGCAAGAGTAAGTTAGGAAGACTGATTATGTAACACATTGTCAGTCTATAGCAATATGGCCAGATTATTTGATGATGCAAGAATACAATAAATGAAGGAAATGCCTTCGTTGAATCCCCGTGACCGTCTCTATTGTAATGAACTGCTGTATTCCTTGCCTCTCCCACCTCCTGTATTCAGATTGGGACTACTTGGCGCTCCTCTAAAATCATGTTTAGATGCTAATTTCTAAAATCAATCCCAACTCTATACTCAGAGAATAAATATAACATTTTTGAGCCATGTTTTATAGTTCTTTACATTGACCTTGCAGCCAATCCTGAAACTTTGCTATCTCAATTTCCTAGCTGTGAACGATTGCTGTTATAGTGGTAGTTGTGTTCTGGTATTCTAGATTCTTAAATTCTAGATTTCCTAATCAAGTCTTTTGTGCCATTTTGGATTAGATTTTTAAGCTCTTCATCACATGAGCAAAACCCTATTTTGCTAACACATTTTGTATTTCCCTTTTTGTTTTAATTCTTATTAATTTTTGAGGGAGAGAGAGAAAAAGTGAGAGAGAGGGAGAGAGCATCATTGGAGGAGAGGCAGAGAGAGAGGGAGGCACAGAATCTGAAACAGACGCCAGGCTCTGAGCTGTCAGCACAGAGCCTGATGCAGGGCTCGAACTCGAGAATGGGGTCATCATGACCTGAGCTGAAGTTGGATGCTGAACCAACTGAGCCACCCAGGCACCCTTGTATTTCCCTTTCTGCAAATAAAAATGGAGAAATGTGGGAAAACAGATATGCAGATCCTATTTAATATAGATCTTCTACCTTACTTACTATGTATCTTCTACAAATATATGTATAAATTGCACATATATATAAGTCAATAGATTTTGTAAAGTACATAAATTTCTACCTGTGTGTAAAATAAATAAATTGCCTGATGGGGCAATTGAAGTGGAAATGCTGCCAGCATGTTGTTAGTTATGCTTATTACATAGACAAGTTTTAATCTGAAAATATTTCTTATAGTGCATGCATAAATATGGAAGATGAGCCAATAAATCAACTGTGGACTCATAACTGATTAAGGAGGGTGTACTATAGATACAAAAAAACAAAAATGAGGAAAAAATAGGAATAATTTCCAGCTTCCTGAGTTAGACTGTATATCCAGTAATAGAAAAATGTTTTCCAGCTTTACTGAGATAGGATTCACATGTGACATTGTGTGAGTTTACGATGTAAATGTGATGATTTGATACACGTATATAATGTATACACTACAAAACGTTTGCCACAATAAAGTTAGTGACATATCCTTCATGTCACATAACTACCGTGTTGTTGTTGTTGTTTTGGTAACAACATTAAAGCCCTAATCTCATAGCAACTTTCACAAATACAATTCTTTATTGTTAACTATAGCCACCATGCTGTACATGAGAACCCTGGAATTTATTCTTCTCATACACTGTACCTGCTAACCAATATGTTCCCATTTCTCCCACCCCTAGGCCCGGAGGAACTGTCTTTCTACCTTCTGTTTCTATTAATTGGATGTTTTTTAGATTCCACATATAAGTATGATCATAAAGTATTTGTCTTTTCCAGTCTGGCTCATGTCACTTAAAATAATGCCCTCGGGGCGCCCGGTGGCTCAGTCGGTTAAGCATCTGACTTCGGCTCGGGTCATGATCTCATGGTCCATGAGTTCGAGCCCCGCATCGGGCTCTGTGCTGACAGCTTGGAGCCTGGAGCCTGCTTCAGATTCTGTGTCTCCCTCTCTCTGTCCCTCCCCCGTTCATGCTCTGTCTTTCTCTGTCTCAAAAATAAATAGCTATTAAAAAAATTTTTTTAAAAATAAAAAATAAAAAAAAAAATAATGCCCTCAAAGTCTATCCAAAATGTCACAAATGGCAGGATTTACATTTTTAAATGTTTAATATTCAATTGTGTGCATGTCTGTGTGTGTATCACAGTTTCTTTATCCATTCATCCACTGATGGACACTTAGGTTCTCATCTCTTAGCTATTGTTAATAACACTGCATAGTGAACTTTCTAGTTTCCTCTTACTGATTTGTAGTTTCATATCACCAAGACACTTTGTAGAGTTTAAACATTTTTAATTTTGCTAAAACTACTGTTTTGACCTAATGTATGGCTTATACTACATGTATGCTTGAGAAGACTATGTATTTTGGGGATATTGAATGGAATATTCTATAAATTTCTGTTAAGTTCTTTTGGTCTAAGGTGTAGTATTAGTCCAATATTTCCTTACTAATTTTGTCTGGATTATCTGTCCATTGGTGAAAGTGAGGTATTGAAGCCCCCTACTATTAAGGTCCCCAATACTATTATTTATTATTTTTGATTTACCCTTCATATCTGCTAGTATTTACTTAACATATTTAGGTGCTACAATGTTGGGTGCAGACATACTTACAATTGTTATATCTTCTTGATAAAAATGACCTCCTTATCATTATATGATGACCAATAGTAGTAATAATGCAGTTTTTTTACTTATATTCTGTTTTGTTTGATATAAGTGTAGCTACCTCTGCTTCTTTTATTTTCCACTTGTATGAACTATCTTTCTCTATTCCTTTATTTTGAGCCTGTGTGTGTCTTGAAGCTTAAGTGTATCTCTTATTTACAGCACATGGTTGGGTCCATTCAACCACTCTGTGCTTTTTGATTGGATAATTTAATCCATTTATATTAAAGTAATTACTGGTATGTAAGGACTTACTATTGCCATCTTGCTAATTGTTTTATAGCTCTTATGGAGAGTTTCTTTTTTTCTTTTCTTTTCTTTCTGTTTTGCTAGTGGTTTTCCATAATGGTATGATATACCTTGATTTCCTTCTCTTTAATTTGAGTTCCCCATGGTACCTTCCAGCCCAGAGGCTAAATACCAGTGCAGTTGGCAGTGGTCACCAGTCAGTGGTATGCACACATTTCACTACAGGGGCTAGCTACAGTTTCCTATGTAATGTCAGGAGGTGGATGCATGCACACATGTAGCGGTGAGGGCCAGGGCAAGCGGCAAAGGTTGGGACCAGTTGGGGCCAGTTGTGGTCATATTGGCCACTATAGGGTTTCTGGCTGTTGGCATGGACTACCATGTCTGTTGGTTCTCACCACAAGTGCACAACAGTGGAGACTGATTTTGGGAGTGAGTCCAAGTGTGTGTAGGGGTATGCACTGTTGGAGCTGCAGGTAAGCCCAATGGTGTAGGCCACTGACAGGAGATTGGGCCCGATTCAGGCTTACAAACAACCATGATGCCCTGGCAGTCAGTGTGCATTCTTGTGGTTGAATTTCCCCACAGTTGGGTCATGGCCAATGATAAGGGTAGGGCCAGCAGTGTTGGGTTCATGGCCAATGATAAGGGTATGGCCAGGATAGCTGGGAGGACTAGTTGCAGATGAGCCTAGCAGTATCGGCCAGTGACAGGAGATAGGGCTAATCTAGCCTCATAAGTGTCTTTTGTGGCTTTGACTATTGCTGTGCATGTCTGTGATTGCAGGATACTGCTGTGGGTACACAGGAGGCAACGGAGGTCAATTTCAAGCATCAGACCAATGGCATACAAGTGCACAGTTGGAGGGCTTAGCCCAAAGTGACAACTTTCATGGTCTAGGCTGGCATCTGGCTTCTGTACAGCCTCAGAGGCCTGGTTTGGCTGCTGGTGCTGGTCCCAAGGGTGGAGAGTAGAAGAATAGAAAGAAATTCAGGTGGTTGGTGTCAGGGAAGTTAATACCTGTCAGGTGAAAGAGAGAAAAATCTTGAGGGGATCCACAGCACCAGAGCTGGCTGTTGGTTTTCTCAGTGGCAAAAGCTGCTGGAGTCACCTGCGGAACAGGTCATTAAGAACCACTGTCATTCCCTCTGCATGACTGTCTGATACAAGGACCCCGCTTTTTTTTCTTGTTCCCAGCTATTTCTACACGTCTCAGCTTTGACAGTCTCTGGGTGGGGTGAAACTAAACCGGGTCCTTCGTGCAGTTGCACTGAAATGCTGGGGAAGCTGGTTGCTCACCTTGTTCTCCCTTTCTCAATGAGGGAAACTCTTTCTAAATGAGTTCTCTCTTGGTGCTGAGCAGTGCCAGCTTGAGGGACTGAATGATACAGCAAAATGAAGCTATTCTTTCTTCCTTCTATGTGTGGTTATTCTCAAGGTTTTTGTTTTTGTTTTGTTTTGTTTTGTTTTTTTCCCACTGTATTGCCAAAGTTTCTTAAGCTCTCCTGGAGCTGTTTTTGTTCGTGGAATTATTGGTCTTGAGGGACAGAGGCTGGGATCTCCTACTCTTGTCATCTTGGAGACATCATTCCAGAAAAAAAAAAAAAAAAAGTTTTTGTAAAGACAACAAAACCTTCTATCAGCATAAGAACATATAAAATTCCACTCTTCACTTTTGATGAAATTTGTATAGTAATTGAGGAGTTAATTCTAAGAACTACGCAGAAAAAACTTTTAAGTAACACCAATGGTATTTTTTAAAATTATGTTAAACATATACAAACCTACTTAGATGACTCTATAGTGGGTCTCTGCATTTATGGTTTTCTTCACAGAAAATATCTAAATAATTATATTAAAGAGAACTAGAGTACTATCCATTGACAATGTAGACTGGAAAATATGGCAACATTTTACAGAAATAATGCCAAAATATTTTGCCTATTTTTTTTGTTTTATATTTATTTAATTTTGTTGACAAAGTTAATAATTTGTAAAAATAATAAGTTTCCAATACATAAAATAAACTATAATTTTCATTTTAATAAATATAAATGGCCATTTAAATAATTAAAATTCAACTGGTTGTTTGTAAACCACATAAATAAACTCACCATCATGTAATTTTTAAGTTGCAACCAGATACTAGGGACTTAAATTTTCTGTAACTGAATTTTCAATATGTTAAACAGAAAATACTTAAAATACTGTATACTGAAGTCCTCTGAAAATAATCATGCTAGTAGCATTGGGAAGAACATGGGCTTTAGAATAAATAGAATAGGATTCAAATCGGAGCTCTGTCTTATACTTCTTGTGTGATCTCAAAAACATTACCTAATCTAATCATCACTCAGTTTTCTCATTCCAATTTTGAAGAGATTAAATAAATTAAACCATATAAAGTCCCCAGCATATTTCCTGAGATAAGTATTCATTTCCTCCTTCTCTCCTTTTCCTATGTTTTACTAAGTGATTTCCTAATATGCTCTGATTCAGGAGAACTTGAATAAAGTCCAAAGATAAGCATTAGAATAATGAATGAATTATTTAAATGAACCTATTGTGTGTGTGTGTGTGCATTTGTGTATGCATTTTATGTATTTATAAAATATTTTGTATAAAAATATTTTTATTTTCATCAGATGAAAGCCACTACTGTGATATACCAATTCACTATATTCATTATGAATAACTAGCACCCAAGATGAAGTCTATTGGAGTAATGGTAGGAATTCTCATTCCCCGAAGTAAAGCAACTATGTATGGGATTTCTTACTTATTACATCACCAAATGGCACAGTAGGAGATCCTAGCCTCAGTCCCTCCAAAAATGATCAACAATTCCAGGGACAAACGCTCTCTCTAGGACAGCTCTGGAGTCCACTTAAGAATTCCTTATTTATTAATGCTCTTTTCCAGTATTACATTTGAGAGGGAAAATAACATGGTTTATAATATCGCTTATTAGTACCACAAAATTTCACATACAAGAAAAATAGTAATTACAAGATTTTATCTGCCATTCATCCTCACCCTCTTGTGACTTTGCCTCTGGCATATGCTCCCCTCTGGCTTTAATGCATTGCCCAGCAACCACATTTCCTGCTTGTTAAAGTGTTTTTCACTCTTTACTGTAAAGCTCATATTAGTTATCCCATAAAAAAAGATCTGGTTTCTTTCTAAAAGAGCTGTTTTCTTCAAGTTTATTCCTATAGGGTGTTTTGCATATGTGCTATCATTGTGTTGCAACTTGCATCCCATTAGTTGCAAAAGTATGTTTCCCTAGATAGTCTCCTTGAAGGTGGACGATTTCTCTATGCCGTGCTAAACTGGGGTACTAGATATAGTTTTGTTGAATGAATGAATACATGAGTGAAAATTGGATATAAAATTGAACACCGTTTCACATTTAATGAAAATCTCCAACCTGTCTATCTGTAAGGGATTACATGGAATAAATTTTTGACTAATTTGCAAGCATCTTATTTAAATTCTGATTCTATTATTGATTTACTTTCCAACCTATAAACATAGGTCACTTTGATAAAATTCAGTTGAAAAACACCTTTGACCATTAGGAGAGTGTAAAGCTGAATTTAAAAAATCACGGTGATCTTCCCAGAATACTGTTACTTTTAAAGTAAGTTAAACATATTATGCTTTAGATAAAGCATTTTTTTCATTTCTCTCTTTTCTCCTGTGCTTTATTTTCTGGTTCAAACACTAGCAATGGCAACTATTTAAATATTCTATAATAATGTTCTTGAGCTGCTGAGTTCATTTCTTTTTGTGATCTATGAGCGGCACAGGTTATGTGAGCACAGAACCATCTAGAAATCACTCCCGACCAGAGAAAAGAGCTGCTATACATCACAGTACCTGTTTTGATATATTCAAATACTTAAGTCACTTGATAGGCTGGATAAGTGGGAGCATGGAGAAAAAAGACAAGAGTATAAGAAAAAGATAAGAACACTGGTGAATAATTACTTAGAATTTGAAGGTATGATTCTTAAACATATATAAGAAAAAATATTCCTGGGAAGAGTGAACAATCTTTTATTTTTTTCCAATTTTTCCAAATCCTATATGAATTATTTTTGTTTTAGTGTCCCTTTCTTAGTTTACATACTTGTATTTCTGCTTTTACTTTCTATAAGAAGTGAAATACAGCTATAAATTCCATTATATGAATGCCAGATCAATTATATATCCATCAGATAATTCTTATTGTGTCTGTTTCCCCTTAGGTTCTTTGAGGCTCCAGCCAGCATTTTATTCAATCTTGTACTTCCAACTCTTAGACCCCAAGTACATAGCATTATGCCTAACACATAAAAAAATCCTCAACATCAAAATAACCAGTAATTAACATGTATACATATACCTATGTGTATATATGTGTGTGTGTGTGTTTGTACACACACAGTATATATAAGTAAACTGATTTTACATAATGGCTTTCAGTAACTAAAACAAATTTTATACAATGACTTTTAGACTCTAGATGTCCACAAATACACATGAATGTGTGTGTATATGTATATATGCACACACACAAACACACACTATATATAAAAACTTATTTTACATGATGTTGCTGGAGTTTAAAACTACCATTACCATAAAACACGGCACCTGGACATATTGATTATTGTAAGCTGAAGGAGTTTGAGAAATGGCAAGTCCAGGAGGGACTTCATTTGATCTTTCCCTGAAGCAGGTCATAAGACCCTAATGTGGGAGGGAGACTCTGTATACCCAGAGAAAAGGAGCATTTTTATTATTATTATTTTTTTTTTTTTAGAGAGAGAGAGAGAGAGAGCATACACATGCCAGCAGGGGAGACTGAAAGAGAGGGAAAATCTTAATCAGGCTCCAAGCTCAGCACAGAGCCTGATGCTGGGCTTGATAACATGACCCTAGGATCATGACCTGAGCTGAAATCAAGAGTTGGACATTCAATAGACTGAGCCACCCAGGTGCCTCAGAGGAAAGGAACATTCTTATTTTCAAAGATGGAAGGACATCAAGGAGAATCTGAATGAGCAGGCCTTGCCAAGTTAACCCTAGGTACTGCTCTTAGCTCATTTCCCTTATGGTCCTATCACATTTTTCTGACTCTCCACTCTCTTTCAAACTCCTATAAAAACACTCAGATTAAACCATTTCTTTGGGCCTTCATTTCTTTATGAAGGCTCTGTGTCATGTAAAACTTATATTAAATATAAATGTATGCTTTTCTCCTGTTAATATGCTTTTGTTACAGAGATCCACCTGAGAACCTAAGATGGATGGATAGAGGAAATACGTTTTTATCCCCTCTTTTAGTAACTAAAACAAACTTAACATAATGGCTTTTAGAAACTGGGAGTTCGTTATAATCCTTTTTAGCTTCTTTTCAGTCTATCTCTTCAACTTCTCTAGAGGAGGGGGCTCTTTACGTTATATAAAATAGCTTTTAGTCATGCATAAAACATAGCTCTCAAAACCAGCCTTTGTAAATGATCACATATGTCTTATCTTGCAAAACAAAACCAGGTGTACTTACATATTATGTAAATTATGTGATTGGTAATGAAGCTCAATGAATGGTATCTTCCATTTTTTTCTTATTTTGTTATTTCTCTAATTTAGGACCTAAACTCTCCTTTAGTTTTTTTTTTGTTTGTTTGTTTTTAATTTATTTTTTTTAAGCTTAGTTATTTTGAGATACAGACAGTGTAAGTGGGGGAGGGGCAGAGAGAGAGGGATCCAGAATCCCAAGCAGGGTCCTCATGGTGGGGCTTGAACCCACAAAATCAGCGAAATCATGACTTGAGCTGAAACTAAGATTCAGCTGCTTAACTGACTGAGCCGCTCAGTTGCCCCCTAAACTCTCCTTTAAACTGACCAAACTCTTGCTAATGGAAAAATTCAGTAATAAGTTTACAAAATATTTTAATATCCTTAAAAGTATCAAATATGACAGGGAGAAATGAGTCCAGGACATGGAAAATCATAACTGATTTTGAAAAAAGTATTATGTAAAATTCCCTGACTGGCAGGGGAAAAAACAATCTGTTCAACTAGCCAGCCTCAGTTTCCCTATTCCTGAAAAGAGGCCTCTCTGAAGTGTTTTGAGACTTAATTAGTTTATACTTGAAAAGCACTTTCAATGTGAAAGGTCCAATTTAAATGCAAAGTGCTATTAATCAGTGAATGCCAGATTCAGCAATTTTCTTTTAGTTTATACACTCTTAGCAACTCTTTAAACAAAATACTGAATTACATGTCCTGTTTTTTTTTCTTTAGAAATCTCTTTTATGCACATTCGCAGCCTGTTTTTAAAATGTTTGCAGCAGACCACTCTTCTTTTTTTTTACAAATAGTGCAACCTAAAAGTTCATGAAAACATCTTTTCTAACTATGTTTTCCTCTTATTTTTCCTATTTCTCCATCCATGTTATTTACAGCATCATTGTAATACAACTGATGGCATTAATAAAGTGGTGAATAAAAAAGTGACCCTTTCAACTGTCACTTCATTACTAACAGATTTGCAGGAGGAATGCATTACTTGTAAATATATTTGTGAAATATTAGCGATTATAATTCAGTGTAAATGCTCGAGGTGTATACAGATTCTGCTTTCAGTGCAAGGGAAAATGTGAAGATCATGCTTTTGGCTCCACCATGGAGCTGTGACTAGTAACTGCAAGCTTTACAATTGATGTCTTGAATATGAATCCAATCAAAAAGAATGACCTCATTTATAATTTTTTCTTCCCACTACGTGTGTAGTGTAATATTTATAACAATATAAGAGGGAGGGATAACAAGCATGTATCCCTTCAAAAGTCAAACTACTTGGAAATTAATTAGTCTTCAGATTTTTATTTCAAAGGCAAACATGGGAGGAATGGCTTGATAGAATAATACAGATCTATTTCTATGTTTTAAAAGTGGATACTCTAAAAAGCTGTTTGGAAAACACATTTCTGTAAACTCAGTTCCGTTTATAGAAAACATCATGTAATTTTCAAAGAATTACTCTATACTTAGTTTTTATTCTACCAAGTAACATTTCTTACATACACTTCTTAAGGGACAGTGAGGTTTAAAACCACTGAATCTAAGCGGTGTTAGTAAACTATGTAAAGTGCCCTTATTTTTTAAAGCAACTTACATAAAAAGAAATAATTTTCTGACTATATCTGCAAAATTAACAAAATGAATAATTCTATGTTGACTTAGCGAAATAAAAATTTACTATTAACTAGATTGAATTTTCTTATATTTTCCATCATGTATTGTATTATTTATTATAGTATTATTATAAGCAATTAAATGTTAAAGATTAAAGATGAGGGGCGACTGGGTGGCTCAGTTGGTTACGCCTCTGACTTAGGCTCAGGTCATGATCTCATGCTCTGTGAGTTTGAGCCCCGCATTGGGCTCTGCTGATAGCTCAGAGCCTGGAGCCTGCTTTGGATTCTGTCTCCCTCTCTCTGCCCCTCCCCTGCTCATGAGCTCTCTCACTCTCTCTCTCTCTCTTTTGCAAAAATAAATAAACCTTAAAAAATTAAAAAAGATTAAAGATGAAAATACATGAATTCTTGATTTCACAAATTTGATTCCTTGAAAAAGAAGCTTTTAACTGATCTTAATTCTCAATATAAATGACTTTTTTTTTTAACCTTCACTGTTTTTCATATGGCTAAATTTTCTATTTGCTTGTATAAAAGTAACTTTAAAACAAGTCAACCTACTTTATGGGAGTAAACTACAGCATTCTCCCCCCCGCCATTTTATCGAGGGATGATTGACAATTAAAGACTGTATATATTTAAGGTACATAACATGAAATTTTTATATATACATACATTGTGAAAAAATTACCACAATCAAGCTAATTAAACATCCATCACCTCACATTGTGTTTTTTTGCACGTGCATGTATGGTGAGAACACTTGAGATTTACTTAGTGAATTTCAAGTATGTATACATTATTATTAATTATAACCACCATGCTATACAGTAGGTCTCCAGAAGTTTTTTGTCTTATAACTAAAGCTTGTACCTTCAACTCCAATGTAGTAATTCATCCTCATTGCTTATGATTGTTGAAAAGTACTATTTTGGTTAGCATCATATATGCTTAATGGTTAACTTCATACATATTTAGGTGCTATTTAGATTTAAAAATTGGAAAATTCAGTTACCAAGGCATTTCATATTATTCAAATACTTGGTCTAAAAAATTAGAAAAATAGGTGCTTAATTGATTTTATTACTTACTCTTTATTTTGAATTCTGACGTCACGTAGGGACAGTCCTTCAGTTCTCTGTCTCCAGAGAATATAAGGAAAGAAATAGATATCTACATCTTACAAGACTCAAAAAGAAAAACAGTAATTGAGATACAATGGCATCCTTTAGGCGTTTGATCATCATCATCAGAACAAGTTAAATCTTGACCAATATCATAAGAGCCAAAATTGGGACTTAGCCAACCGTGGAGAATCTTCTTTATTTTGTGTTCAAAAATCAGAATGACTTTCCCTTCACAAATTGCTTTCACTATAATTCCTTCCTTAATTAAGAATGCAAAATATACTTAGTTATACAGTTCTTGTCTGTTCTCTCAATTTGTCACATTTTCAACTGATCACCTACCCCCACTCATTCTAACTTCCAGATATTTCTCATATCTGCTACCTCAGTTACTATTGCATCAATCCTAACTTAATTCATACTTACCTTCATTTACTTTCTGGCTCTTCCCTCCATGGTTTACAGCTTATAACCCACTGCCTACCTATAAGTGCACATGGTTGCTCCAATGGGCCCTATATAGATATCAAACAGATCATATAATCCCTCCACTCAAAACTGCTTCTTGTCTTTTCAAGTATCTCTAACACTTAGAAATTTTTACCTTTTTCTTAAATGCTATGACATGGCCAAATATATATATTAACATCATGCCAGTTGTCTCCTGAAAGTGGGCTGCTTCATCAGAGAAGATAAATGCTCCATATTTTGTGGATGCTGCTACTAATTGTTTGCCTAGATTATTACTACTTTTGTATACATTCTATTGAGACTTCCTACAAAGAAAAGAATAGTGGCTTATTTATCTAGCTATAGCTGGTGGTTGAGTGCTGGCTCTTATTCTTACTAGCTCTGTGATTTTGAGCAAAAATATAACATCGGCTTCATCAGCAATAGGAATTTGACTAAAATCAAATGGGTGAATGTATGTAAAAACTTAGTATAGTGCATGGCACAGGGACATGTATTATTAAAATGACTTCAAATTGATATTATTGATGTTACTGTGATTTGTATTTTTCTGCATCTATCAGCTTGTAAGAGACACTCAATAAATATTGTTGAATTTAAATGAGAGAAGCAAGGAGGCTTAATTATTCATCAAAGCCAGCAATGATCACCAACATTATCATCATCATTATCACCTTCAAACATTCAACATGTACAAAATATGTTAGCTAAATAAATAACAAGATGCATTGTTTACGTCTGTAGTACTTGTAATCAATATGAATATTGTTTCCATATAGTTCCAGTTAATAAGTAATTCAGCACTGTAAATTTGCATAATAGCAATGTGTTATGAGACAAGGGCAGAATTGTAAATATTTTTACGATTACGGTTACGACAAACATGTGTCTTAATGTTTCATAGGCAATGCCAATTTCAAAAATGTAAGCATACCCATTATGCCAACAACTTCAGAAATAGCACATGAGATAGAGGGCTATGGCAGCACTGAGAACCCAGTTACTAACTTACCTGCTGGCAAGACAGGTGTTTACGGGGTTACTTTATTTATATTTTGTAAGCCTGAAATAATTCATATATTACCAAAAAAAAAGCCATAAAACGTCTCTGTATCATTTAAACCACAACTTCCAGACTGCCCTTTCCATTCTGCAGCAGCACAAAATTCCAATTTGGGCGTCAGAAAACATGATGTCAGTGATTTGACCACTTAGAGTACTCAATTCAACTGGGCTCAAATGATTTTATTGAATTTTAATTTGGTATTTATCTTCATGAATTATTTCTGGAACTATAAAAAATGGATAAATACGACATCATGTTTTTTTTCTCTTTTTGTCAATATACATATAACAGCTTATTTAGCATGTGCTGCACAAATGATAGCTCAACTGTATTAATGGTTGAATATGAAACTTACATATAATTTTGTTACTCAAAATTATTAGTTGAGAATATCGATCTAATATTATTGAAAGATTTTTTAAAATATTTATTTGTTTTTGAAAGAAAGAGAGACAGAGTGTGAGCAGGGGAGGGGCAGAGAGAAAGGGAGACATGGAATCAGAAGCAGGCTCTAGGCTCCGAGCTGTCAGTACAGAGCCTGATGCGGCGCTCGAACCTATGAACCCTGAGATCATGTCCTGAGCCTAAGTCAGGAGCTTAACCCACTGAGCCACCCAGGAACCCATTGAAAGAAATTCTTTAAAAAAAATTTTTTTAATGTTTATTTGCTTTTGAGAGAGACAGAGACAGAGCGTCAGCAGGGAGAGGGGAAGAGAGGGAGGGAGACACAGAATCTGAAGCAGGCTCCAGGCTCCAAGCTTGCCAGCACAGAGCCGGATGCGGGGCTCCAACTCAAAAACCATAAGGTCATGACCTGAGCCAAAGTCAGGCACTTCACTGAATGAGCCACCCAGGGGGCCCCCATTGAAAGAAATTCTTAATTTTTTTTTTCATTTTAGGTTTAGATTGTATGTATTTCTTTAGTCAGAGTAAAGAGAGGTATCTGCAGACTGACTTGCTTGTTTCCTTTTCTTTTTTTTTTTTTTTTTTTTTTTTATACATGCCTTATGAAATTCTGGTCCTGGTACTGCATCACTCCCTCTGAAAACTACTTGTCCATCATGCCATGGCCTAAAAATAAAATGCAAAAAACTCCCTACTTAGACAGTAGGAATTTAACTTAACAATCCCAAGGAGTGATTTTAGTCAGGAATGATTTTTGTCGTTTAATCCATTTTCTACCTACATTGCTAATGTTTCCTTCTCTCTAAAGATAAAATTGATTGAACTGCACAGTATACAGTGTAACTTGTATACTGTGGGGCCAAAGCTGAGGCTAAGCCAGAAGGATAAGGCAAGGACATGTTTACTCAACTCCTCTCCCTCCATAACACCCACTTCTTACCAATCTTGACCCTCCTTTATGTGTCTATTCTCTGTTCCCTCTTCCCCATTCCCACTGCTGGCATCTTACCCCAGGATCTCATCATCTTAAAGCTGAATTATTCAATAGCTTCCTGATCAGTCCTTATTTTGGGGTTTTTACAAGGCAATCTATACTCCATATGCCCACATGGGAATTCTCCAAAATTTACTATTTTATGTGTCAATTCCTTTTTAGGTGCTTTAGATGGCTCACTATTGCCTATTTGCAGGATGGCAGATAACTTCCTTAGGAACTGCCCATCCCAGTTTTCAGTCAGGCTTAACCTGGAGTGCCCTGTGGAAACTAATTGTGAGACTGGTTTCCAAAATTACCTGGAAAGAGTGCAGTGATTGATTAGTGATGTCTGCAACAGGGGTAGAAATGGGGACTTGCAGCACATAAAGAGTAGATCTAGGAATAGTTCCAACAGAGTAGAATCTATCTTCTCAATATCCTCAGATGGAACATGTATGGATGTATCTATTTAGACAACGTAGTTTAGGAATTAAAATAATGCTGTGCATTACTTAGGCAAATGGATAGCATCCCACTCACTGTTTTCCTAGTTATGTCAGTTAGTAACTTCCTATGCCATGCAGTTATTTAAGTTTCCTGTGACTGTTTTCTCATTGTCAAATGAGGATAATAAGTCATTGTAAAAACTGAATGTGTAAATATGTGTAAATTGCTTAGAGGATTGCCTGATACATAGCAAGATTTAAAAAATATATATATGCTGTTATTACCATCATTACTATCATGTTCTTATGATACCTACAGAAGTCTCTGCTATCCACCACTTTGAGAAGAAAATCAAGGAAAATGTGTTTCATACAATATTTGCCACCGCCATGTATATAAGAACAGGTATTTACATACACAGATATAAATGTGTATATGTATATATAAATGTAATAAAAAGTATCTGCACAAAGAAATTGTTTTTTCACCAAAGAAAACAATTGTTGATTTTTCTACAACTTGCCACAGTTACTATGTAACTAATAACAATTAACTAATTAAAACTAAAGCATGCATTTGTGAGAGAAAGAGAAAATAACTCATCTAATGGAAGGGTGATTATAATATTATTCCTAGATAACATATTATGTACCATCTTACCTCAAGGCATTTGCATTTGCTGTTTCCTTTGCTTGAAATGCTTTGCTCTCTATATATTCTTGGTTATCTCTTTTCCTTCAAGTCTACCTAGTTGTCCTCTTCTCAATGAGGCCTTGACCAGCCACCCTATTTCTGAATGCAATGTTCCTAGTGCTCATTCTCCCATCCCTTGCATGTTTTTACCCTCTACTGTACTAGTAACTTTCTATTATACTTTGTAGTTTACTATATATTGTGTAAATCATTTTCTCTCTCCCTATGCTAGAATGTAAGATACTGCTGTATCCACATTGCCTAAAAGATGGGCTTATGAAAAACAAATAAAAGAATATTTTAGTTGGGGGGCGTCTGGGTAGCTCAGTCAGTTGAGGAGCTGACTTTGGCTCAGGTCATGATCTTACAGTTTGTGAGTTAGAGCCCCATATCAGACTACTGCCGTCAGTATAGAGCCCACTTTGGATCCTTTGTCCCCCTCTCTCTCTGGTCCTCCCTTGCTTGTGCTCTCTCTCAAAAACAAATGACAACATTTAAAAAGAGAATATTTTCATTGAAACAGACATATTTAGCTATTTGAATAAAAGATCATTATTTAATCTCCCACATTATATGTAAGGATCTTGATTGACCTTTAGAGACCTTTAGCAGTAGAATATGGTTTATAAATGAGCTTTTACCTTTATACAAAGTATTTTGAAATTAATGTATGTCTTTATTAGGAAAACTGAGGCTGAAGATATAACCAATAAATAATAATACTTACAGTTATAAATTATTGCTATACACAAATACATCTTTTTGTGAACAAATGTTAATAAAATGTTTGTTTTTGAGGAAATAGTAAAATCTAAAATCTGTGTCAGAAAATATTCACACAAGGATTCAAGGATCTCTAGTCTGATCTAATACCTTCTGATACAGTGAGGAAGGTAGTTGAAAGTGAACATAAAATCACCTATACTGCACTTTGCATGTGGACAAGGCAAGGGGAAAAGGTAAAAAGCTCTTGCCCCTTTTATATCCATAAAATGCCCTTTTCTGGAGACATCTTTGTGATTGTTATTCATGGAAAATGTCAGTTTTCTTAAGTCCACCCTATAACATGATAGGTGAGTGACAGAGAGTGGGCCATTATCTTGACAAGGTAGAGCTTAGATAGCAAAAAGTCAAGTTAAAAGGAAACCTAAAATAGGAGAACAAGAATATTTTTATTTTTATTTGATGTTACTCACACATACTGTGAATCTGAACTGTACAATTTTATTTTAATCATAAAGACTGTTCTTTCCTGGCTCAGTTTTGCCAGATTATCCAAATGAATTTTGAGGAAAAGGCAATCATTCAACTGCTGATTTAATGGTAATATATGAGGTTTTAATACTATGGACTTAATATTAAGGGGATTTTATTTCAATGTTTTGGCATTAAAAGCAGTCATTATAGCTGTTGAATATATTGTTTTTATTCCTCCCCAAGTAATCTTTTCTATAAAGTATGTTATCAACGTTAATTAAACAGGGACCATAAAAAGTCCTTAAGTCATTTTTAGAAAATGTCTTCAAAGTGGTTTTATAATTTCACTTAATATATGCTTGTAATCTGAAGAAAATACCATAGCTTCTGTAGAATATAACAGATGAATACAGAACAAATGATTCTATACATTCTGAGTTGAGGATACATCATAGTTAAAAGCATCTTGCAAACAAGAGTTTTAATAGGGAGTGTTATAGGAAACTACATTAGTAAGGTATAAGAGAAGGAGGATTGAGCAGAAGGCAAAGTTGGATGAGGTTGCAACAGAGATTTCAACTGATCCTATAAGTGGGCCTAGAACTCTTAGTGTTCTTCCTAGTTGCCCTCATTGAGGCAAGGGAGCCAAGTCTTTGTACTCTTTCAACATTCAACCACTGATTGTAGGTTACCTCCCACTGGTTGTAGGGTGGTGTTGTGGATGGGGCTGGATAACCTTACAGAAGACACCCTCCCAAGGGGAATTCCCAGAGAGGGAGCTAGCTGTATGTCACCAGCAGTTACACTCTTGGAAGGTGGGGAGATGAGAATCTCAGTCCAAAGTGGGATCTGGGAGGCACACCGTACCATCCACTGCAGTCCACTTATTGCTTAAAACAGGGAGTTCGTCCATCTTCACACAACTTGCCCATTCATCTGGTTGGTATCTTTCCCAGGGAAACTTACAAGAGAGAAGTTAGTGGGGCCCCATGATGCTGCTGGTAGTCTTGAGGCCATAACTTAGCACTTATCACCTCCCTCCTTTACTACCTATTCTGGACTCTCCTCCCCCTTGGCTAGCACCCCTGTTCATCTAAATTACTAGCTTGGAGGAGTTACATAGACCTCATCATTAAGAGCCTGAGCCCTGGTTGCAGTTTCCTCTTCAGACTACAGCTTGTGCACTTGTCCATTCTTTCTCATGATTAGAGAAAGGAATATTAAGAAATGCTCCTATGGATTATCAAGATGTGAAAAATATTTTCCCTGCTTGTGATGGTCAGGGTCAATTACTTAAAATGTAGAGAAATATTTCTTTTATTGCTGGTTTCCTAGCCCAAGAAGTACAACATTGTTGGAGAGCAGCAACAGTTTGCAATTTAATGGAATTTCATGCATGTTCTGGTGGAAATGTTTCCTTCTGAGAACCAGGACTTCTAGAGCACAGGAACTGGAAACACAATAGTAAAGAATCACAAATTTCTCAAGTGGGTCACTTGTAATTTATCACTTGTTTTCCAGACCAATGTATTCTAATTATTTTAATTTATACCCAGTCCTTACTGTGGGTATGTCATCTCCAAGACAGTATCACTCAGGTTTCTCTCTAAAAGTTGTTCCACTGGTCTACTGGGCCAGTAGCTTCCAGATAGCTAGACAACAGTCTATGCAGGTCGTGTGGTCATGTGGTCATTGCCACTCTCCTGTTTAAAGTGGATCTCTAGGACCAACAGGATGTTATGTGGGATAATGTGTTGATTGACCAAATATCCTCTGATAGTGGTGCTGGTTGAGGTGTTAAGGGCAATAAAGGCAAACCCATACTTGGATTGATTCCAGTCAAGATGAACTGCTGTTCTTTCCAGGGTAAATGGAATCCAATATAATTAACTTATTTCTAAGTTCTTGCTGTTGGTATGTTGGACATTTGGCAGTGACAGGAGCTAGTTCAGGATTATTAGAAGGAAACCCAGGCTTTTATGCTCATGTAAAGACTCCATACCTGCCACCATAGCTACTCCATTATTAGCACGTTATGCTAGTTTTGAGTTAACCAAAGGCAGCCTCTGGTTCATGCCAGCTGGTCAGATCTTTGATCTATTTGTTGTGCCAGTTTCCATAGTGGATGCTTTCTGATGGGCACTGATATGCTATATAAGTATATTCACAATTTGTTCCCAGTCTTATTGCTTCATCCATGTATCTCTTCTCTAGAGCACCCTGTCCCCATGTTCTGATATTTCTCTGTCTGGGCTCCTATCAGTCAAGCCATTTTCCACAATGTTGTGTGTGTGTGTGTGTGTGTGTGTGTGTGTGTGTGTGTGTATTGCATGAAGTTATGCTGATGGAAGTATTTCTACTCATTGCAGAATTTTAGAATTGCCCCTGAGTTGTGCATCAGTAGTCAACTTTTAGCTGTCACTCCCATACCAAAATGGGTCAAAAACCAACCTTGAACTATTCCTTGTCCATCAGATAGCTGTGGCCATAGGTATGAGGTAATATAAAGGTACTATTGCAACAGTGGTGGCAGGCATGAATGTCTTGGCTATTTGTTTGTGGAGTTTACTTGTGCCCTTGGCCCTGGAATAGGTTTGTCCCATCTCAAATGTAGCAAGGATTGCAGCTGAAGTCACCTGACCCCGTGATTGGCTAGATAGGACAAACATCAGCCAACATTGGGAAGCTCTGGCAGCATAATCACTTGCTGTCCTATACTCAAGACCCTTTGGCCAACAGGGATTTTTTTCAAGAGGAATATGATATTCTGCTTCAGATTTCATGGCTTTGCTCTAGAAGTGTAGGGGCTATGTTGTGATTCTCCTAGCAGGGCTTGTCACAAATACCAGACATCATTTTTCCCACTAGGGATACTTCCTATATCATAGCACCCACCAGATTATGTGGCCTGAATGTTAAGACTGCTTGCACACTGGCCAGACCTGCCACAGAGCCTGTTCCTTCTGTGGCTGTCACTCAAAAGCTGGCAACGATCCTTGTCAATCAGTAATTGCTGGACCAATATTCCTAAGTGATATTATTATCCCTAGAATCCAATAAAGCCTAGAAGACAGTATGCCTCCTTCTTAGCCTGAAAGATATGAGATCTAATAATTTGTTTATTACTTTGGGGTGTGAGATGTAATAACCAGTGGGCATTCCCAGAAAACTGAATCCTTAAAAGTATCACTAATATGTATCACTAATACATGTGACTAATATGTATCACTAATGTGCATCACTAGTACATATCACTAATATGGTTGGCCCTTGAACTTTCATAAGATATTTTTTCCTCCCACCTTTTTTTTCAAATGTTAATTTCTTTTTGAGAGAGCGAGCGTGAGCAGGAGAGGAACAGAGAGAGGGTGACACAGAATCCAAAGCAGGCTCCAGGCTCTAAGCTGTCAGCACAGAGCCTGATGCCCCTCCCACCTTCTGAAGCACATATGTTTTATAATGTATTCAACAAGCAAGCCACTTGCTCATTCATATAAGTTAGCATGAAGTTATTGCACCAGTCAAGTGGGCCAGTAGAATGTACTGAGGGAATGTGGATGGGACAGTTTGCTTTGGATTAAATTATTATAGAGCATGGGAAACAACACAGCCCTGATAGAAGAATGGAAATGCATTCTGCTTCCCTTGTAAATGTGAACTGCTCCTTTTTCCCTGAGAAGGATAGAACAATCTATTCATGAGATTAATGGCCACATATTATGTACCTGAGGACATATTTGTCTACTCTAAAAAATTGTTTTGATATATTCATAAAAATAAGCTAATTTCCTCTCAAATGAAGGGAAAAGATACTGAAAATGTCATCACATAAATTACATAGGCATGATCCCCACTGAATAGAATATCATCAAATATGGGAAATGCGGTCATGGAAAAGGGATGGGACTGATAACTTGTGAGCACAAGGTGTACAAGGAGATTTTTTTTTTCAATACAAGGAACAATTTTGTAGCTGAGTTGTATAGGATAAGATGAGTAGTTGGAAGGTAGATCATTCCCTGATACTACATTCCCTGGTCCCTTTTAACAAGGATTTGGAAACCTCTTTGAGCATGTAGTTGTGATGCAAGTTGCAGAATAATATTTTGGGTAAGTGACTTCCAAGGATACTGGCAACACTGAGGTTATCGAAATCTGATACATTCTCCACAGGATTATAATGTTCAGATATTAATTCATTTATATGTTCATTCACTAAAATACTGTGTATTGAGCATTCACAGTATGTTTGGGTTAGAGATATTTTCTTGGCTTTCTTTCCTTGGATGACTATGGTAGAAAAGTATCCACTATATGGGAAATGCATCATATTTTCAAGCACCAATAAAACTTTGTTAGTTGTTCACATATAGACATGTTTGCATTCAGGCATACATACAAATTTAATATTTTAAATATATATTTCAGTTTCTTGACATGAGATAAAAGGATGGATATTTTATACAAAATGAAACTTTTTAAAGTTTAGATACTAGTGAAAAACTGGTTAATGCAATTAGTAGTGAAAAGAGCAACAGATAAATCAATCCAGTCTTTGAGTTCTTGCTAACGTTATTCCCAATGAAGTCCCACACAAAAGTTCTTAAAACCTTCACCAGCATATATCAGCATATATATGTATATATGCTCTGTTCAATATATTGTACACAGTTTTTTCTACTGAAGCTGCTTTTGAAGTTTTCATTAAAGAATGGGAAAACATTTATTTGAAAGCTCACCTTATTATAGAAAGACAATATTATTTTTAGTAAGGATGCAACTTAGGATTTTAAATTTAATTAATTTAATTTAAAATGTTTAAATTTAATTAAATTATATCTATTTTACAAAAGGTTAAAGTCAATCAAGTAATTTTAGCAAAATAGTTAGGCTTTTGTTTTAGTGAGGTGAGCTCAGATGTTAGAATCAGAGAGACATCCATTCAATTCCAGATCTGTCATGTGTTAGCTGAGTGACTTTTTCTAACTTCCTTTACCTTCCTGTTTAGTTACCTTATCTTTAAAATGGAGATAATTCCAACTAAAAATAGAGATGAAACAAAGGCTTTATAAATATTGAATTAGATAAAAAATGTAAAATATGCTGAACAATGTGCCTGACACATAAGAAAGCATTTACCAAACACATAAGATAGTATAACTAATGCTACATTACTAGTCATATTAGGAATACACTATTTTTACTAAAAGTTTAATTTTTAACTACTTAGTGGTATATATACTTATTGTACTAAAAAGTTTTTTATCTCAATCAAGATACCGTGAAGTTTAGCCTAAAGCAAATGTCACCAACAGATTTGATTTGAGAGGATCCTTTTCCTCTATCATGAAGAAGAGACTGACTATTGAATTATATGCAATTCCACTAGGATTTACTATGAAAGAGAAACAGCATGACAAGGGATTAACTAATGAATGAGATCCCAGTATCTATACGCTTATTTTGATTCTATTCTATTCTATTCTATTCGATTTGATTCAATTCTTATTTTGATTCTATTTTGAGTCATTCTATATAAATGACTCTTTATATTTGGAACACTGTTAACATTTCAGAAAGCATCTTTATCTGTTTGGGTCCTCATAGTAGCTCTTGAAATAGGTACAATTTTCCAATTCCACAATTTTATAAGAAGACACTTGGGATGGTTAAAGGTCATTTTGGGATGGTGAGTAATGCAAGTATGATTTGAACACAGACTTTCCTTATCCTCTTTGCTCTTTTTACTACCACCAGGATATCTCTGAGAGGTTCTCAAAAGGAGATCTCAAAAGATATATTTACTTGTCTGGAGGTGAAACCACAGATTCCAACTAGTGTGTTTACAAATAATTTAGGGTACTAAAATTGTTGACACAATTTGTAAGCGCATCAGATGTAATTAATCCCTCTTTGAAGGGTCTCTTTTTTCTTTTTCTTTTTTTTGGTAGATAGATAGATTATAGAATAGAATTGAAAAGTTCAGACAGAATCACATAATAAACAGGGAAAAAGCAAAGAGTGTCTACTGAATAGAATTTGATAGTGATATACAGTGATCATTTGATAAAGGATATAAAAGAATTAAGATGAACTGCATGTAAATCTGCAATTGTCCCCAGTGTCTCTCTCCCTCACTCTCTCTCTCCTCACCAATGCTTTAATATATCTGTCCATGTGCAATAATAGTTCTTTTATTTAATAAAATGTTATGTTAATGGCATTAGGGAATATTAAATTTTTTGCTGCATATTCATGCTCATTGAAATCGTGTGTGTGTGTGCGTGTGTGTGGTTAAATTAGATCCTCAAAATATTCCAGAGGATAAAGGGGCAGAAATTCATAAGATCTGAAATCTTACAAGACTTGAATTTGTTTGGGTGATAAGAAATTGGTCCAACACAGGTTTCTGGAAGAGTAATTTCTCAATAAAACTTGCTGAACACATTAATAAGTACCCAATTCTCAACCTTCAAGTTGATCAGACAGGGTCAGAAGGCAAGATGGCTAACCCAGTGACTTTTAGTCTTTTTTTAATGTTTCCATTAAAAGTTTGAGAGGCTTATGTGCCGTGAGTTTAAAATCACTGTGTCTTAGTTTCACAGTAAGGAAGAAAATAATTTAAGTTCTCATAAACTAGTGATGTTCAGAATCTTTTCATTTTCTGTTGATAATTGCTTTTGGAGATA
The DNA here is from genome assembly GCF_018350175.1 of Felis catus. Classification (NCBI taxonomy): domain Eukaryota; kingdom Metazoa; phylum Chordata; class Mammalia; order Carnivora; family Felidae; genus Felis; species Felis catus. The sequence continues at coordinate 56,538,000 of NC_058371.1, read as the reverse complement.
AATGTGCTTGTATTGCACAAAATTAAATACATTCCTTGCTTTGGTCATTAAATGCTTAACATAATTATGCTAATTAAAACTTTATTACCAGATTTTCTGTGGAGACCATCCTTTCTTGTATCTCAACTGTTACTTTTGGCTGCACTTGATGCTGCTACCTTCCTACTTCCTAATGGGATGAGGAAATTTTACAATTGCTAAATTGTGATGATTTCTTTGACTTCATCTTTTCTGACTTATCAACTTCATTTGGTGGATCTGATCGCTCCCTCCTCTTTGAGACAGTTTCTTCGTCTGACTCTCATGATTTTCCTCAAGCCACACTGACCACTAACTCTCAAGGTCTTTTGCTGGTTTCTCTTCATCTCCCCAAGTCTTTATTGCTTGAGCACATTTGACTGTTATTTTATCTATTTACACTCACTCCCTTGATAATCTCATAACCTTTATGGCTTTACTCTTAAGACCTTCCAGATTTATGATTTATATCCTCAACTTAGATTCCACATCCCTTTATCCCTGTCAATTCCAAAGTCTCACATCCAAACACTTATTCGATGTTTCTACATTTAACACTATACCAAGTCAGTAAGTCCAAACAAACACCTGATCTTCTCCCTCAAGCCTGTTTCTCCTAAGGTCTTCCTAACTCAGTAAAAGACAAATCCAGTCCTACAAGAGCATGGACCAAAAACTTGGAGTATCTTGGGCTCTCTCTTTCACACCCCATATTAGTTCCGAAAACTACTCAGTGCAGTTTCATAGCGAGAACTTTTGAAGTCTAACTACATACTTCATCTCCACTGCTAACACTTTGATAGACACCATCTCCTCTGGATGAACTTCACCACAAATATTTCACCACAAATATTTTAAAGGCATAATATGTGTTAAACACTGTTCTTAAAAGGTGCAAGGTACAAAAAAGGTGCAAGGTCAAGTCTAAGCTAGAAATCTGTGATCTATATAAAATTATAATCACGCAAACTAAAATAGATATGCTATGTAAAATATAAAGGAATGGTTTATTATGTAATTTTACCTTCAGCATGACCTTCTTTTATACACTCAAAGAAAGAAAAAGAAAGTAAAGAAAGGGAAAAGAAGAAAGAAGTTTTAAGGTTCTGAAACTGGACTAACATCTCCCCTAAACTCAGCTTTTTTGGTTACCTTCTTTAATCTTCTCACAAAGGTAGGAATGAAATAAAAGATACACACACACACACACACACACACACACACACATATATATATATATATATATGCCTATCTAGGATATCTATATCTATGTCTATCTTTCTATCTATCTATCGAGAGAGGGAGGGAGGGAGGGAGGGAGGAGAGAGAATTAACATCTATGTCAGAAGAATTTTTAGGGAATATTATACAGTGATTAAGATCGTAGAATCTGGAGCAAAATGGCTGGGTTTAAATCCCTGCCGTAGCACTTACTAGAACTTATATTAGCAAGATGCTTATAATTTCCTTGCCTTAGTTTTCTAAGCTATTAAATGGAGATAGTAATAGAACCTATATAATAAGATTATTTATAAAAGTAAATGACTTATTACTAAGAAATGCTTACAGAAATGTCTGGCATGTTGTATGTGATCAATAAATGTTTGATAGCTAAATATACAGAGAAAGAAATATATATTCAAATCAAGGTATATTTTATTATTAAAAGAAAAAAACATTTTCATAGGTAAATTTTATTACTGAGAGTTTATATGCCATAAAGTGAAGATCTTGTCTGAGAAACAACCTTCTTTTCTTTTAGCATTTGTCCCTTTTTAATTTGCACATTTAACTGCAAACACCGTTAACTCCCTTGTAGTGCTGAAAATTCCATAGGAGTGTTCATCTTGGTATCCTTTGCCCAATAGCACTTGCATATATATAGAAATTGACCCAGGGTTTATGGTGAGTATTCTCAGCAAGGATAGAAACTGGGTATTAACATTTTGATACTGAGGTTGGCTTTTACTTCTTTTTATTGTGTAGTGGCACTATCTAATCTGGTTAGGCCTTTTTTAGGAGTTCCTTCCTCTATGTGGGTTAAAGATGGCCGCACACTCTTCATCACATCACTCACTGAGATGTCAATTTGATCTGCATACTGTCACTACACCCCCTCCAGAGAACCTGGGATGGTCCTGGGACTATTGCAAAAGTGAGGTGGTGCCAATTCTTGGCCTTTAAGAGGGCTTGGCAGTTTTTGTGTTCTCCCTCTTGGCACACAGATTCTTGGGATGTTCGTTTTTGGATCCCAGCCACCATGCTGTGAGAAGCTCAGGCTATGTAGAGGGGCCATGCAGAGGAGAACTGTTAAGCTCCAAGGACCGTCCCAGATGATCTTCTGGCTGACAGTGCCACATGCCACCCACCTGAGGGGGCCATCCTAGCCCAGGGCGATCTAACCCCCAGGACCCAGCAAATATCACTCAAAGCAGAACTACCTATGTGAGCTCACTCGAATGCACAGAATCGGGAGAGAGAATGAAATAGTTTTTTTAAGCCATCAAATTTTGGAGTAGAGCTATAACTAAAGCAATAGCCTTCTGCCTCTTTCCAATTTCTTCCAAGTGGCTTTATATTACATTTTCAACTAGACTCTAAATTATTCAAGGTCACAGATATTGCTCCATTTCTTCCTACGTGTCCCTGTAGCTGTTAACTCATTGCTAGGCACATGGGACTCAGATTACCCGACATTCCCATTAGAATCAGAACAAAATGGAGAAACAAACAGGGGTAAAAAGTGGCCTTTGAATATAAGACAAATTTTAAAAACATAAGGGTTTTGACGAAACCAACATTAGTAACTAATGTAAAGAGTATGGCTCTCTATATATACATATTACTCTGGATTACCTGAACAAAGGAATTAACTGTTATTTTGTGTGTGTGTGTGTGTGTGTGTGTGTGTGTGTGTGTGTGTGTTGTTTGTAAACTGAACCTAAAAGATCAATTTTAGTTAGAAGCATTGTCCTCTGTTGGAAATTTGTATGTGGAATTGTAAAAGAAGACCAGCTGGAAGGGAAATTATAATGTTTCAAATAAATAAATAATAAATAAATGGAAGAAAAAGCAACAGTGATTGTTTGGAGCTACACAGTCCAAGGAGTGAACATAATAATTTTCTCCTTCTAGTTTTTGCCATGTATTCTGCATGTACTTGATGTGGGAAGTTATTATACCCATTCACGGAAACTAACAATATTCTGGGAGTGTGTACAGTTTGCAAGACCATTTGCTAGTGCAACAAAAATAAAGCACATTTCAAGTCAGAATCTGGGATTTAGCAAACAGAATGACAGTATGTCTATTTGTGATCCAGGGCTGCTTTTTTTTTTTTTTTTTTTTTAAGGTATGAAGAAAACATTATTTAAAATGTGAAGGATTTTTTTTTAGTTTATATTTAGTTTATATTTAGTTTATATTTAGTTTATATTTTAGTTTACTTTTGAGTACTTTTATTTCATAATTGTTAATAACTTTAACTTTAATTAATTGTTAAATAAGGCAGAAAATATCCAATATACTTAACTAAATCTCCAAAAATCTTTCCTTGAAGACCAAGCACTCCAGTAAAATCTCTCCAGGCTACATGGCTTCTCAGAATTCATATTAATATGCTTCAGAACTCCACTTGCTAAGAGAGAAAAAGGTTAGAAAATAATGCAGAATACAAAAGGCAGTGTGTGTGTGTGTGTGTGTGTGTGTGTGTGTGTGCGCGCGCGCGCGCGCGCGCATGTAAGGGTGGTGAAGAATTAAGCCCCTTGCTCTCTGGATTCTTGCATTTGTGTAAAACTGAAGGGTAATTGGTCTTTACATAAAGGACATATTTAAAACCACTTATTAAATGTGTTTATGTACTCTTTTGAAATGCAAGTGATTCACAAAGACAAATATTGCAGCACAAAGCTTTATTCATGCAGTCATACTGCCAACATATATTGTTCAAATACATTTTAAAATTATGTGAGGAGTTGAAGGCATAACTCTTCACCCTCACATCAGTGTCTTTCTCAAGTGAGAAAGGGATAGAGAGAGTGGAAGTGGGAGGCAGAGGGAGGGGGTGGAGAACAGAGAGGGAGCGCGCGAGAGAGATGAAGAAGCGAGGAAGGAAAGAAGAGAGAAAATACCAAAAAGCCGTTTTAGGGCCCACAGTCTCATCCATCCCAAGTATGTGGGCATCACATCTAGCTGGTAACAAAGAGCTGGCCATGGCGTTTCTTTTTGGTTCGAGACAAGGCTGATACAGGGGGCACTACATGCATGCATGTCGCCTCAGCTAAGCCCCCATTCCTTCAGGAGTTACGAGCTCTGGACCCCAAGAGTGGCCGGTGCACGTTGCTAGGCACGCAGGTGTCTTGCGGAGGCTGCCCAGGTTCGTCGTGCGCGCTCAGGGGCGTTGGTGCATCTATACGTTGGGGAGAGGGAGGAGTCCCTTCTGCCAGAGGCTTACCTCGATCCCCACATTTTCCGGTTATCATGGGAGGAGTGTGCGAGGTCAGAGGGACAGGTAGCCCTTGCAGTGATTAAGCGCGCTCGGTGCGGAGGAGGAGGGCGGGGCAGGAGCGGGGTGGCACTGCCAAATCTTAACGGGGCCCCGGGTGTTTGCAGACCCAAGTATAGCGCCCTGGGTCTCCACGGAGTCGCTCCAGAAGCTGCCGCCTGAGAACCCCGAACCTCAGCTCCGCGTCGCTTGGGAATCCTCTTCCTCCTCTCCCCACCGCGTACCTGGCCTGAGCGGCGGGACACGTGCCCAGGAAGCCCCTCTCGGCGGGACCGGCCCCTCCAGGGTTCGCCTCTGCCTCCTGCTGCCGCCGCCGCCGCCGCGTCCCGGCTCGCTGCGCTCCCGCCCGCACCATGGACGAATCGGGGTAAACCCGCGAGCGCCGGCGACTTCTCCTCCGGAGTCTCTGGCCTGGCACCTCTGGGGTGAGATGAGTGGGGGAGCTGGTATCTCTGCCGGTGTGAGGTCGGCCCGAGTAGCCCAGGGCGAGCAAGAGCGGCTCCGCGGAGGCTGGGAGCCGCCAGTCCGCGTCCCGCGGCGTCTTCGCCCTCCTCTTCTTGCCCGCGCCAGGGTTTGTTTATATAGGATCTGGAAGCTGGGCGGAATTGCCCACCCCCTGCCGGCGGCCCGCCCTCCCCTCCCGGGCTCGGGCTCCCGCACGTGGTCGGCACCGGCAGCGTCTCGGAGGAAGGCAGGCGCCAGCGAGCGCGGAGCGGCCAGCCCGGAGCTAGCGCGGCGCTGCTTCGCCTGCGGCTCGCCCTCCCCGGCGCCCTCGCCCACCGCCCGGCCCGGCGCGGCGCAGACTCGGCTTCGCCGGCCTCCGTCCCCTTCGCGGGAGGGGACGCGCAAAACACCGCCCTTCAGGTGCTCGTGATGTTTCTCTGGGTTCTTTCAGTTGCCGGAAAAGAATGGTAACATGAACAGCGGAGCGTGAGAGCGTCACGCGGGAAGGGGAAGAGATTGATGGGCAGAGCGCTCACTTCGCGGAAGAGCACGTTCCCGGGGCTGCGCGAGGCGAAGCGGCGCGGCGCCTCCACTCCCTGGCTGGACTCCGCTGACATCTGTAGCCTCCCTTCCAGCGGGCTCCCCGCTCGCCAGCCGCCGCCTGCCGAGGACAGTTGAGACCGCGCGTGAGCATCCAGGAGTTTGTGGACCTCCATCCGAACAGGAGTTGTGTTCCGGAGTCCCTGGATCCGCGTGGAGCCCGCCAGCACGCTGGCTTCGGAGGGAGTTGAACTTGAGTTCAGGTGGGTTACCCTAGGGGGAGCACAGCAGGAGGTGTTCGGGGAAGATGAGGAAGGTGATGTTCCAATGTCAAAAGCGGACACTTTTCTACCTGACGCTTGCTGGGGCTGAGCCGCTTCCTCCCACGCAGTTCCCGCTACTGACCCGCTCTTCCCCAACCCTCCCTCACTAAGGGAGGGGAAACACCAAAACTCCTGTGTTCTTACGTATCTAGCATGCCGTATATAGACTTTCATAATTTAGGATTATGTGTGCAATCATCCTGTTTACTCCATTGCTTTATATTAAGGGAGGCTTAATGATTTCCTCAGTCAAGTCATTTACTTCTAAGCCAATAGATAATGCCTTCGTCATAGTTTTCTGGGGGGAAAGTAACTGTGCGTTTGTTCTGCAGATGCCCAACTCCCTCTGAATCGTGCAGACTGGTGCTGAGCACGCAACAAAAGTTTTTAGCTTCTCCTCAGTTTCTGGTGCTTCGCAGGGGAGAGGAAAGGACTTTGGCATTAAACACAAGAACCAGTCAGGGAGCCATCTCCTTTAACTTTTCTTCTCTGTTATCATTTGCAATGAAGAGGAAACAGAAGAGATTTCTGCAGATGACTTTGTTATTCATGGTGGCTTTAATTTTCCTGCCCAATATTGGTCTCTGGTCTCTGTACAAGGATAAGCACCTGGTGAAATCTACAGAACCCGGGGAGCAGCAGGTAAGTGCCATCTGGAGAAAGATCACAGGAGGATTGGTAAGGCGTGCAACTCGCGGGGACACAAGGAAGCAAGCGTGGGGTCGCCTTGGCTTTTCTCCCAAGTCTTTGCAGAGCTGATATTACAAGACTAGAGACTTTGGGATTCAAGTAAGTAGTCTTAAGATCGCAACCAATGACATGGGTGAAATGTAAAATGAACTAGAAAAGAAGGCCAAGAGAGGTCAACAGGAAGACAGGCTTTCTCACTTGGTCTTTGCGTTGATTTTGAGGTGGATGAAAGGGAACTGCTAATTTGTGGGATGTGAAAGTGGGTTTGGTACAAGTTCAGTCACAGGGGTTTGTTGCTGCTTTTCATCTGGTTTGGGTATCTATATTAAAGTGAACCGGGCTAATTAAATCATTAAACTTGTGAAGTAGGTCTCAAAAAACAAGCTACAATTTTCTGTATTTTTGGTTATAGTTTTTGCTTAGCAACAGCTTTTTACTCTGTGGAAACTTAAAGTCTCTGTTTTTTCTCCTCTGTTGCTAAGGTGGTGGGTTTGGGTATACAGGCAGAGTTATTAAGTGTCCGTTCAGTTTTACAACCTGGTGATAACACTTTGTTGCTAAAAGCTTTCCTTCACATCTGAAACACCGCGGTGGTATGCTTTGTTTTTACACAGAATGCAGTCTGTTAGTATGTGCATCACTCATGACTTAACAGTGATCAAAATAACTATCTTTTCAGTGAGTAATAATGCAAAATAACCTTTACAAAATGTTAATAAGTAATATTGTTGAATCTCTTGTTTATCAAATATAACAGCTTCTGTCATTAAACTTTTAACAATAGAATGCAGCCTTCTCTGTGGTTTTGATGCAACACTTTTTAAAGTAGTCTTAATGGATCACCTCAGAATATTAATATTCTTAATTTCAGGGGGCATCACCCATGTACACTATGTACCTTCCACATATACAGTGTGTTTAAATTAAAGTACATTGTGGACAATAGCAATATATAAATGGTAATTAAATATTGGTTCTTATACTTAACAAAGTTTAATCTTTTGCACAGTGAGTGGTTAGTTGTGAAATACGTGGAAGTAATCTGATTTTTCATTTTGACACGTACTCATTACCAGTCTTTAAACTTTAAAGGTAACTAGTTGTCTGTGGACTTTTGGTGGATTGGAATTTTGAGGAAAAATGTTGACATGTTTTCATTTAGTGGTCGATCTGTATCATCCCTTCTATATGGATATAACTTTGATTTGAAGTATATTGTTTTGTTATTGCAGTGGAAAAAAAGAAGATGGGCACTTTGAATGTGAAACTTTTTTTTTATATTTAGATCACTTTTTTTCTCCATTCCTTGATATGAAACAAGATTCTATTAATGTCAGTAATTAATACCTATTATGTGAAATTTCTATTTCAAAATAGTTAAACTAACAAAAGCAAAATGATTTTTCCCTGAATTTTGCTAACTCAATTAACAATAACCAGCTGAAGTATTTGCTGTATAGCTAACATAAAACACTAATTAATCTTATTAATGAGATCTTTACAACTTTCACACTGGCTCTTACTGATTTTGACTCTTAATGAGAAATGTGTCCAATGGCATTAAAAAATGAAATATGCCAAATCAACTCTCTGACTTATAATTTCCAAAGGGGTTTCCTTGTTTCTGGTTCTTCTGTGATACTTAATGATATTAGGTAATACTTACTATTAGGTAATGATACTTAATATTAGGTAATAAATTAATGAGTGTGAAAGGCATAGGGTGGCAAGAGAAGGGGCTCTTTCTCAAAGTTTCCTATACTGCGTGGTTAAATAACTGATGCGTATCTGGTGACATTCCAGTTTAACCATCCCATGTGAAAGTTTTGAAACCGAGAATAAAGATAGACAGTAACATGCCATAAAATGAATGTCAGTCACATACTTTAGTAGTATTTAACCTGAGAGTTTTAAAAAGTAATATTTCCTTATAGAAACAAAATTTAAAAGGTAGAAATCATCACTTACTGAAAGAAATCATTGTAAATCAGAAAAAGATAGGCTTTTCTTGGTTTTATTCCATTATTAAGTATAATTGGAAAGAAAATTAGGATAGTTGACATCATTCTACAAGTATTGGATAAGTAAGAGTTAAGTCATATGTATGTATATGTGATATGTATATATACACACTCGACCAAATAAAAAGTGACTTGCAGTGATGAATTAACATGGGTAATATTGTGAAATAATATTTTGCTAATGTATCTATAAATCAATGTTACTAAGTCCGCCAAACACCCAGGTTTCCAACTGAAGCATGTAATTTGACTATTGGGTAATGTGTTATTTAAATTTAGCAATTTGTTCTAAAAAGACTATTTCATGGTTAATTGCTAAAATGTTCTTCAAAAGCCATCTTTTACTATATTTATCACTAAGTTGTAAAATCATGAGGGTAGGGATAATGTGCTGATTGAGGCATTGACAGCAGTAAGTACTGAAGCTATTCAAAACAAGTCACGTGCCCACGTGAGCAGTCTATTTTTAAAGCACTTATGCGTAAAACAGCAGTTCTGGTTCTAACTGTGATGTGCTGGTCACGAGAACTGAAAACCTTTACTGTTTTAAATAGTTTAATTATTACAATGACCTGCAGGGAAATAATTTATGGGAATTGAAAATCATAGGATGGCTAATACTTTTTAAATTCTTCTAATTTGTGTTTTATCAGAGCACATCACTAACGGTTTGTCTATGCAGTATGAAATGTATTTATAAGATAAACTGAGACAAAGTGAGGGTAAACAGAAAATGCTGATAGAAACTATATATAATTTTCATGCTAAACTAAAGTTTAGTACTTTCCACATTTTTTCTCAGTTTTATACTATTACAAGTTAATTGTATTTATTGTCATTTCACGCTTAGAATAATATTTAGGATAATTCCCATAATAGTTGAACATTGGCTCCATCTATGGTGTGGAAAAGAGAAAAAATACAAAATAATTCCCAGATTATTCCTCTAAAAGTTTTTTTTTTTTCTCTTTTCTCTCACATGACCAAAGGGGATTGAAAAAATAATGTCAATAAGGCAATAATTAAAATGTGGGTTTTATTGTTTGGGCTCTGCAAAGTTGGAATCAAGTTACTGAAATTAATTTTTATGCTTTTGACTTTTTTAAGGTTTTAGAAAAGTTTAAAAATATATTGTGGTTTTGGTTTATATTTATCAATAATGATTGTCGTGTTATTTTCAGTTGAATTGTCACTTTTTTGCTGTTATTGGGATGATAGAATTATTTCTTTTATTTTCTTTAGAAATACATACATTTATTAAAAATAATCTATTGATAATGCATATGATATTTAGTTGAGGATGATTGTCATATGATTAATGTGTAGTAATTTTTCATTTCACTTTTTTCTTAAAATTTGAATTGCGACTCTTCTCTGGTTTCAGCTGCATTTAAATTAAAGTTATATATTTAGATCATAATTAAGCTGTGCATTAGGGTGATACATAGAACAAAACAATGTTTTAGAGCAAAACTACTTCATCCAGCATTGTGCCTTTCTTCCTAATTGCTTATACAATAATAAGTAAAAAAAAAAAATACCCCCAAAACACTTTTTTTTCCCAAATACATTAAAAAGTTTAATTAAAAAAGTAGCTGTAATTTAGCAACAAAGTTACAGATAATATGACTTGCAGAAATAATACAAGAATGTTCAGAATATGAAAAAGATCTTGCAATATTTTTGTAAATTATTTTTGAAATTAAACAACTAGAGTCAGAATTCCTGAATTTTAAAGCAGAATTTTTTTCAGAATTATTCAGAATGATTTTAGAAACTTATGTTTGCCCTAGATTTTTTTTACCACATTGAAAAATAAAACCAAAACCAAAAACTAGATGCTCAAGTCACTTTTAAACTATGGAACCTTCTCATTTCTTGTACTTCAGAATCCCAGGTGGTGAAATAGGGCTAATCATGCTTGCCACTTCAGGTAATGTGAAGTCCTGAGCTCACATCCTGGGCATGGAAAGTACTGTGTGGTAATATTTTGTTTGTAGTCAGAGCCACATGTAAGTTGTCCATGACAGATGTGGGACTTCACCTTCATTAAAAAACAAACAACAAAACAAAACAAAACCTCTCCTGAAAGATTGCTCAGCATCTTTGACCAACTCTTCTAATGTTAATTTGCACCACACTTCGAGGGGATTCTTTCTTTTGGCTAAGAACATCCTTTTTTCCTGTGGCATTTTAAACCTGTTGTATGATGTGAAGATGTCAGATAATTGATAGTGTATGCAGGTTACCTTGCTTTCCTTTGTCATGCTGATCACTAAAGCTGTAGAGTGTGTCTGTGTTTCTTTTCCAGCAAACACCTCAGATATTGGAAGAGCTAACTAAGGACAGGCGAGAAAATTTAAGGTTTTCCGTCTTCCTGCACTCAGGATTCTCAATACACTAGATATAAAATGATGCATTAGTTTGAGCCACACTGCTCTTAATTAGCGAAAATGTAGTGTTTTAAATTAGGATTTTAAAGGACCTTTTCTTGAATTTATGGAAAATCCATTCTGACTCGCTACAGGATCGCACCACACAGACCACTGTAACAAGTGTCTTAATTATTTGCTGTGACCTCGTAGATCGCAACATGATTAGTTCATCACCTTGCCTCCTGGGAGACTGTGTGAAACACAGTCTTCTGTTCACAATCTGGTAAAAAATTAGATAGGTTTTTCTCTTGTTCATTGCTGTGTTGGATAAGTTGTGCAGAATCAATTAGCCTCTTGTAAATTTATTTTTTTTTATTTTTTTTAATTCTATAAAAGAAACCAAGTCAAGAGTGGAATGTAGGGAAAAGGGTTTGGGTGCTTAAGTAGCATATAGAAGAGAATTGAGGTGTTTTTCTTTTTTTTTTTTTAAAGTTTCGTCAGGAGTGGCCACCACCTTTAGGGAAATTTGCAACTGTGTCTCTGCTTGTAACATTTGTATACAGATCAAAGTCAGCTAAGGTACATCAAGAATAACCTAAAGGAGCGGACACAGATTAAATTCAGAAAAGACCTCAGGCAGGTGTAAGTAGGGTCTGGAAGCCCACGAGGTTGTGCTTTGTCTCAGCAGTTACTCATTTCTCATTTGCTTGGCTTACTGATGATGAAGAGGTGAACACTGGATACTTTCGATTCTTTTTTTTCTTTAATTTTTTTTAAACTTTATTTATTTTTGAGAGAGAGAGCGCGAGCGGGGGGGCGGGGGCGGGGAGGAACAGAAAGAGGGAGACAGAATCTGAAGCAGGCTTCAGGCTCCGAGGCTGACAGCACAGAGGCTCACTCGGAGCTGGAACTCACAAACCGTGAGATCATGACCAGAGCCAAAGTCGGACACTTAACCGACTGAGCCGTCCTGGCGCCCCTGGATACTTTTAATTCTTAAAACTGTCTGACAGGACCATGTTGTTCTTCTCTTTACTTCATGTTCACATGTATTTACACAAGTACCTTTACAGAATCAAAGGTGCAAATGTGCCACGAAATAGGAGGTTCTCAGGATGATAGTAAAGGTAAAGACATACTCATAAACTGGATACTTGTTCTCCATATGAAGCTAACAATTCCTAAATTATCTCAATGTAGTTGTAATTCTTGAAGGGACGATGACAACAACAACAACAAAATAAAAATTATTGTTCCACTGAGGATATATAGACACACACATACTTATATGTATACTGGGTTTATTTAAGGGTTGTAAAGAAGACACAGGGCATCCACGAATGTTCAAGAACATGCTTACCACCACTATTCCTCACTAATATGCTGATGTCTGTTACTATCAAACTCCAGCTTGGGTGGCCAGAAGGAGGGTGAAAAAAGAAAGGTGTATTTAGGGCTAAAGGCAAATCACATGAATGTTTTCTCCAACTCTTCTACTTCTAGTGTGATGGGGGGAAATGTGGGCTGGAGTAGCCATACTTTCAAAGTATTCATTTCACTTATTCATTTAGCAACACATATCCACATACATTGCCTCACTTATAAGGAAAAAAAATCCCCCCAACTGCTTCATTTTCTGCAGTTTTTTCACTTACTTTTGTAGCTTTAAGCTTTTTCCATTGCTTTGAATCCATAAGAAAGCTGTTAGTCAACCGAGTTGGAAGCATCATTTAAATCATTATCAGTATAATGCTAGGAAGGCATGGAGAGAAATAAAGAAAATGCCTCTGTGTCTAGAAGTACTTACATTTGTTTTGCAAGTGTGACACTCATAGCAAGGATTTAGCCTGGTTAGAGTTGCATGGATTATAAACAGGGTGATCTGTTTGGTATCTGGTAATAGAATCAACCCTGTCATGGGTGCCATAGAGGATGGCCGTGGCTCTCAGCTGTCTGGTGCAAGGAGTGCTGGTGTCTCGATGAGGGCTGAGAAGGCTAATTTTAAATTTATTGCTCAATTACTCATGGAATGTTATTTTCAGTACTCGAAGTCTAGAAAGCCAGAGACGGGGAATTTTATTACAAATCATTTTGAACTGTTTTATCATAATAAAAATGAACGCATCGTCAGGGCCGCCACCCAAGTTTGAGTAAGTTGGGCTTTCCTTTTCCCATATTTTTGGCATATCTCCTCAGCAAAAGAATCCAACTGAACTTAATTTTAGGAGAAATATCAGAATTTCCGTACTGGCTTGTTCTTCTTCAATACGTAAGGACAGTGGCTCCGGCACCGAATTGTCAGCGTTCAGATTCTGGTTCCAGCACTTCGCCCTTGGTGGGCTTCAGCGTCACTGATCTTCTCCAAATCAGTTTTCTCTGAAGTCAACTGGGAATGACAGTACTTTTCTTGCAGTGTTACAGTGAGGACCAATGCTTAGTATCTGGAACAGCAGGCAATAAGGGTTAATGAATATAGATTATTGTTATACATAGTGTGATCATTTATAAGCAATCATTGCCTTTAGCAAGGAAATTAGTGTTTGTTCAACAAATATTTACAGATGGTTTTTCTTCTCAAGGTGATGTTAAGAGAGCACAGCAGCACAATGAATATGGTACAGGACTGTCATTGATGTGTTAAATCTGGAAAGGAGGGACTGTTCCCATGAATAAGGTCTAGAAAATAAAAGGGCTTTTTCTTTGTAATTTTTTTGTTCCAATGCTTAAGGACAGGTTGTTAATTTTATTTTTCATATAATCATTTATTGCAAAAAATGACTCAATTTTTTGGTATATTGCATTCAAAGTTATTAAAAAATTGAAGCATTTAATAGAAGAGATTTTTGTCAGTAATAATTCTTTGTAGTGACCCCTTTCATTTCCCATAACAGATAAAGCCCATGCCTCACGTCGAGACATTTTGTTTTCTCTACATTAATTACAAACAAGAATCAGAGAGCTACTTTTGTTGTTTAAATCTTGGTCATGAGAGAGATTGAATTATTCTGAAGAAAAAAGAATTAAAAGAATAGAAACTATCAAAATCATGAAGCCACTGTACAGAATTTATCATTCCCTTCGGTGGAATTAGGAGACACAGAGAAAGCATATTGTATGTGCCTGTTTTTAATTTTCTAAATAGAAAATCAGTCAGGTAAAATTTATAATCATGAAACAAAGAAACGAGCACCAAATGGTAGAATTTTCTGTATGTTTCACGGGCATGTAGAGAAGGGAGAGAATGATATGGTTGGTCTCTGAACCCACTAGACAGGGCTTCATTCCTATAGGAGTAGAATACAGACCTGCATCTTTTTACCAAAATTAGACAGGGTTGGGATGAGGCTGAGGGAAAGGCAGATACTTCAGTTTCTAATGTTGGGCTCACCACTTCCCAAAGTATATCATCTTGGGCAAGTCACTTAACATTATTGAACCTCAGGACTTCATATGTTAACACAGATATTATCTCATAAAAACATGGCAGAGAAAACCAATTGGATTAATATATGTAAATTGCCTGATGCATAGTAAATACTCAAGGGAAGCTAAACAAACAGCGTTGCTACCTTTTTCTCAGTTTTTAGGATATTCATTGAAAGTAGTGAGTAAGCTTAATATTGGGCACACCCAGTAAAAATATAATAAAATATAAAAACATATCCCTGTTAATTTATCATTGATAAAATAGATGTTTATTGGCTATGTGCACGATACTGTGCTACTCCCTGTGGAAAGTAAGTGATTAAGAGATAAATCTGTTTTCAATTACCTTACAATCTGCTATTAAGAAAAGGCATGCACACACCCATAATTTAGGGATGGATTAAATTGTTTTATAAGAAATATATGTTTCAGTTATATATAGTTTAGAAGACATAGAGAAATGTCAGTTATTGTGTGATATTTATGTGGTCCTGATTGTTTCCTGCACATTTACTGATTTAATCTTTCAACAATTCATTGAGATAGGTCCTTCTGAATGGCTCAATACACAGTTACATAAGGCACAAAGAATTTGAGTCTGTGCACTCTGGATTCATAAAAAGAAAAATGATGAACAGTGTTAACAGTCACATAATTTAAGGCAAGTGAGGACTTTGAAGAAGTGACTGGGATTGATAGTCCCTGATACTGTCTTCATTGTAGTTACACACAATGATAGAGGTAGGAACAAAATTGTAAATGGTTAAATGAAAACACTAAGCATACAACTAAAATATTTTATAGGACAGAGAATAAGTATGTTTGGGGCTAGCATTGATACAAACAGCTGAATGTAGGGTCCTGGTTGACAGCAAACAAGAGAAGCCAGAAGAAGGCTGATGCCGTGGGAGGGTGAGGGGCCAGTCCCCAAGGACAATGAAGATAGATGAAAACAGAGCAGAAGGAGAGAAGCTGAAAAGGTTGTTAGGATCTGAAAGGTAAATGTAGAGCCTGTGCTTGTTATAGTTTGGCAGAGAAGTCTGAGATTTTTCCTATTACAAGTATCCTGCTAATTTGGAAAAGTAATTGAACATTTGTGAAATGTTCTGCAAAGTGTGAAAGGGTATAATATAGATACATATCTATAATATCTAGATAGATGATAGTTAATTAGATGTTTATCATAGTATATGTAATCCTATAATAAAGATCGAAGACTATAATACTGAATGGGAATGTCAAGAAACCGCGTAGCTGCCTGGTCAATAAGGCAGCCGTGCACCTGTCAAAATAAATGCAGGCAATGAACAGATGTGCAAAGCAAAATAAAAAAAAGCAATTGGTTAAGAATACATAGTGGGATGGGGCAGTGGAGGAATATTTATAACAAGGATAAGGAGATAGTGGTATTCAATTGCCAAGAATTTCAAGATAGTAGATGAATAATAAAAGTAATGAAATCATTATGATCCAAACATTAGAGTACAAGCAAGAATAAAAGACAACATATTAATAATGAAAGTTAAAGCAACATTTATTTATAATTTCTTACCATGTGCCAGACACCATGTTAAGCTGTTCTTAAATAGTCACAGCAAATTCATGATACATGGAATATTACTATCCTATAGGCAAAAGTGAAGAGAGTTTTCAAAATTTGTGAAGGTCTTACAGTGATTATTCTATTAATATTGAAGTGTTGGACTGTCTAGGATTTACCATGTAATGTAACTACATTGGACACATCCTGGACCATAGCAACACAAGAAAGTATATATTAACTCAGCAATGTAAGGAAATATACACAGCGGCTAAGGGCTTGGATATGAGAGCCAGGCTCCCTGGTTTCAATTCCAACTCTGTTATTTGCTACCTGGGACAAGTTGCTTATCTTTTCTGGATCTTAGATTTGCCATTTCTAAGATGGGTATAAAAAGTAGTACCTATTTGATTGAATCGATATATGGGTTAAATAGGTCAATGTGCTCAAAATGTTTGGGAAACTGGATTGCACATAGCAAGCCATTTTTGTATTAGCTATTATTATCTTTTAGAATTCTAGGGAATTGAGATGAGATAAAAAAGAAGGAAAAGTATGTTCTTACACACCATTTCTTTCGTAGACCCATCATGAGGGTATATAAAAATCTGCATTAAAAAATGTTCAGAGTATCTTTAACTTCTTTAACTTCTTTTCTTGTGTGTGTGTGTGTGTGTGTGTGTGTGTGTTGTTTGTTTGTTTTACTTATAGTAGCCCATATGGAAATAATATAGCACTTAGTTTAAAAGTTTTTCTAACTTGAAGCAAGGGCTCACATAGTCATACATGTCAGAAGCAAACTAAATTTCAACAGAGAATTTAGTTCTTTCCCGCATATGCAATCAGCACCAATGCTGTTATGGTGACCTTTCCCCTCATATTTTTTTTTTTTTTGTGTGTGTGCTGTTTTCTTCACATGGTGTTGATTTCTCAATGTGTATTTTGCCCTCAAGGGATAAAAACTATCTTATAAATTATGTCATTAAGTCTGAACTTCCATAAAGGATTATCTAAAAATGTCTTCAGGGCTGAATAGTTTATTTTATTATTTTATATAACTTGAATTTTAACATTATTGTCCTGGTTGCTTCTGAATGATGCTGTTTGAGCCCGGAGTAGAGAACTTGACAAAGGAAATGCTATCTCACTCCTAGTGCATCAGAGAAAAGAACTGGTTGAAAAGACAGAGGAATAGAAAGCTGTAGAAAACTCCGTGGTGAGGGGAGGTGAAAATGCTCTCATTCCCTAGCTGAGTGAACTTTATTATTTATTTAGGTGGCCTAACAGAAGGGTGTCAGATTAACAACTATGTAATGGGATTGTTTCCCCCTCTTGACTTCTACAGAAACTTCCAATTTTTCTTTCACCAACTGAAGGAAATTACATTTTCTGCATGATCCTTAGCATTTTTAGGCAGAGATCTTGAGTCCTAATATATGAAATATGGAGGGAAAGATAAGCATCAGAGAGGCCAAAGGGATACTATTCAAGGACGGGTAGAAATACAAACTACTTCATCATGTTGCCCCCCTCTTCCCTCCTTTTTTTCTGCTCAGAGCCCATTGTCCTCCCTTTTTCCTTTAACATTTTCCTTAAAGAAAAATTTCAAGTGGAAATCGATTTGATCAGTTATTGGCCCTACGAATAGACGAAAGACTTCAAACTCGAAAAGCTTGAGTCTTTTGCAGTATATTTAAAAAAAAAAAGGTTCTATTGAACCTAACTGCATTTTCAATTATTGAAATGTGTATGATGTGAGAAATAGTTTTTAGCTCAAGGCTTCTGCTGTTGATCTGTGTTGCTGTCGTTTTGTTTGTAATCCTGGGAGCTGACACCTCATTTCATACTGTGCCATCAGAAGGTAAACATTGCTTAGTTGTGTCACCTCAAGGGAGACGATCTTGCGTAAGTTAAAAATAAAAACTTGCACAATGAAGCCAAAACCACTAGTAGTGAATCTCTCTATGCTTTCCCACTCGCACTTTTTCCCATTTTCTAAAGCTGCTTTTCCCAACCTTCTCGTCTGTTGTCAAATCTCCCTTGCCACCACCTCTGTTATCATGCTCCGTAGATAGTCTGGCCTCATTCTTCACTGACAGCATAGTATTTTCATACTAGGAGAACCAAGACTTCATGCCATAAAATCAGGAAAATTACTTGCAGTTATTTCCCAGGTCTCTACTTGCCTCCTGTTACTGTGGAAAAATGCCCCTTGTTTTAGGATACATAAGGACTGTTTACCCAGACTGTAGACCACAACATTTTGTTAGGAATTTCACATTGACTTGTTGTGTTTTTGTTTTGTTCTTTTTTTCTCATTCACTGATTTTTAGTCTTTTCCTTTCTGATCCATCCTTCACATCAATATGTAAACTTTCTCAGATTTCTCTCACTATTGGAGGAGTGCAGGGAGCAAGAGAAAAGCATAGACATCACCCCCCTGCCACACACCCCTTTAACTACTGCCTTGTGTCTCTCCTCTTAACCACAAAACTTGATGCATCTCCTTCCTGACTTTCTGCTTCTGTGTACCTTGGGCTGATTCCAACTCCTCTAATCTGCAGTAGCTCCTATCCGGCCTTGTCGCTGCTAGTTAATTCCAGAAACACTTCTCATTAGTCATACTACTTGATAGAGTTTAACTAAACTCTCCTACCTGATACAATCAGAGTAAGGAGACTTAAAAGAGAGAAGAGGTTGGAAAAAGCAGCTTTGGGAAACAAGCAAGAAGGCTGAATAGGAACACGTACACTGATTCTATACTGGTACTTTAGGCTTCACCGTGCAAACTCCCCTTTTAATTCTTCTATCCCCAGGGTCCCTCCCAGCCATCACCCGTGCACAGTCACATTGACCAGTGTCTTTATAGACTCCTACTTCTTTTCCTTAAAATGCTATTTTCTTGGGGTTCTCTGCAGTTACATCTTGTCTGCATTCTTGGCAGAGGGGTGTGTGGGAAGGGACAATTCACCCAGCCCCTCGTAATTGCACCTATTGAATTTAAATGGATGGCTCCCAAATTACTATGTCTAATTTGCCTTTACCTCTATGCACATGATCCACACTCCACACACCAATCTGAAATCTAGAAACATGTTTTAAGCCTTAAATGTCTGCAATGAAACCCATCTTTTCTCTTCCACTCCCTGAATTGGCTCTCCCTGTGTGTTTCTTATCTAAATGAAGTACACCATCATCTATTCGGGTTTTCAGTACAGTTGGTAACTTCATTATGTTTCCTCTCAAATTCAGTTGATCTAAGCATTAGCAATTCTTCCTAAAACATCTCTCTTGAACTCATCCACATCTCTTGATGCCCATTGCCACCGCACTGGTTGGGACGAACCAGCATGAACACTTCACTGGATTTCTGGGAAAGACCCCCAACCTGATACTCCTGCCTCCAGCGTGTCCTCCAGTCCACACTCAGAGCATCCAGATTTTTTATCCCAGTGCCTAACTGGACAGACCATGGCCGTTTGTCAGTCTGTTCATTGGTTTCCCATTTCTTTGGGTTAAAGTTGAAATTCTTTAATATGGCTTTACTGTGTTAAACTCTCCTTGATGAACCCAACTGCTCACTACTTTACTGCCAAGATTCCCTGTGCTCCAGACACTCTGAATTTCTCTCTCATTCCTTAGAATATCATGTTCTCTCCACTGTGGGAATTTGCATGTAGTTTATCTTCAGTCTTACCTGGGTAATTTCTACTTTTCTTCAGATTCTTTCTGGGAAACTTCCCCTGATCGCTCAAGCTTGAGTTGGGTACCTTACCTGAGTGTTTCCTAAGAAAAACTTTCCTTTTCTGCCCTTATAATGAAACTTATCAGTCTGTATGTTAACTACCTGATTAAGTCGTTTATTCACCATTAATCATTAAATTTTCTGAGCTTAGTAATAGGTCATCTGGTGCCCTCCTCCCCACAAAAAGTTTGTCCATGTACTGATTCCTTGAACTTGTGAATGTTACTTTATTTGGAGGAAGAATTTTGTAGATGTAATTAATTGAAGGATCTTGAGCTACATTTTGGATTTTCCTTTTAGGCCCTAAATCCAGTGACAAGCATCCATATAAAAGACACACAACATGATGGTGGTGGCAGGGGAGGGGGGGGGAGGGATTTGATGAACAGAAGAGAAGGTATAGGCAGAAGAAGGAGGTGCAATGTGAAGATGGAGGCGGAGATTGGAATGATGAAGGGTAAGCCAAGCAGTTTGAAGAGGCAAAGCAGTAATGAGCCTCCAGAGATAACGTGGCCCTGGCAACACCTTGATTTGGGATTTCTGGCCTCCAGATCTGTGAGAGAATAAATTCCTGTTGTTGTAAGTCACCTCATTTTTGGTGATTTGTTACGGCAGCCCCAGAAAGCTAATACAATTAGAAATTGTCTGAGGGTGCCTGCGTGGCTCAGTTGGTTAAGCGTCCTACTTCAGCTCAGGTCATGATCTCACGGTTTGTGAGTTCGAGCCTTGCGTTGGGCTCTGTGCTGACAGCTCGGAGCCTGGAACCTGCTTCGGATTCTGTGTCTCCTTCTCTGTCTGCCCCTCCCCAACTTGTGTGCTGTCTCTCAAAAAATAAATAAATGTAAATTTAAAAAAATAAAAAAAATTGTCTTTCTCTGCATTTTAATTCCAGTGCCTAGCATTACCTGGCCACATATTAGACATTCAATAAATATTTCTTGAAAGAATTAGGAGTGATAGATACAAGTTGTTTTCTACATATTAAACTTACATGAGCTGAAATATTATTTTCTTTAATATCTTAATGTTTATTTTTGAGAGAGAGAGAGAGAGAGAGAGAGAGAGAGAGAGAGAAAGAGAAAGAGAGGCAGAGAGAGGAGGAGACACAGAATCCCACGCAGGCTCCAGGCTCTGAGCTGTAAGCACAAAGTCCCACATGGGGCTCAAATTCACAACCTGCGAGATCATGACTTGAGCCGAAGTCAGATGCTTAACTGAGCCACCCAGTCACCCCGAGCTGAAGTATATTAATACAAAGTCACCCCGAGCTGAAGTATATTAATACATATTAGATAATGCACAACCCATTGTGTATGCTTAAATATCACATATGTATTATCAAACAACTGTGAATATAAAAAGGTAAACTGTTGTCATTATCATGAATTAAGGTTCTATTTGCATGTGTTTGTTCTGTCAGTCTTTTTCTGGCTATAAATACGCTGTTTTGTCAAGACTTGACTGATCCTGAGACTGAAAATCACAATTAGATTTCATCAAACATGTAGATATCTGAGACACTATAGAAGCCATGTATAGTTTCAGTAACTTTAATGAAAAGAATGGTCACCTTTGAGTGAGCTGGTAAGATAAACAACAAAATATAATAATTGAGTGTGCTCTTTCTCCAATTATGGTAACACCTACAGTATAACTTACACTTATAAAATGTTTGCACACAAGGTATGTCTACATTAAAATAACTACTGTGACAATTTAGGAAAGACTTTTTAAGAAAATTTTACTAATTTGTACAAAAGCTTGTAGTTAATTAATACAACCTACAAGGGAGCACTAAGCAGCATACTTCATTTTAAAAGTCATTTTGGAAGTGTAGATTGATATATTTCAAGGAGTTTAATTTGAATGCTTCAGATCTTAAGACTTCTGTTAGTGTGATTGTGTAACACAGGTCCTCATTATTACAGCCCCCCTCTTTTGAAAATGTCTACCTTGATTTACCTGTGTTCATTTTAATTAGCAGTTGTCTAGCAGGGGTGGGGAAGCAGGGAGAGGGAGGGAGGAAATTCAAGGGTAAACTTATGAAAGAGATTAGGGAAAAATCTAAGAGCTAGAAAAGATATGACAGGGTTTATTTGGTAGAGACATATTTAATGCAGTGTCTTGGGGGAAATCTCTTACTGTTCTGATAATTAAATAGCATTGTGTTTGATGAGATGGTTCCAAAAAGCTCTTCATGATGCTAAATTGCTTCAAGCACATTAATTATATTTCCTCTTGTTTGCACTAGTATTATGGTCAGCTTTGGATTTTGAACTTTTCATTCTGACATTTCTATCTACTAGTCACCTAACTTTGACCTTCTTTCATTTCAGATGCTTTTGTGTTTGTCTTAATAGTGTATTAAAGTGATTTTCAATATAAGAAGGTTTATCAACTGTATTCAGCTTTAAAAATATATGCAGAAATATCAGAGGGAGTTGTCTAGATCAGGTCTTCTCCCTTAATATCATCAGTTCAGTGGCATCTGTTATTCAAAATGCCATTTAAAATGTTGTATAGTTGGACAAAGATAACACATGATATTACACATTGACTTCTGTCATAATATTTAAACAATTTTTAGGCTCATAAAACAATTTTTTAGGCTCTGTCACCTAACAAAAATATGTCCATGGATGTTATGTTGATCATTATGAGAAAATAATGTGCATACAATTTTAAGCAACTTGTTTGACTTGAACACTAAAGAAGTACTTTTCCTGTTTGCAACACTTTATATGATTTTACATTGGTTCTGTTAGTATCTGCAATAACATATTTCTACTTATTTGAGACACATTCTGTCATTGTCGAGATCTTGTAGTGATGTATTTACTCTAAATGATGCATCAGTATCTTTCATGTAGATATATACAAATATTATTTTTTGTGGTATTTTTAGATGGGAAAAGTTTCATTTTCATTTTACTGATGCAATGTGTAGATTCTGGTGAAAATTTTCTTAAGTAATAAATTTTAAAAACATTTTAATCCAAGTATGGCAATCAAATGTTTGCCATAGATACCTGGCCTTTTTAAATGTAAGATAGTAGTTTGTGTTTGTTTACCAGAGTCTTCTCATCCTCTTTATTATGTTTTGCAACCCCGTCTTTAAGTTGGGTAGGTTATTCCTTTTAAATTATGCTTATCTTATGAATCAACTTATTTAGTTTCTTATCTTTTTCTTTGCTGATTTTCATTTACTTACCTATGACTGATATTTAATAGTGTTTTCCCTTCTTTCCAGTGTGATATTGATTATATGGACAAGTGCATGTATATGTATTTTCACATATATATTATATGTATGTGAATTTTGCCATTGTCAGGATTGATGGACATTTGAGTACTTTGTGAGAAAGTTTTGAATATTTTCATTTCTCATTTTAGCATGTGTCATTTTGTTGCCTGGTTTATTAGGTTTGAGTAAATATAAAAATTTGAGTCTTGACTCTCAAAAACATCACTTGAGAATAGTGAATAAGAATGATTTTTTATGGGGCACCTGGGTGACTCAGTCGGTTAAGCGTCCGACTTCAGCTCAGGTCATGATCTCACAGTCCGTGAGTTAGAGCCTCGCGTCAGGCTCTGTGCTGGCAGCTCAGAGCCTGGAGCCTGCTTCAGATTCTGTGTCTCCCTCTCTCTCTGGCCCTCCCCCGTTCATGCTCTGTCTCTCTCTGTCTCAAAAAAAAACATTAAAAAAAATAATAAAAATAAATAAATAAATAAAAAGAATGATTTTTTTTTCTTTTTTACCATGGGCCCAGAAGAGAGTGTCATAAAGTTAAAGCATGAAAGTTAAGTAGGTCTCTGCCTTACCTGGTGGTGAATATTTGAGGCTGACATATGAGTACTTCTAGGCAAACATAAACATGAGGCAAGATTTCTGAGTTCTACCACCATCAAAACAAAATGTTTAAGAACACTTTATCCTCATTACAATACACATCCTCAAAGTTACAGAGTTGGGGTTTACTTTTCAGTTTTTAAGGTTGCCCTAAACTTTCACTTTAATCACTGTGGAATGCTATGGGGCGGTTCATATCTGATTTAGATGATTCTCTCCTAAAGCCTTTTCTATAAAGCCTGATGAGTAGTGTGTTGAGCAGTATTAAGAGTAGTTGAATGCACAGAAACAGTATGTGAAATCTGGGGTGTGATATGAAAGACAGTTTTCCTTTTTGTATGGGTGTGAAGTAGAGCGTAAATTATTTATCGCAGGGTGCAACGGATCCATGAAGAATTGGTATGGAGGGGTGACTGATATTTTTTATGAATTTATGTTCCATTTATTAAAAAATATTAAAAGTACTTATTGCTAATAATGTTATACATGAATGAATTCTTGGAGCTTTCAAATATCTTGTTCCAATTTTAATTAATTTGTTAAATATATATTGCATTTAGTTAGAATTTGATGAGCTGCCTAATGTTAAGCACACAATAGACTTAGAAGAAAAATAGTTCTATTCTGCCATAAACTACTTCAATACCAGGTTAAAATCTTAACTGTTTTGAGACTTTATCAATTTCTTTTCTTTTCTTTTTTTTTTTAAATTTTTTATGTTTGAGACAGAGACAGAACATGAACGGGGGAGGGTCAGAGAGAGAGGGAGACCACAGAATCCGAAACAGGCTCCAGGCTCCGAGCTGTCAGCACAGAATGTGACGCGGGGCTCGAACTCACAAACTGTGAGATCATGACCTTAGCTGAAGCCGGATGCTTAACCGACTGAGCCACCCAGGTGCCCCTATCACTTTCTTTTTTTTATAGTGGTTTCTGCATATTTTCACTTGCAGTCTTTTTTTTTTTTTTTGCTTTAAGCACATTGTCATATTTTAAATGTTAGATAAATTTTGTGCATATACAATGGTAAGGAGGAATTTTATTTTCCGCTCATCAACTACTGTTGAAAAAAATATTAGGTTTTTATATTTTACAATAAGAATTATTATTCTGTTTTATTTTAAATCCAGTGTAGCTAACATACAGTGTTATATTTGTTCCAAATATACAATATCATGATACAACAATTCTGTACATCACTCAGAGCTCATCAAGATAAGTGTACTCTTAATCCCTATCACCTATTTCACCCATCCCCCCACCCGCCTCCCCTATGCTAACCATCTCTTTGTTGTTTATATGAAAAGTGGTTTTTGATTTATCTTGTATTTTCCTCCTTTGTTCATTTGTTTCTTAAATTCCACATATGAGTGAAATCATGTGGTATTTGTCTTTCTCTGATTGGCTTATTTTGCTTAGCATTATATCTTTAGATCCATCCATGTTGCTTCAAATGGAAAGATTTCATTTTTTGATGGCTGAGTAATATTGTAGTGTGTGTATGTATATACATTCGTACATGTACACACACACACACACACACACACACACACCATATCTTCTTTATCTATTAATGTATCAATGTATTCTTGGGCTTCTTCCATAGTTTGACTAATGTAAATAATGCTGCAATAAACATAGGGTTCATCTATCCTTTTGAATTAGTGTTTTTGTTGTCTTTGGGCAAATACCCAGTAGTAAATTTACTGGATCATATAGTATTTCTGTTTTTAATTTTTTAAGAACCCCCATACTGTTTCGCACAGTGGTTGCACCAGTTTGCACTCCCACCAGTGGTGCACAGAATTTCTGTTTTCTCCACATTCTTGCCAACACTTGCTGTTTCTTATTTTTGATTTTAGCTATTCTGACAGGTGTGAGGTGATATCTCTTGTAGTTTTGATTTGCATTTCCCTGATGATGAGTGATGTTGAGCATGTTTTCATGTGTCTGTTGGCCATCTGTATGTCTTCTTGGAAAAATGTTCATGTCTTCTGCCCATTTTTAATTGGATTATTTGGTGTGTGTGTGTGTGTGTGTGTGTGTGTGTGTGTGTGTGTGTGTGTTGAGCTGTACAAGTTATTTTTATATTTTGGATACTGTTTATCATTATTGTCATTTGCAAATATGTTCTCCGATTCAATAGGTTATCTTTTAGTTTTGGGATTGTTGTCTTTGCTGTACAGAAGCTTTTTATTTTGATGGAGTCCCATTAGTTTGTTTTTGCTTTTGTTTCCCTTGTCTCAGGAGACCTATCTGGAAAAATGTTGCTATGGTCAATGTCAGAAAAATTACTGCCTGTGCTCTGTCCTAAAATTTTTATGGTTTCAGGCCTCACATGTAGGTCCTTAATCCATTTTGAGTTTATTTTTGTGTGTGGTGTAAGAAAGAGGTCCAGTTTCATTTTCTTGCATGTTGCTGTCCACTTTTCGCAACACCATCTGTTGAAGAGACTGTTTTCCTTTGGGTATTCCTTCCTGCTTTGTCAAAGATTAATTGCTCACATAGTCGTGGGTTCATTTCTGGAATTTCAGTTCTTTTCAGTTGATCCGTATGTTTGTTTTGTGTTTTTGTGTAACGACTTGATCACTATAGCTTCATAATGTAACTTGAAGTCGGGTTGCAACGCCTCCAGCTTTGCTTCTTTTATTTTCAAGATTGCCTTGTCTATTTGGGGTCTTTGTGGTTTCATACAAATTGTAAGATTGTTTGTTCTTGCTCTGTGAAAAATGCTTTTGGTATGTTGATAGGAATTACATTAAATCTGTAGCTTGCTTTGGGTAGTATGGACATTTTAACAATATTCTTCCACTCCATAAGCATGAAATGTCTTCCCAGTTCTTTGTGTCATCTTCATTTTTTTTTTCATCAATGTTTTATAGCTTTCAGAGTACAGATCTTTTACCTTGGTAAAGTTTATTCCAAGGTACCTTATTACTTTGGTGCAATTGTAAATGCAGTTGTTTTCTTAATTTCTCTTTCTGCTGCTTCACCATTAATGTATAGAAATGCAACAGGTGTCTATGTATTCATTTTGTATGCTGTGTTCTTACTGAATTCATTTATCAGTTCTAGTCATTTTTTGTGGAGTTTTTAGGGTTTCCTATATATCTATATATATTTTGTCATCTGCAAATAGTGAAAGCTTTACTTCTTCTTTACCAGTTTTGATACATTTTATTTCTTTTTGTTGTCTGATGGTGTGGCCAGGACTTTCAGTATTATGTTGAATGGAAGTGATGAATGTGGTCATCCTTGTCTTTAATCTGCTATTTGTGAATAGTATTTTCCAAGTTATAACATCAGATTTCATGTTGTTAAAGTAGGGTCAGCATATGAATTTATATTAGGGCAGACTTTGATCCACTGATTAAACATTTGGTCTAGTTTATTAAAAGAAAAATTTTGAATTGTATCAATTATTTTAGAACATGCATATACACATTTTGATTTTTTGCATCAAATAGCTGTTACTTTAACCCATGCTGGTATTGTCTTCTAGAAACACGCGTGTTAGCAAAACTATTTCAATTATTTGAAAATTGTAAGCAAAATATGCAATGTTATCTCATTGCATGATGCTTTTCATTCTCTTGTCATGACTTTTTATTTGAAAAATAAAAAAAAAAAAGATTCCTTTCAGTTACTAAATAAACTTTTCTTTCAGCCAAGTCTTCATATTTCCTGGCTACACTTGGAAACTAGTCTGTAAGCAGATGCTGTAGGAAAAAAAGAAAGAAAAAAGAAATAAGAACAATAAAAGAAACAACAACAACAGAACCCAACCTCATATTTCATGGAATTCTGTGATTCTGAATATAAATATTTTAAGCCAAGTATTGTTTTTCCACCTACCAAATGTGGTTGATTGCCATTTCAAGATGAATAAAATAATCTTGGCTAACTTTCTTTTAAGTCAGATGAGGAAGCTAAGCAAAGATGTGGTTTGCCAAAACCCCACAAATTGAGTTAACATTCAAGCCTGGACCTAATTCACCTATTTATCTTCCTGAGGCTAATGAAATATGTATGTGTGTGTATGTATATGTACGTATATGTGTGTATATATATAACAGCCTGCTTTACAAAGGTGTCACCAGTATATCTGTCCATCAGAAATGTCACACTGGAACTTGAGATTGATGGGTTGATTGGCTTGGTAAATTTAGAGTAACCACCCTTGTAAACTCTTCCAGATCCTTCCTCTGCAGGAATTTCTCTTACATTGCCCTCATTCAGAGAGTGCAATAAGAACTTGTTAATGGATTTTACATTTTACACACATTTACAATACGTGATGGTTCATAAATATTACGAGGAGAGAGGAAATACTAGTGCCTGGAAAGTATAGATGCACCCTTTAAAGATGTGTCTCTAGAAAATTATGAAAAGCAGTCTCCTGTATTATTGGTTCATGCAGGAGGTATGACATGTATAGATAAAGATTCAGGACTGGTACCTATAGAGTCTATAGGGAATGCCTTGTTGTTGTTTGTTTTGTTTTTCCCACAGTGTGAAGGAATGTTATTTCAATTGAAGAATCTTGTAGAAAGGATATTTAGTCACAAGCGGCAATATTTGTGTCACAGTTAGCAAAAGGTGGGAATTATCTGAACTAAAGGCATGTGTAGTTTTATCATTTAAAGAACATTCTGCATGTTCCTCTCAGCATCTTCACTCTGTTTACATTTTGGAAAAAAAATTGACAAATACATTACTTAGAGATTAGGAGAAAATTTGAAAGGATTTATGAGGTCACGAGCTCATTTTCTATTTAATTTTCCCTGGTTTTCTATTTATGACACTGCAAGAGTAGAATACACTACTCTACTTTAAAAAATATACAGAGTACTGTAGAAAAATAGAAAATGTCTTCTTTACTTTATCTAGGTTGTTTGGTCTGGTTGTGTGTGTGGGTGTGTATGTGTCTGTTTCTGCACATGTTCATGCGGTGGTTCTGTTTTACTGTTTATTATTTAACGTGTGTTGGAGGCTAGATTATTTTAATTTTTACTTAGGTTTTGTAGCTTACCAATAGTTTATAGTTTAATAATGTGAATTAGAGGTTACTAAGTGGCAGATATATTAATTAGGCAGAAAGACTATATATATAATATTCACTATCTATGGTGGCATAGATTATTATGTTGTATTTTTATTGTTTATGGATTCAGCATTATATTTTAAAGCAATTTGGAGTCTCTAATTATTCACGGTGACATCTTGAGAACACAAAATAAATGTCCATTTTATTAATAAATAATAATTTAGTTTTATATATTGTTACTATTATATGTCTGCAAGTGCCTAAATTTTAATTACTTAGTAATGGTGAAGTAAATTTTGTGATATATTTTGTCATGTTAAAGACAACCTGTCAGATTTCTTTTATCATTAGTCCTCACATTTTAAAATAATAATAGTGACTATACTGACGAAAAGAATTTCTGAAAAGTTCTTGTAATTTGTGTTCAGCCAATAAGAGGAGGGGAAGAAGGAACATTGACTGCAATATCTATGTACTCATTAGATTCTATGTAATACTTAGAGTTGAAGGTAATGGTAAGGTGGTGGTATTATTTAGCCCCATGTAGTATCACAGAATATTACTACCACTAACAGTAATAGAATTTCCTTCTTTGACACTGTTTCTCTTCTAGTATGCCTCAGTGATGTGGGCCCTGAGACACTCAACTTGGTATTATATCCATAAGAAGCTGAAGTTTTGCCCTCACTTGAGACAAATGCTTGATGAAAAATGCTTGATGGAAATATATGTATATTTAATTATATGGAAATATATGGAATATATGGATATAATATATAAATGTACAATATACAATATAAAATATATATAAATATATGGAAATATATTCCATCAAGCGTTTTTCGTATATGTATATATATTTGTACGAATATATAATGTGTATATATATATATTTATTTATATTTATAATATGTATATACATTTGAAAATATTACTGATTGTGTTTACATATGGTTTTAACATCCCATATTTTGGAAACTACTCACTCTTCTGATTTTGCACTGTCAGTCATGTCTGGTCCTCACTAACATAGAGGTGAGCTTAAGAACATTGGGGGTAACAATGACAGTTTAACAATTGCTCAAGAGCCAATCAAAATTCTTTTGTTTTTATAAATGATTATTTATTAAGAAATATTTCAGACATTAAAAATATAGGGAAAACACAATATACGTGACAAATATTGTCATCTTTGGAGATAATACAGAACAAATATAATTGAAGAAACCCAGCCTCTGCCACAAAGCACTCCTTTCGTAAATGCCTCTCTCTTTTCTAGATCTGTAACTATTATCCTAAATTTGTATCCAACATTCCTATAGAGATATTTATACATTTACTTTACATATTTGCTAGCCTAAGTGTATAAGTAGGTAATACTATTTCATGTCCTTTCTCTTTATTTTTTTAGTAATATGTGTTTGCAGTATTAAATCTTTTTAGTTACATTTTATTCATTAATTTAATTATTTTATTCATTCACTTGTTTCTTTGAAAAGATGTATAATATTTTGAAAAGAGGTATAATATTTACCTTACAGATTTTACACCTTAATTTAACTAAGCTAAATTTGTCCTTTTTAGTTTATTTTTGTCATCACTATAAATGTCATCTTATAAAATTAAATGATATCATTAATGAAGTTCAAGTTAGCAGTCATCTTATTTATGGTTAGTATTTTTTGTGTTAGAAGAAATCTTTGCCTAAGTCATTTTAAAAATGTCCTATATTATCTTTGTAAGTTGTATTGTTTTAATATTTACACTTAAATAAGTATGAGGCTTCTCAAATTGATTTTTGTGTGTGATATGAGACAGGAACCAGATTCTTTTTTATTACATGTATAAATATATATATATGTAAATGATCCAGACCACTATATTGAAAAGAAAAATATTTCCTCCTATGGATTGAATGGCATCTTAATAATAAATCAGATGAGTAAATATATATAGATCTATTTTTACTTCAATGGTCTGTCTTTAATTCCTGGTGCAGTGTCACACTTTTAATTAAGTGTGATACAGACTTTTATATTATAAAATTCTGTAAGTTTTAAGAATAAAATGGAGAAACATACTATATTTTCATATAAAATATACTTTAACACTATAAAGCTATGAGATTCGGAAGACCTCTTATAAATCTTTTAATGTTTATATGTGTCATAATATATAAATATATATATGTTTATTTATATATTATTCTTTTATAATATGTTATGCTTTTAGCCATTAAATAAAATTTGAGGTTTAGGTAAAATTTGCCTTCAGCATAAATGATAGTGTCAATATGATGCATTTTCCACACTATAGACAGGATTTGTTATCCTATAATGATAGCAACTTCTCCAGTATTTTATTAAATATAAATTCCATATAAAAGATGTTAATATTCCATGGAGAAGTTGAGTTGAAATGAAAACCTTGGATAATTGTGCCACAGTCACTTGACTAGAGTATAAAACTTTCTAATTTATGAGGAATTTGCAAAAGACATTTTTTGATAGTTTTCAGATTATTAACTCATCATCCTTCCATTTTGCTCTAAACGTTCTCTTTTTAGGTCCATGTTATTCTGGACCTTTAGTATCACCTTACAGGTCTGCATTCCCAGTTCTTATTACTTTTCTGCTCCTTTTCTGCGCCCCCCCCCAGTTTATTTATATTCTTTTAGAGCATCAGTCTGGTGCCTACAAAATAAGACAGTAAGTTGCTAGTCACCAGATAGGCTGTGATGAGCCTTCTAAAGTAAAATTTTGTTAATGTAATATTTATAAAATACAAATTATAGAAATTAGTCTTCAGTATAGCATTGCCTCTCAATCCTGTGAGTGCATCAGAATCACTTAGGGAACCTTTTAACGAACAGCAGTCTCCAGGCTCTCACTTAGATCAGTCAATTTAGAGTATCTAGGAGTAGGACACTATCAATGGCTTTTCTTTCTTTTCCTTTTTTTTTTTTTTTTTAATTCTAAGTTACACCCAAGATTGAGAGATATTGCCCTAACTCCATAAGACAACTCTGCACGTTGTATATAAGGCATGTACTGGGCTTTGTTCCCAAAAGACACTTGCAAATCATATTAATTCCAAAATGGCTTTCATTCGAGTTTGCTAGAAGTCATAGATTTACACCATTTCTCCTTAATCTGTAAAGCCAATTACTATAGCAACAAGGCAGTGTTAGGAAATTTGTATGAGAAAAACTGTATAGTTAGTGCTTCCCCATTGTTTCACAACCTACTACAATCTATTCTTGAATGCAGACATTTTTTAATTTAAAAATTTGTTAATACATTGCTTTCACGTGGTCTACTTAGATAAGCATATTTTAAGAAATATGTATATGGTGTGTGTGTGTGTGTGTGTGTGTGTTCGTCAAATTCTATAAAGTTTATTCATATTACCAGTGAAATGACTTCTAATTCCATCTACCCAGAGATAGGCCAAACTTCACAAATTAAGGACATAGTCCTCCACAAACCTGATGTCACCTCAGACACTTGTAGCTGCGAGATCAGGGGTCTCCAGACCACCTCACTTCTGACCAGCTGACTAAAACTTTCAGGGGTAACCACCACCCCCTAAAATTCTGTAATTACTAGAATGTTTCACAGAACTCAGGAAAGTGCTATACATATGACTGCAGTTTTATTGTTGCAAAAGTATCCAAATCAGAGCTACTCAAGGCAGATATACATAGTACAAGGTTTAGGAGGGTCTCCAAAATGAAACTTCTGTTGTCTTCTCCCCATAGGGTCAGGACGGATCATCCTGTTGTCACAGCAATGTGCAGATACTGTCAACTAAGGAAGCTCACCCAAGCTTGCTGTCTAGAGGTTTTATTGAGTGTTCAGGACACAGGCACAACTAATTGAATCATTGGCCATTAGGCCAAGTTCATAAGGTTGAACTTAATGTCTGGTCCCACTTCCCTCCACAGATGTAAGGCAAATCTTATGTGAGTCAAATCCCTAATCCTATTTTTGGTTTATCTGGTGGCCAGTACCCATCCTGCTTCATCTTTTTAGTTTAAACTATCTGAGGGCCCCGTGAGTCACCCAGCTAAGACAAACTTTCAAGACTAAACATGAATGGCAAAGGCACTCCTATAACTTGGGAAAATCCAAAAATTCAGGAACAGGGAACAAAGGCAAGTTAAATTATTACACAACCAGAAAGCACCACACTTAGAACACATCACTCTGGGACTCCTATTATTATGTATTATACTCTTAAAATTTCCTGAGGTTAAACCATAACAAAAAGCAAAAATATTTCTTTAAAACCTTAATAAGCACTCCCTTTCTTCTTTGTTTCCCTTCCCAAACAATTTAGGCCTAAAGGCATTGGCGGGACCTAGTGTGGTAGGCATCCACATTCAGGTGGAGGAAAGGAGCAGGGTGCATAGTGGGTGGTTAGAGCCCTATAGGGTGAGAAAGATGCCCATACCCACAAGAGTACAGACCCACCTGGTACAGAACAGGCACAGGGTGTTAGATCCCCAGCAGCATGAGAGATGTGCCCTCCCACGTCAGGGGTGTGGTCTAGTACAGGCTGTTGCAACCCAAGCAGGTGGATTGGGTATCTACCTGATTCAGCAGGATGTCAGAGCTCAAGCAAATGAAGGGGACATCTTTGGGTGGGACTGCCTGGTTTGGCGTGTCAGGACGTTGGCAAAGTGAGGGAGGCATTTGCACAAGAGTGTTGGGTAAAGAAGTATGGTGATGGAAGATTTCCTGAATACCTGGGGATAGATCAAATAAGTGGATATATTAAGGAAAACAGAAGCTAAGTTAAAACAATTCGTGTGGAAACATAAAACAACCAGAGCGAATCCTGAGGTGTCAAGCTGGAATTGGCAATATCAATGTGAACTCATGTTTTGTAATACAAATGTAAAATGAATACAGATGTAACTGCACATGTAAATATGAAATATTTACAAGAGGAAAAATGAACAATATTACAGTGGAAAAAATTGGCAGACACCACAATTAGTAAGTGATTAAAATGGTCACCAGCAAATTGAAATTGTGGGCAGCTGATAGGATGCCATGAGAAGAACACAGTGTTACTTCTGTGGTGTTTCTGCCAAAAAGGCATCACTTGAATTGAGTCATTTGAAACAGCTGAGAAACCCAAAGTGACATATAAAATAACTGGCCTCCAATCTTCAGTAAAGAAAGGTGACAACTAAATGCAATGCACGGCTCTGAAGCTAGATCATTATTCTATAAAGGATATTTGGGAAGACAGTTGGTGAAATTTGATGGCATCTGAGCTTTAAATGATGATAATGAATCAGCGTTAGTGTCCTGATGGTTGTATAGAGATTGTGTAGGAGGATATGCCCATATTCGCGGCGGTGGGACACCATCTCACAAACTTATTAGCAAATGGTTCAGGGAAAAAAATTTGTATTTACAGCTGTTTTGACGTTTAAGATTGTTACAAAATAATGTCAAGAAAAAAATGCCCATGAGAATATTAATTATGTACTACATTCCCCACTTAGAAATGTTTACCCAATTCTCCTACCAAATCATCCTTGAGAAATTACTCTCAGAGATTAGGAAAACATTTTTTTCTCCTTGAAGCTCCAAGATAAATACTAGGCTCATTTGGAATAACTTTTTTTATTAACATTTTTCTCTACACTCGAGCCCTCTACTCTTTCATCTGTTTCCTTGTTTTTTATTGTGGGCTGAGAAGTTTCATATTTGTCATTCTTGTCTTCACTTCAAGTACATATATATATATATTTTTTTTGCTAAGTAGGCTAAAGAGATATTTGACAATACATATATTATTGTTTTCCTTTTTTCTTTCTTGTCTTTCTCCCAGGGATATGCATATCATAGATATTGAACAAATGGCTATTGAGTTAAACATACCCTATTTTCCCTTGAAATAATATTATGTGAATATTTTGCTAATGAATCTCTGTTAAAAACATGAATTTTTAACACCAGTTAAAGGTGTGGGTTTTTTTTTGTTTTTTGTTTTTTGTTTTTTGGTTTTTTTGGTTCATATTTTTTCATTTCATAAGGTATAAAGGAGTTAGGCTAGGCAATCAAGTGGTGATCCAGGTTGGAAGATTGTCAGTGTAAATGATAAACATGAAATGTACATACATAGAATGGATACATATCCTTTACCCCTGGTTCTTTATAAGGAACCCCAGAATTTGGGGGTCAACAGTAAGGAATATGCTAGGTCATAGTAAAGAAAGCACAGGCACAGTTGCTTATTATTGTCACTGTTGTTATAAGAATACTTCACGTGAGATCTATCTACCCTCTTAAATTTTTAAGTGTCTGATACAGTGTTGTTAATTATAAGCACAATATTATACAGCAGATCTGTAAGGTAATCATCTTGCATAGTGGAAATTTTATGCCTACTGAGCACAACTCTCTATCCCTTCTTCCCCCAGCCCCTGGTAACCACCATTCAACTTTCTGCTTCTGTGTGTTTGACCAACTGCTGGGCTGGGGTGGAACAGTGTCTACTCTTCCACTTGAAGCCATTCTTGTTCCTCAGACACAAGTGTCCCTGCTCTATACTGAGTATTCTGTCCTGTAGCAGCCCAGGCCATGACCTACCATACAAGTGATGAACCTTGAACATAAGAAATAAAAGTTCAGATTTTTTTTCTTTTCTTTTTACAGATAGAATAGAAAGACTTGGAAATTTGGGGATGTGGGGAGGCACATGTAACAAAGGAACAAGGCTGACAGTCATGACATTATCATAATAGGGAATAAGTAAGGAGAAGAGCTTTTAATACTGCATGTTTCTAGTCCTTTTAAAATCTGCTTTCTTGGAATCCATGCCTTAATGAACTTTAAGCTTGTTCATAAATTTGCATGTGATTCTACCATTTCTGACTTTTTATCAGCCTTACTTATTGGTCAGGTGTTCATCTGGAAGCAGACATTATAAGATATTTTGGCGGTATCTGTTGATTTAAGGAAAAGTAAAGTCCTTCGTGATCTATATTTCATAAACTTGTATCTCTAATTTACTGTTTCTTCCTTAATTTTTATAGGTATGTCAGCTTCCATCATGGTAACTCTGCTTATGTCCCCCACTTAAAAAACACGCACACATGCACACACACACACACACACACATACATGCACACACGCACAGGTATGATGGGTGTATACTACAGATTGCTAGTAATAAAAGGACAGTAGTCAAGGGAATTAAAAAGGATTGGAGTAAGAAAAAATATGATAAAAATGAATGCGAAAATTTAAGTTACCAAGGTTAAAACCAAGTGAATGAAAATGCACAAGTAGAAAGGTGAACCAAGATTCATTTTCTTAATCTTTCTGGGCAAAATAAAACTGGATGTATCATGTCCTTTAGGCTTTTCATCCTGCCTTTCATTTTAGTGATAATTTATTCATGAGTCTGAGAGACTTTTTTTGCATCATTTAAATGTATCATGTCTTGACAGTTTTTTCCTCTCTTCAGGCTCATCCTACTCCATTGTAATTTATTTAAGTATTTTAGTGTTTTAGAGGATTGTGGATTAATGATGCATTTAAACTGCTTTAGAATGACCTTAGGCTAGGTAAATTACTGAAGTAGTGCCAACCAGGGATATTTATTTTGATGGCAGTAAGCTTTTACTCTCTTGCTTAACCACATGGCACACAAAATAACTGGCTGGCTGGTTCAAAGTATATTCTCTAAGAGTTACAAACAAACTTTGGTAAGAGGGAAATAACTTTACAATCTTGACCTTATTTATTTATTTATTTTTTGATGTTTATTCACTTTTGAGAGAGAGAGAGAGAGAGAACGAGTGGGGGAGGGGTAGAGAGAGAAGGAGACAGAATCCAAAGCAGGCTCCAGGCTCTGAGCTGTCAGCACAGAGCCTGATGCGGGGCTCAAACCCATGAACCGTGAGATCATGACCTGAGCCAAAGTTGAATGCTTAACCGACTGAGCCACCTGGGCGCCCCTCAGTCTTTACCTTATTGTAGGCAATATCTAATTCTATTTTTCACTATAATTCAATTACTTATGTTGACTGTTAATGGTTGAAGTTTGAAGAGAAGTATAACCAGTTTCACTATCTAGGCTCCATAATTAAAGGCTGTGGATCTCACAATCATGCACACAAATATATGTGTTAAAGGAACCATGGGCACTTTTACCACTTGGAACCCAGCCATTTGGCATTGGCACAACCAGATCCATAGTGCTGTACCTCCAGTTTTGTTTGTGTCATCCTTCGAGCCTTAGAGAAGGCTTTCCCGCATTTCCTGCCCTGTGTCTTTCCAACTAATGGCCATGATCTCAACGCAGGGACATGCTATGGTTGGTGCTGACGACTTCTGCAGTAGACACTAAGAAGACTGGAGTGCTTTCCGAGTAGAAGAACACTTAAATGAGAGAAATGACTCCTCAAATATTTTCTTTGATTTTTTTCACAAGTGAGTCTTTTCATAAATGCAATAGATTTTTGAGTGACAGAGTATAATTTTCCAGCCAAGCCTCTTCTCTTATTTCTCATCATGTTGCAATTCACATCCTAAAAAAATCTGTATTTTTCTGAACTGTCTTGAACCCTTCTTTTATCATAACGTTTTCCCCTGGGCCCATTTGCTCCAGCAAAGTCTATGTGACCTTGACTTAAAACTTACATTACTAGGAAAGAACTTTCAGAACTTTTCTCAAGAAAATGTTAAGGCCCTTTTGTTGATGATCACGGCAACCCATTTCTTGTTCTGGTGAAAACTTTCCTGCCAGAACCCTTGAAACTTTGTGGATTCCCTTTCAAGAATCTGCTACCTGTCCTCAGAGTGGCTTTGACCACCAAACTCCTGTAAAATTCCTTCCCTGCTGAATCTGAAAGCAGTTTCTTTGCTAGCTGGCTTCCTTACCATGTATCAATTATAAAGAAAAGCCTTCCGTTCTCTAGATCTCTTGGTTTATTTCAACATGTAGAAGTCTGCAGAAAATTAAAAAAACAACAGTGAAACAATGAAGAATTGAACATGAGTTTATTAGTAGTTGATAAAGTGAGGAAACAGAGTGTAAATGAAATTATCAAAGTAAACATTTATTTCAGTTTGTGTCAGTGACAAAACTTATATGGAACAATTAAATTTAATAAATGGTGAAATACCAGAGAAAACAAAGAGGTTGAAACTGACGAATATTTCCCTTGTTTTACCAGAAAAAAAAAGTAACATTGGCTCAATTATTAAAAGAACAACTTTCATGCATTGGTTTAAAAGATTATAAGGGATACCTTTATGAAATGACACAAATGTGTTGTTGAGGAGAAGTATGGATAAGCCAGACTTTTATCCCAGTCCAGACATGTTCTTTGTGCCAGGTGTAATACATAGTTTGAATTTATTACTAGGAGATGTGCCCTCAACTGTGTCTGTGGCAATGACATTATTTGAAACAATTCAAACCTTACATTCAGCATTTTTTGATGTGCCCCAAAATGGAATGTCTTGGTGAAATACATATTAGACTTGATTTAACAATCACTCTCAGGTACGTATTGGGAATAGTAACTATAAGCTATAAACAATGAACAATGATTCTTTTTTACAGACAGTGAACTAATTTTAAATTCTCTTAGCCCAAGTTATTTTATAGAATTTTAGCTTACTATCAGTAGTGCTAACAAATATTTACATAAAATCTCAAACTGATCTAAGATTGGCTAAAAAATATTTAGTTTTAAAAATGATACTTGTAAATAGAAAGCAACTTAATGTCAAACATACAACAAAAGTGATATTCCAATAAAATACAAGGAGATTAGAACAAGAAAAAATTAATGCTTATTTATTTTGAGAGAAAGAAAGATAGGGCATGAATGGGGGAGAGGCAGAGAGAGAGGCAGAGAGAGAATCCCAAGCAGGTTCCATGCTGTCAGCTTAGAGACCAGTATGGGGCCCAGACTCATAGACTGTGTGATTATGACCTGAGCCAAGATCATGATGCTTAACCAACTGAACCACTTAGACACCCTGAAAATAAAAACATCAACATGACTGTGAAGAAGATTCATAGACAGATAATAAACCAACTAATTTTTTAGACTAATGTCTGGCCATTATAGATCAAGAATAGTCTTGATTGAAGAGAGTTTTCAACCAATTGATCAGCATGTTATTTTTTTATTTTCTTTATAAAATTCCAGCATTGAGGAATTTGATAGAACTAAGAAATGCTGTATGAAACCAGATTATTTTTTAAAGATGGTGGAAATCATGACTTACCTAGTAAATTTACGAGCATATCTTATAATATTTATGAAAAATATTAATTTGTCCTAAGCAATTCATAATGGGTAAGGAAATATGCAAAGTCCATAGCTCATTTTAGAAAATAAATATTTCTATGTAAATTTTATTAATAATACAAATTACTGCATCCCTAGAAGAGACCTTTATAGTTTTTTCATAGTTCACCCAGATTTTGTGTTTATAACCTCACATGCGTAAACCTGATATTTACTGTGGCACTGAGTTTTCCAGGGTGGCTAGGTCCTGCCCATGATGTGTGCATACACAATATATCTTGTTGGCAGAGGATGAAGATATTGAGTGCAAAAATATACTGAGTAAAACAGGCAAGCCAACAAAAATCTAGGGTTTTTTTTAAAGAAATTCACAGAACGGGGGCACCTGGGTGGCTCAATCGGTTAAGCGTCTGACTTCAGCTCAAATCATGATCTCACAGTTAGTGAGTTTGAGCCCCGCATCCGGCTCTGTGCTGACAGCTCAGAGCCTGAAGCCTGTTTCAGATTCTGTGTCTCCCTCTCTCTTTCTGTCCCTTCCCCACTCACACTTTGTCTTTCTCTCTTAAAAATAAATAAACATTAAAAAATTTAAAAAAAAGAAATTTACAGAATGTGCTATAAAGATTGATGCCTGGTGGTTACCAGAATCCTTGATTCTTTGAAAACCAATGTGTAATTTTCTCTTAGTGGTTGCTATAATGATTTCTATTAGTCAATTTCTATTTGTGATTAAGACAACAGTACTTATTCAATATTGATATAGAATTTGTGCATTTGAGGAAAGTGGGAAAGAAAATGTCTTTCTTTAAATTTCTTCTAGAATATTGAAAACTGCTAACTTCAAAGTATGTCTAAATAAAAACAAACTTTGTGTTTGTACAAATGCCTTTATGATAGCATGTGTGTTATTTTGCAGTGAAACAGTACAACTGCAGGTGTTCAGTGGATAAGGTGGCTTTATGTTCTTTAATATTTGTTAATGATACCTCTTAAATTCTGGAGGTGGAACATCACTCTTTCTCTAACTCATTTGCCAGTTATGATGGTTGGGTCATTCCTTGACTCAGAGGATGAAGATCAGGTTTACTATTGCTTTAAAAAAATGTTCACTTTTCCTTCATCTTCATCTTGATTTAACTTCGTTACCATTTCACCATTTATATCTGAGGTGTATTTATTTTTCCCTAGATAAGTGAGATCCCCTCCATTGCCACTCTTATGTATACTAACACAGGCACCTATATTATCTTCTTCGGAAACCTTGGCTGTTTTGATGTCTGCCAAGTTTCTGAATAGATGATAGAACTCTGCAGTATTTTGAATTTCATCTTCCCTTTTAAACTATTCATTTCTACCGTAGGCTTTGTTTTCAGGTACAAGGTATGGAGTTTTATATTAATTAGGCTAATGTCTTGAGGCACTTCATTGGCATGACAGATTATAGAAGTGGACCAGTAGATATCATCCAGAGCACTTTGCATTTGTAGGGTGGGGATGTGGGGTTGTGGCAGCGTGTGATTGGAGGAAGTACTGATTGCTGTTTAGGAAGAGTGATTCCCTAAGAACCGATATAACACTGAGAATTGTACTCAGGGTAATAAGCAACATATAAATAAATGGGACCAGTAGGGTTGCTTTGTAAAGATAACAAGCAATTTAGTCAGAAATGGTTGCTGTGGTGAGGATTTTCTTCGGAGTTGCTTGTTTTCAACTGATTGAGATCTCCACAGTATACTGCCTTTCTTGCTCCATTACAACAATCAGCATGAAATAGTGTAACCAGCATGTCTGTAGGTTCGCTTGTCTCCAGGCTGTAGACATTAATCTTCTGTTTTCCGTTCTAGGAATAACACTTCCGTTCTAGGACCTTCAGTATCCAAATGTTGAAATTACTTACCAACATACTTATTTGATCACTAACTGGTTCCTGTATTAATGAACCCACTTGCCTAGCAATAGCTACTAAATGAAATGGAGGTAATTTGATAAACTTCCAATTATGTAGGAAGCTGATGCTTCTTAATTGGTGTTATTTTTCCATCCAGAAGTACCGTTTGCTTGGTTAATTTGCATTTAGAAGACAAATGCTTGCTAGTCTTCTTGGTTTTGAGAGAAAATTAAAGGTGACTTTAGGAATATGATGAGAGTATGTGGATTCTGGGTCAGAAGAAAAAAAAATAAAATCTTGTCAAGCATATTGAGCTCGGGACTTACATTAGATAGTATGTTTATGTCAGTGGTAATGTCAAACTCAATTAAAAATGGATGCTTCCTTTTCCATATTTCCATTCTGGTACTGACAACTGGCTGCCCTTACTGGGATTTCATTTCCCAACTCTCTTGAATTTGTGTGTGGTCTGGTCATGCGGCTGCTTCCTACTAATGGAACATGAACATAAGTCACATATATTATTCCCAGCCAACATATACTCAGAGAGTATATGTGCTCTCTGAAATAGGATAGCAATGCCCAGAATGTCCTCGTGGATGATTGTGGCTTAAGAAGAGAGGAATCCAACTCTCTGAATTATTGCAAAAAGGAAATATACCTGCACTGAACTCTTATGTTATTAAGAAAAAAAGAAACTTGTGTCCACTAAACAACTAGCATTTGAGCTTTATTTGTGACCACAGCTCTTAATAACCTCATTAATATGGGCAGAGTATCCCATTGTGTAATTCATGTCCAATAAATTGTGGACAGTTATCATTATAGCTGCCGAATGGTAATAGTATTATTTTACCAAACATTTCTATAGAAGCACACAGTCACTGTTTGTAGATTAAGGTTTCAGTGCACTTTTAGTTTTCCTTTCTTTTCAAACACTGATTGGCCCGTCATAATACATTTCCCATTTTTTAAAATTTAAATCCCAGTGTAGTTAGCGCATGATGTTATATTAGTTTTCGGTGTACAATACAGTGATTCAAATATTCCTTATATCACTCAGTGCTCATCAAGACAAGTGTTCTCTTAATACCCTTTACCTATTTCCCCAATCCCTCCACTAACCTCCCCTCTGGTAACAATCAGTTTGTTCTCTATTGTTAAGAGTCTGTCTTTTGGTTTATCTCTTTTATTTTTTCCCCTTTGTTCATTTGTTTTATTTCTTAAATTCTACATGTGAGTGAAATCATATGGTATTTGTCTGTATCTGATATACTTATTTACTTTAGCATTGTACACTCTAGTTCCATCCATGTTGTTGTAAATGTCAGGACTTCATATTTTTATTTGGGTGATTAAAATTCCATTGTGTATATATGCCACATCTTCTTTTTCATTTATCTTTAAATGGACACTTTGGCTGCTTCCATAAACTGGCTATTGTAAATAATGCTGCAATAAACATAGGGGTGCATATATAGCCTTTAACTTCATGTTTTTCCATTCTTTGGGTAGATACCCAGTAGTGTGATTGCTAGATCATATGGTAATTCTATTTTTAATTTTTTTGAGGCAGTTCATCCTTTTTTCACAGTGGCTACACCAGTTTTCATTCCGATCAACAGCATGAGGGTTCATTTCTCCACATCCTCACCAACACTCGCTGCTCCTTGTATTTTTTATTTTAGCCATTTTGACAAGTGTTAGCTGATATCTCATTATACTTTGATTTTTCATTTCCCTGATGATGAGTGTGTATCTTTTCATGTGTCTGTTAGCCATCTGGATGTCTTCTTTGGAGAAACATGTCTGTTCATGTCTTCTGCCCATTTTTAATTAGGTGAGTGTGTATGTGTGTGTGTGTGTGTGCGCGCGCGTATGTGTGTTGAATTGTATAAGATCTTTATATGTTTTGGACACTAACCTTTTATCACATATGTCATTTTCAAATATCTTCTCCCATTCAGTAGATTATCTTTTAGTTTTACTGATTGTTTGCTTTGTAGAAACTTTTATTTTGATGTGGTTCAAATAGTTCATTTTTGGTTTTGTTTCCCTAGTCTCAGAAGACAGATCTGGAAAAATGTTGCAATGTCTGATGTCAGAGAAGTTACTACTTGTACTCTCTTATAGGATTTTAAATCACTTGTGGTCTCACATTAAGGTCCTAAATCCATTTTGAGTTTATTTTTGTGTATGGTATAAGAAAGTGTCCCTGTTTCAATCTTTTGCACGTAGCTGTCCAGTTTATACAACACCATTTACTGAAGAGACTATCTTTTTCCCATTGCATAGTCTTTTCTGCTTCATTGAAGATTAATTGACCATATAATCATGGGTTTATTTTTGGGCTTTCTAGTCTGTTCTATTTGTCTATATCTGTTACTGTGCCAGTACCATACTGTCTTGATTGCTTCAGCCTTGTAATATAACTTGAAGTCTGGAATTGTGATACCTCCAGCTTTGTTTTTTTGTTTCTGTTTTTTTTTTTTTGTTTTAATTTTTAGGAGTGCTTTGGCTATTTGGAGTCTTTTGTGGCTCGTTATACATTTTAGGATGTGTTTGCTCTAGTATTGTGAAAAATGCTCTTGGTATTTTGATAGGGATTGCATTAAATCTGTATATTGCTTTGGTAGTATGGACATTCTAACAATACTTGTTCTTCCAATCCATGCATGGAATGTCTTTCCATTTCTTTGTGTCATCTTCAGTTTCTTTCATCAGTGTTTTATAGTTTTCAGATTATAGGTCTTTCACCTCTTTGAATAAGATGATTCCTAGGTATCTTGTTACTTCCGACGAAACTGTAACTAGGTTTGTTTTCTTAATTTCTTTTTCTGCTTCTTTATTATTAGTGTATAGATATGCAACAGATTTCTTCACATTAATTTTGTACCCTGCAACCATACTGAGTTCATTTATTCTAGAAGTTTTTTGGTGGAGTCCATAGTGTTTTCTATATATAGTATCATGGCATCTACAAATAGTGAAAGTTTTAACTTCCTCCTTATCAATTTGGGTGCCTTTTATTCCTTGTCTGGTTGCAGTGGCTAAAACTTCCATACTATGTTGAATAAAAGTGGTCAGACTGGACATCTTTGACTTGTTCCTGATCTCGGAAGAAAAGATCTCAGTTTTTTCCCATTGAGTATGAAGTTTGCTGTGGGTTTTCCATATATGGCCTTTATTATGTTGAGATATGTTCCCTCCAAACCTGCTTTGTTGGGCGTTTTCATAATGAATAGATGTTGTCCTTTGTCAAATATTTTTTTCTGCATCTATTGAAATGATCATATGGTTTTTGTCTTTTCAATTATGGATGTGATATATCATGTTGATTTATTTGTGAATATTGAATAACACTTGCATCCTGGGAATAGATCCCACTTGATCATAGTGAATTATTGTTTTTAACATATTGCTGGATTCAGTTTGTTAGTATTTTGTTGAAGATGTTTGCATCTGTGTTCATCAGAGATATTGACCTGTAGTACTCTCTTTCTCTTTGTTTTTTGTTTGTTTGTTTTGTTTTGCTTTTCTTTTGTGGTA
The DNA here is from genome assembly GCF_018350175.1 of Felis catus. NCBI lineage: Eukaryota > Metazoa > Chordata > Mammalia > Carnivora > Felidae > Felis > Felis catus. The sequence goes on along the minus strand of NC_058371.1, from coordinate 56,493,746 downwards.
TCTTTATCTGGTATTAGTATCAGGGTAATGCTGGCCTCATAGAATGAATTTGGAAGTTTTCCTTCCTCTTAATTTTTGTAGTAGTTTGAGAAAAATAGATATTAATTCTTTACATGCTTGGTTGAATCCTCTGGTCCTGGACTTTTTTGATTACTGATTCAATTTCATTGCTGGTAATTGGTTTGTCCAAATTTTATCTTTCTTTCTTTCTTTCTTTCTTTCTTTCTTTCTTTCTTTCTTTCTTTCTTTCTTTCTTTCCTTCCTTCCTTCCTTCCTTCCTTCCTTCCTTCCTTCCTTCCTTCCTTCTATTTATTTTTGAGAGAAAGAGAGGCAGAGCAGGAGCAGGGGAAGGGCAGAGAGAGAGGGAGACACAGAATCTGAAGCAAGCTCTAGTCTCCGAGCTGTCAGCACAGAGCCCGATGTGGGGCTTGAACCCATGAACTCTGAGATTGTGACCTGAGCTGAAGTCAAACGCTTAACCAACTGAGCCACGCAGGCGCCCCCAAATTTTCTTTTTTTTCAAAATACAAAGTTATGATTTTATTTTTATCTTATTTTTTGCTATGACTTATTTTACTTTAGTTTAGTTTTATTATTTTTTAATATAATTTATTGTCAACTTGGCTAATATACAGTGTAAACAGTGTGTTCTTGATTTTGGGGGTAGATTCCTGTGATTCATCGCTTTCATACAACAGCCAGTGCTCATCCCAACAAGTGCCCTCCTAAATGCTCATCACCCATTTTCCCCTCTTTATGCGTAGTTTTGGTAGGTTATATGTTTTTAGGACTTTATCCATTTCTTCTAAGTTGTCCATTTTGTTGGCATATAATTTTTAATAATATTCTCTTACAATTCATGTATTTCTTTGGGGTTGGTCGTTATTTCTCCTCTTTATTTTCTTATTTATTTTTTTTTTATTTGAGCCCTTTCTTTTTCTCTCTCCTTTTTTTAAAATGTGAGCCTGGCTAAAGGTTTATCAATTTTTTTGAACTTTTCAAAGAAAAGTGCTTTTTCGCTCTGATCTTTATTATTTTGTTCCTTTTGCTGGTTTGGGGTTTTGTTTGTTCTTATTTTTCCAGCTCCTTTAGGTGTAAGGTTTGGTTGTTTATTTGAGATTTGTCTTGCTTTTGATGTGGGCCCATATTGCTACAAAATTCCCCCTTTGAACCACTTTTGCAGCGTCCCAAAGATTTTGGATCGTTGTGTTTTCATTTTCATTTGTCTACATGTATTTTTAATTTCTTCTTTGATTTCATGTTTGACCCATTATTGTTTAGTAACATGTTGTTTAACCTCCATGTGTTTGCACTCATAGGTTTTTTTTCTTGTGGTTGGTTTCCAGTTTCATAGGATTATGGTCAGAAAAGATGCATGATGTGACTTTGGTCTTTTTGAATTTGTTGAGGCTTGTTTTGTCACCTAATATGTGATCTATTCTGAAGAATTTTCAATGTACACTTGAAATGAATGTGTATTCTGCTCTTCTAGGATATAATGATCTGAAAATATCTGTTAAATCCATCCGGTTCAATGTGTCATTCAAAGCCATTGTTTCCTTGTGGATTTTCTGTTTAGATAATGTCCATTGATGTAAATAGGGAATTAAATTCCCCAATTTTATTGTATCACTTTTACTATTAGTAATGTAATAGTATTACTAATAGTATACTAATGTGTGTGTGTATATATATATATATATATATATATACGCTAATATACTATATACTAATTATTAATATACTATATACTAGTATACTAATATTATATACTAGTATATAATAGTATACTATAATATACTATAATAGTATACTATTATATTATTATTGCTATAACAATTTGTTTCTTCATGTTTGTTACTAACTGTTTTATATATTTGAGTGCTCTTTTTTTGGGTACCTAAGTATTTACAATTGTTATATCTTCTTGTTGGGTTGTCCCCTTTATTATTTTATAGTAATTTATATCATTACAGTCTTTAAAGTCTGTTTTATCTGATATAAGTATTGCTACTCGGGCTTTCTTTTGACATCAATTTGCATGATAAATGTATCTCAATCCCCTCACTTTCAATCTGTACATGTCGTCCTTAGGTATGAAATAAGTCTCTTAGAGGCAGTGTATAGATGCATCTTGTTTTTGTTGTCCAATCTATCAGTCTTTGTCTTTTTACTGGAACATTTAATCCATTTACATTCAAAGTAATTATTGATAAGTATGTATTCATTGCCATTTTATTACTTGTTCTGTGATTTTTTTGTGTAGTTCTTCTCTGATCCTTTCTTCTCTTGATCTCTTTCACAGTTTGCTGGCTTTCCTTAGTGATAATACTTGAATTCCTTTCTCTTTACTTTTTAATACCTATTACTGGTGTTTGAGTTGTAGTTAGGTTTAGGTTTTGTGTAACATCTTCTGCATATAGCAGTCTATATTAAATGGATGGTTGCTTAAGCTGGAACTCATTCTTCATTCCTCTCCTCCCCACATTTTAGGTATATGATATCATACTTTTCATCCTTTTATTTTGTTTGTTACTTGAACTGGTTTTTACGTATATACTTTACTACATTTGTGATTCCTACATTTCTTACTCTGATTTATGATCTTCCCTTTCTACTTAAAGAGTCCCCTTTAACATTTTTGTAGGGCTGGTTTAATAATGGTCCTTTACCTTTTGTTTGTCTGGGAAAATCTTTATCTCTCCTTCTATTCTGAATGATAGCCTTGCTGGATGGAGTTATTCTTGGCTACAGATTTTTCCCATTCAGCACTTTGAATATAGCATGCCACTCTCTTCTGCTTTAGAAAGTTTCTGCTGATAGCCCTATGAGGCTTCCCTGGTATGTTACTCTCTTCTCCTTGCTGCTTTTAAAATTCTCTATTACTATTTTTCCCCATTTAAATTACTATGTTTCTTGGTATAGACTTCCTTGGATGACTTTTTGGGGAATCTCTGTGCCTTCTGTTTCTATATCTGAATTTCTGTTTCCTTCTCCAGATTTGGGATGTTTTCGGCTATTTTTTCTTCAAATAACTTTTCTGTTCCCTTTTCCTCTCTTCTGCTTCTGAGATCCCTATAATGAAAATGTTTTTACATTTTATGGAGTCACTGAAGTTCTTTCTTTCACCTGCTCAGCTTGATTACTTTCCATTACTCTGTCCTTCAGGTCACTGATTAATTTTTCTGCTTCCTTTGGTCTGTGATTTAATCTATCAAGTATATTTTTAATTTTAATTATTGTATTCTTCATCTCTGATTTTTTTCTTTTTTATCTCTTTGTTAAGGGTCTCACTGATGTCCTTCACTTTTCCGAAGTCCAGTGTAAATATCTTTATGATCATTACTTTAAATTTCTTATCTCAGTTTCTCTTAGGTCTCTTACTGTGGTTTTGTCCTATTCTTTCATTTGAGACATATCCTCTGTCTCCTCATTTTGTCTAACTCTCTGTGTCTATTTCTGTGTGTTAGGAAAGTTAAATATGTCACTTGCTCTTGAAAGTAGTTGGCAGGATACACAGTTTCAGCAAGGTTGTGCTGGTCCTCTTCTACCGAAGATATGCTGCCACTGCTGAGACAGAAATGTGTCCTTCATCGGAGGTGACTAGCCACTGACACCAGACTAAGGCCCCTTGCAAAGTGCACAGTTGGGTGATGCACTGTTCGCAAGGATTGAGCTGGTTTTTTAGGGGAGGGGTCCCACAGTGCCAGAACTAAGGCAGGCTTAGCTGGAGGGGCAGGGCCTGGTACAAGTAAGTTAGGTAGTGAATTTTGGTGCTGTGCTGGTTCCTGCAGGTCTTGGTGTGTATGCTCGGGAAGAAGAAGGAAATGACACCTGCCAGCTCCTTTGTTCTTGGAGAACTCCCTGAGGGGACCCTATGCTTCCAGAATATGCTTTGAGATTAGTAAATAACTCTCCCTGTCATAGGCCCAGGCGTTTTTCAGATTGCTGGTTCTATGCTTGATCTCCATGAGCTCTTTTTCCTGTTGTCTCTTTAAGCGCTGGTACTCCCTCCAGTCTCTTCCAGACCACTAATTGTTAACGTTCAGGCTTTAAATCCCTATTGGTTGTAAAAATTCACAAAATTTGACCTCTCTGGTTTTCAAAGTCAGATATTATGGGGATTCATCTTCTCACATGGGTTTACCAATGTGAGGGTCTGTTTCTCTCCTGTTTCCACACCCCCGTGTCCTTCCCTCCCATGGAGAGTCCCACGGGTTCCTTTAACTCTCCACCATATCTCAGCCCTTCCTACCCTCTTGGATGTGACCTCTTCTCTACATTTAGTTGTGGCATTTGTTCTCCTTGTGTTCTTATTTCCTAGGCTGTTTATACTGATACGAGTTGTATCTAGTTGTGTTTGTGGGACAAGGTGAGCTCAGGGTCCTTCTATTACACCATCTCCCCCAAAGTCCTTTCTCCTTCATTTTATGATAAATGTGGTGTTCTTAAATCTTCCTGTAATTATTTGTTACTTATTTTTTGGCTCTTTCCTGATACTCTCCGTTATTTCAGTATACTGATATTACATTCAACCTTCATTAATTGCTGATCCCATATTTGAGAATTCAGCTATTAATCAAAATTTATTTGTGACCCCAAAATCAGTACCTGCGGAGCTTAGTGGTCATTTTCAGACATGTGCAAAGTGGAGAAAAATGTGAATCACCCAGTGCACACATTCCCAGCTATAGTGGAACAACGTGAGGCTCAGTCTTGGTGTTTCAGCTCTCCTACAGTGATAACCAGAGGAATGGAAACAGTAGGGGGCAGTGCAGCAAAAGAAGCTCTTGCTCTCAGTCTGTTAGTAGAGTGGCCTCAGGCAAGTCAGGTAACACTCCAGAACTGTGTTTTCTTTTTTTTTAGCATGCAAATAGAATCTTCTTATATGAGTTGCTTTAGGATTTGAGATTATAATCTATGTGATAAATGTGTATCAATATCAACTATATCAATATGAATAGTTTGGTACTGTTCATACAGCACCTTTATAGACCATAACTACCTCAACTGGTGGAAACAATATACCTTGCTTTTCTTATTTTCTGTTAGTATGTTGATTTATTTTTTGGATTATTCAATATGTCTTTATTGAAACAGTCATTAGGTAATAATTCTAATAATTGTTGATCTTTTATTGGGCTAATAATGTAATCCAATTTATAAGACAAACTATAGCTTTCAAAGTACAGATATCTTAGAAAAAAGTCTTTATTTAGAGCCTTCTTTGTCCTTTACTTGATTAGTTTCTACTTACTTTTCAGGGGCCATCTCAGGCCTCATTCCCTCCAGGACATATTTCTTAATCCCCATTCTCTCCACTGAGTGTTCATCAAGACGTATATTACATAAACATTATAGGGGCATCTGGGTGGTTCAGTCGGTTAAGCTTCCAACTTCAGCTCAGGTCATGATCTGTGAGTTCGAGCCCCAGGTCCATCTCTGTGCTGACAGCTCAGAGCCTGAAGCCTGCTTCAGATCCTGTGTCTCCCTGTCTTCTCTCTCTCTCTCTGCTCCTCCCCCACTTGTGCTCTCTCTCTCTCAGAAATGGGTAAACATTATTTTTTTTTAAAGAACATTATAGCACCTGATAATTGACTGCAAATTTATTGAAATTAGGGCTATGCCCTTCAATTTCCTGGTTTCTAGCATAGTTTGTGGCACATAGAATTCAACAAATGATTCTTGTGTTGATCTTAAAGACTTTAAGCTATAATTTCAAATACTTTTGGTTAAAAAAATGATGGTGTGACCCTACAGATAAGAAACCATTTCAAGGAGCGCCTGGGTGGCTCGGTTGGTTAAGTGTTTGACTTTAGCTCAGGTCATGATCTCATGGTTAGTGAGTTTGAGCCACACATTGGACTCTGTGCTGACAGCTCAGAGCCTGGAGCCTGCTTCGGATTCTGTGTCTCCCTCTCTCTCTGCCCATCTCCCACTCTGTCTCTCTCTTTCTCAAGAATAAATAAACATTAAAAATTTTTCTTAAAAATGTCAAGAAGCAATATGTTTATTTGAGATAAAATAATTGCAATTTGGGGTACACAGGTAGAACCCCAGATAGTATTAGGACGTAAAGTCAGGATTTTCATGAAAAAGAAAAAAAATTAAGTAAATTGTTTTTAACAAAAGCTCGTTGATGCTGACAAGCAAGTCTAGATTTGTACTTTACAGATTGGTCAGGGATGGTGGTCACTAGGCAAAAGGTCACTTTTATCAGTCTTTTCTCTTTCTCATTGACTTCTTAGAATGTTGGGGTTTGGCTGTATTCAAAGATTTAGAAAACAGTATGTACAAGGCAGTGTGCCTGAAATGGCCGCTCCAGCTCTATTTTAAAAATGGCTCTACTTATATCATTTTTCACAATGGGAGTTGCTTCAAACCATATTACATTTTCAAGCAGTGATAGGTACTTTATAGTAAGCTAGTTTCTTAGGCAGTTTTACACCTTTATCCATACACAAAGGTTTAAAAGAGTGAGTGTGGGTGAGCCAGAACAAATCCATCATTTGTTTTCAAATATTAACTCAGATGTACCCATCAAGAGTCATTAAAGACATCTTTGTACTACAACTATGACCATTTTTCTTTGTGAAGTTAGCCTTTTGGTACCCTACTCTCAGATATCTGGGTACAGTTTGTGAAAGTAAAAAGCTGGCCCCCATCTTTAAAGGTTTTCTGGTCACTCTAGTGACATTATGGGGAGGCAATTGATGTTACACTCCCATAAAATAACATTATAAAGAACAGAAAATGCCCACTAGAATGTCAGTTGGCTTTTATAAATCAAGATGTAATGTACATTAAGTATGTGGATAAATTTAGATGTTCAGTATAGTGTTCATTAAATACACTCACCAGCAAAACTTTCTTTTGGATTGCAGTGATGTTTTTATTTGTGATGTAAAGTTAAGATGATTTGGTTTTTATTTTTTTAAGTGAAATCCAATTATAGAATGATAAAATGCTAATAATACCCCAAAATTTCTATATAATGTGTTTGTGAGAGAACAATAAATAGTTAATAAGAGGCAGTGCTATGTGTTATTTACATGGAGCCTGAAAGCAGAGATACAAGGGGATGATTCCTTCTTCTTTCATAGAGGATAAACGTTTCCATTTGCATGGCATTCCAATTTCATTTTTAAACTGCTTTAAGACATATGTATATAACATAGAAGCAAAGAAAGTCTTACAAGCAATTATTTAGAAAATTGTAAATATCATAAAATGTCACCAAAACATAATTTTACATATATAAATTTAATTCTAAACAGGTAAATTTATATTGAGAGAGTAAAAATAATAATTACATTTATCATTCCTCCTAAGTGCCAGAAACCATTCCAGGAGCAATTCATGAGTTAGTTCTCAGTTTCTTAGCCACCTTGACAGTTATGGGATATTATTCTCCAACAATGCTATGCAGGTGAGTGCTGATGTCACAGAACTTTTAATTTCACATTCTATGTTTGTGAGGAGTATTAGCCTTTTAATAGAGGTTCAAGGCATTTCTGGCTGTGTATAATTCACAAGGTCTGCCTGATAATTGAAGTAAAACATTGGAACAAACTTGAATTTAAAAGTAAGAGCATTTTTATTTATTCACTATTTCTCTTTGATCCTCAAAGTAATAAGTATTTTAAATTATAAAACTAAGTTCACACTCTACTTCACTTTTCTATCTCAGTTTTTAGCCGACTGCAAACTTGGCTCATCACTGACTTCCAGCTTGAAATTTTTGTCATTTCTTATTGTTGTATATTGTGGCAGAATCAGTCAGAAGACTATCAGCCTAGTAGAAAGATGTGACCGATTGCTTTAAAAATAAATGATACTAGGACTGAATCAAGAAAGAAGAAGGTTCATTAAAACTCTGGAGAAAAACCCTCATCAGTCTCTCCATATTGCTTTTGACAATGCCTAAGAGAGAGTTATATATTATGTTTATTTTTAGAGCCAACCAATCTCTTTTAACTTAGACTGCAGGATGAAGAAAGCAATAACATTTTCAGATAGCTCTTAAGTTTAGTTTGAATGAACTGAATTGTTTCTCTCTTTTGGAAACTTTTGTTCTTTACTTTGGACACATTTTCTTCAGAATTAACATAGAGAAAAATTACCGTGTGTTTTGGACCTATAGATTCACTTGCTCTTTTAATCAATAATGTATGTGAACTAAAGTCATAATAAAGCAAAGCTGACTCTGAGTTTTATTCATTTTTTTAATGTATCAGAAAGACCATAGCAATTTGATTTTTCCAATAAAATTGATCACAGCCACTACTTTACGACTTATATTTCTAAGGAGTTTAAAATATCCAGCAAAGTAAAAATTTATAGTATGAGCTTTTGACTGTATTTCCTCTGGATTCACTTGAAAATGTTTTAGGGAAGAAGAATTAAGCAGAGGATTTCACTCTACAGTTTTCATTTTGGTTTTCAAAGTAAATTCGTGCTGAAATAACAAAATCAGGGTGTGATATTGCTTATCTTCCAGTGACCAGACACAAAGAAAAAGACATTTCAAAATATTGAATAGTAATGTATCAGAAAATATCTAAGAGGTATTAGAAATTATTGGAACTAAATACATACGGAATCAACGTTCAAGTTCCAAGTTTTCAGTGATGACAAATACCTGCTTCTCATTCAGTTGTCCACTTCTGGGCACAACTGTCACTTGTCTCACTTCACCACTATGATCTGCTGTCTACTTAATGGGTACTGGGCTTTTATTCAAAGCAGTTGATGCTCTTTGCATGTAAGTGGCAAAAGACGAAGAATGTGGGGGGAGGGGAGGGCAAGCAGTATCCATGTGCCTAGTGCTCACAGAAACTTGAAAATTAAATATTCAGTTGTAGGAAATAGGAAGACTATGGGATGCCCACGAAGGTAAGAAATATTTGCGGTTCAAAGCATTTATCACCAGTTTAATCTTAACATCAGCTTTTTTCCCCATGCATATAACGTCTGAACTTCCAACAAAGAGGCATTGTGTGAAGAAAATGATAAATTCAATTCTTTATGTTATAGTCTACAAATTAAGGAAATCCATGTATTATGATTTTGGGAATTATTGCCAACTGTCAATTATATGTTAAAATTATATTAATATCCACATCATGTGATCTTCTGAAAAACATATCATTATTTACCTAATAGTTTGTGAATTCCAGAGTCACACTAAGGAAAAAAAAAACTTTCAGGTAACTTACACAAGAAATCTAGGGCTGTAAGAGGTAAAATGTTTTTGTTTTTTGTTTTTTCCGCTGTGTCTTTTTGATAGCTTTCCTCTCAAAAATGTTATATTCGTTCCTTTAGGTAGATAGAATAGCAAAACTTACCTCATTGATTAAAATGCAGAAATGGTTTTATTTAAAACCCAGGTGAGCATTTCCCCACTGGTGTAGCTGGCCTGGCCAACTGGGCCCTTCTCATTCTTTCCCTTAACTTCTCTTGGCTGCCTGCCCCCCATTTACCTGCCTGCCCCCCATTTACCTGCCTTCTCACATTTTCTTCCTTAATGTTGTCATCTTTCCTTCTCCTTTTTTTTTCTTCCTTTCTATGTCTTTTTCTACTTTTTCCATCTTTTCTCCCTTTTACTTTGTATTCATTCTTTAATTTCTTATTCTTTTTTCTCTTCTTTCTTTATCTCTTCTTTTTCTTTCTTTCTCTTCCCTTTTCTTCTATCTTCCTTTTTTCCTCTCTATTTGGGCCACATTTTTAAATTTCTTTCTTTCTTTCTTTTCATTTTTCCTTATATATGGAAAGCATACATGAAGCAATGGAAATACAGAAATGATAATATAGTTCCTGCTTTTAAGGAAACTTTCTGTGAAACAGAGAAGAAAACTATAAACAATGATTACCCACATGCAAAACATGTGCTCTTTGATGAGCTCCTTGAGGGTAATGGTTGGCCATTTATTTCTGTAACTGTTTGCTGTAGTGCCCACACAGTGCTGTGGATACTCTCCATGCCATGCCCAGATCCTGGAGTCTTGCTTGTGGCACCCATCCCTCTCCTTGGGAGATTGTTGCCTGCCTCATTCTCAGGAAGACCATCCTTGGCCAGTTGTTGGTAGTTATGCCTTCCAAATAATGTGTGTCCCCGTTGTCTGAAGGGGATACTATAGTTCAAGTTTAAATATGAAGTTGTTTTGAACATGAGAAATGGCCATATCAATTTTAATTTTCAGTTTTTATGTATCAGTTCTCACAAAGTTGATTTCGTGATAGGGATCAGCTCTTTGCTTTGGACTCTGGCAGTTCTCTTTGTTGTCTCTCTTTGTACATGAATTTCAGATAGGAAGTTGTTGCTGTAGAAAGAAAGAAAGGGATATTTGGACGGGACATCCAACTTTGTATGGAAGCAGGCATTAGCTCCACTCCAGCTGACACCAATCTTTGCCCCTTCCCCTGCCCTGCTCTCCTCACTCCTTTTCTTGAGAGTTCTGCTTCCCTTCTACCCAATCTCTGCTTCAGGGTCAGGTTCTCCTTCTGGAGTACCCCTCTGAAGGCATACCATACCCCTCCCATTAACTACTGAATTAATGAATGAATGGAACATGATATAAAAGAAGGGTTAGAGAAAGTCTTACATAGGTAGAGGTCTTTGAACTGGGTATGAGTTTTCCTATCTCCTTCTCTCTCCTATATTAAAAAACTGAGCCAGTAAAGCAATTTCAGGAGATCTACAATATATTTTTCCTTTATAAAATTAATATGCTTTAGGATATAAAAAATATACTGGAAAGTACAGTGAGTCCCCATATTTCCACCTCTTCTCCTCTCCCCAAATTTCTATTATTTGCATCTTGCATTAGTGCTGCTCATTTGTTATAATTGATAAGCAACTATTGATACATTATTCTTTTTTTTTTCAACGTTTATTTATTTTTGGGACAGAGAGAGACAGAGCATGAAAGGGGGAGGGGCAGAGAGAGAGGGAGACACAGAATCGGAAACAGGCTCCAGGCTCTGAGCCATCAGCCCAGAGCCTGACGCGGGGCTCGAACTCACGGACGGCGAGATCGTGACCTGGTTGAAGTCGGACGCTTAACCGACTGCGCCACCCAGGCACCCCTTGATACATTATTCTTAACTAAAGCCCATACTTTACAGAAGGGTGCACTTTTTGTTGTACATCCTGTGGGTTTTGATAAATGTGCGATAACACATATCTAGCAGTACAGTATTATACAGAATAGTTTCACTGACCTAAAAATCCTCTGTACTCCACCTGTTCATCCCTTCCACTCTCCACTCTAAACTTAGGCAACCACTGATCTTATTGCTGTCTCCATGTTTTGGTTTTCTCAGAATGTCATATAGTTGGATTAATACAGTATACATGTACCTTTTCAGATTGGCTTCTTTCACTTGGCACTTTGCATTTGAGGTTCCCCCATGTCTTTTTGTGAGTTAATATCTCATTTCTTTTTGTTGCTGAATAAAACTTCAGTGTTGGATCTACTGTTGTTTTTTATCCTTTCATCTACTGAGAAACGTCTTGGTTGCTTCTAGGTTTTGGTAATTATGAATAAAGCTGCTATAAACATCTGTGTGCAGGTTTTGGTGTGAATATAAGTTTTCATCTCATTTTGGTAAATACCAGTGATTACTGGATATTACAGTAAGAGTTATGTTTAGTTTTGTAGGATACTTCTGAACAATCTTCCAAAGTATCTACCATTTTTCATTCCCATAAGCAATAAATGAGAATTCCTCCACATCTTTGTCAGCATTTGTTGTCAATGTTTTGGATTTTAGCCAGTCTAATGAGTGTGTAGTGGCATCTTATTTCAGTTTGCAATTCTTCAATGACATATATATATATATATATATATATATATGTATATACACATATACATACATATGTATATACACATATACATATATATGTGTATATACATATATATATACACATATGCATTTTTTAAGTTTATTTTGAGGAGAGCGAGAGCATGAATGGGGGAGGGGCAGAGAGAGAGAGAGAGAGAGACAGAGAGAGAGAGAGAATCCCAAGCAGGTTCCACACTGTCAGAGCAAAGCCTGATGTGGGCCTGAATCCCACTAATAATGAAACCAAGAGTCAGATGATTAACTGACTGAATCACCCAGGCGCCCTGATGTTGAACATCTTTTCAAATGAATTTGCTATCTGTAAATGTTTTTTGGTGAGGTGTCTGTTCAGATTATTTTCCCATTTTTTAATTGAGTTGTTTTCTTATTTTTGAGTTTTAAAAGCTCTATAAATATTTTAGATATTAGGTATGTGTTTTGCAAGTATTTTCTCTAGTCTGTGACATATCTTTTTATTTCTTTAACAGTGTCTTTCGTAGAGCATAAGTGTTTAGTTTTAATGACATCCAACCATCAGCCTTCTTTTCATGGATCATGCTTTTGATGTGGCATCTAAAAAAAGTCATCACCAAACCCAGAGTTACCTAGATTCTCTCATGTCATTTTATAGGAGCTTTATTGCTTTGCATTTTATATTTAGGTCTATAATCCATTTTGAGCTAATGGTTGATGTTTGCAAAAGGTGTAGGTTGTGTTCTGGATTCTTTTCTTTCTTTCTTTTTTTTTTTTTTTTTGCATGTGGATGTCCATTTGAATGAACACCATTTGTTGAGAAGAGTATCCTTTTTCCATTGGATTGACTTTGCTCCTTTGTCAGACTGTACTTGTGGGAGTGTATGTCTGGGGTTTCTGTTCTGTTACATTGATGGATTGGTCTATTCTTTTGTTAATACATATTGTCTTGTTTATTGTATCATCACAATAGGTCTTAAAGTCTGTTAATATTCATCACATTCACTATTGCCATTCCCTTTTTTTATTTTTCAAGACAAATTTATTGAGTGCCTGGCATATATTCTTCTAGGTTTATAGCAGTGATTTGAAGATAAAAATCCTGCACTCGTGGACATTACTTTTTAGTGGGGATACTCTGTGTACATATACATATAAGTCTTTGGTGTTAAGTAAATCCATGCATGGCAATAAATAAGTGAAGGCATATTGCATATTATAAAGCTCCTTGTTGAATAGTAGTGTATAATAACATTTTTGTGTACACATAGGCATGTGCATTAGAAAGTGGAAAAACTAAGTATCGTGGCTGTAATAGGCAAAGGATACTTTACCAAACCCTAACTTTATAATGATCATTAATAATTGTCTCTTTTCAATTCTAGTCTCTTTTTGATTTCTCAGTATTTTATTCAGAAAGAATGTTGAGACACATTCCATTGTGGGGTATTACCTAGAAAAATGTTTACTGTAGAATGAATGATTAGAAGGGATTTTTAAAAAGTAAGATAGAGGAAGGCTGTTCATAAGAAGGCAGGGATAAGAACAGATGTTTGAGATGTTGTAGTGATGGACTTAACACAGGGAATGTGGCCCTAAATCCCAAAAAAGTCATAAGGATTGGGGTGATAAGATTCAGCAGTAAGAAGAGAATCATTTTAGTGATGTTAAGATTTAGGGAAAACTAGTGTTGGGTTAATCCACTGGCGAGTTCTGGAACATCAATATTATAAAAGTAAGAGAAAAAATGATTAATGATGTCATTATAGAGATAAAGGGAAATTATCTTTTTGTAAGATGTTATCAAAGTAGAATGGCAAAATTTGGTGAGACTGTTATTTTGGAAATTGGTGATAAGGCAGTTCTGTTCATTTGGTAATGTTACGATAAGTTGCAAGTGAGTTGCTTTGTATTGTCTCATTTAATTTGAGATGAAGCAGGAAATTTTTTTTCTAAGTTTATTTATTTATTTCTGACAGAGAAGGCACACAGCAGAGGGGCAGAGAGAGAGAGAGAGAGAGAGAGAGAGAGAGAGAGAATCCCAAGCAGTCTCCACAATGTCGTTTGGAGCCCAATGCAGGGCTCGATCTCACAAATTGTGAGATCATGACCTGAGCCAAAACCAAGAGTCGGACGTTTAACCAACTGAACCACCCAGACACTCCAGGAGAAATTTCTAATGTATATGTTTTTGGAAGGAAATGTGGACATGGGAAACCCCATTTATAACTGAATCATATCAGAAATTGGTGAACTATGTCTGTGTCTCGTCTGGTTCAGGATTGCTGTAACCTGCTTAATACAATCTCTGAATAATATCAGTGCTTACATCAATGATGTGAACCCAGTTCTCTGGGTAATCCAATCATATTTATGGCATTTGCATGTTTTCTTTCAACTGCTAGAGATACTGGAGTTTTTGTTTGTTTTGTTTTCAATGTTCAGTTTTAGTCAGGAGAAAGTAATACATGCATTATATTTCTTCCAAATTCTGCATTGCAAAAACTTATATAAAAATATATGAATTAGAATAAATATTATGTCCATTTTAAAGTATAGATAGTTATTTTCACTGAAGTAGCAAAAAAGGTATTCTTGTGTTATCTATTGTATGTTACTGTGTAACGTTAAGTTCAGGAAGCAATATTAAAGGAGATTTGAAGAGTCTTTCTATTGATAGTTTAACTTAGCTTTGAAGTAGAAAATTTCAATACTAGGGTCTTTTATAAAGAAGAGGAAATCAGGGAACAAAATTACTGGCACTTATTATATTCCAAGCGCCATAATCGATCTTTTTCTTTCTTTCTTCCTTTCTTCTTCTTTCTTTCTTTCTTTCTTTCTTTCTTTCTTTCTTTCTTTCTTTCTTTCTTTCTTTCTTTCTTTCTTTCTTTCTCATTCTTATTACATAAATTATTTAATCCTATACAGAAATCCTGTGGAGTATATGATGTTAATATCCACATTTTTCAGGTGAGGGATTTGAGACCTACAGCATTAAAAAAATGCTGAAGTACTCTTATCAACTTAAAACCAATTTTATGCACAATACTTTGATGCCTAAAAAAATATCCACATATTTAGTTACAAATTAAACTTTTTTTTAGTTCTATTCCCTTCATAATTCTCAAACACAAATGCATTTCCCATTTCAGGTTATTTAAACTCAGAAATAGGCAGCTCTCTTTAACAGCATGAAAGAAATTCTTACAGATTCCAAATATTGACTGAAACTGATATACCATATTTTTGTTACATGTATATAACTATAAAACTTGTTATAAACTCTTTATACTTCTTTTATACAACTATTAAAGCAAAGGAGTATATAAAGTTAGTATTGAATAAAATATAAACAATATTAAAATCTAAAAAGAATTTAATATTAAGGATAAAACAGAATTTTTCACAAATGACATCTTATATGTGAAATATACTAGCTGTTGGCTTGATTTTTTTCATGTAAATACTAATATGTCTCTTTATAATTTATTTCTACTCAGAAACATTTATTTTCAGAGTAAATCCCAATATCTAATAGTCATCAACACAGTTATATCTTTATATGCCTCATTTTTACATCCTCTAAGATTACGGGAGTAATAGTAGCTTTCACAGATGGTACTGTAAATGCAAACACAGGAACTGATACTCTGGAGCACTATTTGATTATACAGTGATTATACAAGTAGTCTATAATATGTTTAAATTATTGCTTACATTTTAACCTAAATGAAAACAGAACATTGAACATTTTTATAAAATGTCCATATACCCCCAATAAAACATGTTTGAGCTTTCATCAAATTTTCGAAGAGCAATAGTAATCCATGGCTAGAATGGATGGTCTTGAGCAGTATTCATTTTGGTCCTTTCTAGAAGGTATAGAAACATGCTGTGTTGTGGATTCTTTAAGACTTCACTTGGTCTTGAGAACCCACTAGGATGATTCTTGGGACTCAAGAAAGCTCATGGGACTTGGGACTCAAGAAAACTCATGGTAACAGTTTATTACAAAAAAAGGATACTAAATAAAATTGGCAAAGAGAAAAGACACACCAGGTCCAAGCTCCCAGGTGTCCCCTTCCAGTGAAGCTACACAGGGACTCACTTAATTCTCCCAGCAATGGTGTGTGACAACACATGTGAAGTGTCATCACTTACTTGAATCAAGTCCTACCCAAGTCTTTGTGTCCAGTTTCTGTTTAGGGTCAGTCACCTACACATCTGGTGACTGTGTGACTGACTTCAGCTACTTCCTACTCCTTCCTCCTCATCCCCACCCATACACTGACCAAAAGAGGCATCATCCAAATTGTTAGGTTAAGTAATCTGGTCAGATTAGTACAGGATGGCCCAAGGTTTCATCCATAAACGAACAAACAAAAACAAACAAACAAACACATACCGCTTTTATTAGGCATAGTATCCCAGGGTCTCAAAGATTGTATCCAAAGAGCTAGACAAAGGTCAGTCCTGAAGGTAGGCCTTTGAAGGATTTAAGCAACTCAGACCTCCTGAATCAATCCTTTCCTGCCCATTTGATAACACTTCTATTTGATTCAATAATCTACAATAATAATTGTCACCAATTATTAGGCACATAGAATGTGTCTATCCCTATTCAAATATTACCATATTTTTTTTTTCAACAAAGACAACAACACTAGGTCTATTTACTCTTGAGGAAGATGAGAATCAGAGAGTTAATTTAACTTCTCCATATCACATGGCTAATAAGTATTACAACTGGTATTTAAATAACATCCTAATCTGATTTTATAGAATTGTAGTTTCCACTAATCCATACATTATACATTCTGGGAGAAAATTAGTCTTTCATAGTCTACAAGAGAAACATCTTACAAAATAATAGGAATTATGATCAAGAAATGCAATATATATTGCCATTGTTTGGTTTAAGCATCCCTGCCACCTGGCTTTAATCATTATTCCTCTAGACTTGCTCAATTTGGAATAATCAATATATGAAGTAGAAAATGACTATCAGAAAAAGGCTCTACTTTAAAATTTCTTAGCCCCTTTGCTGAAGCTGCTTCTTTACATATTTACTATTTTTTAAAATGTATGTTGTTGGGAGGAAAAATTTTTACTCTGCCCTTCTGGATTCTTTGACTGGTCTAATAATCAAACAAACACAGGACAGATTAATAGGACAAAAACAAAATTATGTACATGCAGGGGCCCCCAAAGACCGTGGGACCCAAGGACAAGTTGGGTAATTGAGGTTTAAATGCCATCCTGAGCTAAGGAATAGGATAGGAGCCTGGGGCTTCAACGGGAGGAGGGTGATTCACAGGACAATAAGAAGAGCAGATGTTTGGTAATTAGATGTTTGCCTTGTCATACAGGAAGGTCATTCAGATAAAAGTTATCTCTGGTAATAGCTTTATTCTGAGCCAGAATCTTGTTTTCCTTAACAGAATGTTGAATTTTTTAAAAAAGTTTGTTTTTTGTTTTGTTTTTTTTTTTTTTGTTTTGAGAGATAGCATGAGCAAGGGAGGGGCAGAGAGAGAGAGGGAGAGAGAGGATCCCAAGAAGCCTCTGTGCTGACAGTGGGGCTCAGTCCCACAAATCATGAGAACATGACTTGAGCTGAAATCAAGAGTTGGGTGCTTAACTGACTGAGCCACCCAGGTGTCCCAACACAATGTTGAATTTTATTCTGCCAATCAGCTAAATTATGAGGAGATACTGTCCTCCCTCTGATACTTGGTCTTATTCTTCACTAGGGTGGATCTATTTTGGTTTTGTTCTTTGTCCTGGGAAGTGGCCCTTTATTCACGATGTATTCTTTTTCTAATGACCTGTGGGCTTCTCTGACATTTCAAGTGAGTGCCTGAGGTGTCGCGGTGAGGTATCTCCCATCTACCGAACCAGACCTCCATTATCTGTCATTGGAGCAACTTGTGGTACATTCTCCATTGAGCTTTCAGCTTTCAGCCATAATTCTCTGGTAGATCTCACACAGTATTGCTCTGCACATACTCACTTAATTTCTCATTTCTCCGTGAAGAGTACCTGGCCAACCCTACTCCTCTCCAATATCCTGCCCCACAGAGTTCACTCATTTGTACAGATGCAGACTCCAGTCTAAGGCTCTTCAGCTCTGCAATACTAAGCAGTGATCAACACCTCATTTCTAGAAAATACCCCCAGGTAGGAAGCCAGGATGTAGGTAGATTTATCTTCTCAGTTTTTCTTCCCACAGTGTGGCACTGCTTCTTGTTCAGTGCTTACGAAATCATACCCATATAAGTTGTACAGTTTTGAAGTGATTTTGTTTGAGAGGTCCAGTCTAGAAATAGTAATTCTGCCAGTGTTGGAATTGGGAGTCGAATAAAATAGTTCAGGTGACATTTGCAACCCTTTACAATTTAGCATCAGTCGGCTTTCCTGATTAGATTTACTGTATTCACACCAACCCAGTGTGTCTTATATTTTATCGAACACTTTTGAAACTCAGTGCATTTAAGCAAACCCTTCTCTTTCCTTGGAATGCCTTTTCATTTCTATCAGTGAAAACTTCCTTAGTTTTCAAGAACTAAATGAAGTTCTGTTTGCTGTTTGAAGCTGCTGCTGACCACTGTCACCGAAGCTAAGTCCTGTGTTACATCATCCACAGAACTTCATAGGTTTTAGAAGAATTTTTGTGTAAATCTGCCTTCCAAAACAATTATGACATTTTTAATGGGGAGAATATCACTTGTTAATGTTTAATAAGTATTCAAAAGCATTTCCAATATTTCTGATGGAATTTTTTGCCACTAGCACTGTCAGTAATGGCCACTAACTATGCTGAGTATTTGGTATGATCAAGTTTCTTAATGCTTGGTTTTTATTATTTCCTGCATTCTTTCCAATGTCATTATGTGGTAGGTGGTATATTCCCACTGTAGATTTGAGAACTACTAAGTAAATACTAGATAAAGACACTTGTTAGTAATAATTCAACAAATAACTCGGTATCTCAACCTAGATTTGTCCATTGCAATTCACTGGCACTATACCAAGGTGATTTACTTAACAGTCAGAGGTCTACAGGGACAAATTAGAATTATATTTGAGAGGTAATTTTTGAAATGTCATATTCCATCATTAGCATATCCATATGTAGAATTATTGAAGAAGAGAATACAAATGAAGGTGATTTTTCTTTGGGCTTAATTTTTCACTTTATAGGGAAAAGAATTACCATGCTACCCATTCTGGATGGGACTTGGAAACAAAATCTCAGTGTGAAGTGAACATATGACTAATTACTTTATAATAATATATATTCAAAGCCTGAAATATCCCCAGTACATTTTAATTTATTTAAATTTAGAATGTCTAAAACATAATTTTTGAGAATTTGGAAAATATATTTTAATTATCATATTTGAGATTATAAATAAGCAGAAATTAACACTTTACTTAAAAAATGAGAATAATACACTAGACCAAGGAATTCTGAATGTAAATGCCTTAATGTATTGAAATCATGCCTTATTAAAAGAACAATAGCATTTTGTAAAGAATGTCACATTCTATGCAGTAATGAAATGATTTTGGTAAGTAAGACTAATTTTTTTGTTCTTAATTATTTTATTAAATTAGGTCATCAGTGTTATGAATTGAGTCAGTTAACCAAATATCATAACTTAAAAGTCTTAAACATATGAGTGTCATTTGGTTCCATTGGTTCAGAAATTATCTGGGTTTTTCTTAGGGGCCATTGTGACTGGGTTTTGAATTAAAATCTGTTGATTATAACTGAACACTTTAAAAAGAGTGATATTGTGAAAAAATACATATTGTAGAGACCAGAAATATATTTTACAATAGAAATACGGAGTAATGTGTCCTCTGAAAGAACACAAATTTTCGGTACAAACTGACTTGAAAGAAATTCATAACTAGAAAAGCTAGGCATCTAGTTCTCTTAATACTACCTATCATCCGGTTATAGTTTGAGTTCCAGGAAGATCAGTGAAGTACCAATCACTTGAAAAGCAAATGAAGTATCATTCCTGAAAGTACTTGTAAAGTGTTAGAATGGAAAATGGTGATAAGTATGGAGAATCCTTCTTTACTTAGCTTGACTGCAGAATAACTAATCAATAAGCATGTTTTTTTTTTTTTTTTATGATCAATGTCAATTGCCTTTTGGGAATTTATTGTAGACCTCTGTGTCCAATTTTAAGATAACTTCACGGTTTTTTATCATTTCGTATAGAGACTAGATAAATGGCATTTTTTATCAATAAAAAAGGATTTAGAATTTCTGAAAGGAGATAACTTCAGTTCATGTATTCTTGGTAATTGCCTCCCTGTTTTCTTTAAAATAACTAAGCTATTCTGCCTCTGTCTTTGCCTTCAAACTTTTTGATCTACTTTTGATATGCTCTCAGTACATTCTTGGTGATGTTTCATCTTTCTGTAATTCAGTAGCCAAGTAATATGTTACATTAGTTGTTCTAAAGTTTCTGCAAAGGCTTTTATAGATTATTAAACTTAACACTGAACATGATATTCATCATTAGTTTAAAGAAATTGTTACATTTACACATCTAAGTCCTCCAAAGTGAAAATTCCTTGCAGGACAACGTGCATGTCGTAACTGATGATGCACCTGTGAAAAAGAATATTCTGTTTCTAGGGTAGAACACCTTAAATGTCTTCCAGGTGCTTTGTTGATTATTATGTGTGAAAATATAAAATGTTATAAATATTCTTTATAATGATTGCTCTTATGTTGTCTCTAAAGGAAATAATCATTTTACTGAATACTTCCTATGTTTACATCACAAATTTAAGTTCGAAATGTTATTAAACTCTGATAGTCCTTCTAATCTATATGCTCATGATTATTTTGTGGGAAAGAAATTTAAAAAATGCCACATTATTGAGTATATGATAAATACTTTCAAATATGAGGTGATTAAATTCTTCAGAAATTGAAGGAAACTAGGTATCAAGGTATGCTAGCACAGTCATAATTTTATTTCATATTATGTATACATTAAACAAGAAGATGTGGTTATAATGTAACAACACTCAAAGCTGTATATTTCCCATCAACTCTTTGTGTATAGTCACACCATACAAAACCTAAATTGTATTGAACCTAGTTTACTTGGGATGCATAGATTATAGTTTGTTTGTATTAGTCATAATAGAGCTAGGTTTCAGCTTTATTTTTTAAAACAGGATATTTTAATAACATTTCCCACCCAGACCTAAATTAAACTTCATAGTTTAAATTACCTGCAGGACACTGAAGGAATTTGTATTGCTTCCTCCTGTTCTATGAAAATCCAAATGGCTATAGAGGAGATTCAAAAATCCACTAACTGTACCCTGATGAGATATATGAAGTTTATCTAAACAAGATTTTAACTATTCAAAGAGAATTAAGTAAAATAAACTGCTTTAAAAATTAATAAAATGGGAGCCAGTAAATATAATAATAATAATAAACACAGAATGGGAAATAACGCTTAAAAGGTAGGCATACACATTATTGTGAAAATGATTTAATCTTAGAAATCTAAGTAAATGTTAGATGGCTGCCAGTCTATTACCCTGATAAATTTCAAGAACCCAGTTTTTATGAATCAAGAAATGAATTGTAAAGTAAATAGAAGGCATTCATAGAAACAGGTGCCAACTGAAAGGTGTGCAGAAGTAGATGAGATGAGATGGGAAAGCAACACGGAAAGAGCAGTAAGGGATTCATGAGAAAGGCTTAAGGGACTATCTTAGATTGTAAAAATAAAGAAAAAGAAAAGAAAGATAGGAAGAAAGAATAGAAACTTAATTGATCAGGGAGAGAAGTATAGGTTTCAAGTTTACAAAATGCTGATTGCATCCATCTATACAATTGGCTTTTCTGAAGAGAAAACCAGAATTACAGTAACAAGAACAGTGTTAAAGCTGGAGGATAGCAACATGTTTTAAGGCTAAAACCTATCTTGCATCTTTTGATTTTATCAGCTATCTGGATATTTAGACATTTTAGAGAACGTATTGCATTTCAAGGAAAAATTGATTTTTTATATGCACCACAGCAGAAATGGAGAGATCCAATTTTCAAAACAGAAATCTGGATTGTGTCTAAGTTTGTCTCTTAAACATTAGATGCCAAAGAAAATAAGAGCAATATGTCCATGTTTTTGAGTAGGCCCAAATTCAATATACAGAATTAAGTTGAAAAGTTAGTCTTAGAGCTAACTCTCTTGCTGAAATCAGACATTTCTCTGATTATGTTCAAACCTAAATGTAACAAATATACCTTCATTTAAGAAATAAACCACTAAATAATTTGACAATTTTTAATATCAAATTATTGTGAATAGCTAACATAATTCTGATGTTAAATATAATAAAGGTTGTCCTCTTACCAAACTAACATCCTCAACAAAAAAAGTAGTACTTTTTATAAACAGACAAGCATCATAATCTAAATATTAGCTAACAGAATGCAGCTCTGAATTAAAAAGAGTATCAGATAGTATTGTGGTGGTTTAGAATCATGTAATTGGATAATATACTTTATTGTATGATATGTTTAATAGATCTTTTTTTTTTTAATTTTTTTTTCAACGTTTATTTATTTTTGGGACAGAGAGAGACAGAGCATGAACGGGGGAGGGGCAGAGAGAGAGGGAGACACAGAATCGGAAACAGGCTCCAGGCTCTGAGCCATCAGTCCAGAGCCTGACGTGGGGCTCGAACTCACGGACCACGAGATCGTGACCTGGCTGAAGTCGGACGCTTTACCGACTGCGCCACCCAGGCGCCCCTGTTTAATAGATCTTATAAAGTAATTGATAAAATTCAACATCAGCTAACCATTGAAATTATTTTTTTTTTCTTATTTTGGAATGGAAGGCCACTTTTTAGGGATGATATCTTTTATTTTTTTATTTTTTTTAAATGTTTATTTTTGACAGAGAGAGAGCATGAGCAGGGGAGGGGCAGAGACAGAGGGAGACACAGAATTGGAAGCAGGCTCCAGGCTCTGAGCTGTCAGCACAGAGCCTGATGCGAGGCTTGAACTCACAGCCCGCGAGATCATGACCTGAGCTGAAGTCAGACACTGAACAGACTGAGCCACCCAGGCGCCTCAGGCATATCTTTTATAACCGGAGAGTCAATGTTATACTAAAGTGTTATACTAAGGTGATGGGGCTCAGAAAAAAAGGATATTTAAAAGCTATTTGTAACCTATATTATTTAACATTTATTTGGAAGAGATAAACAATGCAGTTTGAAAGACAAAATGAGATACAAATATCTCAGAAGAAAGTTTTTCTCTTTCTGATGGTCATGAATGCTATATAGAAAAACCAGATATATTCAACTAAAATTATCTTCAAAAATATTATATGTATTGTTATTTACAAAAAATATAATATTTTGGCCTTTTTATAAGCCAATAATTACTATTTATAATGTTTAAGAAAATACCTATCCATCTTAGTAAAATGTTTTTATAATAAATGATATAATAAGCTTAGAAAATATATGTAAGGCCTAGATGGCGACTATAAAACTGTATAGAGACATAAAATATAGATGGAAAAAGAGCATACCATTTAGAGATACAATATTTTCCTGTATGGGAAGATCCCATAAATGTCAAAGTAGTGTTGATTCTATCAGTCTAAATTCATATTTGTAAATGTTTCCAATCCAATTGACAAAGGGCCCTCAAGTTCATCCTCTATAATAAATATGTTAAAAAATGCTAGAATAATCTGCAAAATAAAAACCACAACAGTCATTCTTATTTCAGGAAATTAGAACCACTATTGTCCTAAATGTCAATCAGGAACCTGGAAGTGTCCAGTGATTCTGCACTACCTCATTCCCTGCAACTTTCCACTCACATTTTCCATTCTGCTTATAAAATAACTTAAAATTTCCAGTCTTTCCGTTTCCACTGCCCCAACTGTAAGTCAGACCACTGTTATCTTTCACTTGCATTTATGTACTTGCTATTCATGTTCTGCGCTGATCTTTTCTCCACATAGTAGCCATGGTGATTTAAAAAAACAACAGCAACAACAGATCACATCATGTCACTTGTCTGCTTAAAGTTCTCTATGGATCCAACACAAATCTTTGGACACAATCCGCAGTCTTTAATATGACTTAACAGAAAATTAGCACCTAATACATATTAGTGGAACTAAAAATGTTCTGTATGATTTGGGCTCTGCATGCCTTTCAAATATCTCTTATTATGACTCTTAGAATTTTGTCTTATCCACAGTGAAATTCCTTCATTTCCTCAGAGTCTATCATTGAGGGTTTTCACTGTGCTAATCTTGTACCTTTTTAATCTCCTTAGCTTTAATCTTAGAAATTTAACTTTTGGCTTTAATCTTAGAAAATTCTCATTTCAAAGTGCTTATTCTTGATTCCACAAATTTGAATTAAATGTCCTTCTGAGTGTTTCCAGTACTTCCTAGATCACAGCACATAGTGCACAGTAATTCACTTGTTACTTTGTCTGCTAGCATATGAAAATCCCAATTGGCTATGTCAGATATGGAAGAAAGGTAACTTCTGTTACCTTCATGAAACAATCTATTTTTAGAACTTAGGAGTGGCAGAAATATCTCTGTCAATTTGGGGGTCCTGGACTTGTATCTAAAACTGGGAGTTTTATCCACCAAAGGAGTTTTATCCTCCAGAACTGGCCCTCTAAAAATGGAAATAAGTAAATTGTCTGAGAAAGAGTTCAAAATAATTGTTCTAAAGATATTGAGAGCTATAAGAGAACACACATAAACAATTTATGATATCAGAGAAACAAGGTAAGAACAAAATGAGAATTCCCCTGGAGGTGAGAAAAGAATGAATAAAAATCTAGAAATTTTGGAGCTGAAGAATTTAATGGCTGAACTGAAATATTAAATAGAGTGTTTCAGGGGAATCTGGGTGGCTCAGTTGGTTAAGCATCTGACTCCTGATTTCAGTTCAGGTCATGATCTCTTGGTTGTGAGATTGAGCCTCACCTCAAGCTCTACCCTAGGCATGGAGCCAGCTTAAGATTCTCTCCCTCTCCCTCTGCCCACTCCCTCTTTCAAAATAATAAATAATAATAATAGTAATAATAATAATAATAATAATAATAATAATAAATACGGTGCTTCAATTAGACTGAACCAAGCAGAAGAAAGAATTAGTGAGCTTTAGGACAGACCAATTAAAATTATCCAATCAAAGGAGCAAAAAGAAAAATAAAATGAAAAAGAATAAAGAAAATCTATGGGACTTAAGGTACATCATTAAGGGAAACAGTGTTGAAGTTCCAGAAGCAGAAGTTTATTTAAATAAATAATGGTGGACACCTGGGTGGCTCAGTCTGTTGAGTGTCCAACTCTTGATTTCAGTTCAGATCATGATCTCAGGGTCATGGGATTGAGCCCTGAATCAGCATGGAACCTCCTTAAGATTCTCTCCCTCTCCCTCTCCCTCTCCCTCTCCCCCCTCCCCAGCTTGCACTCCCTCTTTCTAAAAAAAAGAAAAAAGGAAGGAAGGAAAGGAGGAAGGGAGGAAGAAAGGATGAAAGGAATAATGGAAGGAAGAAAGAATGGCTGGGAACTTCCCAAATCTGGGGAGAGATTTTTGACATCCAAATTTATGAAACTAAATGGTCACCCTAAAATTTTAATCCTAAACATTTTCTCTAAGACACATAAGACTATCTAAAATCAAAGACAAAAAGTGAATTTTAGAAGAAGTGAAAGCAAAATAAATAAATAAATAAAATAATCTCTCATGTAGGGATCCTCCCATAGGCTGTCCATGGATTTCTCAGCAGAGATCTCATGGGCCATGAAAGAGTGGAATGATATATTCAAAGTGCTGAAAGAAAGAATCTGCTAACCAACAATAATTTACCCAGCAAAGTTGTCCTTTAGAAATTAAGGTGAAATAAAGACTCCTAATCAAAAGCTAAAGAAGTTCATCACTAGTCCTGCATTACAAGAAATGCTAAAAGAAGTTCTTGAAGCTGAAATGAAAACAATCTAATTGGTAACATGAAAATATAAAACACACAAGTATAAGTAAGTATATAAGTGGATTCAGAATGCTCTAATATGGTGATGGATTAACCACCTGACTCTAGCATAAATGTTAAAGGACAATAATGGATATACAATATAGACAATGCAAATTGTGACATCAAAACTTAAAAGTTTGGCTAGCAAAATGGTGGAGTTTTTGTATACAATCAAAGTTAAGTTATCAGAATGAAATAGACTATTAAATCTAGGAGATGTTTTATTTGAGCCTCATGGTAAACATGCAGCAAAGACCTAAGTAAATTCACAAAGATAAAAAGGAAACCACAGCATACCATTACAGAAAGCCATCAGTTCACAAAGGAAAGTAGCAATAGAGGAAGAAAGGTACAGAGGAACTATAAAACAGTCAGAAAATAATTAAAAATGTCATTAGCAAACCCTTACTATTAATAATTATTTTAAATGTAATTGAATTGAATTTCCCAATCAGAAGACATGGAGTGGTGGATGTATTAAAAAAAAAACAAGACCCAACTGTATGCTGCCTACAAGAGACTCATTATAGCTTTAAGCACACACGTAGGCTCAAAGTGAAGAGATGGAAAGAGCTATTTCTTGCAAGTAGAAACCAAAAGAGATCAGGGGTAACTCTCCTTATATCAGAAAAAATAGAGTTTAAGTAAACAATGGGAACTAGAGACAAAGAAAGCCTATATAATGATAAAGGTGTCAATTAATCAAAAAAGAGTAACAATCATAAGTATATATGCACCCAACATTGGAGTACCTAAACATATTGAGCAAATTCTAACAGATATGAAGGGAGAAATAAACAACAATACAATAGTGATAGAGAACTTTAATACCCCACTTTCAGCAGAGAATAAATCATCTAGACAGAAAATCAAAAGGATACCATGGACTTGAATCATATTTTAGACCAAGTAGACCTAACCAGTATTTACAGAACATTTCATCCAACAGCAGCAGAATACACTTCTTCTCAAGCACACAGAACATTCCTTAGACTAGATCATATGACAGGTCATATGACTAGATCATCAGACAGGTGAAGCAGGTCTTAGCAGATTTAAGAAGACTAAAATCATACCAAGTATATTTTGTGAACACATGCTGTGCAAGTAGAAATCAATAACAGCAGGGAAGCAGAGATTTTACAATTATGTTGGAAATTAACACACTACTGAGCAACAGTGGGTCACAGAGTAAATCAGAATGGAAATGACTATCTTGAAACAAAACACGACATAGCACAATCTATGGCATAGCACAATCAAAGCAGTTCTAAGAGGGAAGATTATAGGGATAAATGCTTACATAAAGTAAACAGAAAGATCTCAAATAGACAACCTAACTTTATATTTAAGGAACTAGAAAAAGAAGAACAAACTCAGCCCAATATTAGCAGAAGGAAGGTAGTAACAAAAGTTAAAGAAGAAATGAGTGAGAAGTTAGAAAAATACAAAAAAAAAATCAAGGAAACTAAGACTGATTTTTGAGAAGTAACAGAAATTGACAAACTTTTAGCTATACTAAGATGACTCAAACATAAAATCAGAAATGAAAGGGGAGCCATTACAACTGATACCATGGAATTAGAAAAGATCACTAGAGACTACTATGAACATACATATGGCAATAAATTGGGTAACCTACAAGAAAAGGATCAACTACTAGAAAGATATAAACTACCAACACTGAATCAGGAATAAATAGAAAATTTGAAAAGATCAATAACAAGTAAGGAGATTAAATCAATTATCAAAAACCTCCCAATAAGACATGCTCAGGATTAAATTATTTTGCTAGTAAATACTACCAAACATTTAAACAAGAATTAAAATTAATCCTTCTGGAAGTTTCAAAAAAAATGGAAGAGGAAAGAACACTTCAAAACTCATTTTTACAAGATCAGTGCCTCTACATTTAGAGGCAAAAATTCTCAACAAAATATTAACAAACTAAATTCAACAGCACAATAAAACGATTCATACACCAGTGTCAAGTGAAATTTATCCCTGGGAAATAAGGGTGGTTCAACATATGCAAATGAATAAATGTGATACATGATATAAAATGGAAAATGAAAATTATATAATTATATAATCACCTCATGAGAGGCAGAAGAAGCATAGGACAAAAACATATAAAGTTATTTCGTGATAAAAGCACTCAACAAATTTGGTATAGAAGAAACATACCATAATATAATAGTCATATATGACAAGCTCATAGCCAACATCATACTCAGTAGTGCAAGGTTGAAAGCTTTTCTTCTAAGATCAGGAACAAGACAAGGGGACTCACTTTCAACACTCCTGTTCAGCATTGTTCTGGAAGTCCTTGCCAGAACACTCAGGCAAGAAAAAGAAATAAAAGACATCCAAGTCAGAAAAGAAGAAATAAAATTGTTTCTGTTCATAGATATGATCTATAGAGAGAAAGTCCTAAAGACTGCCAAAGAACTATTCGAACTGATCAATGAATTGAATAAAATTGCAGAATATAAAATCAACATAAAAACCAGCTGCATTTCTATTAGTTCACAATGAAATACATGAAAAAGACATAAAACAATGGCATAAAAGATAGTAAAGTACTTAGGGATGTGTTTAACCAAGGAAGTGAAAAATCTATACAATGAAAACTATAAGACTTTGATGAAAGAAATTGAAGACACAGATGGTACAATATACTATGTTTATGGATTTTTAGATTAATATTGTTAAAATGTACATAACACTCAAAGCATTCTATAGATTCAATTAAATATCAGAATTCCCATGACATTTTCACAGAAATAGGGAAAAATTCCTATAATTTGTATGGAGCCACAAAAGATCCAGAATAGCTAAATTAATCTTGAGAAAGAACAAAGCTGGAAGCATCAAACTTTCTGATTTCAATCCATGTTAGAAAGCTGTAGTAATAAAAACAGTATGGTATTGTCATAAAGATGGATACATATAGACCAAAAGAACAGAATTGAAAGCCCAGAAATAAATCCTTATACATATGGTCAACTAATATTTGACAAGGAAGCCAAGAACATTTGATGGGGAAAGGATAGTCTCTTCAATAAATGGTTTTGGGAAAACTGGATAACCACATGCATAGAAAAACATCAGACCCCTGTTTTATACCACTAACAAAAATGAATTTGAAATGGATTGAAGACATAAATGTAAGACCTGAAACCATAAAGCAACTAGAAGGAACCAGGAAAAAAAAAATCCATGACCTGTGTTTTGGCAATTATTATTTTTTAAATATAGCACTCTCTCTCTCTCTCTCTCTCTCTCTCTCTCTCATGATAAATATTTACAAAAAATAAACAAGTCAGACTATATCAAATTAAAATTTTTCTGAGAAGGAAAATAATTTTGAAATGAAAAGAAAACTTACATAATGGGAGAAGATACCTTCAAAACATTTATCTGATAAAGGGTTAATATCCAAAGTCTATAAAGTATTCGTACAACTCAATGGCAAAAAAAGGAAACAAAAAACAGGCAAAGGAGCTCGAAGTACCTATTTCAAAGAAGACATCCAACTGGCCAACTGGTACATAAAAGGATGTCTAATATGGCTGATCATCAGGGAGAAGCAAATCAAAACCACAATGAGCTATCACCACATACCCGTTAGAATGGCTAGCATTAAAATGACAAGAGGTAACAAGTGTCAGTGAGGTTGTGGACAAAAAGGACCCTTTTGTGCTGTTGGTGAGAATGTACATTGGCGTATCAACTGTAGAACACACTACGGAGGTTGCTCCAAAAATTAAAAATAGAACTACCATATGATCCAGTGTCCTATTTCTGGGTACGTAGTCAGAGGAAGTCAAGTTCAGGTCTTAAGAGTTATCTGCACTCCATGTTTATGTAGCATTTTTCATAATAATGAAGATATGGAAGTAACCTGAGTGTCCATCAGTGGATGAATGGATTAAGAAGGTATGGTATAAAAATATATACACACAAAATGGAATATTATTAACCACAAGAAAAAAGATTCTGCCATTTTTGACAACATGGATGGATCTTGAAGGAATTCTGCTAAGTGAGATAAGTCAAACAAAGTCAAATACAGTTGACCCTTAAACAGTGTGAGTGTTAGAGGTACTGGCCACCCCCCCCCATACAACTGAACATTTATGGATAAATTTTCATTCCCCTAAAACTGAACTACTAATAACCTACTGTTGACCAGAAGCCTTAGCAGTAACACAAATGATTTATTAACACATTTTCTTGTATGGTAGGTGTATTATATACTGTATTCTTGAAATAAAGTAAACTAAAAAAATGTTAAGAAAATTGTAAGGAAGAGAAAATACATTTAGAGTAAAACAATCTGCATATATGTGGACCCACACACTTCCAACCCATGTTGTTCAAGAGTCAACTGTACTGTATAACACTTAATATGTGTAATAAAAAACATCTGGACTCATCCAAAAAGAGATTAGAATGGTGGTTCCCAGGGGCTGACAGGTGGAGGAACTGGAGATATTGATCAAAGGGGTTATAAGATGAATAAGTTCTGGGAATCGAATGTACAACATGGTGATCATAGTTAAAAATACTATATTATATCCTTGGAAGTTGCTAAGAGAGTAAATCTTAAATGTTCTCACCACAAAAAAGTTATAATTATGGTACATGATGGAGCTGTTAGCTAATGCTACAGTGATGATCATTTTGCAGTATATGTGCAACAAATCAGTTGCACACTGTAAACTTTCACAATGTTATATGTCAATTTTATCTCAATAAATTTGGGAAAAAAATCAGTAAATTTGGAAATACCCATTAACTTAAGTTCAAAGTGTAATTATTTCAAATAAGCTTAAAGCATTACTATTTTAAATTGTCATTTCCTTTTGATTTTGAACCAGGTGTTCTGATTTTAAATGTTTGTAATCAAAGAGTTTCCACGGATTCTTAAAAGGTTAAAAGGTGAGGGGTGCCTGGGTGGCGCAGTCGGTTAAGCGCCCGACTTCAGCCAGGTCACGATCTCGCGGTCCGTGAGTTCGAGCCCCGCGTCAGGCTCTGGGCTGATGGCTCTGAGCCTGGAACCTGTTTCCGGTTCTATGTCTCCCTCTCTCTCTGCCCCTCCCCCATTCATGCTCTGTCTCTCTCTGTCCCAAAAATAAATAAACGTTGAAAAAAAAATTAAAAAAAAAAAAAGGTTAAAAGGTGAATAAAACCTGGGAATCACATTGTGAAGAAAGGAGGAATGCCTGATGTTCAGAATAGGAATCTATCTAAGCTGGGTTCTGCTAGGATGCCTTTGTTCCTTCCCTCTCTTCAGTTTTTGTTAAAGTGAGGTGTTTGCTGAATCCTCTACATTCTCTGTTATAAATTTTCTTTATGTTGATTCACTTATTGCCCTATGACTGTGGCTTGCTTCTGCACAAAAGAGATATTCTCTTATCCTTTTACCCCATACAACCTGGGGATGAGGGCAAAGTCCTTTTTCCTCCTGGTCCTTAATCATTTTCTCTAAAATATTTTGGTGCTCTGGGTGAAAGATAAATGTGAGCTTGTTCTCAAATAACCAACATCAAACTTACCTTTCATCTTCCTCTCGTAACATTATATTTCATTTGAGAATTAAGTAGCTTTGCTACTATTCATCAGATATTTTGCATGTATGAGTCATCTTGGAACACAATGTTCTTTGAATCAAATCTAGTCTTCAGTAACTCAAAATTTTGTTCTAAACTTCTCCAGGTGGAAAACATTCCACTTCTTCCAATTTAGTAATTTCATGTAAATGGGAAAATATCACAAGGTGCTGGGAAGTGCTGTGGAAAATGACCTTTGCTGGAATATCTGAAATATTTCTCCACTTAATTAATTTTTCTTCTAGACTGTGATCTGTGGTACAAGGCTCTGTTTTTGTAATTCTAAATGGAATATTTAGTGCTTGCCTCACTATCCCTCTATTAGATGATCAACATGTTGAAAAAAAGAAAGAAGGAAGAAGGAAGAAAGAAAGGGAAAGAAGAGGGAGGGAGGACAAACTGACTTAATTCAACTAGAAAGTGAAAAAAAGACACAAAACAAAAAACCTTAGAGTAATATTGAGTAATTAAACAATGAATAACTAATTCATTATTTCTTTTTTTTAATATGAAATTTATTGTCGAATTGGTTTCCATACAACACCCAGTGCTCATCTCAACAGGTGCCCTCCTCAATGCCCATCACCCACTTTCCCCTCCTCCCCATCCTCCATCAACCCTGTCTGTTCTCAGTATTTAAGTGTTTCTCATGGTTTGCCTCCTTCCCTCTATGTAACTTTTTCCCCCCTTCATCTCCTCCCTGGTCTTCTGTTGAGTTTCTCAGGATCCAGATATGAGTGAAAAATATGTTATTTGTCTTTCTCTGTCAGACTTATTTCATTTGGCATAACACTCTCCAGTTCCATTGCTACAAAAGGCCAGATATCATTCTTTCTCATTGCCAAGTAGTATTCCTTTGGAGATATATATATATGACAACTTCTTTATCCATTTGTCAGTTGAGGGACATTTAGTCTCTTTCCATAATTTGGCTATTGTTGAAAGTGCTGCTATAAACATTGGGGTACAAGTGCCCCTATGTATCAGCACTCCTGTATCCGTTGGGTCAATTCCTAGCAGTGCTATTGCTGGGTCATAGGGTAGATCTATTTTTAATATTTTGAGGAACCTCCACACTGTTTTCCAGAGTGGCTGCACCAGTTTTCATTCCCACCAACAGTGCAAGAGGGTTCCCGTTTCTCCACATCCTCGCCAACATCTATAGTCTCTTGTTCATTTTAGCCACTCTGACCAGCGTGAGGTGGTATCTGAGTGTGGTTTTGATTTGTAGTTCCCTTATGAGGAGTGACATTGAGCATCTTTTCATGTGCCTGTTGGCCATCCGGATGTCTTCTTTAGAGAAGTGTCTACTCATGTCTTCTGCCCATTTTTTCACTGGATTATTTGTTTTTTGGGTGTGGAGTTTGGTGAGTTCTATATAGATTTTGGATACTAGCCTTTTATCTGATATGCCATTTGCAAATATCTTTTCCCATTCCATTGGTTACCTTTTAGTTTGTTGATTGTTTCCTTTGCAGAAGGAAAAAGCAGAAGCTTTTTATCTTGATGAGGTCCCAGTAGTTCATTTTTGCTTTTAATTCCCTTGCCTTTGGAGATATGTCAAGTAAGAAATTGTTGCAGCTGAGGTCAGAGAGGTTTTTCCTTCTTTATCCTCTAGGGTTTTGATGGTTTCCTGTCTCACATTCAACTCCTTCATCCATTTTGACTTTATTTTTGTGAATGGTGTAAGAAAGTGGTCTAGTTTCATTCTTCTGTATATTGCTGTCCAGTTCTCCCATCACCATTTGTTAAAGAGACTACCTTTTTTCCATTGGATATTGTTTCCTGCTTTGTCAAAGATTAGTTGGTCATACATTTGTGGGTCCAATTCTGGAGTCTGTATTCTATTCCGTTGGTCTGTGTGTCTGCTTTGTGCCAACACCATGCTGTCTTGATGATTACAGCTTTGTAGTAGAGGCTAAAGTCTTGGATTGTGATGCCTCCCGCTTTGGTTTTCTTCTTCAATAGTTCTTTGACTATTTGGGGTCTTTTGTGGTTCATTACAAATTTTAGGATTGCTTGTTCTACCTTCGAGAAAAATGCTGGTGCAATTTTGATTGGGATTGCATTGAATGTCTAGATTGCTTTGGCTAATATTGACATTTTAACAATATTTATTCTTCCAACCCATGAGCACGGAATGTTTTTCCATTTCTTTATATCTTCTTCAATTACCTTCATAAGCTTTCTATAGTTTTCAGCATACAGATCTTTTACATCTTTGGTTAGGTTTATCCCTAGGTATTTTATGCTTTTTGGTGCGATTGTGAATGGGATCAGTTTCTTTATTTGTCTTTCTGTTGTTTCATTAGTAGTGTATAAGAATGCAACTG
Source organism: Felis catus (assembly GCF_018350175.1). Lineage (NCBI taxonomy): Eukaryota > Metazoa > Chordata > Mammalia > Carnivora > Felidae > Felis > Felis catus. The sequence goes on along the minus strand of NC_058371.1, from coordinate 56,459,895 downwards.
ATTTCTGTACATTGATTTTGTATCCTGCAACTTTGCTGAATTCATGTATCGGTTCTAGCAGACTTCTGGTGGAGTCTATCGGGTTTTCCATGTATAGTATCATGTCATCTGCAAAAAGTGAAAGCTTGCCTTCATCTTTGCCAATTTTGATGCCTTTGATTCCTTTTGTTGTCTGATTGCTGATGCTAGAATTTCCAACACTATGATAAACAACAGCGGTGAGAGTGCACATCCTTGTCATGTTCCTGATCTCAGGGGGAAAGCTCTCAGTTTTTCCCCATTGAGGATGATATTAGCTGTGGGCTTTTCATAAATGGCTTTTATGATATTTAAGTATGTTCCTTCTATCCCCACTTTCTCAAAGGTTTGTATTAAGAAATGCTGAATTTTGTGAAGTGCTTTCTCTAAATCGATTGACAGGATCATATGGTTCTTATCTTTTCTTTTATCAATGTGATGTATCACGTTGATTGATTTGTGAATGTTGAACCAGCCCTGCAGCCCAGGAATGAATTGCCGTTGATCATGGTGAATAATTCTTTTTATATGCTGTTGAATTCTATTTGTTAGTATCTTATTGAGAATTTTTGCATCCGTATTCATCAGGGATGTTGGCCTGTAGTTCTCTTTTTTACTGGGTCTCTGTCTGGTTTAGGAATCAAAGTAATACTGGCTTCATAGAATGAGTCTGGAAGTTTTCCTTCCCTTTCTATTTTTTGGAACAGCTTGAGAAGGATAGGCATTATCTCTGCTTTAAATGTCTGGTAGAATTCCCCAGGGAAGCCATCTGGTCCTGGACTCTTATTTGTTGGGAGATTTTTGATAACTGATTCAATTTCTTCACTGGTTATGGGTCTTTTCAAATTTTCTATTTCTTCCTGTTTCAGTTTTGGAAGTGTGTGCGTGCTTAGGAATTTGTCCATTTCTCTCAGGTTGCCCAGTTTGTTGGCATATAATTTTTCATAGTAATTCCTGATAATTGCTTGTATTTCTGAGGGATTGGTTGTAATAATTCCATTTTAATTCATGATTTTATCTATTTGGGTTATTTCCCTTTTCTTTTTGAGAAGCCTGGTTAGAGGTTTATCAATTTTATTTATTTTTTTCAAAAAACCAACTCTTGGTTTCATTAATCTGACCTACTGTTTTTTTTTTTAAATTCTATATTGTTTATTTCAGCTCTGATCTTTATTTTTAAAAATTTTTTTTTCAACGTTTATTTATTTTTGGGACAGAGAGAGACAGAGCATGAACGGGGGAGGGGCAGAGAGAGAGGGAGACACAGAATGGGAAACAGGCTCCAGGCTCCGAGCCATCAGCCCAGAGCCCGACGCGGGGCTCAAACTCACAGACCATGAGATCATGACCTGGCTGAAGTCGGATGCTTAACCGACTGCGCCACCCAGGCGCCCCTAGCTCTGATATTTATTATTTCTCTTCTTCTGCTGGGTTTGGTGTGTCTTTGCTGTTCTGCTTCTATTTCGTTTAGGTGTGCTGTTAGATTTTGTATTTGGGATTTTTCTTGTTTCTCGAGATAGGTGGGCCTCGATTGAAATGTATTTTCCTCTCAGGACTGCCTTCGCTGCATCCCAAAGCATTGGATTGTTGTGTTTTCATTTTCATTTGTTTTTGTATATTTTTAAATTTCTTCTCTAATTGCCTGGTTGGCCCATTCATTATTTAGTAGGATGTTCTTTAACCTCCATGCTTTTGAAGATTTTCCAGACTTTTTCCTGTGGTTGATTTCAAGTTCATAGCATTGTGGTCTGAAAGTGTGCATGGTATGATATCAATTTTTATACTTATGAAGGGCTGTTTTGTGACCCAGTATGTGGTCTATCTTGGAGAATGTTCTATGTGCACTTGATAAGAAAGTAAATTTTGTTGCTTTGGGATGCAGAATTCTAAATATATCTGTAAAGTCTATCTGATCCAATATATTATTCAGGGCCCTTGTTTCTTTATTTATTCTCTCTCTAGATGATCTATCCATTTTTGTATGTGTGGTGTTAAAGTCTCCTGCAATTTACCACATGCTTATTAATAAGGTTGCTTGTTTTTGAGATTTTTTTTATATATTTGGGGGCTTCCGAATTCGGTGCATAGACATTTATAATTGTTAGCTCTTCCTGATGGAGAGACCCTGTAATTATTGTATAGTGCCCTTCTTCATGTCTTGTTACAACCTTTAATTTAAAGTCTAGTTTTTCTCATATAAGTATGGCTGCTCCAGCTTTCTTTTGACTTCCAGTAGCATGACAGATAGTTCTCCATCCCCTCACTTTCAATCTGAAGGTGTCCTCATTATCCATTCTGATACCCTGTGTGTTTTGGTTGGAGCATTTAGTCCATTTACATTCAGTGTTATTATTGAAAGATGTGGGTTTAGAGTCATTGTGATATCTGTAGGTTTCATGCTTGTAGTGGTGTCTCTGGTACTTTGTGGTCCTTGCAACATTTCAGTCACAGAATCCCCCTTAGGATTTCTTGTAGGGCTGGTTTAGTGGTGAATTCCTTCAGGTTTTGTTTGTTTGGGAAAACCTTTATCTCTGCTTCTATTCTGAATGACAGGTTCCTGGGTAAAGGATTCTTAGTTACATATTTTTCCTGTTCATCACATTGAAAATATCCTGCCATTCCTTTCTGGCCTGCCAATTTCAGTAGATAGGTCTGCTACTACTCTTATGTGTCTACCTTTGTATGTTTAGTCCCATTTATCCCTAGCTAGTTTCAGAATTCTCTCTTTATCCTTGTATTTTGCCAGTTTCACTTTGATATGTCATGCAGAAGATCGATTCAAGTTATGTTTCAAGGGAGTTCTCTGTGCCTCTTGGATTTCAATGCCCTTTTCCTTTCCCAGATCAGGGAAGTTCTCAGCTATTATTTCTTCAAGTACACCTTCATCCCCTTTCTCTCTCTTCTTCTTCTGTTGGAATTCCTATGATACGGATATTGTTCCATTTGATTACATCACTTAGTTCTCTAATTCTCCCCTCATACTCCTGGATTTTTTCTCTCTTTTTCGTAGCTTCCTCTTTCTCCATAATTTTATCTTCTAATTCACCTATTCTCTCCTCTGCCTCTTCAGTCCGTGCTGTGGCTGTCCGCATTTGTTTTACACCTCATTTATAGCATTTTTTAATTCATCATGACTATTTTTTAGTCCCTTGATCTCTGTAGCAGTAGATTCTCTGCTGTCCTCTATGGTTTTTTCATGCCCAGTGATTAATTTTATGACTGTTATTCTAAATTCTTGTTCCTTTATATTGCTTAAATCAGTTTTGATCAATTTGTTAGCTGCTACTACTTCCTGGAATTTCTTTTGAAGAGAATTCTTCCGTTTTGTCATTTTGTCTAGTTTTCTGTCCCTTATGTGTTTTAAAAGCTTGTTGTATGCTCTGCACCTGCGAGCACTGCTGTATTAAAGGAGGGTCATACATTGTCCAGGGCCTGGCCCTTCAGGAGGTGTTTTTTCAGAGGTTGTTACTTGCTCTCTGTTATTGTGACTTTGGTTATTTTATTACCCTACTTGTAGTAATATTTTGGACCTTCCATCAGGTGTGCTTTGATTTGTTCCTTGGAGTAGTTCTGTAAAGGAGAACAGATAGACAAATAGGAGACAAAAACATGCAAACACACAAACAACACAAATAAATAAAAACAAAAACCTAAAGACTAAAAACAAAATCCCCAAAAGGAGGTGGTGCTAATGGAAGAGCACAAACAGAGAGAGAAATGACAGGAGTGGTGGGGTGGGGAATTGACTAGGTAGAGCACCCAAAAGGCTTCATCCAGAGAGAGGGAAAGGAAAATAAAGAAGGAGGTGGGGAAAATGAAGAGATAAAGTTACCCAGAGAAACTGTATGGCTTGATTATTCCAGAGAGAGAGAAAGAAGTTTAAAGAAGGAGGTGTAGAACATATATCAAGACAATGGATTAAATATGTCTGTTTAGACAGACCAATATCCAGAGTAACTAGCCTAGGGGAGGGAAGAGATAAGGAAGAGAAATAGGGAGGGAGGAGAGACTATATCTGTATACCCAGAATTGACCTAGAGTTAATCCACAGGGTCTGTGCTGTTCCAGTGGTTATGCAGTTACCCAGTGCAAAGGGGTGTGGTTTGGGGTAATCTGAACTCACCTCCACTATGGGCCCAGGGAGTGATCTCTGAGGCCCTGCCTTGGTAGTGGTGATGGGGTAGGGACAGGGGAATGGTGATTCCCCAGTCTCTTCTCCGTGGAGCCAGACCAGGGGGACTCAGTTTGAGTCCTGATGACTCCTGAGTCATCAGTCCTGAGTCAGTCCTGAAGACTACACCTGCACACAGGCCTGGCTCCCTGCCTCCCCAGGTGTGCAAACAGGGAGCTGGCTCCAATATGAAGAAAGGCCCACAGTTAGAGATAGGATCCCTCTCAGTCTCAGTCTGAGGTCTTTCTCAGTCCTGTCCAGATATGGTCTTGCACTTCCATAGCCCCTCTTTCTGCAGAGGGGGTGCCTCCCCTCTGTTCCTACATGGCCTTTCTTTATCTCCCCCAGTTCGCAGTTACCCACCTATCTTTTTTCCAGCTTTCCCATTTTCTTCCTAGGAGATTCAGTCTTTTTTCCTCCCAGTCTCTGATATTCAAAGTCCTTTGGCTTCTACACTTCTTTGTTTGAGACCCCGGTACATATGGATCCCCCTACTTCTCCACCCTGTTGGCCCCTCCTCCCTCCATTAATTATTTCTTAAGAATAGCCCTGGGGTCAATCTGTACCTCTGTTCTTGCTTTTCTGTGTTACTCCTCTTTGTTGGCACATTCTTTTCATCCTTCTAGCATTAGCTTAAATATTATCAGCTTTGCTGATTTTTCTCCTTTTCTTCTTCCATATCACATATTTACTAGATCCTAGTTTTTTTTTTATTGCATTGCAGATTTACATATTTGCATGATGATTTGTCTTACTAATTGTCTTTGAGTTTATTGACATAAGCCTCTTTCATATTTGTACCCCAGCTCCTTGTATTAGCTGGCAAAGAAAACTATTTAATAAATATTTGTTGAATAAAGTATTATTTCTTACTAGCATTTTAACATGATATGACATGGACTGAGAGCTGTCAAGCAGTATCTTTCTTTCTTTCTTCACTAGAATATGAGTCTTTTGTAGTTAGTGACATAGCCATCTGAAAAAGAAATGATGTTTTTCAGTCCCTTTTACAATGAATGCGGTCATATGACTAACTACAGACTAATGGTATATGCCTGGAAGTTTCATGAATTATTCTTACATTTCTTCTTCCTGTTGGCTAGAATATGGATATGATGGCTTGAACACAAAGAGCCCTCTTTCAAATATTGACTACGGTGGATCAAATGTACCTGTGTCCCTGATGACAGACTGCATTTATTTACAATGGGGAAAACTAAGCTTCTATTTTAAGCTACTATTATTTATATATACATTATATAAATACATATATTATCTATAGTATATATTTTATAAATAAATTTTGCTCATAGTTGAAATGAAACTCAACCACTGATAAAAATATCAAAATAATTTCTGTAAGTATTTTTTTCTTGACTATTGTTATGAGTTGAGTTGTATCTCCCAAGACTTCATGTGATGAAGTCCTAACCTCCACTACTTCAGATGGTGAGCTGATTTGATAATAGTGTCAATACAGATGTACTTAGTTAACTTATGAAGAGGTCTTATAGGAGTAGGGTGGGTCCCTGATCCAGTATGACTGGTGTCCTTATAAAAAGGAGAAATTTGGGCACAGACACACACACAGGGAGAACATCTGTGTGAAGACGGGAGTTAGGCTACCAGAAGCCAGTGAGCTATCAGAAGCCAGGAGAGAAGCTGGAACACATCCCTCCCTAATGCCATCAGAGAAGGTATGGTGCTTCCAACACCCTGATCTCAGATTTCCAGCCCCAGAAGTATGAGACACTAGACTTCTGTTATTTAAACCCCTAAATTTGTGATACTTTATTTTAGCATCCCTACCAAACTAATGTAACCATTTCTTCCCTAGTAATTTAACGTGAACAACATGAAGCATTGTTACATAATTTAAAATAAAACTAATTTATTCTAGCATTATTATATAATCATGAAATTATAAAATAGTGAAAAATTGCATTAAAAATACATAGAGGTAAATTGCGGGAACAAAATTATGGGTAAGTTAAATTTGTAATCAATCGTCAATGCTCCTTTTGGCCATTCCCTCCCCTAGGAAAGGCCCTACACTCCCTTCATCCTTCATTATTGCCTAAGCATGGCGATAATTATTTTGCCTGAATCCTTGTATGGAGTTACTAAATAATAGTAATTTAGATAAAAATTTATAGGAAATGTAAGAAAGAAGTAACCCTGTGAAGTATACTAATAAAATAATGGCATATAAATAAAGTTATGTTTGGATGTTTAGAAGAAAAAAAAAGAACTATTGGGATTCTGGAACTCTAGTTCAGGTTGCTAAAATATCATGCTCTGATGATAGTTAGTTTTATCATATATTATAATAAATCTCATTGTCTCTGAAATTTAATACCAACATAATCAGCTTGAGCCATCAAGAGAGACTTATAGGATACCTTTTGTGTTACTGATCTGAAAGTGTAGTGGAGAAAAGTAAGTAGAGTCATAAAAACTAAGTGTGCAGTAAATAATCTGATGTTACATCCTTCACAGTGATGTCCTTAAATTCTGAATGTGGACTTTGAAATTACTGTGCTAGCAAAACCGATTTAGTTTCAAGCCAGATATGTTATACTTAAGTATATTTACATCTATTTTTGTTGAAAAAAATTTAAATATACTTTGTTAAATACATTAAATACATCCTTGTTTTTATGCCCAGAGAAAATCCAATATGTTACTTTATACCGTATAGCAGAAATATCTGCATTTCTTGCCAGATGATACAATTTATGCTACACCTGAAAAAACTTTTCTTTTGATTATGCTTGAGACCATAGCTAAACTGTGGTCTAAGCCAGGTATCCATATTTACATTTAAGTGTATTGCCTTACATTAGTGATAAGGCTGTAAGGTTGATTTTATATACCATATATATGCATATGTGTGTGTGTGTGTATGTGTGTGTGCATGTATCGTATACCTGTATACATATGTGTATATGTGTGTGTGTGCATGTATCGTATACCTGTATACATATGTGTATATGCCTATATGCATAAATCAATACATATATATGCAATATATATGTGTGTACATATATATATTAGTGTGTATATATATGTATATATATATAAATATATGTGTATGTATACATGTGTTTGTGTGTGTGTGTGTGTGTGTATTTAAATACATCTTTGTTTTTATGCCCAGAATAAAGCCAGTATGTTACTTTACACTGTATTGCAGAAATATTTGCATTTCTTTCCAAATGAGACAATTTATGCTATAACTGAAAAAACTTACACACATGGGGCGCCTGGGTGGCACAGTCAGTTAAGCATTCAACTCTTGGTTTCGGCTCAGGTCATGATCTTGCAGTTTGTGAATTGTAGCCCCACGTTGGGCTCTGTGCTGACAGTGTGGAGCCTGCTTGGGATTCTCTTTCTCCTTCTCTCTCTCTGCCCTTCCCCCGCTCACTCTTGCTGTCTGTCAAAAGTAAATAAATACACTTAATGTATACACATGTATACGTACACACACACACACACAAACAGTATCCTGAGTAATGGCAGTTTTTTATGAAATTGCTATGCAAAGCATTCCTAAGGAAAATATTTGAATTGAAATGCTTAAGGTCCTAAATTCAATGGATGTCTGATTGAATAAAGTAAGGTGATTCACTTTATAATCTTTCTTCCCTATATAGTATCTTAAAACTGCTATAACAAAATATTATAAATTAAGTGATTTAAATGACAGAAATTAATTGTCTCACAGTTCTGGAAGCTAGAAATCTGAGATTAGGATGACAAGGGGACCATCTTTCCATGAAGGCACTAAAGATGGATGTGTCCCACAAAACAAATGAATAAACAAACAGTAGAAATAGACTCATAAATGCAAAGAACAGTCTGTGATTGTCAGATAGGAGGAGGGTAGGGGGATGGACAAAATGAGTGAAGGGGAGTGGGAGATAGAGGCTTCCAGTTATGGAATGAATAAGTCACAGAGATAGGACAGGGAATATAGTCAATGATTTTGTAATAGCGTTGTATGGTGACAGATGGTAGCTACACCTGTGGTGAGCACAGCATAACAGACAGATTTGTCACTGTGCTATATACCTGAAACTAGCACAACATTGTATGCCACCTATATACTTCAATAAAAGTAGTACTAATAAATTTTTAAAGGGCAAGATCTATTCTAGCCCTTTCTTCTACCTTCTGATAGTTCCTTGTCTTCATCTGTTTTTTAATGCATCAGTCTGTATCCAAATTTCACCCTTTTTATAAGGACTCCAAGCATTGAATTAGGATCCACTCTGATAACCTCATTTTAATTTTAGTATCTCTGTAAAGACTCTATTTCCAAAGCAGTTTATATTCTGAGGTACTGGGATTAGGACTACTGCAATAACAGTTTTGGAGAACACAGTTCAATCTGTAATACTCCCTACATCTGGTATGGTGATTGACACATACCTGATATTCAGTTAAATATTGGTCAATAGATTAAAAAAATGAAGTACCAGTGGGAAGATAATTAAACTCATACTGAAAAAACTGAATCCTGAGATTATTATTACTATCATAGGAAGAAATTTTGTGTGTATATGCATGTGCATTCATGGTCAGGATTAAAGATTGGGTGCAGAAAACAGGAAAAATTTTAAGTCATGCTGGAAAAATTCAGGGGTACCATACCATTTTGCTTATTTTCCTTTGTTTCCTTTGTTCTCTGTTACTTTGTTCCTTCCCTAGATTTTAAATGAATTATTGTATTTTCTCTTTTATGGCAGAAAAATGCCATAATGGACCTTGGTGGAACCAATTCTTTGGCATAAATTCCATTGAAGTGCATTCATTGGTGTCCACTGTATTATTGTTCAGTGTATAATGTTAATACACATTTGAATGCTTAAGCTTTTTTGTCTTCATCTACACTATGTGTGGAATTTATGAAATTTTGTAAATGAAATAGATATGATATACTAGTTTCTTCTAGAGAAACAGAAGGGAAGATAAAAAGATTAGATAGATAGATGATAGATAGGTAGATAGATGATAGATAGAAGGAAAGGAAGGAAGGAGGGAAGGAAGAAAGAAAAGAAAAGAAAGAAAGAACAAAAGAACGAAGGAAAGAAAGAAAAAGGCAGAGCTGTAATGAGGGATTGTGTAACATGATGAGGGAAGCCTAGAAGTCCCATAATCTGCCATCGATAGGCTGAAGACCCAGAAGAGCCAATGTTGGGAATTCCAGTCTCGGGGCAGAATGATATTCAGCTCAATCAGACAGAAATACTGAATTCTTCTTTCTTTTCCGTTTATGTTCTGTTCAGGCCCTCAACAGATTGCATGATGCTCACTCACACTGGGGAGGGAAAACTGCTGTACTCAGTTTACACATTCAGGTGCTAATCTCATCTGAAAACAGCCAGGCATACCTGGGAAAAATGTTTAACCAAATATCTGGTCACCTGGTGTCCCAGTCAGGTTAACATATAAAATTAAAATTAACCATAATGTATGGATAAAATTGTGTTTCCAGATTTTAATCGAGCCTGGATTGCTTTAAATTGGAAAAAAAAAATGGAGCCAAAGCAGCAGAATATAATTCTATATGACCATCACTCAGACTCCTGCATAATTTGAGTCCAAGATGTGATTTGATGATTTTCGTGTGCCACCTCCATCAACATAATCCTGAAAAGCCATATTTCTTTTTGTGCTGATTTTTAGTGCCTGCAATAAATACTTTACAATAGTGATTAATAATCTACCCAGTCCTTTTATAATTAATCATCCCAATTTTTCCATAGCAAATTAAAAGAGGGGTTCTACCCATGTATAACTTATAATGTATCCAAAGGCTTACTAATTTTACAAAATAATAAGTATGTTAATATTTGAGACTATATCTTTACCAGTATCAATTAGTAAAACATTATGTGTATGTGTAATTTATATGTATTTATTTAATTTTATTACTGTATTTTATACACACACACCCACCCCCTCTTGGTAACTCATGTGGTGTGGAGTTGAAATAGGGATAAGACATTATGGTTAGTTTCTGAAAAGTCCAGCGTCTCCCAATTTGAGGTTTAAAAAAAAAAAAGTAAATTGAACTAACAAATGATGGGGAAGGCAAGTATTCAGCAAGGCTTAGGAAAAACCTGGACCAGATCTTAAATGCCAAAAGGACTCTTTAGTTCACTTTCATGACTGTACCTTTCCTTTCTGTCAGTCCATTAGCTTCATTCTTTTGCACTGATGACTGCTTTTCTTCATAGGACAGGAACATGGTTAACAACAGCCTTTGCTTCTAACCTTCCACAGTTTTTATCAAAAGCAAATCAAGATCTGACTCTCTTTTTTATTTCTTGTTTTAAAAAATTCTCATGCTAGGAACAATTTTCATTGTCCAGGATTGGGCTAGGAACTTATTCCTGGGATGTTCTCTGTGTTGGGAAATAGGGTCATATGAAGTCATGTTAACTCTTGGTATAACCATGTGGAATTGGTAGAACAGCAGTTTACAACAGTAGTCATTGTGTTCTTTCTCCACAGGAAGAAAAGGAATTGAGAACCAAAACAATAGGTGACTCTCACAAAAACAAAAACCAATGTTTAAAAAATCTCTCATTAACTATAAGGCATTGTATTAAGACCTCAGGAAATAAAACACTAAGTATCACAGCTCCTAACCTCAAACAACATCTAGACTTTTTTGAGACTAGAGTAAAGGAGAAAAGCAGGAATAGTTATCAAACAACTATAATGCTCCAGAGACATTTATTCTTGGTTCCTTAAAATGGGCTTGCAGAAAATTTGTTTAGTTGTCTTATAAAGAAACAATACCCAGAAAGCTTAAATGAAATGTCTAATGTCTTACAGCAATCAAGTGTGCACCTAGATTTGAAACCAGACTTGAATCTAATATAATTCAAAGACTAAGTATGTAAGATATGGAAGAGTTACAGATAAAATACAAGGTGCATTTAAAAGAAAGGAGAATCATATTGATTATAGGATAACAAGAAAGGTTTTATGAAGAGGGTAGCCTTTAATATGAGCCTTTAAGGATGTATAAAAGTATTTCTTTGCTTGCTATAAAGATGATAAAATTATGGACAAAAAAATCAGGGTTCAGAACTGTGTATATTTAGGCAATAAATGAGTTACCTAAAAGAGCTTGAATATTGAGACAAATAAAAAAGTAGAAATTTAAAGTTATGTTTTATATTTTTAATAAGAAAAAATAATTATCCTAATTTTCTTATTGAAAGATGGATACAGATGATAGATATAGATACATAATTGGGAAAATTAGGCTCCAGAATTCACTTTTGATTTGATGATTAAAAATGGGCTTCTTGGCAAGGAACTTTGATTTGCTAATTAATAATAGGCTTCTTGTTAATCATTTTAAAAGTATACATGGCAATGAGGTTTGTTGATAAATCCTGTTCTGTGGAACAGATTTTGATTATTTCAATTTTCTTAGTCAGTTTGATGATGCAGAAAAATGTCTCCAAACAAATTTCATATAAATTCTTAGTAAATGGCAAGATAATATGAGTTGTTTCTGGAGGCAAAATATAGAATTAAATAAACCTATTAAAATAATCTAAAAAATGCTGTAAATTGAAATAAAAGGTACATCCGTATTAGTCTGAAGTAACTCTACAGTTTAATGATTAACTTGGCATTATCACACATTTCTTTATATTGGTAAAATGTTTGATTAGTCTTAATAGTTGAAGTAATGTGTCAACAAATAAAGTTAGTAAAATACAGAAACAAGCAATCAAATCCCAAGAAAGTCACGTGGCCAGTGAAAGCCTAACTTGAAACCATGGGCAAAGCCATTTAGGCTGAAAAGCCATGAGGCTGAAAAGACAACCAGCCTCACAGAGTCCACTCAGGTAGGAATTTTAGTAAAGACTGTTAAATTTAATGAAAACCAGCATGCATTTTTTATTTTCTGAGCTGTAAATAAGAACTGTCCTTGTTAACATCTGGTATCAATAAACAAATTTTTGTTCAGCAAGCTGAGGATTACTTTTGTGAGTCACAAATTTCCTCAGGCTCTATGGCCTTTGGAGGCAACCAAGAGCTTATGAGATGATTATAATTTGATTTGATTCCAAGTTTTGACCAAATTTGGAATGAGCGTTCAGAATAGCCCCCAGTCTCTTCCATTTCACTTTCCTCCTCTGAATGTTCTAATCTTTTTCTCCCTTTGATTATTTTTTCTACCTCCTCTCCCACCCTTAGTTCCCTTAATCCTGCTGAGCCCCACCCCCCATTACCTTCTTAGGCTGTGATTCTTTATTTGCTTAGAATGTGGTTGCCCCTTCAAAATGGGGCTACGCCTCTTTCTCTACTTTCAAATGTTCAATGCCAGTGTTCATGGAGGTTACTTTCCATTTATTCTGATTCCTCACACCATTTCTGCCAAGGATCCATGGATTGCTTGTGCACCCAAGTAACTGTCAGGGAATTACTCTGAGGATGACCACAGATTACATCTTTCTTTGATAATCAACAGAAAAAAAAATGTTTTTATTTTCTGTCTTCCTTCCAAACAGAGAAGCAGCCCTGTCATAAATGCCATTGGAAGAAATGGGCTACTGCAGATTATTGACTTGAGGCAGCAGAACATATTTCATTTTACATCACTTACCAACAACCACATGATAAGTGAAGTTCAGGGTGTGTCAAACATGCATCAGAGCTTGTGACAGACCTTCATAGGAAGTGTCCAGCTGTAGCAGGCAGCCTCTGCCTGCTGCTCTCTCCAGTCTCAGAATTGTAGCAATTAAAACATATTTTTCTTTCACTGCTTTTTTTCTGCCTTCTTTCACCGAGTAGAAGCAAACACTCTTGAAATTACATAATGTGTCGTTCGAGTGAAATAATCAAGATAACCCACTAAATCTTAACCAAGTTTGGCTACCTTTTAAGTACCGTGTTAATAATGGTGGTACTTTTCTACCAACAGGACTGCTTGACCTCTTTCTTCTTTTGTTGTAAATAGCAAAGGATAATGAATCAGGTGAAATTAATTTTAAATGAGAACAAAAAAATGATTAAACACCAAGCTAATTTTGCATACAACTTTTTGATGTTGGAAGTGCACTAATAAAACTCCTGCAAATTAGACATTGTAAGACAAGATAAACAAGCAAAATGAGATTTAACTGTCTCAGTTGCAAAATGAGATGCCCAGATATATTGCCTGTATCCTTTTGCAGGTGTATGATGTAGATCACATTAAACATTAGCCTGATTGTAAGCTATTTTATATGTGAAGCAATGATATACCACATAACTATTTCTCTCTTGACTTCTGTTTGGAGTAGGACTAACAAGTGTAATATAGACTAAATGTAAAATATCAGCCACATGTGTTTTTGCTACTAGGTTATGATTTTAAGCTGCATTATGCCTGAGAATGTAACCGTATAATTTACCATCCAAATCAGGACACTTTCCCAGTGAAAGAGGATACAATGCACTTTGTTGTATTTAGTTAATTTTAACAATTTTGTTAAAATTTATGTATGTAAGTATGTGTGTGTGTGTATGTATATATTTATATACACACACACACACATACAGTATATATATTGCAGTAGAACTGCAGTCTGCAATTTCTACTCTCTTTACATGTTACATTGCTTTTTCTACCTTTTGTTATCAAATTTCAGAATTTGAAGTTCTTTGTGGGTAAGAGCTTTGTCTTAAGTAGTCCTACCTTTTTGATGCCAAAAATATTTTTAAAACTTTCTTTTATTCATATACATAAGTCTTTTGTATTGCAAGATACCTTTATCCATGTAAAACAAAATGTTCTCTACCTTATGTCTCTGCTTGCCTTTGTAATATTGTTGATTCAAATAAATAAAGAAATGGCTAATGGCTCATGAAGAGAATTGCAGAACAGGGAGTGATTAAGAAATCTAATATTGAGAATTATTGTGTGCATGTACTAAGCCAAGAGCTTGTATGTGTATTATCTCATGTAGTTCTCAAAATTATGTTTGGAGATAGGTATGCATATATACTTAATCTTCTTTTGGAAAAACTGGAGAAAAAAACAAAAACAAATTATTTCCTCAAGAATGCAGAGCTTTTTTTCTTTTAATTTTTTTTTCAACGTTTTTCATTTATTTTTGCGACAGAGAGAGACAGAGCATGAACGGGGGAGGGGCAGAGAGAGAGGGAGACACAGAACCGGAAACAGGCTCCAGTCTGCGAGCCATCAGCCCAGAGCCCGACGCGGGGCTCGAACTCACAGACCGCGAGATCGTGACCTGGCTGAAGTCGGATGCTTAACTGACTGCGCCACCCAGGCGCCCCAGAATGTAGAGCTTTTAAGAAGCAGGACTGGGACATAAAAACAGATTCTGTTTCTCACAACTATGCTTTTTCTACATCTTTATACAGGTTGTCCATATGTCCTATATATAGGTTACTGTTAAGAAATAAAATTAGTGATGGTATAACAACTCAATTAGTATTAAAACACGCTTCAACATAATTATATACTATGTCCATTAAACTATAATATGAACCAGTTATTATTATAGCTCACTTGAACACAATTAGACAATTCATCAATTTATTCGATAAGCAATGAAGCACCTAATATCCACAATTTAATGAATTGTACTTCCTGTTACCACAGAACCCATAAGTTGATAAAGCAACTCAGGCAAGTTATCTGTCTTAATGGTTGGTTTCAATCTCAGCATTTTTTGAGACTCTTAAAAACAGTTTAATCTACTTCAGTCGATAACAATGCATAATGGAAACTAAACGCACAAGCTTTTGGCACCTCAAGAGACAATGATGAATTTTACCTGAAACTTCAGCTTAACGTGGAAGAACATCTTATTTTCAGACAAATCTTTTGTCAAGTATTTTGTTTATGACAAGTGTTGCTTCATCCTGAAGAAATATGAATGTGTCCTTCTTACTTATCCCATAGTAATAATTAGTAACAGTTACTAAGTTCTGTCTGTATGATGGGCCCTATGAACTTACTATTGTAGAAAGGAATCAGTAACACCTTTTCAAAGCCACCAATAAATTGTGGATACCGTACATCTGGGGCAAAAATCATGAAGAAAAAAAAAGCCTTGGAGTCTTCATTTAGCTCAGATCTGAGGACTCTTCTCATTGACACCTCCCCTGATTACCTTACATCTTTGGACTTTGTGTTTCTAACTATGAACTTCTGTTGCTCAGCCTGCTCCTGTCTTGCCTTTTTGCTCTCATACCTTGTTTATTACTGTAGCAAATCAAGGTTACTTTGTACAGATAACCAAATGACTCCTCTAAGTAAATCTGTGAGGATGGCCAATAATGTCACCTAAATCATAGTTTTTCTTTGTTGTTTTTCCCTGAGCAGTCATACTTTAGGTGGATGAAGCCTGAGAAGGATTGTCACACAAGTATCTTCATACCTTATCAGTGAGATGTTAGTAATTCCTTATTTTGTTCCCCACTCTATCATTCCCTGTTAAAAATGTTTGGGAGGAAGGGGTGTTAATTAACACAAGAGACCTGAGAATAGGTCATCTAAAGGGTGGGCAAGCCAGTTAATTGGAATAGTGAGAACTGTTGTGTGTTCAAATTCAGAACTATGCTGAAACAGGCGCAAAATAACAAGACATAGTAGATGACAAAATACAGAGTGGGAAGAGATTCAGATGAAAGTAGAATTGGAAAGGGCAAAGCAGAAATGAAAGGTCAGTTTCTACAGAACAGGTTATTTACAGAACCCAAATATAGAGCAATGCAGGGTTAGCATAAGAAATAACTACAAAAATTAGAGCTCTTTCCCAAAGGAAAAAATAATAGCCACATTTGGTACTTAAAAAAAGAAACTGACAATATTTCAAAGTGGCTTTGTCAAAATAAACAGCATTACTACAATATACTTTTTAAGCCCATATGGACCAGATTGTCTAATATGCCCTGTACTAAACTGAAAATTAAGGCTCTTGTTCTGAATTTTTTCCTTTCTCAAATAAACAGTATGAACAAGCCCAGGTAGTTCAGCCTGTGCATCAAACAACTCACACCAAGTGGGTTAAGACTTTTCAAATGTGTTTTTAGTTGTCAACAGTGGTGAACAATCTGTATTCCTTTACAGCTTCCCTCCAGACTGATGTTTCCAACCTTGCAGGCCAACAGGCCTACTATCTGTGACATGGTTCAATTCTATCTGCAGAGGAATCAGCCCACAGAGATAGAATGTGATACATTAATCTCATTAACACCATCTCTAAACAACTGATATAGACAATAACTATAAACAGAAGGAAGATTTTTTTTTCTTACTTTGGAATTTTTATATAGACAATTTTAAGATGAGAAATTGTGTGTTTTTTAAAAAAAAATTTAATGTTTATTTTTGAGAGAGAGAGAGAGAGAGAGAGAGAGAGCAGGGAAGGGACAGAGGGAGGGAGATACAGAATCTGAAGCAGGCTCCAGGCACTGAGCTGTCAGCACGGAGCCTGATGCGAGGCTTGAACGAATGAATTGTGAGATCATGACCTGAGCTGAAGTTAGACGCTTAACTGACTGAGCCACCCAGGTGCCCCAGTAATTGTTTTAAATCATTTAAAAATGTTAAAGAAAAAAGGGAATACAGTGTTATAGATATTGATGATGGGTACCTAGTCCTCATTTTCATTTTCGTAAAATCCCTAATAAGGAGGTCAAAGACTTTAATGAGTTATATCCATAAATTGCAACAGATTGAATGCTTTTCTGTAAGTTAGTCAGATGAACAAATACAAAGGCATAAGCTATGACTTCTGTATTTGAGGAGTTTACAATTGATTTAGAAAGTTATTTAAATAACACAAGACAATAGGTTCTTAGATATTTTTGTTTACGCACTAAATTATTTTAATACAATGGGGATTGTAATGATCAGAGCAAAATTGGTGAAAATACTGAACTGAGAGTTATACATTAAGGACTGTTAAATTAGGGGCATTTGGGTGGCTCAGTCAGTTAAGTGTCTGCCTTCAGTTCAGGTCATGATTTGGCTCAGGTCATGATTTCGTGGTACGTGGGTTTGAGCCTTGCATCGGGCTTTCTGCTGTTATCACAGAGCTAGTTTGGATCCTGTCTCCCTCTCTCTCTTCTCCTACCCTGCTCCTGCACCCTTGCACACTCTCTCTCTCAAAAATAAACATAAAAAAAAGACTGTTAGGATAGATGGCAGTAAGAAGGAGCTGTCTAGAAAGATGAATGAAGTCAAAGATACAAGAGTGAATACGTCTTTGTTATGGGAAAGTAAAAACATGCATGAACGCATGGTAGTACTTGACAAGGACAAGTTTTCAGTCAGGTGGAAGAATTAACAATGAAAATTGAGCAGAGGAGGGGCTCCTGGCTGGCTTGGTTGGTGGGGCATGTGACTCTTGATCTAGAGGTTGTAAGTTCAGGACCTACATTGGTATAGAGATTACTTAAAAATAAAATCTTAAAAAAAAAAAAAGAAAATTTTTAAATGTAGGTTCGAAGTACAAGTCTAAACACACACGCAAACCACATATTGCAAAGTAAGTTTGAGCAAGATCCACCCTCATGAATCTTCCTGTCTCTAACTCCTTCTTCCCATCCAAATCCCTTGTATTAGATGGATGCTTAAGGAATTTAGAAAACATTTTCTTCTATGAACAATATCTTTTTTTTTTCCTGGCTTCTTTCTTGCTAAAGAGGTCAAGGAAGTTTGCTTCATATCACCACACTTCTCAGTGATTTCTTTTGTTCCAGTTTCTTCTTGTCTGAGACAAAAAAACTTCATGGTCCCATCCTAGAAGTGAGTAGCTGCAAAGAAACCTAAATTAAGGCAACACAAAACAAACAAAAAAAAACCGAAAAAAGTATTTGTTTAGTATTATATAT
Source organism: Felis catus (assembly GCF_018350175.1). Classification (NCBI taxonomy): domain Eukaryota; kingdom Metazoa; phylum Chordata; class Mammalia; order Carnivora; family Felidae; genus Felis; species Felis catus. The sequence goes on along the minus strand of NC_058371.1, from coordinate 56,441,816 downwards.
AATCACATCCCTAGATCCATATGTAAAGCAAGAAGTAATAAATGCAAATGCTTTCTGTAATTGCCTTCTTTCTCTGGGTAACAAATCCCTACAATATGAATCTGACCTATGAGAATTACTTCCCTTAATCTCCTTTCTTTTACCCTCATATGTTCTTGATACCATCTGTTGGGTTTTGGGTTTGTTTGTTTTTTGTTTTTTTTTTCATTCCTTTTTTTTTTCTTCCCCCTTTGACTTTTCTTTGTCTGTTTTACTGGAAGTAGGTTAAACATGTATCTCCTTGGGTGTTTTCCTTGATCCTCAATAAATAAATTTAGTGTTATTTCCGTATATTTAAGTTCTGTGCAAATGGAATTTTGACTACAGTTATCTCTCTTTGCCACCTCCTCATGTCCTCCCATTTTGATTATTATTTATGTATACTTACTATGACCTCATACTCTTAATCAAACTGGGACTAATAAACTAGGACTTACATGTGGATGGGAGAGGGTACAGGGAATAGAATTGTGTTTCAGGTAGTCAGTCTGTTGTAGGAAAAGCTTCTAGGAATGGGCTGCAATATTAATCTTAAGAGTAAATTGGTAATCTAATTTACCAATTTGCAAAAGCGTTGGTTTTGGAATCAGTCCTAGAATGCCAAATGTCAATCACACAAATTGAGTTTAACCACAGATATGTTTTGTTGAAGTTGTCTTGTACTTTGGCAAACTTTTAAAACATCTTAATGCCTCTGACTGGGCATGCCTTTTCCCACCTCATTAAAATGCCCACTCTTCTCTGTTGCCCATCCCACCAGCCTGCTTCATTTTATTTCTGTGTTCTGACTGCCCCATAAGATAGTATGGTGAGTTAGATCCTCTTCTTCCACTTATTGGTGGTATATTCTTTTCACTTTGACCTAAGTTTGTTTTTTTCTGAAATAAAGAATAATAACAGGTTTGTTTGAAGATTTAATAGTTTCCTGTCCTCATCTATGTGCTTTATTTTATTTTCTTTTTAAATTGAGATATAATGGACATGTAACATTGAGTAAGTTTAAGGTGTACAAGGTATTGATTTGATGTTTACATATTGTAATATGATTACCACTATGGCATTAGCTAACACCTCCATCATGCCCCATAATTATCATTTTGTGTGTGTGTGGTGAGAACATTAAGGTCTAGTTTCTTAGCAACTTTGAAATGTAACAATACAGTATTATCAACTATAATAAGGTATTGACCATAATCTCTGTGCTGTGCATTAGATCTCCAGAATTTATCCATCTTATAGCTGCTACTTTGTACTCTTTAATTAACAGCTCCCTAAATTCCCCCACCATCAACCCCAAATAAACACCATTCTACTCTCTGTTTATATGATCCAGCTTTTTTAGATTGCACATATATGTGATATCCTAAGTATTAATCTTTCTTTGTCTCACTTATCTCACTTAACATAGTTTTCTCAAGGTCATCCATGTTGCAAATTGCAGGATTTTCTTCTATTTCATGGGTGAGTAATTCCATTTTCTATACATACCACATTTTCTTTATCTGTCCGTGTGTTGACCAGACACTTGGGTTATTTCCATATTTTGACTATTGTGAATAATGCTGCAGTAAACATGGAGCTCAGATACCTCTTTGAGGCCCTGATTTCATTTCCTTTGCATATATATCCAGAAGTGGGATTTTTGGATCATATCATAGTTCTATTTTTTTTTATTGGCTGTACCAATTTACATTCCCATCAACAGTGAACCATATTCTTGCCAACACTTGTTATCCCTGGTCTTCTTAGTGATAGCCATTTGAACAGGTGTGAGGTGATATCTCATTGTAGTCTTGATTTGCATTTTCCTGATGATTAGTGATGTGGAGCACCTTTTTCATGTTGGCCATTTTTGTGTCTTTTTTGGATAAATGTCTATTCGGTTCCTCTGCTTATTTTTTGTTAAATTTTTAAAAAATACGTCAGGCTCTGGGCTGATGGCTCAGAGCCTGGAGCCTGTTTCTGATTCTGTGTCTCCCTCTCTCTCTGCCCCTCCCCCATTCATATTCTGTCTCTCTCTGTCCCAAAAATAAATTTAAAAAAAGTTGAAAAAAAATTTAAAGGGACGCCTGGGTGGCGCAGTCGGTTAAGCGTCCGACTTCAGCCAGGTCACGATCTCGCGGTCCGGGAGTTCGAGCCCCGCGTCAGGCTCTGGGCTGATGGCTCAGAGCCTGGAGCCTGTTTCTGATTCTGTGTCTCCCTCTCTCTCTGCCCCTCCCCCATTCGTGCTCTGTCTCTCTCTGTCCCAAAAATAAATAAAAAAAAAGTTGAAAAAAAAATATTTGAGAGAGAGAACTTGAGCAGGGGAGAGGGGCAGATGGAAAGAGAGAAAAATAACCTTAAACACACACCATACTCGGCATGGAGCTCGATGCAGGGCTTGATCCCATGACCCTGGCTGGGATCATGACCTGAGTCGAAATCAAGAGTTGAACGCCCAATTGACTGAGGCACCCAGGAGCCCCAGTTTGATGTAGTTCCACTTGTTGATATTTGTTTTAGTTGCTTGCATTTTTGGTGTCATATCCAAAAATTGTTGCCAAGACCAATGGCAAGGAGCTTTTCTTCCCCTGTATTTTTTTCCAGGGGTTTTATGGTTTCAGACATTATGTTTAATCTTAACCCATTGTGATTGTAGGTGTATGATAGGAATGTAAGTTCTTCTGTATGTAGCTATCCAGTTTCCCCACCACCATTTATTAAACAAAAGTATCCTTTCCCCGTTGAGTGTTATTAGCTCCTTTGTCAAATACTACTTGACCGTATACTTGAGGCTTTATTTCTGGGCTCTTGATTCTGTTTCATTGGTCTGTGTGTTTATTATTATACCAGCACCATACTGTTTTTATTACTGTAGCTTTATAGTACAGATTAAAATCAGAAAATGTGATGCCAACAATTCTTTCTCAAGATTGCCTTGGCTATTTGAGGTCTTTTGTGTTTCGTGAAAATTTTAGGTTTATTCTATTTCTGTGAAAAATTCCATTGGAGTTTTGATAGGCATTGCATTGAATCTATAGATTGTTTTGGGTAGTATGGATACTTTAACAATATTAAGTCTTCTAAACCATGAACATGGAACAAATATTTTGTTTTTGTTTCAGTTTATTACATCAGAGACTTAATAGTTTTCATTGTACAGATCTTTCACCTTGTTGGCTGCTCATTCCTAAGTATTTGTGTCTTTGATGCTATTGTGAATGGAATTTTTTTTCTTTCTTTCTCAGATATCTTATTGTTAGTATATTTTATGGGCTTTTCTTAATTGCCATCCATGTTCAGTGCCTCACAAAAATGTCCAAACATTTATAAATCCCCTTTTATTCACAGTCAGATTTTATTGTTGTTGTTGTGGTTTATGTTAACATATTTCACAAACTATTTCCTTTCTTAAGAAGTTATAGTTGGTCTTTTTTTTTTTTTATTTCTTTGACAGACAGAGTTCTCCTTAAGTCTCAACTAAACCTTCTCTCTAAGTGACTTTCTTAATTACCAAATATTTTTTTTTTTGTCCTTTGTCTTTCATTTCACTAAGGCTTCTTCTACTAGGGACACGTGGGTGGCTCAGTCGGTTAAGTGGTTCATGAGTTCATGAGTTCAAGCCCCACGTCAGGCTCTGTGCTGACAGCTTGGAGCCTGGAGCCTGCTTCAGATTCTGTGTCTCCCTCTCTCTGTGCCTTTCCTGCTCATGCTCTGTCTCTCTCTCTCTCAAAAATAAATAAACATTTAAAAAATTTAAAAAAAGACTTCTTGTAATATATTGCCAAAGTATTTTTCTTGAACCATAAAAAGATCTCCTTCCTTTACTCAAAATTCTTTAATGGGAAGAATGATTTTGATATTTTTTTAAGTCTATTTATTTTGAGAGAGAGATAGCACAAGTTGGGGAGGGACAGAGACAGAGAGAGGGAGAGACAGAGAATCCCACACCAGCTCCATGCTGTCAGTGTGGGGCTCAAACTCATATAACTGTGAGATCGTGACCTGAGCCGAAACCAAGACTCGGGCACTTAAGCAACTGAGCCATCCAACATGGTCCCTGATATTGTTTTATATACTTCTGAGTAGTCCTTAGTAAATTTCTGGAATGCTTATACATATTTGTAGATTTCAGTTCACTTCCGTGGAAATGAGTTCATGTTTGTAGATTGACAATAATATAGAAATGTTGATGTGTAGAATTATAGGTTGTCGGAACCAGACAGAATATAGATGTCTTTTCATTTAAGTATCTCTTTTTTAACCACATAAGTTTGTTAAATTACAGAAAGTCTACATGATTTTCCTTAATTACCATGTTTAGACATTTTAAAGTGGAAGAAACTTAAAAAATCAAACTAAATAATAAACTGGATAATTTAATTTGTAGTGAACAAAATAAATTTTTAAAAAGATAAACTCAAACAAAAACACTTTCTAAAAATTCCAGGTCATGACAAATTATACTTTCCTGTGCTCCCATTACATCAAATAACTGGTCAATTTAGTCAAAATTGATAATGACAGAGTATCTAATTCACCATCCATTTTCAATCTGGCATCATGTAAAATTATAGGTTAAGGACTGGGAAAATGTATAATTGTATTTCTTATGGTAATGCATAGGTAATTGGAGTATCTTTATATTGTGGAATTATATTACCCTTATAATGTGTTGTGGGGGATAAGCTTAGGAATCCCCCGGGCTTACCCCAATGGGTTAACAAGGCATAAAGAAATACAAAGTCATACAATGCGCACACCCAAGTTTGGGTAAACTAGATTGGCACCCCAAGAATAGAGGGGTGCAAAGGTGCCCCAAGAATAGGGAGGCACAAAGGTGCCAGAAATAGGGAGGTGCGAAGGTACCCCAAAATAGAGAGGGGATGCAGAGCCCCCAGAGTAGAGAGGGAGAGACAAAGCCCTGAAATAGAAATGGCTCAAAGGTGCCCAATCCTCAGGTATGTGAAGTAAACAAGATTAGATGTTCAGGGTGGAAGCACCCCCAATTTAATACTATGGCAGAAAAGCTGCTTTCACAGGAGGATAGGGCCAGGTTAGGTAAGTTGGTGAATTGGACTATGGACCGCTGCACTGCAGGCAAAGCAGCCCAGAGTGGAGATGGTTAACAAAAGAAAAGGTGCCTTGTTAACCCTGAGGTTATTCCCCCTATCTGTCTCATCCCCTAGGTTAGCTAAGATAAACTGGCAAGGCACCTCCTGTCTGCCGTTAACAACTATCTAGCCATCTGCCCAGCACCAGGATTTTGTTTTATATCGACCCAAACCCCAAACACTGAATATTTTCAAAACCCCCTTTTTCCCCTCACGTCCCCAAGTTAATGTTCACAGTTCCTTTGTCTCTTTGTACATGCTCATCACGTTTGTAAGCCTTCTGATGTGAACAAATATGGGGCAAGGATCCTTATTTGCAGCTCTTGTCTTTTCCCAGACATTAGCCATCTCTCACTTTAATCCTGCGTCTGCTCTTTTGCTGGCCAAAAGAGAACCTTAGACTTAGAGTCTATGATAATGTGGGGCTATATGGGCACTGTAAAACTAGACTAGTTGGTACATCATTATGTGGTTTTTGAGACCTAGAAGGACTAGAGAAAAAGTTGTTTTGGTGAAGAAGGCAGAGATCCAAGTTGTCTACAAATGTGATGGAATAAGTAGATGGCCCATTAATGTGTGACAAAGATTATTACAATATACCAAAGGGCTAAAAGGAAAGAGGCTAAAGCAATAGAGTTGTGTGGACTGTCCTAGAAGAAATCTAGGTGAATGAAGATCCCCTGCTTCTTCCCTGTGCATTGTGACAGTAAAGTCATAAGAGGTATTATTTCCTCAAAGAATATTCAGCTTTGGGGCACCTGGGTGTCTCAGTCAGTTAAGCGACCAACTCTTGATTTCAACTCAGGTCATGATCTTGCAGGTATGTGGGTTTGAGCCCCGCATCAGCCTTTGCCCTCTGACTGCGTGTGTAACCTGCTCAGGATTCATTCATATTCTCTCTCTCTCTCTCTCTCTCTCTCTCTCTCTCTCTCTCTCTGTCTCTTACCCTTCTCTGCTCGTGCTCTGTCTCTCTCAAAATAAATAAATAAACTTTTTTTTAAGAATATCCAGTTTCACTTAAGATGAGTAAGAAAATAGTCATTAAGCATCACTATATTCTAGGCATAGTTCAAAAAGCCACAAGCACAAAGGTAAAGAACAGACTCTCTCTCCTCAGTGACCTCCACAATCTAGTGAAGAGAAAACAATCAATAAAACAATCAATAAAAACCTGAAGTATACCTGAAATGAAATGGGAATGCAGGAGAAGGAACACCTAAAACTGGCTATCAAGGAAGTCAAGGTGACTTTGTAAGAGAACTGTCAATATCATTAGTTTGGTAGTTGACAGATGAATAAAAAATTGTCAAATAGACTATCTTTGGTGAAATTTAGGGGGCGGTGGTGGGGGCGGGGGTGGAGACAGTATAATAAACCAGACAAATGGAAAAGCCATAGAAGTATGTGATCATGGTGTGTGGAAGGAGCATGGTTGAAACATACAGTTCAAGATGAGGATGGGCAGATATGAAACTGGACAAGTAGGTTGGCATAAGATCATGAAGGACAATGGTTTTAGATTGATGCTGTAGGCAATGGAAATCATTAAAATTTTCAGTGGTGAAGAGACATAATCTGACAAGGGGATTAGAAAGGTCACTTTGGCAGCAGAGAGATGACGAAGTTGAAACAAGAGAACTCCTTAGAGGGCATAAGGTTATTGGATTGTATGTTGCAGAGACTCTAATGGAAGGCTGGGGTGAAAGTCAGAGTTGTGATAATAACAGTGGGGAAGATGCTTATAGAAGGAGGACAGAGGGACAGATGACTTATTGGGGCAGGAACTGTGGAAACTGTCAATGGAATTTAGAATATGATATTATTCTGTACAGATCTTTAGTAAAATTGTTTCAAATACCACTTACAAGTTGTATTCTAGAAATGTTGGTATATTCTGAATTTTATGTAATTTTTTTTCTTATATTACAAAAAGAACACTTGAAAAGAGAAGAACATAAAATGCTTTTATGCAAGGTTACTTGTTCTTCCTCTCTTTAGAGGTTACTCATTGTCAAACGAGAAAGACAATTATAACTACTTTTTACTAAGTCACAAATAAGGTTGTGACTATGTCCATAGGTGGTAGATTGGTGAATTACATGTATTTCTGTGGAAATAGATTCACTAACAAATAGTTCTCTGTCGGATTGAAATTAGAGATTTATTTTCATTAACTAGCCTACTTTGTAAACTAATACAAATTTGTCATATTAATACCTATTGCAGATTTTTTTTGTTAATATGTTTGGTGACTGTATTGCAGCAAATTTCTTGTGATTATGTCCTTTGAACTTTATCTTCAATGAGAATTTATCAGTGTTTTTTTCTTTGTGTGTTTATTATATTATAGTGAGTTGCTTCTTTAAGTATCTTTGCCTTTTTATTTTTATTTTTTTTAATATATGAAATTTATTGTCAAATTGGTTTCCATACAACACCCAGTGCTCATCCCAACAGGTGCCCTCCTCAATACCCATCACCCACCCTCCCCTCCCTCCCACCCCCCATCAGCCCTCAGTTTGTTCTGTTTTTAAGAGTCTCTTATGCTTTGGCTCTCTCCCACTCTAAACTCTTATTTTTTTCCTTGCCCTCCCCCATGGGTTCCTGTTAAGTTTCTCAGGATCAACATAAGACTGAACACATATGGTATCGGTCTTTCTCTGTATGGCTTATTTCACTTAGCATAACACTCTCCACGTTGCTCTCCAGTTCCATCCACGTTGCTACAAAGGGCCATATTTCATTCTTTCTCATTGCCACATAGTACTCCATTGTGTATATAAACCACAATTTCTTTATCCATTCATCAGTGGATGGACATTTAGGCTCTTTCCATAATTTGGCTATTGTTGAGAGTGCTGATATAACCATTGGGGTACAAGTGCCTCTATGCATCAGTACTCCTGTATCCCTTGGGTAAATTCCTAGCAGTGCTAATGCTGGGTCATAGGGTAAGTCTATTTTTAATTTTCTGAGGAACCTCCACACTGTTTTCCAGAGTGGCTGTACCAGTTTGCATTCCCACCAACAGTGCAAGAGGGCTCCCCTTTCTCCACATCCTCTCCAGCATCTGTAGTCTCCTGATTTGTTCATTTTGGCCACTCTGACTGGCATGAGGTGATATCTGAGTGTGGTTTTGATTTGTATTTCCCTGATGAGGAGTGACGTTGAGCATCTTTTCATGTGCCTGTTGGCCACCGGATGTCTTCTTTAGAGAAGTGTCTACTCATGTTTTCTGCCCATTTCTTCACTGGGTTATTTGTTTTTCAGGTGTGGAGTTTGGTGAGCTCTTTATAGATTTTGGATACTAGCCCTTTGTCCGCTTTGCCTTTTTAAAAAAACTTCATAGTTAAAAAAAGTTTAAGAAAAAAATAGTATGACGATGGGAATTGTTTGGCTTACATAACTTTAAAGTCTAGCTGTCACTTCAAGTAAAGTTTGATTCTCTGACTCATTTCCTAAACATTGGGTTTCTCCCCCATTTCTGCACGTTTGTATAGGAACTCCTTGTCATAAAATGATTGCAGCAGTTTTAATATTCACATCCTCACACCACCTAATCCAAAGAAAGAAAGAGACTCCTTAGTTCTGCTCTTTCTAGAATCTCGGCAAACATTTCAGCTTTCAAGAACTATTTGGGTTAATTGTTCCCTCCTTGAGTCTGTCTATGAGGACTCAGGTTGGGCAGGGGAGTAGGGAATGCCTATTGATCTAATGCAATTAAGCCTCACCCGAATCAGTTAAGTCCCACCCAGATCCAAACAAGGCTGAGAAAAGGATTTATGCAGTGTCTTAGAGAAATCCAAATCCAGCCTTTGAAAGAGGAAAACATGGATGACATGTGTCAATCACAAAAACAAACAAAACTTCTGAATACAAACTGAATACCTATGGGAGAAATACATGCATGTGTATGAAAATGCCAACAGATATATTTTTTTTTATTTCTTTGGCCAGGAGTTTATTTGAGCTGCAATATGCCAGTGCTTTATTCTTTAGACCAAACAAATTCTGAGATTTATATATAGTTCTTTGCCAAGAAATAAATGTGCACTCTAAAGCATAAAACAAAGAAATTTCTTCTTGATCTGTACTTCAAAGCCTTGTTAATTCATGTGATCCTGGAGGGGGGGTGGGGAGGTGGGGAAGGAGATCCTAACTTAATAGGGTCTTTAGAATTTAGCAGGTGTTAAATTTTAATAGATGTCAATAGATGACTCAGTTTTAAAGCCATCTAAGAAACATGGAGAAAAAAAGATATAGACTTTGCTTTACATCATAGAAGGTATGAATTTTTTATAACTAACAAACTCATGACAGTAACAAACTGTTTATAACTAACAAACTCATGTACAGTAAAATAAGTTGAGGTCAGAAAAATATTTGAGATCATGAAGTTAATTTAAATTTAAATAAAAAGTATGTTGCCTAAAAGACAAGTTATGGTAAGCATTGTTTCATTTTCTTAGTGAGTTGTGGAATAGTCAATTTTCTATTTTTGGAATTGTGTCATTATTTTCTAGGGAATTGTGTATTTATGGTAGCTATACAAAGTCAAAAGAGTTGCAAATAACCTGGAAGGTCCTGGACTTTCGTGCAGATAATGATATATTATATTAATATTTAATACATATTATTAATATATTGATATTAGTATATAATATTAATCTAGATTATGTCTAGAAGAAAATGATGCCAATGAATGAAATGTATTTTTTGGAAGATTGGATTACTGAATTACTGTGTCTGGATGCCCATCAAATTGAAGAATCACATTATTCTGATTTTCTGTTATAATGATTTAGGTTTGCCTGTCACTATATTCTTGTCTAAAGTGGTGAGAAAAAATGAGTCACAATGAAGAAAAAAATGACAAACCTGTTTCTAGTAATGTTGACATATTAAGAAGGGGGAAAAAATCACGCTTGTGTTGCCAATAATGATTTCAAATAAGTTATCATCATGAAAGTTTGTAGCAGAGCAGTTGCAGTGAACAGGTGTGATGTAAAAGTCAAGTCGTTTTCTGTTGCTCACATACGGTATGTTTTGCAAATATTCTACCACACTTGGCAATGTAAAAGAATACATGTACTAAGTGCTTTCCAATATTTTGACAGCTAGCATATAGCACCCAACTGTTAATGCCAATGGAAAGTCCAGAAGAAAGACTTTGATACATTTAAAATTAATTTCAAAAGTAATGTATGATTGTTACTATTTTATAAAATTACAGAAAGGCAGAACTGCTCGAAAGCAACAGTGAAAGCCTCTGTGTTTATTTTGCTCTTGTCCAGCTCCAGTTCCCTACCTAGAGGCAATTAATAGCCAGCCTTTATCTATCTCTGTATATCATAATTTTCAGGGCATACAAAGTCAAGTGGTTTTCACAGGACCATACACTTAGTTGTTCTAATTATTTTCCTTTTAAATATGCCAGCTCTGGAAGAAAATAAAAATATTATTTCCTTTATTTTTATTAAGTTTATTTATTTATTTTGAGAGTGAGAGAGAGAGAGAGCAGAGGAGAGTCAGAGCATCCCAAGTAGGCTCTGAACTGTCATCACGTAGCCCGATGTGGGGCTTGACCACATGAACCACAAAATCATGACCTGAGCCCAAAACCAAGGGTCAGACATTTAACTGACTAAGCCACCCAGGCGCCCCATATTTCCTTAATTTTTTAAATCCTGAGGTGTAATATTTGTAATATTCAAATAATTTGACATTATAAATATTAACATTATGATATCTCACACATACACACACACATACACACACACACACACACTTTAGTTCCTGTTGCTTCAGTCTATAGACATGCATTCTTTATATTTTCATTTTTTCCTGTTGTTATTATAGAAGTAGTTACATGCTAACCCTCTTGTCGGGTTATATGCGATATAATGATGGATGAATGAAAAATAGCCAAGGAGAAAATTGCTATATGATAACCTGATGCCACTATTAAACTAAATTTTAAAGACCTTCAACTTATTTTATGGTAATGAACATTATAATTGTTCTTTGGCCTTAGTAATTACTTCTAACAAGTACTTTTAAAATTAGTCGATACTGTTACTTATGAATGTAACATCTTTGGTCACAAGAACTTAAACATTGAACCAAAATAATATATAGAAAAATTCTGTTAGGTAATGCCAGATTCTAGAGAAAGAATAAGGTTTGAAGTCACAATTATGCCAAATCTCTACAAATATAATTTATTGACAGTGATTACAATAGACTTTTTAATTTTTTTTCTAGCTAACTAGTCCTAATTCTTTTATTATTTCTTTTTGCTGCTAACTTGGTGGTGTCATCATTATTGTAAAATTCACATGATGGTTCCTTTTTTTCAGTTCACTCTAGCCAGCTGCTCCCATTCCTGAAGTCCTTACCCTACCTGATGCCAATTTTTTAATCTTCTGTTGTCAACTCTCACAAAAAGTGATTTGCTGATTTAAAGCAACCCACTCCTGAAGGTCTTCATTCTCATAAAGCAGTCCACTCCGAACCTCACCTCCTATATCATAGGAACATTTTAGTCAAAGATTCATGATGCCTCTCACCTAATTTATTTTTTCTACGTTGGGGAGTGAGGGCATTGTGGAGCAAGCATGGTAGTTTTCCACTAACACTGGAGTGTAAAAAACAACATTGCATTCTGACTACGGCAAGCACACATCTAGAGGTGACCAAGACAGCTACTTTCTGGATGGACAGAGCTGGTGTTCTCAGAGTGTGGGTTCTTCAGTCTCTTTGCCAAGTTTAACTCTCACACATGTTACTTAGCCTTGAAGAATCTTGAGGAAAGGAGACCTGATCAAGGTCCTTTTATGATTTACATTAATTTCTGTTTCTTGGAGAAACAAATAGAAGGAAAGGAAATGAATTTGAAAGAATCGTTGTTTCTATGTTAGTGTCATTAAGAAAAAAAAAAAATCCAGTGATGTATGTAGTGTCCTATTGGGGCATATGTCAAAGTCAACCATTACTTCAGAGATATGACTAGGTCACCTGTATTTATTTTGTGCTGTAATGTTTTTGACATTGAGAAAATCTTAGAAAAGTTTAATAAACATATCAGACAATTTCCCTGAGAGTTTATCTATAGGTTAGGGTTGCCAGGTAAAATATAGAACACAAAGTTAAATTTGAATTTAAGATAAATGTGAATATATTTCAGTATAACTATGTCCAGTGCAATATTTGGGACATAATACAAATTATTCATCATTTATGTGAAATTTAATTGAGCATTCTGTGTTTTTATTTGATAAATTTGGCAACCATACTGTATGTGATTGTATCCCTCAGATATAGAAGAAGAAAGATGGGCCACACATAAGAAAGTTTCACTGATGGCTTCTCAAGATCCCATCTTCAGATTACTTTAAGCAGTGACTCATTTATTTGCATGCTAATTTTCTTTAGATAAGCACACAGTAGTTACCATTAAATGAAAGAGAAGTGGAAAGGAAAAGTAAATATCCCTTACTTGTGAACACCAATATTCTTCTAATAAACATTATGACTCAGGTTATCATGCTTTCTTCTCTTAATTCTTCTTTTGTTACTAATAGCAATAACAATATGAGTAATATCATAATTTTAAAATAACACTTACTGAAAGTTTTCCACCAGCCAAGCATATTCCACTAGTTACAACTTTTAATCCTTATACCCACTGTTGAACCATGTATCTCATGAAGGACTGTGTCTGTCCTGTTCATTACTCAATTCCCAGAAACCTAGACAGCACATGGCAGTTATAGACAGTATTTGTTTAGTGAATGAAAAAAAGGAATAGGGATTATCATCCTGATTTTATACATAGAGAAACTGAGGTTTACTGCTGTTGGGATATTTCCTCCTAATTAAGTAGACTCTAAGTGACAAAACACAATTTGTTTCACTTCATATACCATGCTTTATTAGCTATTTTGAATTGCTTCAAAATGTTACCATTTAATTCTAAAAGTATGAATATTTTACTAACAATAATATCTGTCAGTATTTGTTTCATATCCATGTGTGGATAAATTTGTAAATATTCTAATGTAGCAGACAAACACCACGTGCCTTTTTTCTGACCCCCCTCCCCCAACAAGAGTGTATTGCTAGTGGTGGGCTACATCGCTGGGGACTGCACATCTTCCAGACAACCTGGTCCTGGTAATTTGACCTTTTCTTTTCATACTGTAGCTTGTATCAGTGTACCTAAATAGATTCCATTTACTCTCATCAAAGAGCCTCCCAACATGCAAAAATTCGTAGTATTTTTGGGGAGATTGATCATTTGCATAAGAACAAGAACAAACCCAGAGCGCTGGTGGTCCAGTTGGTAAAGCATCCAGCTCTTGATCTTGGCTCAGGCCATGATCTCACGTAAAGATTGAGCCCCCCGTCAGGCTCTGTGCTGACAAGGCGGAGCCTGCTTGGGATTCTCCCTGTCCCTCTCTCTCTGCCCCTCCTCCATTTGCACATGCTCCTGCTCTGTCTCAAAATAAATAAACTTAACACATAATTCTCCTGTTAGAGGTAATATCATAAAATGCCATAATTTTGCATCTGTTTTTGCTTGACCTAGACCTGAAAACCTTAGGCAAATCTTTGATTGGGAACTCCAATATGTTGGTACAAATTCATCATCCTGTAAACATTCTTACAAATCACCAGCAGGATGTTTTACTACAAAGGATAATTAGCCAGCCATAGGCAAAATATAGCTACCTAAATAAGAAGGGAGACTGTAATTCGTATTTGTCAGTATAGCTGCAAATGTTAAGTGATAGTTAATCATCCTGTATACCCAATGGCATTTATTATTATGAGGCACTCTAACTGAATATAATGCCTAGCTCTCCCTTAGATGCTTGCTTCCCCATGAGCTCATCCGAAACAAGGACTGAGCATTATTCATCTTTGTTTTGCAATGTACAAGAGAGTGCCTGACACTGTAGATGCTCAGTAAATGTGTTCATAAAGGTTTGGTCAGCCAATCAGTATGTGTCCACAAGTGTGCGTTGCTCACATTCTCTGCAGGTGTCACATCAGTTGCACTATTCCTGGCAGAAGAAACAGCCCAGCTTGTGATTTCTTGTCTTCCTTAGTCTGCAAAGCCATCCCCAAGTTTTTTTTCATTATCTTATATTTTACAGGTCATACTATATGTTATCTTCTTGAACTGGGAGATTATTTTTTTTTCTTTTTTCCCCCACTTGTTTATACCTTTTTTTTTCCCTCCAGATTTCACAGACTTACCTAGGAATGGGGTTGTGCAGTCTCAGATAAGAGTTCTTTTGCCTAGAAATTCTATGAAAGACCTTAGGGCATCTGAGAACTACCCAACATATGGAGGATCATGCTCACTGCTTCCAGAATGTCTCCACATCCATAAAGGACAGGAATTTCAGCTGAAGGAGCACTGAAATTTATTGAATATTATAACATACTATCTAATGTACTATTCATTTTTAAAATCTGTCCCATTAGAGTTTCAAAATGATTATGTGAGGTGGACATGACTCTAATTTTAGAGAAGGAACTGAGGCGTAATGACTGTGAAGCCTAGATTCAAACCCAAGCCTGTCTTCTTTCAGGAAAATATATGACTATTAAGGAAGCACATTCATGATGTGGTGTTTCCAGAAGATGGAGATCAGGATAAAGTTATTTTACTATATTTTATTTTATTTATTTTTATCCTATTTTATTTAATAATTTTTTTTATGTTTTAATTTATTTATTTTGAGAGAGAGAAAGTGCTAGCAGGGAAAGGGCAGATACAGAGTGAGAGAATCCCAATCAGGCTCCACACCGTGAGCACAGAGCCTGATGCCAGGCTCCAACCCACAAAACGCAAGACCACAACCTGAGCCAAAGACGGTGGCTTAACTGACTGATCCACCTAGGTGCCGCAGGTTAGTTTTTATTAGGTCATTAACATTTTACCTAGATACAGAAAGTAGCATAGCAAATGTTAATGTTCCTATGTAAATTTTGTTTTTCTTTATGTGATAGTATAGAATATTAGCCATGCCATAGCCAGTGGGAATCTACTTAATTGAAGCCCACTAACTTTAAAGCAGGAAATATAGATTTTGAAATAAGTTTAAATAGCTACTTAGAAAAGTCACTTTTCTTCTAAGTCCACTTACTTTTTCTCTAATACTAAAATACTCTGCTAAGATTAAGTAGCTTATTTCTGAATATTGATAAACTGAAAAATAGAAATTTCACCTCATGTTTTCATGGCCATATTGTAGGAGAACAAAGAGAAAATGCTATGATTGAAATCCACAGTTGCACGATTTATATAGCCTAGAAGTTTCCAAAAAGATGTCTCCCTCCCTCACACTTTCTACGCAGAGAGTTTCATTGAAACTAAACCAGAACACATCATCATCATTATCTTTCCCAAATTGCTGTTTAAAAAGTTTCAGACATGCACTTGCTTCATGTTGATGATGCTTGCTATTCCCCTTGGGTGAAATAATCTGATGTAGTATTAAGACTGTCACTAAGAATTGTTCATGTATAATTTATAGTCACAATTAAAAAGCATTTTTAACCAAGTGTCACAACACAGTGACAACTAAATTAGACTGTGATTTACATTACCATGTGCTCCCATTTGATTTATTGTCACTCTAGAGAAATTGATAAACAGCCCGTGTAGAGCAAGACAGAGGTCTTAGTTAAGATGGTGCTCATTCCTCATGCGTGAATGAGGTGAGAGATAGCTGGTGCATGTTTCTAGCATTATGTTAATAATTAATTTTTAGAATATGTAAAGCAGTGATAGAGCAACCCTCTTAGTAATCGTACAAAACTACTTTCAATAGGCAGAGAAAATGTTTCTCATTTGTGGTACAGTTTGAAATTAGAGTGAAGAAGTAAGTGTAGAGATTCTCAAACTCAACTTCCTCTTTTAAAAATGAAGAAGCCAAATTTCACTTATTCAACTGACAAAGTTGGTATCAGACTACCCCAAAATAACTTCAAGTGCATACCGTCAATTAAATAATGTAATAAAGTCATAGTAAATGCAAAGGGGCACATTCTCAGGCTGTGAGCTAGATTAGTTCCAAGGGATTTGTGTGATTATTTTGAGTGAATTGGGAAAAGGTTGATTCTTTTTCATGCAAATTTTAAGAATAAAATAGGATATATAAATTAACAGCCCATAGTAGAAGACATGAGAGCAGGATAAATATTCCAGAAAGATCATGTGACTGGATAAACAGCACAGTAGTATGGATGGGGAAGATTTTTTGTTGTGAAGGAGGAAGTGACCTGGAACAGTGACAGTGTGGTGGAATGCTTAGATGAAGCATAGTTACATTTGACTTAGTTTTCATTACTAAAAAAATAAAAATAAAAATAAAAGGTGTTGAATTTGTGGATTTTGGTAATGGCTAAATAGGTACTGATTGGACCCCTTTACAGATAACAACTACACAATCTGGACATATTACCTCAGAGCAGCTACTGAAAAGTGAAGGCAATAGGATAAATTCTTCTGACTAGCTCACGTTCATAAGAAGAGGAGAGTTATATATGTTTTCACTCTTTCTTGCTTGAAGGTAGGTAGAATCTCTTCTGGGGGGAAAAAAGTCACAGATTTTCTGGTCTGAGGAACCAGAATACTAAGTCAGGGCAACTGTAGTTTCTGGAGAGAGAGAGGGGAAAAAAAGGAGGAATCTATGAAGTGAAATATCTAGAAAAGGTATCCCCAGATTTCATCTTCCCATATTCCAACAGACCCCTGAATCATGTATTTATGGATCAGAATGAAAACAACTTAGCTAATACAAAAGATTGTATTTGGATTTGAGTTGTTGTCAAAGGCAGAGTTTGTGATTGTGACTAACTGAAACAAAACAAAACAAACAACATCACTCATGGAGAATATAACTTCCAGTCTCCATAACTTAACCTGTATGATGTCCATTATAAGATGCAGTCCTAACCTGAGTTAAAGATACTCTCAAAAGAAAAGGAAAGCAGATGAGACCATCTCTAAAATGATAATTAATGTTGGGATTAGTAGAAAGGAATTTAAAGTAGCCATTTTAATTATATTCAATTATGTGAAAGAAATATTGTTTCACTTAGAGAAAAGATGGGAAATACTAGCAAATAAATAGTAATGATAAAAAAGACCAAATGAATCTAGATTTAAAAAATGCAATGGTGATATTTGTTTTAAAGATCACATATAGATTTAACATCAGAATAGAGACAATAGGGGAAAGACCAAGTGAGCTTGAAGATAGATCAATAGAAATTATCCAAGCTGAAGAACAAAGAAAAAAAATGTCGGAAAGTAAATGAGCATAACCTCTGGTAGTTCCTACATAATATCAAATGAAAACATTAGTATGATTGGATATCTAGCAGGATAAGGCATAAAAGTATATGAAGACATTGTGGTTGAAATTGTCTTAAATTTGAAGAAAGACAGTATATTTCCAGATGTAGAGTGTTCAACAAATCCTAAGCTGAGTAAACATTAAAAATTCTACAGCTAGGGACATTTGTTTGGTCCTTAGAAAAAATGAGGAATACTTAAAATAGTAAATATCTGGGTAAGTATACAATTGTAATTATTTTTTGTTTTCCTTCTTAATTTTGTTACAGTACATATTACTTCTTTAAGCAAAGCTATAACCACTGGCTTGGAAGAATCTATAACACATGCATATGTAATACATGCAACAACTCTAAGCTCAGGGATGGTGGGGGATCAATTGACCTATATGGTGCCAAGATTTATTTATTTTATATGAAATGCTCATATATTAATTCTAAGTAGACTGTGAAAATTAGGAATGCATATTGTAATGTCTAGAACAACCAATGGAAAATTGAAGCAGCGAAATATAAATTAAAAGCCCATGGAAAAATTAAAATTCAATTCTAAAATCTATACAAATAAAAAAGAGGCAGAAAGGGTGAAGCAAGAACTAAAAATGGAGACAAATATAAAGCAAATTATAAAAATTAGACCCAGATCCAACCATATCAAAATTAAATTATATGTGAATTAACTAAAGACTCTAATTAGAGGTACAAATCTAATTTTACATTTTATGAAATCAGAAAAAGAGTAACAAATGAATCACAAATTAAGTAGAAGGAAGAAAATATTAGAGACAAAAGCAGAAATAAAAAAATTGAGAGAACAATAGAAAATAATATTGAAAACATTTATAAGATCAGTTAACGCTCATCAAGAGTGCCAACTCAATTCAGTATGGAATGGGCCATCTTTTCAATAAATGGAGATAGAAAGTTGATATTTATAGGTAAAATAAGAAACTTCACCTTTATCTTATTCATTCACAAAAATTAACTTGAAATGGATTGGAGAACCAGTGAGCTGTAACTGTTTGACTTCACGAAGAGAACATAATGGAAAATCTTTGTGACGCTGGGTTAAGCAAGATTTCTTTGAACAGAACATAGACATGTGCACACACATGCACCCACACACACACAACATAAAAACAAAGAGATCATTGAAAGGATTGTTCTTTGATAATTCAGAGTTCAAAAAAGTGAATATGCAAGTCACAGGCTAGGAAGAAGTCTTTTCAAAAATATGCCTGACAAAAACCTTTTTTCCAAAGTTTGTTAACAAGGCTTATAACTCAATAGCAAGAAAGCAAACAACCCAATTAAGAAATGGGAAAATGTTTTGAATAGAAGCTTTGCCAAGGAAGATACAGAAAAGCAAATAAGCACCTGAAAAGTGGCTCACCATCAGTTTTCATAAGAAAAATAAATTTTAAATCACAGTGACATATCCACTAGAACTGCTGAAAATAAAAAGACTTACCATACCAAATACTGGTGAGGATGTGGAGGAAAATTTAGTTAAGCAATTAAATATACCCTTGTCGTATGAACCAGCAATCTCATTTCTAGGTATTTACTCAAGAGAAATGAAAACATATGTCTACAAAAATATGTATGCAAATGTTCCTAGCATCATTATTCATAATAACTAACAACTTAAGATGTAAATATTCATCAGCTATTGTATGATAAAAAGTTTTTGATATGTATATATATTATTGAATATTAAATATCAAAAAAAAGAACATAATTTGGTACATAAACAACCTACAGGAATCTCAAAAGCATTATCCTAAGGAAAGAAGTCAGAAGAAATAGTAAACACTGATTTCACTTACGTGAAATTCTAGAAAAGGCAAAATTATAAGCACAGAAATCAAATCAATGATTGCCTGAAACTAGGAAATGGGGGAGAAAATTGAGTGCAAAATACAGAAGGAAGTTTTTTGGAGGGGCTGGAAATATTCCATACGTTAATTGTGGTGGTAGTTCTATGATAATGTGCAATCACCAAAACTCATCAAGCCATTTGCTTAAAAGAATAAATGTTATTATACGTAAATTATATCACAATAAACCTATGGGGAAAAAAGGAACAGAAAGAAATGACACAAAACCATAGCAAGGGGAAGTAAATAAATGGGTGCAGGATTTTTTTCTTCAGTGACAAAAATGATTTATTGGAGTAACTGGAATGATGAGATGGGGGAGGGGAATTCATAAAGGAAAGAATGGTACTTATGTCATACATGTAACCATTTAGAGTTTCCACGTAGAGGATATTTGTTTGTTTGCTTTTTTTTTTTTTCAGATAGGATCTCATTTTGTTGATATATTTTTATATTTCACCTGATAATTTTAAAGATTTTTTTTAAAATAAAGATATGATTGAACTAAAAATATAATTGACCAATAGATAGCATGTACTTAGACATCAAATAGATGTATTCCTTCAGAATCTATTGTGTGCAGCAGTCAAAATAGCACTAGGGTGCATTTTATATTAGTTGTGCTAATTCATATATATATATATACACACACATATACATATATATATGTATGTACACATACATGTATGTATGTATACATACATGTATGTATGTATGCATACATGTATGTATGTATGCATACATGTATGTATGTATACATATATATGTATAGATATATATGTATGTATATATATATATATATATACACATACATATATATATATATATATATAGTTTTTTTCGGTACCTGATATCAGTTTTATTAACAGATTGTTTGTGAATAACTATTTTATGTGCAGAAACCCAGTCTTAGTACAAAGAAGCAAGCAGTTGTTTGAATATACTTTTTTATATAAACAGTATAAATGTAGTCAATATATAAGGAATTTTTTATTTTTGTTTCTGATATTTTTGCAAAGGAAATTAAACTTTTCATGATTCTGGTATTTATCTATAAAAACTAAGATTTATGTGATGAACACACTTTTTAAGGCATTTAAGAGATGGACCGTTTTCCAGCAGATCACAAATGTTCTGAAACTAAATTCAAATACAATTAGAAGTGAAAAGTTTCTCTTTGTGTTCCCCAACAGGATTGGATAGAAGCTTCTAAAGTTAGCTATTCTTAACAACTGGAAGCAGTAAAAAAAAGTATATTTCTGTTCTCATTCAAACTATTTTAATATTTTAGTTACATTAAGGCTCTGTGTATTTACACACGTTTTCCCTTATCAGTGAACCAGAAAGTCAGCTTTCTATCAAATAAGCTATGAATCTGGAAATAAAATTAGAAAACTAATAAAAGTGGAGATGTCAGGGCTCTTGCCATTTTCCTAGCAGCAGGGAAATCCTTTATTTGATGGATCACACTCTAATATTACTAATATGAAAATGGATGACAAAACTTAGATTACAAATTCCATTTTGCAAAAATATAGCTCTGGCACATTTTTCCTGAAATTCACCATTTAGAAATTAGCACATCAGTCTGTATTCATCTCGTTAAATCACATATTTATGTATGATATACACACAGAATAAAGAAGAAAAGCTAAATGCTAGGAATTTAAATTTAGAACTCTATTATTCAAATGACATCTGCTAATATTTGGACCTCTTTATATTCAGAAACCAAAAAGGAACCCGTTATAAAAATAAAGATAAATTGTTCTAAAAAATCTTCCATTTATTGCATCATCTTCATTAAGATAATTGTTTAGAATGGATTAATTTTCAATGTAATTGCTTCAACAATTTCTCTTATTATTCTTGGTTACAAAATCTCTTTACGTTCACACCCCACCTCCCTCTTATTGTTACACAATTTGATAAATCAATGTCTGCTCTTGTGTTATGGACACTTACGAAAACCTGAAGAATCATTTAATTCTTGGGCTTCTACTCTGAATGTATCAAGTATTTCTGTAACCTTATCTAGCTAAATGAGGGCTATGGCATAAAACATCACCATAACAGTAATTTATTTAATGAAATGAGTATCTTCATTCTCCAACCAAATAATCATTCCTATCATGTCATATTCACTGAAACAAAATTCTATAATAAAAAAGGAAAGGAATGGGTTTCATCATATGAATTTAATTTGAAATGCATTGTCAGTGGTCAGTAACTTCATGAATATGTAATCCATGCTAAAACTTTCACTTACTTAAAGTCATTCCCGAAGTTCTATGCTTGGTGCTATTAAAAGCTTTAGAATATTCCTTTTTTGGAGAATTTCATAGTCTGGTTAAGAACATAGCACCTAGGGGTGCCTGGGTGGCTCAGCCAGTTAAGTGTCCAACTCTTTATCTTGGCTCAGGTCATGATCTCATGGTTCATGAGATTGAGCCCCAAGTTAGGCTCTGTGCTGACAGCATAGAGCCTGCTTGGGATTCCCTCTATCACTCTCTTTCTCTGTGCCCCTCCTCCACTTGTACACGCTCACTCTCTCTCTCTCTCAAAATAAATAAAAATTAAAAATAATATAGCACCTATATATTAAAATAATTAGATTATTATTAAAGGTACATTTTTGTGTGAGTGAAATGAGAAAATAATTCATAGAGACTGAAATCTGGTTAGAAATTTTAAAAAGTGTACAAGTTTCAAAATATGGGGAAAATATCTCAGGATTAGATTATCCTATAATAATTTCATTAATTGTAGGATCAGAAAAAAAGACTAATGATTAAAAGATCTGAATGTCTTAGGAAATAGGGACTTCATTAAGGAGGCAGTGGAAAATAATTGAACTTAATAAGGAGTCAGATAATGGAGCAGGATTTCAGAGCACAGTGTCTGAAATAGGAAGATCGAAAAGGAAGGGAAGGTAGAACTAATCTGAAACACCATTCTCACAGGGTGCTGTGTTAAGATTGGCAGTTGGACCTTAAATTTGGGCAAGAGAACAACAAAGATTTGAAGAACTGGCTGGTCCTCCTGGAACCTCTAACCCCCAGACTATATTTAGGAAGACTAGGGAAGGAGGAGTATTGAATTAAATCCTGCAGACAAGAGACTGTAGGGTTCAGGAACACAGGGGCAAGAGCTAAGGAAAATAACCGAAGTAGGAATACCCAGGAACTGGGCATTGAAAATGGCAAGCAGAGCCCTTTGAAGAATGCACATGTACTTCTCCAGAGCCAGCAACTGCTGTTGCAGGAGAACATTTACACCACAAGAAGCTGTCCAAAAAAATCCATGAAAACCAGCAGAGAGAGGACTGCAACTGAGGGATATTATTTGAAGAAATATTTTTCCTTCCTCTTCCCCCCCTACCCTCCTTATTTAATCATCCCAGTTATTCTTTGAAAATCGAGAAGAGCAGGAGGCATCTCAGGACCAGACCATGTACCTCCCTTCTGTGTTCTTTTATTGCTGGAGAGGGTGGAGCGCAGAAGAGACTTCAGATCTTTGGAAATTCAAACCTGATTAGTGATGATAGAAAGGGGCTCTTTGAATTAGAATTTATTTCACAATCCTAAACTGGAATTCATCTCAGATATAATTCAAGATACCTGCTAAACAACAGAGAGACTTGACAACAGTATGGGAGTTACATTTGAGAAGAAAAAAATTAATATTGTCCCACAGAAAGTTTACAGTCTTCAACTAATTACTAATTCCTTCAACTAATTACTAATTAGTCTTCAACTAATTACTCTGGAAAAAAAGAATCCAGATGAATGACTGGATTTTGGAACTAAAAAAAAAAAAAGCAAAACTAACACATGCTTACAAGCTCCTCATTCTGAAAGATGTATAAGATTGTGCTGCTACAGAATGTGTAGACAGATAAATCAGACTGTGACCAGTTTGATTTTAAGTTTTAAGATATGAGGTGAACTTCATGGGGTAATGTATTTTGGGCAGCAAGAAATAATGCAAGCCAGAGAGAGGTCTTGGCTGGAGTTCTATTTTCCATGGTCTAAGAAATTAGTTGAAGCTTTAGGAGGGATGAATTATGGAAGGTAACCAATACAGAGAATGATATGCAGTGTTAACAGAGCCCTTTTGTATTCAGGATATCAAAAAAAAAAAGGTAGATATGGTAGAGCACATAATCACAGACAGTAGAAAGTGTAGGATATTAGAAATTCAGGTGTCTGTGAATTTGGAAGTGCAGTTAAAGTCAGGAAGAATGATGCCTGCTGGATTCCATCATCTTTGAGAGCAGATTCATTATATGAATGAGACTAGAAGCAACACTGATGATTTGTTGACTGGTAAGGACATACCATAACTTCATCAAGGAGGTTGGGTCTTAAAGCAAGGAGAATCAACAAGTGGGGCTTGGAAGGGTCACAAGAATTAGGACAGATGTGTGGAGAGACATAAAAGAAAAATATAAGCTGGTGATTGGTTTATAGCAAGTGAGTTAAGAAGTCACTAAAGAATGAAAGTAGACAGGCCCGTCATTGACAAGGGCCAAGTGGTAGCAATAAGATATGAACTTTTACTGTTGGGTATATACTCCATTGTAGCATTATCATTCAGTAGTATGGGAGCAAAAAAGCCGTAACTAGATAGTATGGCTAATCTAGATGAGGACATGGATTAGACTACTTTAGGAAATAAAAAAGGGGCTTAGAAAAACATCTAACATAAATAGGGTAGTTTTGCAATAATTGCTTCTGTTACTTCATCATCAAGATATATATACGTATTGTTTCTGTTCTAAATTATATATTTTCCAAGAGTGGGGAAGAGAGAGTATTCAGGAAGGTGAACTATATGTTGTCATTCTGCATTACAATCATTAAAACTGCTCATGAAATCAAAGGTGAACTGGAGTTTAATAGCAAATGGAAGTTCATATTCTAACTAAATAGGAATAGTTAAAACCTTAAGATTGTTGTCTCCTAGAGAGTGAGAAGTGAAAACTAAGGACCAAAATTTTGTCAAAAGTGTAGAATTCTTTTATGTACATAATGACTATAATCATATTTTAAAGAAGTTCATAAGGTGTAGAAATCATACATTGAAACTACTGTATGTTGTTTAAATAATTGATGGCTCAGTTTTAGAAAAGGTAGAAAATCAGCAATAGGGTCTTGTGATAAAATATCCTTGAAATGTGATCTGTGAAACATCACCTTATTTCTACTTTCATGACTTTCATGACTTCATGTTTTAAAAGTAAACATAATGAATTTACTTGCTAAGCTCTTGCACGTGATGATATGGAACATAGTAAATAAATTATTGTTTAGCATTTTGCATGCCCCAAAGCCCTAATGTAACCAAGACAAAAAGAAATCTATTAAGAGAAAGCTTGCCCATATTATTTTACAAATATTTGACCTTAAAGTTTGCATTAGACATTTTTAAATGGAAATGAGTGGAAGAGCAAGTAATTAGAAATAAATATCTTTAGAAAGGTGTTAACATGTATGCATTTATAATATTATATATTACATTAAAATAGTTTTCTATTTGTTAAATCTTTAATGACTATTGATTACATTGTAAGCCAAATCATTATCTTGTAAGTATTTACGTTGAAGCAGACTACTGTTTGCTACAGATTAAAGCAATAGTCAAGTATCAAAGACAAAGAGTTTGTTTTGTCTTTTTGACAAAAAAGGTTATGATTTTGAAATATCATCAGTAGCTTTGAATTTTGGAATATTGATAATAATTGTGATGAGTTTTTAACATATCAAGAGAAAACTAAGAAATATAAATACATGGATGTCTTCTGGAAACACTATTGTAAATTAATAATTATTTACCTTTGAAAATAAAATATTTCTTCCCTAGAAATAATTAATTAGACTAAAGCTTTATGGTCATTTATTTTCCCACCTCAACAAAAAAGCAAAAAAGAAAAAAAAAAGAAAGATATCACTTTTTGTTGTTGTTATATCATTTGTCTTTCCAGTTCTTCTCCTGTTACCATTTTTATCTTCTTCTTTTCCATATTCTGAGCTGTGCTCACTTTTGACCCAAGTGCATAGATTTTTATGTGTGTTTTGCAAGTATTTTCACACCACAATTGAAAATCCCTCACTTAATAGTAGAGTAAAATGTAGACAAATAGGTTGAAAGAAAAAAAATATGGTGACAAATTTAAAAAAAAGACAAAAATGAGCATAGCTCTCTAAGAAATAACCAATTTATCTTTATTCTCTCAGTGTGAATTTGTGGATTTTAAAATTTGGAATTGTGTCTATCTGGAAATATCTCCTTTTTAATTATCAAAAGCACTCATTCAGTGATCACATGAAGACATAATTAGCATTAAGCATTTTGCAATATTGCAAAAATGGTAAAGATCCAGGTTTTTATAAACAGGACTCTACATTAAAACAAACAAACAAAAAAACTAGGGGCACCTGTGTGGCTCAGTTGGTTAAGTGTCCAACTCTAGATTTTGGCTCAGGTCATGATCTCACAGTTTCTTAAGTCCAAGCCGTGCATTGGGACCCGTGCTGGTAGTGTGGAGGCTGCTAGGAATTCTTTCTCTCTCTGTCTCAGTCTCTGTCTCTCTTTCTCTCTCTACCCCTCCCCAGCTCGCTCGCTCTCTCTCTCTCTCTCTCTCTCTCTCTAAGTAAATAAATCAACTTAAAAAAAATACACGAAACAAAACAACAAAAAACCAAATGCATATACAGTATATATGTTCATTTTTTTAAATATATTTTGAGTAAACTAACAAGGCTGGAACTTGCAAACAGTGAAAAATTAACAAGTTGAGGTCACAGTTAATTAAAACCAAATGTCTAATTGATCTCTTAATGAGTTACAACCATTTTGAAGTAACGTTTAGATAATATAATCATGTTTAACAAGAATGACTGAATCGTTTGTTCTTTAACCACCAGGTTGGCATCCATTTTTAATATCTATATGCCATATTAATTTCTTAAAGAGAAAAGTTTATACTAAACTTATCCAGTGATTAACTTTTATGGCAGTTCTGTAAGCAATTTTAGTCATTCAAAATTTGTACTTAATCATTCTTTGAGTTCTTTAATCACTGATGGTCCTTAACAAATCATTTATAAAATATTTTCCAGTAATGCTCATAGAGTATAGACACAGTTTGAGTCCCTGATACCTCTATTAAATCATCATAGTTAATTTAATTCTATCATTTAGTGAGTGATGCCATTTTGAGAAAATGCCTTTGATCCTGAGAAGCCATAAACAACATATCAAGCCATCTAGGCTTACTAGGGCCCAGGAACTAAGATTCACTTCAGTCCTTATCCTGAAGAAATTAGACCCTTGAAGGAAAAATTTTATGAGAAAGGGAGAAAAGAAGTTCAGAGCACAGAGTATGATTTATATACTGATTCCAGTGGAGAAAATAGTTTTGGCATCCAGGAATATCTTGGGAGAGGGAGACCATGAGGAAAGAAAAGGTGAGAGGCATCTGAAACAGACTCCTCTCTTCTCAGTATTAACAAGATCTATGCATAGATCTTTTGTGGTAGTATAGAATAATGAACAATTGGGACGTCCCACTTAAATTTTATTTTTCGTGGATAATGTGAGTTATTCTCATACCCCCAAAATTGATTTTTGAAGCAATTTAATTTGGGTATCTACTGATTTTGTAAAAATTACTTTGATGATTGATATAAAAATCCATGCATTTCAAAAGGTTTTACTCTTTGATATTTTAAATTATTGGTAGTTGAGAAAGAGAATGTATCATTTTAATTTAATCAATTCTTATTAGTCACCAAAGAATGGGTTTTCGATTAATCTATTTCTTGGTGAGATTATTCTATTTTGATCCTTCTACTGAATCTTAAAAATAATAGACTCAAGCATTTCTTTCATGAATTTATGAAAAACAAAACATTACATAATGTTTATTAATTGAATTAACTTTTTCTCTTTTTTTTTTTTTTATTTTGCTATGTTGCTGAAACAATGTTTGGTATTAAAAGACTGAGGTCTTAGAAGTGTTCTGAATTACAAGTCTTCTGGAGTTAAAAGTAAAAGTGTTTATTAAATTTTTCTTTCTTATTTTTATTGCAACAGGCATGTGACTTTTTTCCATTTCTTTTCATTTGAATGGTTGTAACATCTTTCCTTTGGTAAGGTAGGAGATGATATTTGACTTCCATTTATGTCTCATGCACATTTTCCTATTCTTATATATTCTTATTAGAAGCCATTATCACATACAAGGTAAGGTTCAGAAGTAGACTGAAGTAGCTGTGGGGAACCAGATATATTTTCTTAAATGGAACTGAAACTGTACTTGGACGGACAGAAAAGATATGAAATGTGGAACTATCTAGAGCATCCCAAGCTAATACACTGGGAAAAACAAAAAACAAAAAAACTAATGGCAGGGACTGATTTGGGCAGCAGAGACAGCAGAAAAACATATATATTATATGTGTATTATTATAAATGTGTATTACAAATATGTATTATATTATAAATGTGTATTGTAAATATTTTCAGAGTTCAGTATGTGAAGTGTCTATGTGTCTTGCGGATGTGACTATAGGCTACAGTGCAAAAATATATTAGCAACATTGCCCCTCACAACCAGGTTTCCCTTGTTTTGCAAATGCATTTAGACACTTACAGCAAATTCATGGTTATATAATTAATAACAAAGACCGCATTCCACACTTTTGATTCCTAAGACTTAACTCTTCAGAAATGTTCAAAGCAAACCATTTGTAATATAATTTTATACCAGTCCCTAAAAATGAAAATAAGTAGCAAAAACAATATAAAAATAATGGGAGAAAATTTTAAACTTTGTCAAAAGACAGATGAACTAAACTTTCCACAGACATATTCACTATTAGTATCAGTGAAGCAGTATCTTTTCAGAGACCTTAAGTGGTAATGAAAATCCCACATTTCCAGTTTTGTGATTCAGCTAATTAAACAGTGCATATTATGTTTGAAAAAGTATGAGTTTAGCACATTAAAAAAGCTAATGATGTGACATGTCCTCTCCATCAGCAGTTTCTTTTCAACAAAATATTCAGGAATTATTATTCAGCTGATTGAATGTCTCAGCTTTTCTTTTCTTTTTTTTTTTTTTTAACAGTCCACATATAGTAATTAAAGCTCTTACAGTGTTTACAAAGTACTAAATCCTGGTATATTTCCCTATTTGATATTCTTATAAAGTATGTAAAACAAAACAAAAAAAACAAATAATAATAAATGAGAAAAGAAACCAAACACTAGCAAAATCATCAAAACACCATAAAGTAGGAGACTTAAAGATATGTGGCCTAAGTAGAGATAGACAGTAAAAACTCTACTTAATGAGGCTTGTCAGGGATGACTATTGTACAAAAAAATCCCCTTGAGATTTTCTGTTAATTCTGTGTGAAATGTCTACCTCTTGGGGTAAAAAAAATAACAAAACAACTATATTTCCCCTGTCAAGTGGAATAACCAGTGTCAAATAACCAGTGACAATTTTAAAAAGGAGCATTTATTTACAGGGTAAACTGAAAGGTACCAAAAAGATATTTGATACTAAAAATGGAAACTTACATATATGTGAGTAAAATAACAATACACTAAATTCTAGAAAAGTGAAATTTATAAGAAAAGCTATGATTGTGCTTTTAGAGATTCCCCCAAAAATCTTTATCCAAGATTTCAGAGTATTTTTACATGAACTGATAGGATCTTTTATTTTAAACCTATTATCTGAAGTCTGGCATGTTTGCAGGTTTTTTGGGGGGGAGGGGGGCTATATTTATTACTTTTGTGCAATGAAAATCTATTTATATACCTATATTAATCTATCTGGTCATTTGTATGTAAGTTACTTGCTGAACAAAGAACATTGATAGGACATCAATATGAATTTTAAAAGATCAAAAAATTAAAAACTTAAGGGATACTTTATAATTAAAGTGTTTGGAAATCTATTTTCCACTAAAATTTGCTTTCATATATTTCCTAATCATTATTGGAAATATTTAGTGGCATATGGAGACTCTAGCTTTATTCCTCCTTAGCATTACCTAGAATTTTTATTGAAGCATACATGGTTTATCAAAGAAATAATGTGTGTGTGTGTGTGTGTGTGTGTGTGTGTGTATATATATATAATTGTTTATTGTTAATCTCTTTAGATGTCCCTCATCTAATGAATGTCTTCTTTGAATGATTGTCCCTGAATCTACCTATGCATAGAGTGAGACTTCAGAATGTTCTAGCCCTTCTCTAACCACGTCATGCTGAGAACATTAAAGGGGGGATAATGATTCTAAAGAAAATGCTTTCTTTTATCTTTCACCTCAATTTGTAAGCAACATTTCAGTGAGAACTAGATCATTTATCTAATACCCATGGGCTATCATCAGTTTATAACAGGTGACATTTTTCATTACACTTTCTTTCCCTAGATACATTATTTTAGTATTTCTGCACCCGTACCACAAGAATTTGTTAAAGTGAGTAAAGCATTTTCAAAACAAAAAGTATTTGCATCTAGTATTTCATTTTATGTTAGTTTAGTGACACAAAATAGTAAGTTAACTTTTTCCATTGTTGAAATTCTACAGATCAGAAAGCATCTTATACCATAGATTATTGAAAATGGGTGCTAAGAACCCCAGTTTCTGCTGTTTCCCAAGATATATGTACCTGTGAGTTTTCACATAATTTTTATATTTTTAAACTCTTTAATTCCTGAAACCAGATGCATCTGTTACAACTGATAAATAAAATAGTGAATCACAGGAAAAAATAGGTAGGTAAAGGAAATGAAGATTTCCTTCTTAGAGGATTTATAAACTTATAAAAAATAAACTGAACCAGAAAAAAAAAAAACACATACAAAGATGCATTAACAAGCAGTATTCTAAGAATTTTCCATTCGTATTTTACATTTAATATCATTTTATTTTTGAATAAGGATTATTAATTATAGATTATCAGATTAATTTAGGGGACTAAAATATTTCAAAAAAAGCTATCACTCAAGTCCATCTGATCCAATGTCTCATTCAGGGCCCTTGTTTCTTTATTGACCGTGTGTCTAGATGATCTATCCATTTCTGTAAGTGGGTGTTAAAGTCCCCTGCAATTACCACATCCTTATCAATAAGGTTGTGTGGATCCTGAGAAACTTAACAGGAACCCATGGGGGAGGGGAAGGAAAAAAAAAAAGAGGTTAGAGTGGGAGAGAGCTAAAGCATAAGAGACTGTTAAAAACTGAGAACAAACTGAGGGTTGATGGGGGGTGGGAGGGAGGAGAGGGTGGGTATTGGGTATTGAGGAGGGCACCTTTTGGGATGAGCACTGGGTGTTGTATGGAAACCAATTTGTCAATAAATCTCATATATAAAAAAAAGCTATCAATGGAATATTGATATAAAAGAAGTAATTTATAGATACTTGTTTTTTTTTCAGTTGCTCTACTTTAGATATGAAGCTGTCATACTTTTCTATTATAAAAACATATTTCTTGTGACATAGGGGAGAAACACTCTTGACTTCATTTTTGCAAATGCTATTTGTGCAGAATAGTCACCTCAAAGACTTATATGTTCTTTCATCTAAACTGTTGGAAATGCATTGGAATCAATCATTCTCCCTGAATGATGGAAGTATCATAGATATAGGTGTTTTAGATATGAGCTTGACTTGAACTATGAGTTTTATCCTCTTAAATCTTTGCTATGTTTTATTGTACTGACTACTTTTTAAACCACAAGTCAAAGTTGTAAGAAACTTAATCTGTTCAGCACCTGTGCCTATGTATTTTGAAGTTATTTTTATTTCCAAACTTTTTGCTTGAATATTGCTTTATGGTAAACAGTTCTACTTTTCTTTTCAGTTTTAGGAAATCATCCTTTGTTCTTGATTAAGAATTCAGTTTCCCATTTTCTTGTATAAAGGCACCTTGTTACTGACCCAGGAACTCTCAACACTCCATCCATATTCCAGCCCTTTCAGATCTCCAAAAGAATCCTTGGAGAAAGTGTGGGCAAAAAAAATGGAAAAAAAAAAAAAAAAAAGTCTTCTTTCTACAACATTTAACCCAGGGAGCATTTAGGAATTCCACACCAACATTGATAGGATTAATGCAGGAAATGAGAGAAATTAGAACAGTGTAATTTCTACCCAGAAAATCTCACTAGAGCCTTGGGGGTCCTTATCCTTTTGTGCTTTGCATTTCTGGCCCAAATCCTCAAGATTGAATCTCTCACAGTTCCCTCCTCAGAAGCAAATTTCTAAAAGAGATTGTATGAATAATACTGTGCAATTTCTATAGATATAACAATGGGCATATATGTTTCTCCTTTATTCTAAACATGCCTATATTCCTCTCCTCCCCACCAAACTGTGTGGCTCCAGAAGTTAACCAAAAGCCAAGAGGTGAATTTTGCAGGTAGCTCCCTACTGACTTAAACAACCTGCTAATTTGCCAAGGGTGCTAATGGAACTTTTAAGATATAATTAAGACTCCATAAAGAGGCCTTTTAATAGAACCCTTATATCAATGAAACTGTGTGAAATTAGGTACCATATTTGCTGTGGGCCCTTTATCAGCTTGGGGAGTGTTAATATTTCACGTGGGTCTAGTAACACAAATAAAAAACAGTTCTGTTTGGAGATTATGAGACAGCTACTATTTATTTAATTACTTCTCTTCTAAAATATTGCTAATCATCCCCTCTGTCAGCCCCACCAATTAACTTTCTATCTGGAGCAGACTCATGTTCTCTTCATTTTAAAATTAATAAAGAGTCTTTGAATCTTGGAACTTTCTCTATCAGGTTTCTAGGCTAAATAGTGTGTTTATTTTTTTAATTTTTTTAACGTTTATTTATTTTTGAGACAGAGAGAGACAGAGCATGAACAAGGGAGGGGCAGAGAGAGAGGGAGACACAGAATCTGAAACAGGCTCCAGGCTCTGAGCTGTCAGCACAGAGCCCGACTTGAGGCTCGAACTCACTGACCGTGAGATCATGACCTGAGCCGAAGTCGGATGCTTAACCGACCAAGCCACCCAGACGCCCCAATAGTGTGTTTATTAACTCAGATCTTGGTCAGGCAGATTATAACCAGAAGGCTCCTTCTATGCTTATATACAGAAACAATCATTGCAAATGGAATTTCTTGCATAGTTTCAATGTATTAATGACATTATATCCAGCCAGTCAGCTACACCTTGCTCATTGTAGAGTCAAGCCTGCCTTCTGACAGCACACTTGACACTTTGTTCTTCATAGAGTGCGTGCCCAAGTCCTGTCAGTGTTTGCTTCTACAGCACCTTTTCTTTCCTGCCGTAAAGCATATAAACCCTTTTTTTGATGATACAAATATTTCCTCACATACAGGCAAACTTCAAAGATATTGCAGGGTCCATATCACCAAAAAGGCAAATAACATGGTCAAATGAATTTTAGGAATTCCCAGTGCATACAAGAGTTATGTTTATACTATATAATAGTCTATTAAGTGTGCAATAGCAGTATGTTTTAAAAAAGCATGTTCATGCCTTAATTTAAAAATGCGTTATTGCTAAAAAAATGCTAACCATCATCTGAGCTTTCAGTGAGCCATAATCTTCTTGCCCGTGGAGATCTTGCTTTGATATTGATGGTTGCTTAACTGATTGATGGTTGCTGATGATTGGATGGCTGTGCCAATTTCTTAAAATAAGACAGCAGTGAGATTTGCCACATTGATTGATTCTTTTCATGAATGTTTTCTCTGTAGCATGAGATGCTGTTTGATAACATTTTACCCACAGCAGAATTCTTTCAAAATTGGAGTCCATCCTCTCAAACCTTGCCGCTGCTTTAGCAACAAGTTTACATAATATTCTAAATCTTTTGTGTCATTTCAACAGTCTTTACAGCACCTTTACCAGTAGCTTCTGTCTCAAGAAACCACTTTTTTTTTGCTCATCCATAACAAGCAACTTCTCATCTGCCCAAGTTTTATCATGAGATTGCAGCCATTCAGGCATATCTTCAGGCCCCACTTGTAATTCTAGTTCTCTTGCTTTTTCAGCCACATCTGTAGTTACTTCCTCCACTGAAGTCTCGAACCCCTCAAAGTCAGCGATGAGGGTTGGAATCTACTTCTTCCAAACTCTTGTTAATGTTGCTATTTTGGCTTCTTCCCACAAATCACAAATATTTTTGATGGTGTCTAGAATGGTAAATCCTTTCTAGAAGGTTTTCAATTAACTTTGCCCAGATCTATCAGAGGAATCACTTTCTATGGCAGCAATAGTCATGCCAAATGTATTTCTTAAAAAAATAAGACTTGAAAGTAGAAATCATTCCTTGATCCATGAGCTGCAGAATGGATGTTTTGTTAGTAGGCATGAAACCAACATTAATCTGCTTGGACATCTCCATGAGAGCTCTTGGGTGACCAGGTGCATTGATTGTCAATGAGCAGTCATGTTTTGAAAGGAATCTTTTTTTTTTCTGAGCAGTAGAGCTCAACAATGGGCTTAAAATATTCAGTAAACCATATTGTAAACAGATGTCCTGTCATCCAGGCTTTGTTGTTCCACTTACAGACCACAGGCAGAATAGATTTCCCATAATTCTTAAGGGTCCTAGGATTTTTGAAATGTTTAATGAGCATTGGCTTCAGTTTAAAGTCTCAGCTGCACTGGGCCCTTTGACTTGGCCTGTTCTTTGAAGTTTTGAAGGCAGGCATTGACTTCTCCTCTGTAGCTATGAAAGTTGTAGATGGCATCTTCTTCCAATAGAAGGCTATTTCATCTACACTGAAAATCTGTTGTACAGTGTAGCCACCTTCATCAGTTATCTTAGCTAGATCTTCTGGAAACCTTACTGCGGCTTCTACGTCAGCATTTGCTGTGTCGCCTTCTACCCCAAACCTCATGGACCAACCTCTGTTAGCCAGCTTTTCTTCTGCAGTTTCCTCACCTCTCCCTGGCTTCATAGAACTGAAGAGAGTTAGGGCTTTGCTTTGGATCAGGCTTTGGCTTAAGGGAATGCTGTGGCTGGTTTAATCTTCTAACTAGACCACTAAAACTTTCTCTGTATCAGCAATAAGGCTATATTAGCTTTCTTATCATTTGTGTGTTCACTGGAGTAACACATATTATTTTTTTAATGTTTCTTTATTTTTGAGAGAGACAGACAGACAGACATACAGAGAGTGACTGGGGGTGAAACAGAAAGAGAGAGATACAGAATGTGAAGCAGGCCTCAGCACAAAGCCTGACATGGGGCTTGAACTCATGGGCCATGAGATCATGACCTGAGCTGACATCAGATGCTTCTAATGTCAGAGCTGACTGAGCCACCCTGGCATCCCTGGAGTAACACTTTTAATTTACTTCAAGATTTTTTTTTTGCATCCACAATTTGGTTTATTGTTTAGTGCAAGGGGTCTCGCTTTCAGCCTGCCTTAGCTTTCTACATGCCTTCCTTACCAAGCTTTATCATTTCTAGCTTTGGATTTAAGCAGAGATTGTGACTTTTCCTTTTGTTTGAATACTTAGAAACCATTGTTCGGTTATTCATTGGCCTAATTTCATACTCTGTGTCTTAGACAATAGGGGAGGTTGGAGGAGATGGGGAGAGTTGGGGGTGGGGTCAGGGGGTAGAATAGAACACACATTACTGATTGAGTTCACTATCTTATATGAGCACGATTTGTGATATGCCAAATAAATACAATAGTAACATCAAAGATCACAGATCACATGTCACCACAACAAAAATAATAATAATGAAAGATTTTAAGATATTGTGAGATTATGAAAATATGACACAGAGACATAAAGTGAGGGCCTGCCATTGGAAAAATGGTGCCAGTAGACTAGCTTGACACAGGCTTGTTACAAATCTTAACTTTGTGGGAAAAAAATGAGATATATATGAAACACAATAAAGTGGGCAATAAAATGAAGTATGCCTGTAATGTTTAAATTTCTGTCAAGTCATCATAAAGTTCCCATGGCCTGGATCTAATGGTCCATTTAAGAACAGTTCACCTGTAATGTTTTGCTGTGCTGATTTCATGTGACAATTCACAGGCAATAGCCTTGTTTCTCTAATTTGCAACTTCACGGGCCCTAACTTGAACCCATGGAATGAAATGAAAAATACATTGAATAGCATTTAAATGAAAAAACTTGTATTTTAAAAGGATGCAGTAATATGATGTTTTATTGTGATTGACAGGAATCCAACCCACATTGAGGAAAAAAAAACGACTTCATAATGGAAAAGTCATTCTTTAGACACCAAGTGAAATTAGATGCTTAAAAACTGTTATCGAAAATCTTGCTTCTCCCCTTTCCCTCACCTCTGATTTCTTCTGTGTGGCTTTGCTCAGAAGCACATTTTTTTATAAATGAAGATAAAGATAGCAACTTAGCAACTCTGGGCTTAGCAATTCCACCTTTAGCAGCTTTACACACAGGAAGATAAAGAATGTCGTGTTCCTTCTAGTTCCATCACAGCTTTCAATGTTGATTCTCAGTGATCCCTTGTGATACATCACCTCCTCTAAAATGATCCCTCTTTCTTAGGACACTCTCACGTTTAGTATGAGGGCTTGTTAAAAGACACAGGTCCAGCTCCAATACCAGAGCTAGACTAGGGCTGATAATCTGCACTTCCAGCAATTTCTCAGGTGGTGCCGAAGCTGGGACTAGTGACCACACTTTGTGAACCACTTGCTCTTACTGGTTGGAAGGTTTACAAGTGCACACCTGGAAAGAAGGATTCATTTAGATTTCCTCAACAGAATGTGGCTGAAAGTCATCCCCAAGAGGAAGAGTAATAATGTGTTCCTCTCTCTGTCTCTGTCTCTCTTTCTCTCTCCTCTCCTCTCCTCTTCTCTCCTCTTCTCTCTCTCTCTCTCTCTCTCTCTCTCTCTCTCTCTCTCTCTCTCACTCACACACACACACACACACACACACACACACACACACACACAGGAGCAGTGATTACTTCTGGTCACCTTCACTTAGCATCATGGATGTTCTTTCACTCTTCCATATTCTCTATAAGAACCAGAAACTGAATTCAAGAAGGGAGGACAAGGAACTGTGTTTAACACCATGCTGAGCATATAGCTTCAACATAGTAAGTGTAAAAAGTCCTAAGTGTGTATTGGTGGAATTAATTCAGCAATACATCAAGAGAATAAAATAATATAACCAAAAAGGGTTTATTTCAGGAATGCAACACATCTAACCAGTAAATCATGGTGAACTTCATTAATAGTTAAAAGGCATTTGACAATATTGTACACTAAATCTAGAAAAGAGAAATAAAAATAAAAAGTAAGCATCAATGTATAATTCTTCAATAGTTGATACAGATCTGTACATGCAAACACATGCTAATAGAGTCCATATTCTTCTTTCCAAGTTCAAATGTTGTGTGGACATAAACCTAATTTTTTAATATTTAAATATACCCTAATTTTCTGACATGTTTTGCAAAGCAATAATTCTTATAAAAATAGCATTCACATAATAGGAACCTTATAAAACAGCATACACATATGAAAAATAAATGTATTCATTGATGGAATACAGATAATCTCGAGTAAATTTCCAAATAAAAATCAACCTGTACCAATGTTACCATTTAACTTTTCCTGTTTGTAATGTGTGTCCATTGCAAAACGTGTCATACACAATAGCTTTGAGATACTGTGTATTTTAATCTGTGTCACGTCTAAAATGTCATGACTGGCATGTACCTTTCTAACACTTTATAGTTATTAGGAATAATAAGATACCAGAGTGTGAAAAGTGATAGGAGTCAGGCTTTTGTACTGACGTGTATACTTCTGGTAGATCTTTTATATGTGTAAATTGACACCAGTTTGAAATTAATAAATTATAAACCAGTTATCAAAACCAGTATTTCAGCTTGAGCTGACAAAAAAGATTTACTATGATTTGAACAATACCAGAGCCTCAAACTAAATACATACCGATTATTTATCATGTTTCTGTTCTTTTTTAGTATAAAAATATGAAGTTATTAATCAGTTTACATACACAAATATTTGCAGACACACTGTCTTTTCTTCTACCTGCTATGTATATATGATATATGTTAGCAAATATTCATACATGCGCTTAGACTATATAGAGCAACAGGTATTTGGTGCCATGTGTGACATCATTACCCTGGTTAATAAAACATGTCAAAAGACAATTCTCAATCATATTCTAGGGAAAAGCTGTAGCAACTTGCAGCCTGAGCAACCTTAATCTATAAAATTCATCAGCTCACTGTCAGTTATTTCATAAAATGATTCTTTATTGCCAATTATTCCTTAAATTTCTAATTTCTTTGTTTTTAGTTTTTTA
Organism: Felis catus; assembly: GCF_018350175.1. NCBI lineage: Eukaryota > Metazoa > Chordata > Mammalia > Carnivora > Felidae > Felis > Felis catus. The sequence continues at coordinate 56,404,035 of NC_058371.1, read as the reverse complement.
TTTTATTTTATTTGTTTTTTGAGAGAGAAAGAGATACCATGATGGAGGAACAGAGAGAGGAGAGAGAATCCCAAGCAGGCTCCACACTGTCAGGGCAGAGCCCTATGTGGGGCTCAAACTCACGAACAGTGAGATCATGACCTGAGTTGGACACTTAACCCACTGAGCCCTTTAATTTTTAATTTCTTAAATTGGTAGGTTCTCTCAGTTTCAAAAGGAGCTTTGAAATGCCACCTGTCACAGCTGTTTTTCTAGGGCATTTCAACTGCTTTTACTTAATCCACCTAGTGGAATCCTTCATTAATATAAAAAACAAACACTCTGATGACCCGTTACTACTCTCTTAAAATACAAATCTCCCTGAAGCTTACAGACGCTGTATATATTTATTAGAAAACACAAGCGAGAAATTAAAAGGGGGAAACAAGACTGTTAAATTTGTTTTTCTTCAAAAGAAAAGCTGGATTAAAATTCTGCATAATGCTACAGTATTTTAAAAATTTTTAAAAATATTTTTAATACTATAAAATTTAGTGTCCATGCCATTTATTTAGCAGTGACTTAAGTTACAGTTTCACAGTGTAAGTGTGTGTGTGTGTGTGTGTGTGTGTGTGTGTGTGTGTGTGTGTTGTGAAGGTTAATTGGATGTGGCTTATTTATCCACACTGGCTTTCCCTTGTCCTTTCTCATGGGGCTAGGCCAATAACTCTGACTGATTAGTTTAAGAAATCACTATTCCTAAATAAAGATAGTTAAGGTAATAGGCTGCCCTTCCCTTACTGCTGCTATGCCTAAAATAACAATAATATGCATTTTAAATTCAATTACAGCCAGCTTTTTAATAATTTATTTTTTCAAGTATTTCATCATTGACACCTCCTATTGCTATTAATTTTTAACAATTCTTTTGTGTTTGTAAAAAGAATTCATTCATCCCATATAATAACCCCCAGAAAGTAAATCATAGGTGCTAAAACTTGAGAGTAGGGCATTTCACCTTTTAAAAATGCAGCTTGCACAAACTAAAGTTAATAAAAGTGTCTATTGATAAATATGTTGGCTAAGGTGTTTTTAAAATAGTGACACGTTTGTTCTTAAACCCATTTTTTGTACATTGCTTCTTTTAGATGGATACATTATTTGAGTTAGATATGTTTAATTATTAATTTGATTTTGTCTCTGAATTCTCTTTCTTGGACCCCAGAATAATTAAGGGGAGTGAGGGGATGGGGTACTGAGGAACTAATTATCCCTTTCTGCTTTGTTCAGATCAGGACCATGGCAATAGAAGAAACAGAGTTCAGTTCTTTGTACATTGGTTGTATGGCTTTACTCTTCATTTTTCCTAATTTAAAGTTTATTACTTGCTGATGATATTGTATCTTACTATTTAATATACCTCTTTTGAATACTATTAAAATCAATATTATATCTCAGATTACATTTAACAAGATAGATGATATTAGAGAAGACTTATAAAAACCTTAGTCAACTTTTTAAAGATCGTTTATCTTCTCAAGGTACCTCGTTTAAATCCTCAAATTACTTATTTCATTATTCAAATACTAATTATTGTTTAAAAATCTTTAAGATTTAATAGCTTGAGGAGTGTAAAGAATTTACAAGAATATGAACAGTATTTATAGAGAGAGGATATAGGAAGGAAAGTAGAGTAAATATAAATCAATTAGCATATGAAGAAACACCAAGTTAGTAATGTTGATAATGGAAACAGTCTTTGAAGCAGGCTTTGTTTTGTTTTGTTTTGTTTTGTTTTGTTTTGTTTTGTTTTCCATTCATGGACAGTGCTTCATAGTAATTATTTTTCTTGACTACTGCTGAGAGCAGATCTGCAGCTCTGAAGAATGTATGATGGCACCATGTCAGTAAAATACTCTTGTTACAGTGTTGCAGACTATGAGAAAAGGCTGAGTTTCACTTCAATATCATAACCACTGAGCTGCGTTTCTGTTGACCCTGACAGTTCTAAAAGGCTGACTAGAAGTTTTCTGGCTAGCCATTTGCAACTTTTCGACCTTAAGCCACCATGGCAATATTGTGTCTTCCATCCATTCTTTTCTTTAGGTTATTTTTGTGTATAAGAGTTTCACAAATAATGATAATTTAAGAATTAGCTTATTCGCAATCATTTTCAGCAGTACTTATCTATTTTACCCTATCTCAGAAACAGGATATTACTGTAAGATGATGTGAATCTACTCAGTACTTGGAAGAGTTCATTTAGCTAGGATTTTTTTTAAATAAACACAACAAAAGTGTTAGTTGAAAATAACTCCTACTTATTGAATATCTTTGTGCCAGAAATGATTATAAGTGCTAGGCATGTAACAGTGGACAAAACTGGTAAAATGATCCCTGACCTTCCTTGGAGAATACAGGAAAGAAACACATTAATGAGTTTAAAAAAAAAATAAAACTACATATACACACATACATGCATATGTAATTTGTATGTACATATGTATGTGTATGCATATGCACACATGTGTGTATATGTGTGTGTATGTGTGTATATTTATGTATACCATATATTATTTATATATATTAGAAAATTATGCATATATACATATATATGTATATATATAGTTTGTTAGTTTGATGAATGTTATGAAAAGAAAATAATAATAAAGCAGGAGAAGGAGATAAACATTTCCAAAGGGCCAAGGAGGTACAAGTGTGGTTTTTACATAGGGTGTTCGATGAAAGATTAGCAGAAATAGTGACATTGTACAAAAACTTTAGGACAGGTGTGGGTGGGACAGCTCCATGGCAGATACAAAATCTCTGAGGTCGAGTATTTAGCACATTCAGGAAAGAGTAGTGAAAGCTGGGGTGTCTCAAATGGAATGATTGACTGTTTAGAGAATTTAGATAAATACAGGTCATGTAGAAAAATTTTAGCCCTTATCACATTGTAGTATAATCATTTATGTATCTATCTGCTATCTCCTCTTTGGACTCTGAGTTCAGGAAAAGCATAATTGAGTAGTATTCATTGTGGTACCACCAGAGGATGATAACAGTGTCTGTTATGTCAAAGACATTTATATTTTGTCAGCCTGAAGTTTGACTTGGATTGTGTAAAGCCCAAATCTCAGGGTTCAGTAGCATGTAGAGACAGGGTGAAGCCTGTCTATAAGGACTCAGCCCTTATAGGTGGGGACACTGTGTTAGTTCCCCTTGGCTGCGGTAACAACTTACCACAAATTGGGTGACTTAAAAGCAACCAAAATTTATTCTCTAACAATTCTGGACACCAGAAGTCTGAAATTAAGATGTTAGCTGGCTGCACCTCCTCTGAACTCTCTAGTGATGAATCCACTCCTTGCTTCTTAAGCAGCTTCCAGTGGCTCCAGTATTTCTTGACAGGTGACCGCATCACTCCAATCTCTCTCTGTCTCTCTGTGTGCCTCTGTGTTCCAACCTCCTTTGCCTGTCTCCTGTAAGAATATTTGTGATTGCACTTAGAGCCTGTCTGGATAAACTTCTCCTTCTAAGATCCTTATTCACATCTTATGACATAAAAGGTAATTTTAACTTTTTTGCCACATCAAGTAATAATCACAGGTCCTGGGGTTTACAATGTGCGCATATCTTTTAACCCACTACAAGCACAATAACAAGAGTCTCTAGATAGGTGTCTCTGTATTAAAGTATGGATCTATCTTGAAAGAATATCCTCCTGTGGAGTAGGACCTGGGCAGTGAACAGACATGAGAATAGGACACTGGTAAACTTCATTGGCGTAGAGAAAACCTTGATTCTCAGATGAGTGATGGAAGTTAGTTTTGTTATGTGGTCTGTGCAAACTAAACAATGTTGTGGTTAGAAACCAATAGAAATGCATAGATGTGCCCGTTGGTATAGCACACTACTCCCAAAACTCAGTAGGCTGATACAACAGGAATGATATTCCTTACTTACCTTGCAGTCCAGTGTGTGTGACTGAGGGCAGTGGTGCTCTCTCCATTCTGTTATTTAGGAACGCAGTCGGAGAGATTCTCTGCCACCTTCAAAGCATGATGCTGAAGATCACCAGGATCTTCAACCACCAGCTTGTCAATGGAACACAGTTATAGAAGTTTTATAATTTTAAGTGGTTTATCTTGGAAAAACAACATGTCTGAGACAGAATGCTCTCTGAAAAAAATTGCAGTCATCTTTTTTTCTCCTATGGTTGTTAAATATTGTTCAAATAAAATGTACCCATGAGTGGGAGAGAATGGCTGCCACTCAGGTTCTGATTTGGGTTGGTCTGGTGTTTTGCAGTTTAACTTTTTAATGAGGGCTATAATAAAGTTATAATGGCATTTGTTTTAATTGTAGTTGAATGACCTACATAATACTGCCGTGTTTTAATTTCATTGTTAAACCTTCAAAAATTAGCTTCATTGCTAATGAGAATTGTCTTACCACGCTTGCAACTGAATGGTAGTGTTATGTTTTATATGAAATCTCTGTAAAATGGATTTTTAATTTTTTGTGCAGGCATCCTTCAAGACTGAAGATTTTTTCTGTCAGTAAATTTGTTGGTACTTTTAATTATACTAATTTTGGACAAAATGAAATCTTGCGTGGCCTTTATAGCACTACCATTAGTTTCATAACATTACCAATTTAATTTTCAGTGTAAAAATGTCAAGACAATGCTCTCAAGTTTGTAACAAATTTACAGGGTAAGTGTTACATATTTCAGTGTGCTTTAATCAACTTAAAGAGTCAAATAAGGTCAGGATAACTCCATGCTTACTTCAGTTTACAGTAAGAGATTCTGACCATCTCTCCCAAATCTTCCTAATGGTATGTGGAAAATCTTACTGCAATGATCAGATAAAAGGGATGACCCTGAAATTATGGCCACCACATAAAGTTACATGAAGAATTTTTTGAATATAAAGTATTTTTGCTGAGCTATCTTAATAGCAATTCATTATCATATCTTATGAATTATTTTCATCAGATCAATTAATCAAAGCGCTTACAAGGGCTTTGTCAGTGGCAAAATATAAATACTGGGTATAATTGTATGTTATCATTAAATGAAACTGTGCAGAACTAGAATCCTTACGGTTCCAGACATGGTAGAGGACAATTTTTAATGAATTGCAGAGAATATCCTTTTGTGAGTCTGAGGATGTACTCTGAGGATTCCAGAATAATCCAGGAACCCTGAGAACATGCCTGAGAGTTAAAGTGGTTTTGTATCCCTGAAAAGCCAGAAACTAATGTAACTTTTGGCAGAGAGAGCCAGAAATCTAATCAGCTGCTAAATAATCATTTATTTTCTTAGCATCATTAAGTTCAAAGTATGTACTAAACCCAGATCTTCCTCAATTTACTATAGGATTATATCCTGATAAACATAATATTGTAAGATGGAAAATAACACGTCAAAAATGAGTTTAGTGCATCTAACCTAACGTATATAACAACATAGCCTAGCCTACAATAAATGTGCTCAAATATTTATATTAACCCACAGTTGGGCAAAACCATCTAACAAAGCCTATTTAATATCAAAGTGCTGAGTATATTATGTAACTTATTTAATACTGCACTGAAAGTGAGGAACAGAATGGTTGTCTGAGTACAGAATGGTTGTTAAGTGAATATTGTTTTTTTTTATCCTCATGGTCCTGTGGCTGACTGGCAGATATGGCTCACTGCCACTGCCCTGCATCACAAGGCAGTATCATAGGGCACATTGCTAGCCCAGGAAGAATATCAAAATTCAAGATTTGTGCTACAGTTTCTATTGAATGTATATTGCTTTTGCAATATTATGTAGTCGGAAAATCATTAAATTGAATGATTGTAAGTTGGGGACATCTTACTAAATTAAGAATTGGGGCTAGAAAGACTAAAAATCTAGTTTTAAACGTCAAAAGCATATTGGGGGAGGTAGACAAAAAAAATCCAAGATTCATATATACATTACAAAAAGAGACATGAGTAGGGGTGTCTGGGTGGCTCAGTCAGTTAAGTGTCCAATTCTTGATATCAACTCAGGTCATGATCTCAGACTTTGTGAGATCAAGCCCTGCATTGGGCTCCTTGCTGAGCATGGAGACTGCTTGGGATTCTGTGTCTGTCTCCCTCTCTGCCCCTCCCTGGCTTGTGTATGTGCTGTATCTCAAAATACATAAGGAAGCTTTAAAAAAGAGAGACATGAGTAGATGGTTATGAAAGAATAGAGAAGAGGCTTTCCAGAGGAGATTTCTTTCAAATTGAGTAAGTCACATAGTGACCTGGAAGACTGAAAAAATATGCCTCTCTTTAGTACCCTTGAATAAATTAAAGAATATTCACAGATTGAACTTTTGTTGTAACGATTTGGATTTCAACTTTCACATTAAATCTGCTTTTCAAATCAATGAGCAATGATTACAGTCTGCTGTGTTTCAGGAACCATGCTCAGAGTTCATCTCAAGTAGTTTATGGGATTAGTTAACTAGGGAGACAGACAAAATTGTAACTTCCTCGTAATATAGTATATTATTTATGACTGTGTAATGTGAAATTAATTAAACAAGGAAGCCATTAGTCTGAGATGGATCTAATGCTGTGGCAGTCTATGTAAGCAAACCAAAACCTAAGCCTGTAAGTGCTTCAGTGTTACAAAATTGAAACCCAAGGACAACCAGTCACAAACAGCCAACTAGACTTTAAGCTATAGCCAATCAAATAATTTCCTCATTTTGTTTTGCGTTTTGTCTGTCTTACACATACCATATATGTATATGTCTCCCCTGGCTTCAGTCTGTAGAGTACTCCTAACCACTTCAGTTTTGCATGTTCCAATTTTTTTAATGTATATTTATTTATTATTGAGAGAAAGAGATTGGAAAAAAGGGGGAGGGAGAGGGAGAGAGGGAGAGAGAATCCCAAGCAGGCTCCATGCTGTCAGCGCAGAGCCTGATGAGGGGCTCGATCCCATGAACTGTGAGATCATGACCTAAGAGAAATCAAGAACTTAATTGATTGAGCAACCCAGGTGCCCCTTTGCTTCCCAATTTGAATTGACTTTTGTTTAAATAAACTCTTAAAATTTTTAATAAGCCTCAGTTTATCTTTTAACAGTAAGAAATGCCACACATACAGCATTTTAAGTGATGTATATTGCTGCATCCATATGTACAACTGCATTATTTTACTGTTTCTCTAATTTGGAAATCTGGAAACTGCTTATCTGGGTTTTCTCCTTCAGGGCCTTACCAGCCTGTACCCTGGATGTTGGCTAAGATCGCAGTCTCATCAGAGGCTCCATTAGGGAAAAATCAACTTCCAAGAGTCCTGAGGTAGTAGCGAAGTTTGTTTCCTTTGGTCACAGGACTGAGGGTTTCAGTTTCATACTTCAGACAGCCCTGAGCTTCTAGCGGACACATGGCGTTCCTTGTCAAGTGTGTTACTCCAACATGGCCACTAACTCCATTGTGTGCTTCTTGAAAACTGGTAATGGAGACAAAGTAAATCTGCCAGCAAGACAGAATCTTGTACATGAAACATAATTATGGGAGTGATCTTCCATCACCTTTGCTGCATCCCATTGGTTAGAGGCAGGTCACAGGTTGTACCACACTGGGGATCAGGTAGAGAGGATTACATGGAGGCATGAATACCAGGAGGTGGGAGTCCTGGGAGCCACCTGTATGTATTGTAGCTTAGAATTTGGAAAGCTCCACAGGCTCTTAGCTCAGCCTGACCTTAGAAGTTTTCCTAGAAGAAATGAAAGTTATGTGAATGATGTTCAGGAGAAAAAAAATAGTAAGCAAATGAAGGCAGAAAGGGCATCCCTGGCAAAGGAAAAAATCTGGAGCAAAAATACTGATGTGCAAACAAGAGGGTATCAGGGAGGTCCAAGTTAATGGTGAGAAGTAGCTCAGGAGGAAGCCAGGGATCAGGTAATGCAGAGCCAGGGATGTTGTGCTGGTGAGCAGGGAAGGAAGACTGACCAAAAGTGATTGGTTTGTAAAAGTGTGAGTCAATAGGATCACTTAGGAACAGAGTTCAGTGGTCTTGTCAGAGGTAATGGTGTGAATTAGGACAAGGGCAGTGGAAATTGCGGAAGAGGAAGAGAGTGGAGAAGCTATAGGGAATGCTAACTGGAGATCAAAGAGTGATGATTCATTACATTTAGAATTCAGGGAAGAACAAGGGGTCTAAGTCTAAGTCTTCCCTTTAGGTTTCTGGCTTATATATAGGGTAAATTGAAGAGACAGCCTTAGACTTGGAATGCTGAATTTTTAATTTTAATATATTTTCTTTATGCTTAAGTTGTTATATCTTTGTTTTAGGACTGTCTCCTGTGATTAGGGTTGGGAAAAATCCCTTTTGTAGCAACCTGTTTAATTTGGAACTACAGTTGTCTACACAGAAGACATGTGTTTTAAAAATTAACGTGGAAGAGACATCTTACTTTTCTTTGCATTGATATAGGAGGTAACTAAGGGGCAAAAACTGTGGGCTACTTTTACTTAGAAGGAAGTATTTCCTATAGAGATGTGCTGATAATAAGTAGTTAGATAAACAGCAGTATAAAGGCACTTTGATATAGCTCTTGTGTAATACACTTCCAGTGTTTATAAGATGCTTCCTTTAACATTCACTTAAATTTTTTTTTAATTATGAAGCATCTGAAATTTTACAAAGCTAACATAACTGACTCACACGGGCCATAACTAAGATTAAACAGATGTTAACATTATGCTTTATTTACTTCACATCGTTCCTTTATTGAAAGAAATAAAACATTATCCTCATCTCAACACCCTTATCCCTCTTTCAGTGCTCATTCCCTAGAGTTAACTTTTACACTAAAATCTATCTATCTATCTATCTATCTATCTATCTATCTATCTATCTATAAATGTAGTTATTTCCTCGATCATAAATATTACATATTTTGTTTGATGATATGTTGTAATTTTGTAATGTAATTTTCTCACTTAACATATATGTGTTAATATATATAAAAATATATATTTTTTTAATTTTATTTTATTATCTTATCTTATTTATTTTATTTCATTATTTTTTTTATTCCATGCTTTTCTTTATCTAGTTTCCATTTGGTTGCAGGTTTTTAAGTAACTTCCAAAAACTTGCCATGAAGGAGGTAGATTTTTTTGAACCCTAGAATATTCAACCATAACATTAGATAAAAAGTTGTGTTAGGGGGCACCTGAGTGGCTCAGCTGGTTAAGCATCCTGCTTCAGCTCAAGTCATAATTTCATGGTTTGTGAGTTTGAGCCCTGCATCAGGCTCCACGCTGACAGTGCAGAGCCTGCTTGGGATTCTCTTTCTCCTTTTTTCTCTGCCCACCCCTCCATGGTCTCTCTTTTTCTCTCAAAATAAATAAATAAACTTAAAAAAAATAAAACTTTTGTCATGTGTAGAATTCTAGCGGCAGGGTTACTTACTCTCAGAACACTGAAAACATCACTCTCGTTGCTTAATGAGAAACCAGAGCACAGTCTGATTCTGATACCTTTGCAGATGGTTATTTTATTTTTATTTTATAAAAGAAAGCCTTGTTTTATGTAGATTCTGATTCAGAATGCCATTGTGCGTGTACTCCACATTTATTTAGTTATTAGCTATTAGAGTCATTAGCCACAGAAAAGTTAAAACTTTTATACTGTTAATTCTAAGATGTCTTTGTACACGTCTCTGTGTACATGTGTTAGAATTTTGGGGGTTAAATTCCTAGTTATAGAATATCTAGGTTGTAGGATATGCACATCTTCCGCTTTGCTAGAAATTCATTAACACTTTACTTAAGCTTCACGAATATAAATGAGTTCCGGTCTCCCACATCTTCACCAGTGCTTGTTATTATCAGATGTATTAAACTTCTATCATCTTATAAATGTGAAATAGCATCTCATTATTATTATAATTTATTTTTATCTGATGACTCATAAGACCAAACATCTTGTCATGTATTTCTTGACCTTTGGTTTCTTACTCTGAGAATCTCATGTCAGTATTCTTTCTGTACATTTTAGTTGAGATGTGTGATTTTTTTTCTTCGTAATTTACAAGTTATTTTTATTTTCTGAGCACTAATCCTTTGATTATAAGTTTCTCCGTTTTGTGTCATTTTCTTTTAACTTGTTTACACTGCCTTTTTTTTCCTCTTAAGAATTTCCTCCACTGATATCATTAAAACGTTCTCCCATATTTCCTTCTGCAGGTTGAATTTTGCTTTAACTTATATGTAACTGTTTATTCTATTGACTGTCAGGGAGCCATCTGGTATTTCTTTGATCATAAGGAATAGCCAACTGTTTGAGCACAATTCATGGAACAACAAAGACCTTTCCACTGAAATAAGAAGAGTATCTAGTATTTCCATTCTGTTCCATTAAGTACATGCCATGTTTTTCAAAAAAAATCGTAAGTTTAAAACAAGGTATTCTATCTGATAAGATGTTTCCTTCAATGTTACTCTATTATTTCAGATTTTCTTTGCTGTTCTTGGCTATTTACTTTCCATTTTAAAAAAGGAAACATCTTGCCACCTTTTAAGGATAGTATTTGTGGATTTAGATTGGAATTGTTCTGGATTTATAGAGAATATACCATATCTTCTTGTGTTTTTCAGTAGTATTTTACAATTATATGGTACATTTTGCATATATCATAATTGGAGTGAATATTTTGGTATCATACACTGTTCCTCTCTTCTGTCCTGCCTTACACTACACCAAAGTCCTTCCCTATTCTATTAGGCTGTGCATAATCTGCCCCATCACCTCTCTGTTTTCATTTCCTACCACTCTTCCTTTTGACCTCTAGCTCATTCTGCTCCAGCTACATTGGTCTTCTTGCTAAGAGAATGTGAAAATCATATGCCTGTCTCAGGGATTTTAAAATTTGTGATCCCCTTTGCTTGGAATACCATCCTCTTACCCTGACTGATCTTTCCATAATTGTGTCTCTTATATCATTCAGGTTTCAGTCTAATTGCCACAGTCTTCCTTCATATTTCTTTGGTACTTCTATTAATTAGGATACCCTCCCTCATCTTCTATCCATTCATTACGTATTTTTCTTTAAAAATTTTTTTTATTTACATTTATTTATTTTTGAGAGACAAAATGAGACAGAGCATGAGTGGAAGAGGGGCACAGAAAGGAGATACAATATGAAGCAGACTCCAGACTCAGGGCAAGCATTCAGCACAGAGCCCAATGCAGGGCTCAAATCCACGAACCGGGAGATCATGATCTGAGTTGAAGTCGGACACTTAACTGACTGAGTCATCCAGGTGCCCCTACAAATTTTTCTTAATTTCAGATGAGATTGGGCATATTCAGGGTGGTATGGCTGTAGACTCTTAATTTCAGAGCAGTTACCACTTACTGGATGTTTTTAGTACATGGTAATATTTCCAATATCTAAAATAATGCCCAACTGAGTAGCCACTCAATAAATGTTAGCTGAATAACTGCAAGAATGAGGACATCTGTTCTTAGGTATCATAAAATTCTTATTTTTAACTAGGTTCTTTCTCACATTAAATTTTGTAATTGTTATTGGAAAATAAAAACACAATTGATTATCTGAAAAATAATAAATATTTAATAAGTATTTAGTCTATACCAGCTGGTGTTCCAGGTAGTTTATATTTTTATTAACTCCTTGAATCCTCACATGTCTATAATATAGACACCAGTATTACTCTTACCTGCCCTTAACAGATGAAAACATTGAGGTCAGGGACTTTTAAAAATGTGTTTTTAGTCATTCAGCAAATAACGATGAGGTCACTTAAAGTCAGTGGAACCATTACATTCTAGATCCAGAGCTTATAGGCCGTGACACAGAAAGAGTGATCTTAACAAAGATTCCTGGTTTCTAATCTGGGACATAAAATTAGGAAATGTCTGTAAAATTTTAAAATGAGAAGACTATTAAGAATAAGCAAATGCGGGGCGCCTGGGTGGCGCAGTCGGTTAAGCCTCCGACTTCAGCCAGGTCACTATCTTGCGGTCCGGGAGTTCGAGCCCCGCGTCAGGCTCTGGGCTGATGGCTCAGAGCCTGGAGCCTGTTTCCGATTCTGTGTCTCCCTCTCTCTCTGCCCCTCCCCCGTTCATGCTCTGTTTCTCTCTGTCCCAAAAATAAATAAACGTTGAAAAAAAAATTTTTAAGAATAAGCAAATGCAAGCATGCCTGGGTGGCTCAGTCGATTAAGCATCCGACTCTTGGATTTGGGTCGGTCATGATCTCATGGTTCATGGGTTCAAGCCCTGCACTGGGTTCAACACTGACAGCGTGGAGCCTGTTGGGATTCTCTCTCTCTCCCTCTCTCTGCCCCTTCTCTGCTCACTCTGTCTTTCTCTCAAAATAAATAAACTTTAAAAAATTTTAAAAAGAATAAGCAAATGCATGTTGATGTGCTTATGTTTAATAATTTGTTTTTCCGTACCCCCTTTAATTATCTCTTTTATATTTATTTTGTAAAAGAGAAATAATATGAAAAATTGTATCTTTGATAAAATACATCATTAATGTGCCCCACAATTCATAGTCTCCTATTTTTCTTACCCAAGACTTCACTATCATAGGACACATATTTTCCATTTTATTTTATACTTGTAATGTTATACAATATGCATTGAGATTTTGTTTGTATATGTGATATCAAATGTTTCTTAAGGAGCATAGTAACTCTTATTCACTGTAGTCACTGGTCTCTAGAGATAAAATCTTATATTTCTGCATATATTAGCAGCACCAAATAATCTATTGTGTCGAGCACAGTCATTTCTCTGTGGCATCTCGTTTCCCTTGCAGATTTAAAACCCTCTCTCATTGGGCCCACCTTGCCTGGACTTCCTTGTGCCCACTTATTCTCCAAACCCATTGTCTTGTCTGTACTCAACCCACTCTGTTTACTGTTCCAGAAACACGTCTTTCACATTTTAACCTCTGTGACTACACTGAAATCTTCTATCTCATTGGAATGTTTTTTTTTTCCATTCTTACTCCCTTGGAGTGATTTAAAATCTAACAGCCTTTAAAAACCCAATCACATTCTACATGTCTTCCATGGAGGCATCTCTCTTTATCTGTATGACAAAGGGATGCCACTAGAGAAAATAGTCACTGGTATTGTAATAGCACTGTATGGTGACAGATGGTAGCTACACTGGTGAGCATAGCATAACATGTAGACTTGTCGTGTTACTATGCTGTACACCTGAAACTAATGTCACATTGTGTGTCAAGTATATTTCAATTTAAAAAAAAGGCAATACTACCTCTTATCAGGGTACGAAGAGAAGGACTGACATGCATGTAACAAAATATCAGCAGTATTTCAGACAGGTTCCTTTACTCTGTCACTGGTTACTCATCTTACATTCTGTGCATTGTGTGCACAGGCCTTTCTCTATACTTTCTAATATCACTCATTGAATGAAGTCATCAACGATAATACTAGCCAAAAATTCAGAGTGAAAATGCTTTGTTAGAACAGAAGAGCTTGTATCTTTTTGAATTAGTGTTTTAATTTTCTTTGGGCGCATACCCTGTAGTGGAATTACTAGCTCACAGAGTATTTCTATTTTACACTTTTTGAGCAACTTGTTTGCTGTTTTCCATAATAGTGGCACCAATCTAGTGACATAGGGTGACTGGACGTATCATGGTGAGCACCGAGTAGTTTATACAATTTTTCAATCACTGTGCTATACACCTGAAACTAATATAACTTTGTATGCCAACTATACTTCAATTAAAGGAATACAAAGAGAAATCTTTTATAGATAATTTTTATTCCAGTAAGTTGTGTGGTTGATCACTGTAGTTTCGGAACTTAGTCTTCAACTTCTGTCTTTTACTTTCTTTTTTTTTTTATATATATATGAAATTTATTGACAAATTGGTTTCCATACAACACCCAGTGCTCATCCCAAAAGGTGCCCTCCTCAATACCCATCACCCACCCTCTCCTCCCTCCCACCCCCCATTAACCCTCAGTTTGTTCTCAGTTTTTAACAGTCTCTTATGCTTTGGCTCTCTCCCACTCTAACCTCTTTTTTTTTTTTTTTCCTTCCCCTCCCCCATGGGTTCCTGTTAAGTTTCTCAGGATCCACATAAGAGTGAAACCATATCTGAGCCATTTCCATTTTCTTCCTTGGACAGGGGCAATGCATTGCTGGTTTTTCTGACTCTCCCCAATCTTCCCTCTGCCACTCACACACATGCATTTAAGGACCCAAATCCAAGTCTGTGACTGAGATACTGTTTCTCACAGAAGACATGTCTGTATCATTTTAGCATTTGGACTTCTTCTGCCTATTTCTTGTTCTAGATTTCAAGGGGATATTTCTCCTCCGTCATCATTCTGTTCAGAGGCAGTATTTATAATATGGTAGAAGCAGATGATCTGAGTTTAAGTTGTGGTCAGGTGTCTTCCCGCTCGCTCTCCCTCTCTCTCTCTCTCTTCCTCTCCCTCTCTTTCTCTCTTCCTCTCCCTCTCTCTCTCTCTCTCTCTTCCTCTCTCTCTCTCTCTCTCTCTCTCTCTCTGTTATTTTTCTTATCTATAAGTAATGTATACCTTACATAGATATGGATTGATATGTGCCCCCAATGAAGTAAGTACGTAAGAGCACTTTATGAAATATGAAAAATTGAAATGTTAACTGATTTGAAATGTTAGGCTGTATCCTTTAGAAAAGTTTGTAGTACAGCCTTCCCTGATTTTCATTCTTTCTGTTTATAAATAATTTCATGCATATCTTTGACATATATGTGGATTAGATCCATTTTTTTAAAAAGTGAGGTGTGGAGTAAATACATAATTAAATGCAAAACTTTGTTTGATGTCAGCCTTTGATTTGGTAAAGGAAGCTTTTTCCTCAATGCTTGTCAGTATTTTTTGGTGATGTTTTTGCATGTGTCTGTAGTGGAAAAATTTCTTGAGAAGTACACATGAGAGGGCCTGCCAGCACTTACTTTTTCCAAGATCTCTCGGCAATGCCATTTGCCAGAATTGCTAGTAGATTGCATTCACAAAGAATTTCCTCCATCCTGCCTGCAGGTGGTTATTCAGCTACACTTTGCCATTTACCAGTGTCTGGACATCCTGCCAGTGCTCATTCTTAATATAGGTCTAGCACAGCAGAGTCTTATTGAACATCCTTGATTGCATTAATGTAAAAAGGTATTGCATTGTTGACGCAATGTTGTTGACAATCCTACTCTGAATTTATGGACACTTTGGAATTTATAGGTGAAGTTATAGACATACCGTAGATAATCACTTTCCTGTTTACTGGTATTATAATGTTGATTTTAAAATATTTAAAATTCCCAACTATTGTTGACTGTAATTTCAATTGTAGATATTAGTGTTAGAATAGAGGATTGTAGCCATCATGGTCTTGTGTGAAAAAAAATTGCCAGAGATATTCTGATATTTTGCTTGAGGATCTTCAAATTTGCATCAAGTGGACATTATAAAATATCGGAAAGGGGGAGAATGAGGAGGAGACTCATACTTTATTCATTCCTCGTCACCTTTCCTACTGTGTAGGACATATTGTAGCTACCATCTGTTCAGTGCATTATAGGAATAAGTATTAAGAACAAGGATACCCATTACGGATGAAACTGAAAAAATATACAGTAAATAAAAATCAAAATATCCAAATCATATTGTATGTTGTTAGTGAAATTTGTTTGCAAAAAGCATCATTTTAGAAAAGTCAAATCCTTGTTTTTCTAAATATTATCAGCTTTATTATTACCAAATGAAAAATGTAGCTGACAGAACCCTCTTTTTTATCGAATGAATTTGTAAACAGAATATCGTTTGCATCTCATGAGATATATTTTTATAAATTATTTGTTCATAATATTTTATAAAGCCTGGCTTTTTCCTTAATAAATTTGTTGTAGAAGAACGCAGAGTTGTGTTCATGGAGGATGATTCTTCAACACAGTTAGAGATGCTTTCTATGGGTGACTTAAATTACTATTTAGGAAAAACATGGCCATATGTGTGAAAACTACATCTGCTTTCCTAAAATATAAATAGTATACATGAACTCTAATACAGTATCTTTTATGGCATTTGTTTTCTGTGTATTCTAGTCAGTACTGTTTCGTCAAGGTTACCACAACAATTTTGGAATTGCAGTGTATAACATGGCACATGCCTCTTTTCCACAGTCACCAGCAAAAGGTGAATTGTGCATGATGGAAACCGGGTGTTGTAAACAGACAGACACACACACACACACACACACACACACACACACACACACACATTGACTCTGTTCATTATCAACTGTGAACAGCTGCACAGGGAAGCAGAAAGCCAGTAGGCCTGCTGAGCACCTGTCTGAGACTAAAGCCATTTGAAGCCAGGTTGGAAGCAGCTGGTGGCTGAGGTGTCTTGTCTAGACAGCAGGTATCTCTGCATAGCTCTTCAAGGAATGGGCACAGGACTTTATAGAGAGAAAGTCCTTCCAGAGTTCTTGGCACAATTTCATAGGCGTGTTTCCTTCATGTTTCTTTAAAAATGAGTAAAGAAAAATAAAACAAAGGTAAATAATAGGATGTTTGGAGGATGGAGTAGAATGCTATACACATCTAAGTTGAGAACTGTAAGCAACTATGGTGACATCCCCCAAACCTTCATTTTGTAGCCAAGTACATAGATGTCCAGAGGAGGTGAATATACTGCATCAGATCATACAATTAGATCGTAAGAGATCTGCACTCTGTATCCAGATTTCCAGTGTCCATGTTCAGTACCTTTTCCAGATGTATTAAATAATCCTTGCTACTCAAAATGTGGTCTGCAGACCAGTAGCATTGGCATCACCTGTTAGTTTGCTAGAAAATGTAGAATCTCAGCCTCCTTCATCGAATTAGAACTAGCATTTTAGCAAGATTCTCCATGTGATGTATAGGTTGTATTAAATCATTAGGGATATATTTATGAGTTATAAAGGTGGAAAATTGTGTGATATGTACAGTGGAGAATAAACCTCAGATCATCCATCCATTATAATGTTCATCCAATTCTGTTGTTAAAATATTCAGTTGTTTGATTTTAAAAGATCACCTCTTTTATTTTTTTAATGTTTATTTATTTTGAGAGAGAGAGAGAGAAGCAGAGAGAGGAGAGAGAGAATCCTACTGCACTGTCAGCACAGAACCCAATGCAGGTCTCGATCTCATGAACCATGAGATCATGACCTGAGCCAAAATCAAGAGTTGGATGCTTGGTGTGCCTGGGTGGCTCAGTTGTTTGGGCGGCTGATTTTGGCTGAGGTAATGATCTCACAGTTTGTGAGTT
This sequence comes from Felis catus, assembly GCF_018350175.1. Taxonomy (NCBI): domain Eukaryota; kingdom Metazoa; phylum Chordata; class Mammalia; order Carnivora; family Felidae; genus Felis; species Felis catus. The sequence continues at coordinate 56,386,693 of NC_058371.1, read as the reverse complement.
TGAGCCCCACGTTGGGCTCTGTGCTGGCAAATCAGAGCCTGGAGCCTGCTTGGGATACTGTGTCTCCCTCTCTCTCTGACCCTCCCTTGCTCACACTCTGTCTCTCTCTATCTCAAAAATAAATAAACATAAAAAAAAAAGAGTTGGGCACTCAACTGACTGAGCCACCCAGGTGCCCAGATCCCATATTTTAATATAATAATTTCAGTTTTGAATAAAAATACAGTATTTGAATAATACAGTATTTTGAATAATATTGTATTCAAATACTGTATTTGAATAATACAGTAATTTGAATAAAAATACAGTATTCCTTTTTTACAATAAGTATAATTTTAACTTTATAGAAAGGACTTATACTGCACAACTTTTAGTTTCTGATCACCAAAATAAACTTTTTTTAAAAATTTTTTTTAACCTTTATTTATTTTTGAGACAGAGCATGAACGGGGGAGGGTCAGAGAGAGCATGAATGGGGGAGGGTCAGAATCCGAAACAGGCTCCAGGCTCTGAGCCGTCAGCACAGAGCCTGACGCAGGGCTTGAACTCATGAACCGCGAGATCATGACCTGAGCCGAAGTCGGACGCTTAACCGACTGAGCCACCCAGGCGCCCCACCAAAATAAACTTTTAATGAAACATTTTAATTGTTGTTTCTTTGTTTCTACTGCTTTAACAGGTGAAGACTGAAATTAGTAATGCGTATAAGTAAGAAATAATTAAAATCAAATTCATTTTTATGAACTCATTCAACAAGTATTAATAGTGTATATAATATGGTTAGGCACTATGCTAGATAGTGATTTTATTAGGGGTTAATTGAGACTATTTTATTTTACACAGGATTCTACAAAATGATCCAATTTTCACTGAATATCAGCTTATTTACTCACCCAGGACAGCTCACAAATGACTATAATTGGAGATGAAATGCAAACATCACCTTGATTATTTTGCAGAAACTTTGCCTCTACTCGTAACTATTGGTTCCAGGCGAGGGTATGGCTGTCACATGACCTATGAATATCAGATTGACTCTTTTGTCTCTCCTTCATGTTCCTTGACTCAGAATTCATGACTTTAGAGTCAATTTTTTATTAACAGTTACTCAAGATTAAACGACCAATTATTGTTTGAAAGATGCAATTATATTGTTTTGGTCGTGCAGTTTTGAAACACTTCAAAGATTATTTAAAACTTATGGTATTTTAGTCTCTTTAAGAGTTTTCAAATTTCATAATCACCAGAGAGCTTTTAAAAGTTCACATTCGTGGACTGCAGCCCAGATTAAAAGTTGCTAAGTCTTCATATCAAGTTTTCCCAAGAATCTGTACTTTGGCAGTCTCTTCAGTTTATTTCTGTATACAGCTGAAGGTGGAGACCCATTGGGACAAACACACTAGAACGTTTCAAATCAAGACATGACATAACTTCAGTTTCTTGAATACCTATTGGGGAGACAGGGTGGATGAAAATGAGATTACAGCATTGCTACCGTCTGTGATTTATCATTGAAATGCCTAAAACTTTACTTAATAGTATAATAGTATTGTATAATACACTTAATAGTATCTTATACTATAATAGTATAATAACTATACTTAATAGTATAATAACTTAATAGTATAATAACTTAGTTATTTAGAGGACATTGAGAAAGTAATTCTAAAATTAATTAGATAGTGAATACACATTTGCAGAAGAGTTTTAAGCCTAATGATACATTTTCTTTTCTTTTATGGCTGCTGCTGCTGCTGCTGCTGCTGCTTCTTCTTCTTCTTCTTCTTTTTTTTTTTTTTTTTTTGAATAAAGCCAGGGAGGGATTATGGGCAAAAACACCCTTATTTTAGAGATTCAGTTACAATATTTTTCATTTAGGAGCTCTTAAACATATATATATTGCCTATTCTTAGTATCCAGTTACTCTTCCAATCTGCCCAGTGGCATCCAGGCAAAACTGTGACCTTGAAATTTGACTTAATTTCCCCTTGTTTTCTCCATCTAATATTTATTCCTTGGGAATGTTTATTATATCTCAATGCTCCCAAATCCTGGTGAACCCTCCCAAACCCAGCAGTTTCATTTGGTTCCAGGCCAGTTTCATTTGGTCTCCAAATACTAAAAAAAATGTCTGTCATGTTCTTTCTTGCAAGAAACAGAAGCTCCATGTCTTTCTTTAGGTTGCAAGATGCCAGTCTTAGAGAGACTAAGTTGTTTGAGTGATGTGGAAAGTGCTAGAGGACAGGTTCTGGGTTCCATTTTTAACTCCGACTTTGAGTGTTGAAATCCTATTAAGGCCAAAGAATGTAGGAATAGGTACTTTGAAAGCGAGAGTTTTTTTCAGTGTTATTTTATTTAATTAACACATGTGAACAGGTGTCTAGAGTTGACCCCGTGTAGGCATACAGGTGGGTCATATGTTGATAATGATAGAGAGGAGTAACGACAGAAAAAACTGAAAGGCTACTCCACAGGGGACTGTTTATGATGAATAAATGGAGTCTTCAGTGTTATTTCAAATGAAATAATAAAACAACAGTAACCAGATTATAACATGGAACACGCTGATTCTTTTATTTTGATGACAATTTATCTTGTATACCAGTATTTTGGAGAGAAACATAAGTAGAATCCAGAATAAGTGTGCCTCCATATATGTGTAGATATACTGGCTTAAAATGTCCTGGTCAAGTGTATAGATCAATTTTGTGACTAACAGTTTCGCTACTTTATTGTTTTGGTACACGAAAAGTAAGGATTTTTTTCTCTACCAACATTTAGTAAAAAAATGATAATGTTTGTGCCAAATGTTGCCTTCATGTTGACAACAAAGGCAAGAATAAATGAAGGGATAATAATAAAAGTAGGTTTTGCCATGACTAATCTGCAGAATTGTTCTAATTGTGGATGATCTGGCATTATTGCATAGAATAATCAGACAAAATTTGCTTATCTCTGGGTTCAAATACCAGTTCCTTAGATTAATAGGAGGCTTGCTTTTTGATGAACAAGGTGATGTGTATACTAATATGGCTCATGGTGTTGGCATAATCGGATGTCCCTTTCATTCAAAATCTGTCATTTAATAGAAGTTTGAAGACAAGCCAAGTACAATATAAATAGACCAAGTGGGTACAAAAAACTGTTCAGTGCTTGGAAAAGGTGTGGAACATCTGTTCATATAGAAAGCGTTGGTTCACTGACTTAATTGAAGGTGGCCCAGATGCTAAATTTTAGGTTTTGGGGTTTGTTTGTTTGGTTTTTTTTGTTTTGTTTTCTGCTTCAACAGTTGGTCTGTTTTTCTTCTCAGGTTGCTGTAATTAAAAAATGCAAAATTTGTATGAACCTGACTTTTGTGAGGCCAAGAACATTTTAGTAAGATGTGGATCATTTCTTTTAATGTCAAAAGAAAAAAATCTATAGTGTTTTAATACAAATCAAATAGTCTCAAGAAAGAATTCTCAGGTATAGTCATAAATCACTTAATGAAACATTCATTTATGCCTGTGAGTTAACAATATAATCTTACCCATAAAAGGCTTATTATGACCTGATTTGTGAGAAACTCAGAACAATTATATAAAAATGAAAAAAATGTTTTAAAACTTAGCATAGTGGTGTAAAACTAAAATATATCAAAACAGGGCATAAACAGTTTCCAGTGATACTATATTTCTTCACTTTTGTACTTGAGAAGAAAGGACATTTCAATGATGAATAGAAAATAAAATATTGAGCTTTTATTTGGTAACACCACTGAGAAAAAGAATAGAAACTATCATGGCACTATCATAGAGTAGATATCACCTCATGGCGAACACCGCATCTCTAACAATGTCAGGTGAAGCCTTCCAGTTGACCCTGCACAATCAAAACTTCACAGTGCGAGTACCTGATAAGACTGTCCAATAAACAACTTCTAGCCTCACTTTCTTAGCTACGGAGTGAAAGCTCCACTTCAGATACTGTTGGGTGGAAGAATTTCCCCTTCTCCAGTATACCTCAAAGGACACTGAGAAGTGGATTGGAAAACCTTATCTCAAAGAGCAGTTGCTAAATTATTAAAATTTAAGTTAATTTCTGGAGTAAGAGTCTGGCTTTAGGGAAAGCAAATCACTGTTAAAAAATGAGTATAGGGGCACCTGGGTTGCTCAGTTGGTTAATCATCCGACTCTTGATTTTGGCTCAGGTCATGAGCTCGTGGTTCATGAGATTGAGCCCCATCTCAGGCTTTGCGGTGACAGCCAGAGCCAGCTTAGGATTCTCTCACCTTCTCTGCTCTTCCTCCACTTGTGTGCACTCTCCCTCTCTCTAAAAATAAATAAACTTTAAAAAATGAATATAATAAAATGACATTAAATTTTTGTAAGAATCCCTATTCCTATTTTTGATAACATTTTAGAGTTCAATCTCAGAAATTTTTTGTTCACCTATTCCAATTTAGTGATTCTGTATGACACAGCTTCTTATTATTGAAACAATCTACTCAATTAATAAATGAAAAGGTGTAAAGAAAGGCCTATTGATTTCATAAAACTGTTGATTTCTGGAAAATATTCTACCTTTGACCACAAAGGGTGTGCAGTTACAGAAATTTGGTTTGTGTATGTGTTTACGTAGTACTAATTTCCTTACATATCTAATTCCCTATTGTAAAAATGGAGTTTTCTAGAAAATCAAAAAATCCTGGTCTCTTAGTCTCATTCTTGGGTTTTTCAGGCATCACCAGGTAAATAAATTAGAATTTCAAGCTCAGCTCTCAGGTGCAACAGTGTTGGTACTTCTGATGAAAAAGGTTTCCAGGAAAATTTGGTCAAATAAAGAATGGATGCATAGGGCCACTTGTACCCCAATGTTCATAGCAGCACTCTCAACAATAGCCAAATTATGGAAAGAGCCTAAATGTCCATCAACTGATGAATGGATAAAGAAATTGTGGTTTATATACACAATGGAATACTACATGGCAATGAGAAAAAATGAAATATGGCCTTTTGTAGCAACGTGGATGGAACTGGAGAGTGTGATGCTAAGTGAAATAAGCCATACAGAGAAAGACAGATACCATATGGTTTCATTCTTATGTGGATCCTGAGAAACTTAACAGGAACCCATGGGGGAGGGGAAGGAAAAAAAAAAAAAGAGGTCAGAGTGGGAGAGAGCCAAAGCATAAGAGACTGTTAAAAACTGAGAACAAACTGAGGGTTGATGGGGGGTGGGAGGGAGGAGAGGGTGGGTGATGGGTATTGAGGAGGGCACCTTTTGGGATGAGCACTGGGTGTTGTATGGAAACCAATTTGTCAATAAATTTCATATAAAAAAAGAATGGATGTATATGCAAATGAAAAGCAGTGACATAAATGGAATTCAGTTTCTGTTCAATTTTGTGTTGTCTTTTAGTTGTTTCCTGATAAGTAAACATAGGAAAATATTTAATCCTTCTGTAGTGACACAAAGGCTCAGTAGTTATTATGCAACAATATGACTCTGAATCTTTAAAGTAGATGAATTTTCATGGATAACGGACAGATTTCATTCTAGATGCTTGTATTTTTTTCACTGTTCTGCATGTGCTATGTGTCTTCAAACCTGGTTATTATTTCCAGAAGAAAAGCCACTTTTTTATATAGAAACTTCAAAATACATCAGTGATGTTGAGTAAAGGCTGTTTTTAGTTTTGCTTATTTGTTTAAGTTTTTGAAGCCTGCACACTTCCTTTCAATAACTAGTGAAGGTCCATGCTTTAGAAATTTACCACTTGCAGGGCGCCTGGGTGGTTCATCGGTTAAGCCTCTGACTCTTGGTTTCGGCTCAGGTCATGATCTCACGGTTCATGAGATTGAACCTCACATCAGCGTGGAGCCGGCTTGAGATTCTCTCTCTCCCTCTCTCTCTCTGTCCCTCCCCTGCTCAAGTTCTTTCTCTCAAAACAAATAAATAAACATTAAAAAAAAAGAAATTACCACTTTCTTGGTCTTTTTCAATGCCTGCCTAGTTACTCCTCAGTCTCCAGTTCAGGGCAGCATTGAATGTGAAATACCTCAGGTTTCTCAGCCACATCTCTGGCACCAGCCATTGAATGCAGAATTTATATGACCTCTGCATCATTACTTGGGGTACTGACAGTTGATCCAGCTTTTATGCTATAATTTGGTGCCACCCACAGCACCTGCTTGACATTTCCTTGCCTAGAATGTGTAATGTCCACTACCCATGAACTTATGGTAAATATTGCTTACATGAGATGTCGAGGAAGCACCAGTTCAGGTTTTTATCCAGTACGATATCATAAGGATATTGCTTTGGAATTTGCAGAAGAAATCCTCTGTGTAGGTGTGAATTAAAAGCAATGTTGAATATATAAAACCTGCACATTGCATTATAACTTAATTTCTGAAGTGAAAACTGAATTTGTGGCTAAGCTGAAGATAAGACACACTCTTTCTCTTAAGACCAATGCTTAGATTCAAGAACTGGGAACTGGAAGTGAAGTGAGGAACACAAATATTTTTATGCCAATCACAGTGAAAGCAGTGGAATTGCTTATCTGGGAAAGCTGGAGTTATCATCCTTCGTAATGGAAGTTAAGGAAGAAATGGAAGTTATAATACCTTTGAAAATCCATGGCTTATGGATATGATGGCTATAGATTAGCAACTAAAATGTGAATTGATAACATTTTTAATCATTCCACAACCTTATGCTAATAAAGAAAGCTGACTTATTTATAGAGGTAAATAAATGATTCTTACAAAACCTGCTATTTCAGAACAGTATGGGGAGGGTATCTTAATTTGACATTGACCTCAGTCACCTAGTCATATCACCATGTAATTAACAATAATGTATAGCTAATCAAATAGATTTTTCCAAGTTTGATAATCTGATAGTGCAGCCATAAACAATGAACTTTCTTTCTTTGCCCTCATTCAGGGAATCAGATATTTAGAACTAAAAGGATTAGTAACAAATCAATCCAAGCCCATTATTCCAAATGAACAAAAGAAGTTATAGGGTGGCTAGTTGACATCCTTGATTCATAAAATTCACTCATAATCAAATGTATATAATAAATAGTAATCTGGTGTTATATTGCCTTAACTATTGATTCTTTCAATGATGGCTTTGCTGAGTGCTAATCAACTTATTGATTTTTTTAGATAAGCCATCAGTAACTTTCTTTTCTGTAATAATAAAATTGTTCCATTAAGGAAATGTAGCTGTTATTCTTATATATTAGAGGAGTACCATTTCCACTTTTATTATTCTTTGCTGTGTATACCAGTAAAATATGTAAATTTATAGTGGTTTTGATTATTTATCTACATATTCTAAAAATTTTCTAAATATAATAGTATTTAGGTAAATTCATGAAACATTGGCATCGTCTATTTTCAGTCTCATTAATTCATTAGAATATGTTTTTTCTGTATGTAAGGCCCAACATCATGCAGATTTGACCACTGACTTACTGAGATGAGAGGGGAGAATGTCGGGACTACATCCTGTATACATTTCGAATTTTTATTTTTTCTTTTTAAAAGAAAATTTTGTTTAATTAAAACATAAATATTTATGGAAAACTTATTGTTTATCAAGAGCTAAGCTAGGTTAGGCAGTACAGATAAGTAATTATTAGACACATGCCCTACCTACTAAGAATCTATAAATGTAAATGGGACGCAAATTTACAGGAAGCAGTAAATAGATAAATGTGAATGCCGTATTTACCATTAAGAAGATGAATATGGGAGCATATAGTAAAGTTCTAGCTAGACCCACAGTAAAGAAGCTGTGAACTTTAGAGCTGCACAGTCATATCTATATGTCTGGGATTTGCTTTTTATTCCCTAGCTGGTCTCAGACAAGTCACTTTGCTTGTCTAAATTGCTGTTGCTTTCTCTATTTGATAGGACTGCTTTCATCTAACTTACGTGTTTTTTATGAGAACAGATTCAAAAAGTTCATGAAAAGCACACTGTTCGTCACATACAGTGTGTTTGATAAACGTATTTCATTATCAACTATGAAAACAGAGGAAACAGATAGCATTGTATCCTCAGGAAAAGCAAGGGAAAAGAAAGAACATTTAAAGTAAATCTTAAAAATTGCTGATAGTCAAAGAGAGGGAGGATATGGAGAGAGGATGGAAATAAGAATGTTGCATTGAGAACAATTTCCATGCTGACTCATCTCTGGATTCCCACATTACCACATAGGAGATATTTCAGCTATTGAATGAATGACTGTTAAAAATAAATGAATTATGAGGCACCTGGGTGGCTCAGTCGGTTGAGCGTCTGACTTCGGCTCAGGTCATGATCTCACGGTCTGTGGGTTCAAGCCCCGCATCGGGCTCTGTGCTGACAGCTTAGATCCTGGAGCCTGTTTTGAATTCTGTGTCTCCCTCTCTCTCTCTGCCCCTCCCCCACTCTCACTTTGTCTCACTCTGTCTCTCAAAAATAAATAAATGTAAAAACAATTTTTAAAATAAATGAATTAGGAAAATACAAGATAGTTTGCCTTTATACTTTAATCTTCAGAGGCAAAGCAATATGAATATTTAAGAGCCACAGAACATCTATACATGTAAAAGGAAAACTAACAATCTGATAGGCTTAGACAAAAGATTCCAGACTAGAGAGGAAACCAATCTAATAACCACAGTGCAAATGCACTAAACCAAAGTACTGTATGTTATGAGAAAATTTATAATTACTTCATAAGAACATGATCTTATAGAATATAATGGGTTTTTAAAAAATAACTTAAAGAATCAAGAAAATTGTCAGTAATTGATGAGAACAGTAAATTAAAAATTAAAGAAAAATGGAGTCAATATCAAGAATCTTAATAATCTACACTCACTTCAAGATAAGTGGGATCTGTGTTCACTTCAGTATAATAAGAGGATTAATGAGTACACACACACACACACACACACACACACACACACACACACACCAACCAATAAACCAGTGTGGATTTGGCTAGAACTGACATGGGTGGTTAAATGGAACTGGCAGGCATAGCAATATATCTGTATCATGAATGAAGCATGGCTCTTTGTTGAGAGAGTTCACTGTAGAACTCTTGGCCAAACAGGTGCTGCATTTTGTTTCCCCACAAGTACTATTTGATCATTCTGTCTGAAAAATTTAGCATATGTGATACTAGAAAACCATTAACCCTGCAATAAAGCCAATTCTCTCCAAACATTCTTCCCTTGAAATATGATACATTCTCCCCCTTGATGCTCAGTGAGTTTTAATTTTCTACAAGATGCCAGACATAGGGGAAAGAATCCTTTATCTGTCTTTGACAGTAGGGGAGCACTTTAAAGCCAAGCAGCCTTTATATTTTCATTTTTTGGGTGAATGCCAAGTGTACAGTCACCACAGCCAGAGTCTCCATGACAGCTTTGAGGAGAAGCTTTTTACACCATTGATCCTTCAGCTGGCCAGGCTACTTTACTTGTAGCTTGGCAGGTTTTCGTACCTTTGAGAAAAAACCCAATTTAACAACCTCCTTAGCTGCTTTTATGGCTCTTCACTCTCTAGAAAGAATTCATTGTCATTCTTGCTTCAAGCTGGCATAATTTTTTTCATTGGAGACCATTCTAAGCAAAAATCCAGAGATGTGTGTGGTTTCGTGAGTTCTTAAGAAAGTCGTGAAAATTCTCTCACTTTTACATAGACAGTATTCAGTAAACATTTGGAAGGAAGGTGACACTTAAGCAGAGAAGAAAAAGGAGAATATGGGAAGAGTGACATCTATGGAATAGATTAAAAAAATAAATTAGTGTGGATTTCAACTTATGCATTACCCAATATATAAAGACTGTCTTCTAATCTTTTGTAGTTATTAACTCTCATGCTCAAAGCTTTTCAGAGAATATTTGAACTGTTTGGTGTCATTTTATTTCTTGGCTTACGCTATAGCAATTTTAACACACATGAAGCAATATCGCAGGAGTTTTTAAATAACTTGTATAACTGTAAAGAGAGAAAATGAGCAAGAGAGCTATAATATTTGCAGAATAGAGGGTTTGCTGTCAGAAACTTGAATGGCATGCTGTATGGTCATGACATTTTGTACTTTTCCATTTTTGTCCTTAGCCTAATAATCCTTATTTTACTTTGATCATAAAGCATTTTTTGCATGAACAGTTTGTTTGTATCATTTACTCTGCGATGTAGAAGTGGGGGCTGACTTTATGAGCTTATTTACTTCTAAAATTTCCAAGTCAGATGCAGTTTTACTTCTTACATTACATCAACTAATTCTGAGTTTCTTTACCCCAAAGCGATGTAATTATAAAAGGAACTTTTGAAATCCTCTGTAATAGACCTCTTCTTTATTTCTTCTCAGTCCCCTGTTCTTCTTGCTCTCATCTTTAATGTTCTTTCTGCTTTCTCAGAAAATGACGGAGAAGAGAATCCCTTCTGGGTTGATGTTTTACTTGAAGTTCACATCTCTAGATATAATTTTATTGTTCCCTCAGGATGTCTATAAATTTCTTCATACAGGTAGACTTTTTTTAATAGACTGCTTTTGACAAGTTAAGAGGTTAGGAGATTCTGTTCTTCAGAATAAGTTGCGAGGATACATTGTTGTTTTTATAATCACTAAATTGTAAAATTGGTACAATTTTCTCTTCGTTATAGGGATCTGTTAAATGAATCAACTTTCTTCTCTAACTTCACCTTTGAACATAATCCTTCTAGAAATTATGTAACATTTCATCATAATCTAAACTGAATTGCAATAGGATTTACACTAATAAAGTGAAAATGCTTTTTGGAATCTATGTGTAATATATAGGAAGTGGTACTGTAAATCAGTGATGAGTAAAAATAAGTGTGTTTTTAATAATGAAAGGTATGCTGTGTCAAAACATAAAGCATCATTTCCAGGATGTATAATTTTTATTTGTTGTATGTACATTTATGATTTGTAATTGTACCTCATTGTTAATTGTAGCTTTTTAACTTTTTAGGGAAAGCATTCAGATAAATATTGTATTAGAATTAGAAAAAAAAATATTCAACAAAAATACTAAGCACTTGCTATACTTAGGATTCTTTGCTAAACAATATGAAAGGTAAGAGATCTATGTCAGAGACGCAAAATCTAAAATTCTTGATACGATTAATTTTAGGTTTTCTTAGAGGATCTATACTAACACACTTGGTATGAGTTTCTGTATCCTTCACAGTAAAATGAGAGTGTTGGATAAGGTGATTTGTAATGGTATTTTCAGAGAAAAAATATTATTCTCTAATCCTTTGTCTTGGTCAAAAGCTTGTGACCTTGAGCTGCTCTTAAATATATTTACTGATTCAATATAAATCAGAAAATGCATTTCTAATCTTTGTTAGATAGGATTGACATTTAAGGTTCCTTTTGGGTGTGAGAAGGAAAATTAGTCATCATAGGGGTTTGTAACTATCCATCTCTCCACTAAGATCTAACTTGTAGTCAATTTTAGTGTTCAAATGGAACGTAGCCTTGTATTATACAAGGATATTTAGAGAATATTGCAATATCACCTGTGCAAAATAATTTATCTTTTGCTGAAATTAATAGATAAATGATATCAACTAAGTATCTGGCTATCTGTTCCTTTAGAAAGTTTTCTATTACCTTCTTCCTACACCCTAAAGTTCTCTTTTAATCAGAAGTACAAGGAGAGCTAGAAAATATTAGTGGCAAGACCATGTTTACTGAATCAAAAGCAGTACCTGCATAAATGCCTCCTGAGAAGATGACTGGAATGAGCTCTCTCATCCAGACTGTTAAATTTCAGTAACCAGCTGAACTCCTCTAAATGTTTATTTGAACAGAATATTTAAAAAAAACATCAAATCTCCCCTTTATAACCAATTCTCCAGACACTTAATGTGTTGATATTTAGATTCTAAAATTTATATCAGAAAGCATCATGGAAACAGATGCTGATTGTATGTAATTGGCTAAGAATTTGCATTAAGGAAGACTCTTGGGTGTGCATTCAGGCATTCATGTGTCCAATAAGAACTACTTGTGGGGATATTCTGATCTGTTCAGAATTATTTTTTTTTCTCTAAAGGTTTTAAGGTATAAGAGAAGATGAAATAGTTGCTAGATGAAGCTAGAAAGAGGAATAGCAATGCAGCGAAGAGTATTATGAAATATAAAAATTTCATATGACTCCCAACTTGCAACTAATATCAAAGTTGAAAATCAATGTTTATTGATCCATGTATCCATTTCCATGCAGTCTCTATAAAGTACATGCATGCTGATGTTAATATTTTATTGGCATATGTAACAGGCATAAACTTTTCTTCTCTCTTGAGACTTTTTCTGTTCTTAAAGGACTTAAAATAATAGCAGGAAATATATAAAGTGATATTTGCTCCTAGATCTTTGGGAAGCATTCAAAATACATAAGTATACTATTAGAAGCGGAATGAAAGGCACACTGAAAACAAAGACTAGTACACATTTAATTGTTACTGAGCCTCATATTACTGATATTACATCTGGGTCAAAGTTTGCTCCCAGAATTATTTTGTATGCATATATATATATATATATCTTATAGGACTTTTTTTTATTATAGTGAACAGCTAAAATACTTGGGATAAATCTTGAGACAATCACAAGTGATTTGACATCATGCTGAAAGTAAAGGCATATTAAAAAATATTGCATTCTGTTTATAAAGACTTTATTTTTTTTAATTTTTTTTTCAATGTTTATTTATTTTGGGACAGAGAGAGACAGAGCATGAACGGGGGAGGGGCAGAGAGAGAGGGAGACACAGAATCGGAAACAGGCTCCAGGCTCTGAGCTGTCAGCCCAGAGCCTGACGCGGGGCTCGAACTCCCAGACCGCGAGATCGTGACCTGGCTGAAGTCGGACGCTTAACCGACTGCGCCACCCAGGCGCCCCAATATAAAGATTTTATTGAGAAGAAAACAAACAAATTTGCTTTGTTGCATTAACCTAATAGTATAAAGAGGTTATAATATGTCTAGGAACTTAAAAAATAGAATTAGCAATTTGGGAAATGTCAATGCAAAATAGCATAGTTCAAATAGAATTTCAGAGTATTTCAAGGCTGACCTAATATCTACTGTTTGCTTTAATCATTAGAAATCAAAATTCTCACTATACCTGCACAATGTCTATTTATAAAACCAAAATGTCAAGAGTTTCAAGAGATACAGGTTATTTTCTTACTAAGAAAAGTTTAAGAAATAAAACAAAAGTTAAATATCTGGGAGAATAACTGAAACAAGAAGAGCAAACAAACAAAAAGGGTTGGCTGCCCTGTGGCAACATTGTCTGTCTGTTGCTTTTATTGTAATTTCAACATTTTGTTTTCTCTTAAACACCTTATGGGTAGAGCTTTGCAACTCTGCACATGCACATTGTGAGATACAACTATTATGGTGTATCTTATTCATCTTTCTGTCCTTAACTAACACTAACATGTTCTACATCAGGCACTCAGAAAACCTCATGGAACTCAAATTCTCATGGGACAGACTTAAACCTCGTAGGACAAAGGAGAGAGAATATCTCTGCAGATTATGTCACATGTTATAAAAAATACTGGGAAACACGATAGATAGATAGATAGATAGATAGATAGATAGATAGATAATCTGAGAAACACTGGGAAAGATGACCTACTTGGATGGGATGGCCAGAAGGCCTTTTCAAAGCCAGGAGTAAGATGAGACAGCTATGCAGAATCATGAGAAGAACGTTCTTGACAGTGGCAGGAGTTTATGCAGAGTGTGGGAGGAAGAGGGCTTGACATGTTTGAGGGACACAAGAGAGGTCTGGAGGGCTGGTGTAGGATGATCCTGGGGTGTTGGGCAGGAACAAGCAGGCCCTGGTAAGGACTCAGGGGATTTCATTAAGTATAGAGGGAACAAATGAAAGGTCCCAAGCAAAGGAGTGAAAAGATATTTTTTAAGTATGTTTTAAATAATGCTCTGGCTAGTCTGTCGATAATGGATTAAGATATTGGGAGATGGCAAAGGTGGAGAATGCCTGGCTATTGCCCTCCCCCACAGTGTTTCTCAGAATTGTTCTCATTATTAAATATTTTATTATACAGACATACATGCAACCTGCCTCCCCCTTTCCCCTTTTAATTTTTTTTTAATATGAAATTCATTGTCAAATTTGTTTCTATACAACATCCAGTGCTCATCCCAACAGGTGCCGTTCTCAATTCTTATCCATTATCTCTAGTTCCATGTGCATCAAAATTGTGTTTTTCTTTACTACCACTTATGTCATTACTGCTCTGTCCCTCCCTCTTCTTTTAACTTGGCGGGGCTAATTGAATTCTTGAAGAAAACCTTCATATTGACCTCAATTGCCATCTCCTTGCACCTGACAGAGTTACACTTGCTCTGGAACAGAACCTGTGAATTATAGGTTTTAAGTAAGGAGACATTTGCATTGAGCATGGTTAGGGTTAACTTCTCAGTAACATATGCAGGTCAGAGCAGAGGCACCTTATGCTTCCTCATATCAAATACCTCAATTCCTTGTCTTTCAGATAAAATCACTGAAGGACCTGAGTGTTTTCACCACCTGTATTCATAGCAGAGTGCTGAGAGGTGCACATGATCTAAACAACAACATACAGTGAACTGAATATAAGGAGATAAATGGCTGTTTGATTCACTGTCTAGTCCCTCAGTTCTACCTACAAAGACCCAAAACCTGGCATGGCAAGGGAATGATTAATATGAGATTCAGGATGAACCGCCTCCAACCCAGTGATCTAGGTTCAGTTCGGTGATCGTCTGGGGAGTAGGGAAGGAGTAAACAGATGTCACATTACTCTGTGAGCTCACCTTTAGTAGCAGCTAATGTGTGCCAGGGCCTGTGTCTTGTTCCCAATCATGTCAGAAGGCAGATGTTTGATAAAACTGACGAGCATATGACTAGAGAAAAGCCCACAGATGTTGCTGGTTATGAAGTTCAGTTGAACTGATTAATTCTGATTTTACACATTCAACTCTGTAAGTGCATAACCACATTAGAGGCTTCGAATAACTGACTCGTGAGAAGTTTTCATTTAATGTTAATATATTTTCACTTGGGGACTTGTCTGCCCATTTCACTGAAGCTCTGGGCTCCAGTTGTATAATAATGAAACACAGAAGGAATAAAGTAATATCATGTAATGTGTACACAGCAGCAATGAAGGCATACCAGTTCCTTTCCCTGTTTCATTTGTGAAGGATTTAGAAAGAGAACCATTTTTAAAAGAAATGCAATTTCTGGGAAAAAATAACAGTGAATGACACAGAGTCTGTTTATTTCTTTTGAAGCTGTCAGAGTCAGTGAAGAAAACCACTTTGGGGTACTTGTCATAGGAGTGAAAGGGCTTGATGTTGAGGTTTTATTAACTCTGCTGATATGGAAAACTTCAAATCTAAACTGCTATAGGTATTATATAAAGTAATTTTGATACACCAGTGGCTGTGGCCCTGGGTGTAAATTCATACCATGTGAGTAAATAAAGCTGGAGTAAATTTTCCAGTGGTGAAACCCTATATAATCTTGGGTTTTAGTTAAATTAATTTGAGGTTTTGAAATATGAGTTGTGTGTGTGTGTGTATGTACTTATTTTTTGATAGTCTGTAAATACACTCTGTCATCTTTAATAATGTTTTAAATAACTATTTTTTGCCATACACTTATCTATAGAACATAAAATGTATCAAATGATAATAATTTGTTGTTAGGAGTTTATGCTATTTATATTAGTAATATTATATCCTTCTCTCTCACCTTCAACATTCTAAGTATTTTCTCTTCCATGAGTGATTGTTTCCCTTTGGTTAGTTTTGAAATAATGATATAAAATGTCAACACAGTTTCTGAAAATACGCACTATTTCAATACAATCTCCTTTAGTAAATGATCTCCAGCAAATGATTTCCACATTTGGCATATGTCACATATGAGAAGAAATTCAATTTCAGAATCATATGGAAAGTAGTTTTCCAACAGTATGGCAGACTAGGAAACCATTCATTTTTAAATAAATAAAAATACCAAATTATATGTTAGAAGTATTTGTCTTAACTGGCAGACCACACACACACACACACACACACACACACACACACACACACATGCATGTGTATGTATGTATATTCTATAAAATATATTATGTATTTACATATGTGTGTACATATACATATACATATACATATACATATACATATACATAGTCTGCTAATTCCCATAAGAAAGTGAGAGCAAATATCCAGAAAAGTGACCAGTGAGTGCAGACAAACATGGAGTCGAGTTGTCTGCTTATTCTTGATGAACTTGATTTTTCAGTCTGGTGGCTTTGAAGAAATTAGGATTCTGCACAGTAGCCAGGCTCTGTCAATCACAGTACAAAAGACCTACTTCCAAAGGGCTACATCATTAGTTTACCTTTGAGATAAATTAAGAAAACAATAAATTTTTCATACAGATAACAAGGAATAATACCTGTTCTTAATCTTGGCTCTTAATTGAATGGTCCCTAAACAATCAATTTAGAAATTCGTGTTTTAGTGTTTCAAGCTAGGGGAAGAAATTAAAAAAAAATCCTCTCTGAAGCAAAGCAACTATAATACAGACCTCAAAAATTTCTGACAGATAAACTTTGATTATGCTTAATAATGAAAAGAAAACCACAAAAGGCATGAGAATGCAAAGCACACTTCAGGAGAGGAGGTGAAAGGTGAAGGGCAGAAGTTATATTGAGACTGGAAACAATCCCAGATCTTGGAATTCTTGGGTAAAATCACAATGTAAATAGGTTAATACACCTATCGAATTAAGGGAGGCATGAAAAGCAACAGTAAGTAAAAATATAAAAATGGCATCAAAATGTTTAAAAATGAATGAATATTACAATGAATAGTTTAAATAGGTGATATAAAATAGCTAGAGAGAGATTACATAAAATGAAATACAAATCTAAAGAAATTACCTGAAGTGTGGAAACACAAGTAGAATACATGAAAGAGAGGCTAAGAGATATCAGGTGTAAGAAGGAAAAATACAGAAAGGAGAGTTGGCAGTATTGTAAGAGGTAAGTAACACAAGACAAGAATCTACAGTTTCAGAATAAATTCCAAGTTCCATAAAAATAATGAAATCCACTGTTACCATCAGAGTTGCAGAGAAGAATAGTAAAGATCTTAAGAACAGTGAGAAAGAAAATACTATTTGCAAATAAACAGCAATCACACTGATTGCTGATTTCACATTATTAAAAATGAGGAGCCAGAATTTTTTGGAATACCACCCTCATCATAAATTTGTTAATAACTTAGAATTGTATATTCATCCAAAATTCTTTGAAGGATAAATTCAAGATAAAGTAATTTCCAAAAAAACCCCAAAATATCAGAGAAATGGGAGAACTTCACTGTTAAAATTTATGAAGAAAATACTTATCGAAATAGGAAGAGGAAGTCTGATTCATAAAGAAGAATAGTGGGCAAAGAAACTGATGAACATGTGTTAAGAAGGAAGTAACTATAAATTATTGATCATAATTTCTGAAATACTAAACAAAATGGTGGGTGATCAAAATCGAGTCATTGTAAGGAGAACATAATATACTAGTTATTTTAGACTTGCTGAGATGATTGTGTATATTAATATTTCTAAGACACATTAAGTGATGGAAAGAGTATATATATTTTCAAATGAATAGAAGGAATAAAATGGAAAAAATGAAGAAAAATCCAAAAGACATCAAGAAAGAAGAAAATGGGAGTAACCTAGGAAAGTCAGGAGAAATGGAAAGCATAAAACAAAGTTATAGCAACATATACAAACCATCAGTCTACTTCTTAACTGTACCTGGAATAATCCAGTGAAGAAATGGGCAGAAGACATAAATAGACACTTCTCTAAAGAAGACATTCAGATGGCCAACAGGCACTTGCTCCTCATCAGGGAAATACAAATCAAAACCACACTCAGATACCACCTCACATCAGTCAGAATGGGTAAAATGAACAAATCAGGAGACTATAGATACTGGTGAGAATGTGGAGAAACAGGAACCCTCTTGCACTGTTGGTGGGAATGCAAACTGGTGCAGCCGCTCTGGAAAACAGTGTGGAGATTCCTCAAAAAATTAAAAATAGATCTACCCTATGACCCAGCAATAGCACTGCTAGGAATTGACCCAAGGGATACAGGAGTGCTGATGCATAGGGGCACTTGTACCCCAATGTTTATAGCAGCACTTTCAACAATAGCCAAATTATGGAAAGAGCCTAAATGTCCATCAACTGATGGATGGATAAAGAAATTGTGGTTTATATACACAATGGAATACTGATTGGCAATGAGAACGAATGAAATCTGGCCTTTTGTAGCAATGTGGATGGAACTGGAGAGCGTTATGCTAAGTGAAATAAGTCATACAGAGAAAGACAGATACCATATGTTTTCACTCCTATATGGATCCTGAGAAACTTAACAGAAGACCATGGGGAGGGGAAGAAAAAAAAAGGTTAGAAAGGGAGGGAGCAAAACATAAGAGACTCTTAAAAACTGAGAACAAACTGAGGGTTGACGAGGGGTGGAAGGGAACGGAGGGTGGGTGATGGGTATTGAGGAGGGCACCTTTTGGGATGAGCACTGGGTGTTGTATGGAAACCAATTTGACAATAAATTTCATAAAAGAATTATAAAAAATAAAAATAACTTCTTTTAAAAATACTCTAAGAGACAGATTGTCATATTAGATTTAAAAACATAATAGGTATATGCTATTTATAACTAAACAAATAACAATTGAAAAAAAGTGCTGTAAATATTAATTTTTGACAAATAGACATAAGGATAAAAAGATTTACTATAAATACTAAAGCTTACTCCTTAATGATATAGCTGTAAGTTAGCTACAGATATATGTGCTGTCATATGCCATGCAATATACAATATAATAAAATAATTCCAATTATGTTATCAGTATTGACAATTATTAGGAGATATAACTATGTTGATAAATCCAACCATAAAATGGGAGATTTTAACAAATAACTCAGCAACTGAGAGATCATAAAATGTAAAGACTAGTAAAGATATAAAATACTGAAAAAATAATCATTTTGATATATAGTAAACATAAGTAGAGCATTTTACACACACAAACTCATAATATGCAATAATATGAACCTTTTTTTTCTTTTCAACTTTTTATTTAAATTTTAGTTACTTAACATACAGTTGCATACAGTGGATTATTGTTTTCAAGATTAGAATTCAGTGATTCATCACCCATATACAACACGCAGTCCAATAATATGGACATTTTTTAAACATTACCTTATATTAAGCAATGAATGCTAAATTCAAACTTTCAAGTGGGTAGCATCTTTTAGAATACATTCAATAATGAAAGTAGAATTAGAGGTCTGTGGGAAAATTTTTCTTGAAACTGTTGACACTTTTGGATTATTACAGGGTCAAGGAAGAAATTGTACTAAACATCAAAATAATAATAATAATGTATTTTTAAAATTCACACCAAAACTTGGATAAAATGAAAGCAATAATTGAGGCTAGTTTATAATTTTTAAATGCTTACATAAGTAATTAAGACATTAGTGAGCAGTGTGCTTAAATAGCTATGTACTCAAACTAGAAAAAAAATAAAATAAAAAATAAAGTGGAAGAATTTGGAGAAACAGTTAATAAATATAAGAGTAGCAATTAATGAAACAGAAAACAAATCGTAACAGACTTTACGTAAAGCCTATTCTTTGAACTAAAGCAAATAGGTTTTTTTTTAATTTTGTAAAATTTATCAAGTAAAAGTGTTGCAATGGGGACAAGGCTTGATCAAGTTGGTGCAATGGTGCAGAAATATCAATGATAGTAAAATGATATTTGAACACACATGTATTGACAAATTTAACAGGTACAGGTGTCAGAAGGTAGCAGAGGGTTAGTAAAGTATCCTCCAGACTCAGAAGTAAATTTTAGGTTGGTGGACAAATGATCCAAATACTACACAGCTATTCTCCCTGAAGTCTGGAACTTAATCCATAGATTTTTATACAGTAAGGGAAGGTACAGAGGTCATTGCGAGGTCAAAGGGTTTAACATTTAACAGATTTTGTGAAGAGGGACCTGAGGGGGCAGTAGGGGAAGAAACCACGTTACCTCTACCAGTTATCTAAACAACTTTAGGGAAGATCAGAATATGCCTTCCTGCATTCCGTCCAGACATACATTAACCTCCAAGGGTCCTGGTTCTAGTAGCCCCAAAGGAGGTCATTTCAGGGACATGAACAAGATGGAGGGTCAAAGATGGAGTCAGTGTTGTCAAATCTTACAACAGATTATTTTTTTAATGTATCACTGCCTAAAATTTCTAAAAAGAGATTGAAAATAGGAATTGCCTCATAGCCATAAGATAAATGGAATCATACATCCAAAATTTTCCACAAATAACTGTTTTACAAACTATTCCAAACATTCAAGCAACAGATGCTCCCTTCTTAGTCAAATTCTTCTAGCGAATGGGAGAAAAGAGAAACATTCTCCAAATTATTTTATAATTTTAGTAGTATATCCTCCCACTAATGTGAGACAGGTGCAATACGTGAAAAGAAAATTATTAACCAGTGTCAGTTGTGAAATCAAATGTAAAAATAAAATTATATTTAAAAATGTTTCTGAATTCAGCAATGTGTAAAAAATGTAGGACTTCACAATCAAGTTCAGTTTTCCAGTAATGCTAAATTTGTTTAAATTTGAAACAATTCGGGGCAGCTGGGTGGCTCAGTTGGCTAAGCATCCAACTCTTGATTTCAGCTCAGGTCATGATCTCATGGTTCATGAGTTCGAGCCCCATGTCAGGCTGGTGCTGACATTGTGGTGCCTGCTTGGGATTGTCTCTCTCTCCCTCTCTCTGCCCCTCCACCACTCATGCTTGTGCTTGCTGACTCTCTCTCTCAAAAGTAAACAAAAAAAAACTTTAAAAAATTAAAAAATAGAACAATACATTTATATTGAAGCAGTGAAGCCACATGATCATATCAGTGAACAACTACAAAAAAATCACTTAGTAAATTTCAAAACCAATTATAATAATAGCTTTTTCAAAAAAATAAAAACATAAGATAACTTTCTTAATCTGATAGAGCATAATTATTAAATCTGCAATGAGTATCTTAATCTCTAAACATAAAAAAAACATTGTCCCTTTTATAACCTTGATGCATGATATAGCCACTTTTTTCAAAATTTTGTACTTTTGCATTATAGCCTTCTAATTAACTTTAAAAAAAATATATATATATATATATCTTGAATAGAAAGGAAAACTGTCACTGTTCATTAAAGATATAATTGTAGGGAAAAAACAAATTCTCTATATGAATTACTAGAATTAGTAAGACTATTCAGCAAGGTAACTATATTTAAATAACAGCACTAAACAAAAAGTTAACTTTTTAGAAATTTACTGTATATAATGAAAATAAAACATAAGATAACTAGGAACCAAATTATTCAAAGAGGTACAAGACCATTTTTGTTGAAAACTATAATACTTTACTGAAAGATAATGAGGAAAAAAAGAGCTACAACATTTATTCGTGGGTAGGAAGACTCAGCATGTTCAGCTCCACTAAATTGATCTATATATTGTATATAATCCTAATCAAAATTCCAATGGATTGTGTATTTGTGTGTGTGTGTGTCTGTGCGTGTGTGTGTGTATAGGAATAAAGGGTCAAGAAAAGCCAAGATACAGAAAAAGGAAAAATAGTAGGAGTGGAATGGTTTGCCTCACAGATTTTAAGACTTACTGTGAAACCATAATCTTTCAGTTCACATGATATTGGCTGAGGAGTAGAAAAACAGATCAAAAGAACGAATAATCAGCTAGGAAACATACCCTCTGTTGTGTTGAAAATTCACTTATCAGAGCGGCTGCACCAATTTGCATTCCCACCAACAGTGCAAGAGGGTTCCCATTTCTCCACATCCTCTTCAGCATCTATAGTCTCCTGATTTGTTCATTTGGGCCACTCTGACTGGCGTGAGGTGATACCTGAGTGTGCTTTTGATTTGTATTTCCCTGATAAGGAGCGGCGCTGAACATCTTTTCATGTGCCTGTTGGCCATCTGGATGTCTTCTTTAGAGAAGTGTCTACTCATGTTTTCTGCCCATTTCTTCACTGGGTTATTTGTTTTTTGGGTGTGGAGTTTGGTGAGCTCTTTATAGATTTTGGATACTAGCCCTTTGTCCGATATGTCATTTGCGAATATCTTTTCCCATTCCGTTGGTTGCCTTTTAGTTTTGTTGGTTGTTTCCTTTGCTGTGCAGAAGCTTTTTATCTTCATAAGGTCCCAGTAATTCACTTTTGCTTTTAATTCCCTTGCCTTTGGGGATGTGTCGAGTAAGAGATTGCTACGGCTGAGGTCAGAGAGGTCTTTTCCTGCTTTCTCCTCTAAGGTTTTGATGGTTTCCTGTCTGACATTCAGGTCCTTTATCCATTTTGAGTTTATTTTTGTGAATGGTGTGAGAAAGTGGTCTAGTTTCAACCTTCTGCATGTTGCTGTCCAGTTCTCCCAGCACCATTTGTTAAAGAGACTGTCTTTTTTCCATTGGATGTTCTTTCCTGCTTTGTCAAAGATGAGTTGGCCATACGTTTGTGGGTCTAGTTCTGGGGTTTCTATTCTATTCCATTGGTCTATGTGTCTGTTTTTGTGCCAATACCATGCTGTCTTGATGATGACAGCTTTGTAGTAGAGGCTAAAGTCTGGGATTGTGATACAGGAGTACTGATGCATAGGGCCACTTGTACCCCAATGTTCATAGCAGCACTCTCAACAATAGCCAAATTATGGAAAGAGCCTAAATGTCCATCAACTGATGAATGGATAAAGAAATTGTGGTTTATATACACAATGGAGTACTACGTGGCAATGAGAAAAAATGAAATATGGCCTTTTGTAGCAACATGGTTGGAACTGGAGAGTGTGATGCTAAGTGAAATAAGCCATACAGAGAAAGACAGATACCATATGGTCTCACTCTTATGTGGATCCTGAGACACTTAACAGGAACTCATGGGGGAGGGGAAGGAAAAAAAAAAAGAGGTTAGAGTGGGAGAGAGCCAAAGCATAAGAGACTGTTAAAAACTGAGAACAAATTGAGGGTTGATGGGGGCTGGGAGGGAGGAGAGGGTGGGTGATGGGTATTGAGGAGGGCACCTTTTGGGATGAGCACTGGGTGTTGTATGGAAACCAATTTGTCAATAAATTTCATATAAAAAATTAAATAAAAAGGAAAAAAAAAAGAAAATACCACTATTAGCTTATCAGAGTCACAAAGATAAAAAATAATAATTTTGTTCTAAGTGTTGAAAAGAATGTAATGAGATGCTCTGATTTATATATAAATAAAAGAGAATACAACCTTGATGGAATGTAATTTAAAAATTAATAGGAAGAAAAATTTGAGGTTTTTGCCTTGACCTAGACATTCTACTGCAAGGAAAATATCCCAAAGAAACGACCAGGGAAGGGTATCAGTATTTATGTACAAGAATATTTATTGCACTATTACTTATAAGAAGAAAAAAATCGAAAGCAACCTAATGTCAAGTACTAGGGTAATGCCTAAATAAATTGTATGACTGAAAATGAAATATTAAGCAATCATTAAAATTGTGTTTTGGAACAATTTTAGCAGCATGGGAAAAGTACAAACTGTAACGTTAAGGGAAGAAAGCAGGCTATTCTATTTATGCTAAATACCAATGTATCATACACATAAAATAAATCTGGAAATATATACACCAAAATACCATCAGTGATTCCATCTGGGTAATGAGATAATAGGTAATCTTTATCTTAGTCTTTAAATTTCATTATATTTTCCAAATGTAATTCTTTAGTGAGCATGCATTATTTTACAATAAAGTCGATTTAAAAAATAAAAAAAAAAAAAAGAAAATTCACTTATCAAAGTTGGCACTGCAAATAGGTGAGAAAAAGGATGAACCAACCATTCAATAAACCATTCTGGGCTTTTGGTTATCCACAAGGAAATTTATCTTCACCTCACAGTGTATATTAAAATCATTTCAGGGGCGCCTGGGTGGTGCAGTCGGTTAAGCGTCCGACTTCAACCAGGTCACGATCTCGCGGTCCATGAGTTCGAGCCCCGCGTCAGGCTCTGGGCTGATGGCTCAGAGCCTGGAGCCTGTTTCCGATTCTGTGTCTCCCTCTCTCTCTGCCCCTCCCCCGTTCATGCTCTGTCTCTCTCTGTCCCAAAAATAAATAAACGTTGAAAAAAAAATTTAAAAAAAAATAATAAAATAAAATCATTTCAAGGAAATTACAGGCCTAAATATGAAATTTTGAATCTCTAGAAGAAATTTACTTTGGTTTTGGAAAGAATTTATTAGATATAAAATGGACAGTCATATATTAGAATCGTTACATCAAAAAGTATAACATATGAGGAGAAAATACAAGCCAACAATTCTGAGGATGGATTTTCAACACAACTGATAAAGAATTAATATCAAGACTAAACTTAAAAAGTTCTACAGATCACTGAGAAATAGACAACACAAAACAATAGAATGAAAAGTACAAGGAGTTATTTCTAAGAAAAGGAAACAGAAATGGACAATAATCATGAGAAGATACTCATCACCACTAACAAATGGTGAAAGGGCACCTGGATGGCTCAGTTGGTTAAGTGTTCAACTTTAGCTCAGGTCATGATCTCATGGTTTGGTTCATGAGTTTGAGAACCGAATCGGATCTCTGCTGTCAGCACAAAGCCCATTCCAACTCCTCTGTCTCCCTCTCTCTTTAACCACCCCTCTCTCTCTCGTAAAAATAAACATTAAAAAAATAAATTAAAAAAAACACAAATGGAGGAGAAAACAGAAATACATTTTAGCAATCATTAAATTGGAAAAATATATCGTACAATACCAGGGGTTTCTGGTGTATATGTAAATGATATAACAGTATCCCCACAAAACTAGTAAAGTTGGTGATGTGCAAATTTTATGAACCAGAAAATCCCCTCATAAATATAATGTGAACAATAGCATACACATTAAAAAAATAAGAACATAAAGTTAATGGAAAAATATGTGGACTCTGTGAATGGTGTTCTGACATTTTCCACTCAACTGTATTTTAAAAATTCTATTCATGACTCACTGAAGTAATTCTATGCCACTAAAAAGTTGTTATCTGTGGGTTGAGATATATATTCCTAGAGCAACTTTTGCACTGTATAATAGGAAAAGTGAAGAAGAAATTTCACAGAAACATTTTTCTAATATATAAAGAGTACTGGTCCTGATGCCTACTTGTTAAGGAAGTGAGTAATGATTTGTGGTATATATTCACACAACAAACTATTTTGTAGCAACAAAAACAAATGGACTTTAGTTCACAGAGGTCTTATTGAGCAAATACTACAAATTTAATTTATGTAAAATTAAGCAATACCAGAGAGACAGACAGGCAGACATAGATCATGTGTAAGTTTGTATGTGTATGTGGAAGGATGTTTGTTTGTTTATTTATGTGGAAGAATGTTTAAAAGCCAATGAATAAATAACATATAACCCACGTTAATTGTGTCCTGGGAGATAGAAAGGAATGGGGATGCAATGGTGGAAGGACAAACAGGGTCTTCAGAATTATAGGCAATGTTTGATTCCTTAAACTGGGGTTAGATATGAATTGATTGTTTCATTTTTATTCATTATGTGTTACATATGCATTCTTTTGAATATAAATAATTATTTAAAATTTAAAAAGTCTGTACAGAATTCTCATCATTTTTGAAAGTTTTCACTGAAATATGAAGAAGTGCAGAAATATGCCCATAGTTTAACTGTACAAATAATGAATTTTCACCATCTGAAGAACATCTAGGTCACAAAACACATCTCTAAAACCCAATGGTACTTTGTTGTTCACTCTCCCTCCTGGGCACAGCCTCCCCTGCAAAAGGTGACCCTTCCCCTTCTAAGAGCATAGACTTGTTTTGTATGATTTTAAGCTTGACAGATTCCACCAAATTACATGTAGGATTATATATTACTGAAAATGGTGTGTGTGTGTGTGTGTGTGTGTGTTATATATTTTAATTTTATGTTCTACCTGTTTTCTGCTTTAATTACTATCTGTACATTGACCTTATATTCATTGACCTTGGTGAATTCACTCATTAATTCTAATACAGCATCTCTAATATTTTGGATTTTTCATAAACAATCGCATTGTCCACAATTATGATAGTTTCATTTCCTGCTTTTCAGTCCTTCAGTCTTTTCTTCCTTTGCTTTACTGTGCTGGTGTGAACTTTCAGTATAAAGTTGACTAGCAGTAGTGATAGTGGGTATCTAATCTCATTGCCAGTCTCAGAAGGATTTTTTAAAGGCATTTTTACTTTTAGTCTTCCATAGTCTCTAGCACATTGAGGAAATTACTCCTTATTCCTAATTTTTATTCCTATTTGTGGTATATTGGTAGTTCTTTCCATCTTAATATATATTCTATTTTATCAAATTATTTTTCCACAGCTAACAATATGACATATTTTTTCTCCTTTTTATATGTTAATGTAGTAAGATATATTGATTTATTTTTAAATGTTAAATCAACCTTGCATTCCTATAATATGTCCCATTAGCCATTAAGTATTCCTTGATTTGTATACAGTTAGATTCTCTTTGCTATCATTTTATGATTTATGCCTCTGTGTTCATGATAGAGATTGGTATGTACTTTTCTCTTTTAATGTCTTTGTTAGGATTTGAGTTCTTAAAATATGCTATTGCATGTTACCTTTTATCTTATTCTCTGAAAAATTTTATTTAAGATTATTTTTTTCCTTAAATATTTGGAGGAATTAACCACAAAATCAAAATCAAATGGGATTGAAGGGATAGTGTGTGTGTGTGTGTGTGTGTGTGTGTGTGTGTGTGTGTGTAAAGATATATAATAATAGATCAACTGTTTTATTGGAAGTAAAAGTTTCAGGTTTATAATTCTTCTACCCTCAGCTTGATGGGGTTTTTTTTGTTTTGTTTTGTTTGTTTTACTAATTTTTCTATTTCGTCCCAATTTTTGTCAAATTTATTAGTATTTATAACATCCTCATAATATCTTTTAATATTTTTGAAAATTCTTTAAGTGGATATTGAAGCTTAGTTGGCAGTTGTTTTCTTTCAGTTTTAAATGCTATTTCATTGATTTCTGCTGTCCATCATTTTTATGAGACATCAACTCTCAGTCTTCTTGCTATACCAGTGAAGGTAATACTTTTTGTCTTTTTTGTCTTCTTAAAAATTTTCCCTTTGTCTCCGGTTTTCAGAAATTTTATCATAATAGTTGATTACACCGCTGTCTCACACACTACACATCATCTCTGTGTTGATGCTGACCACAGCAACCGTGGAAGACAGTTTTTGTTTTGATTTTTTGGCAGCAGTGGGTGTTGTCCAGCATTTTACCTCCTTCCAGTGTTTGGCAAATGTTTCTCTTTGGTGGAAGGTTAAGTTCCATCTTTCACTGAATTTAATAAAATCACATACTCACTTTGTTAGCATCCTTTGCAACTAAATTGTGAGCACTTAACTCAGGCTTCAACCATACTAAATGTTTAATAAAGAAGTAGGTAAAGAAGCATAAGCAGCAATAGGTGGCAGTGATAGATGTTGGAGCAACAGACAGTTCCAGAAGCTGCTGTGGTTGTGTTGCTGTGGCTACCCAAGCACAGTTCTGGCTTGGGATGTTGTTTCTAGCTGTGGAATTCCTGAACTATAGTTCTCACTGGCTCTGTTAGCTTCTCATCATAATTTTATACTTCATTTTTTGCATAAGTCAGCTAGATTTATTTTCCGTTAGTTGAAACTAAAACATATCTTGTACTTCATCTCTGACATCTTCTCTCACATCCATAATCAGTCTGTCATCAAATTCTATTTCGGATACATTTTCCAGAAAAATCTTGAATTTTTTCCCCATCTCTCATTGCAAAACAGTTAAATCTTTTGCGTGGGCCATTGAGTAATGCTTCCTGACAGAGCCTACAATCCACTCACGTGAAATCCAGCAGTTATTTCTATTTAGATGTCACACTTAAAACCTTCTGATACTTTTACATTGACATTAGGAAAAAATCCATGTCTATGGATTGAAGTTCTTCTAAGATGTAGAATTTACTGACTCCCAAGCTTCACGAACTCTAACCTCTAAAGGACTCACTCTGCTTTAATCATCCTGGCTTTTGTTAGGTCTTTAAATACAATAGGCATCTTCCTGCCTCTTGGCCCAAGGTTCTTTGCACATGATGGTCCACTGCCTGGAGTGTTCTTTCTCTTATTTCGGTATATACCCAACACTGGCTCGTATTTTAGGTTATTGCCAAAAACAGTTTCCTCAGGAAAGACTTCTCAAAGTAGATAAAAGCCTTACCAGCTTGATAAAGTCTGCCCTATAATGTCTGTAATCCCAAGATTTAGTGTAGTCACAGACATATAGGAAGTCAATGAACATTAGGTGAATTAATAAATGAGTGAATAGTGAAATACACTATTGTTTTTACAATGTGGGTTCTCCCACAAAATTTTTGGTCAAAACAGTTGCAATGTTTATATCAAATTTATGTACTCCAATCTGGAAAAGTTTAAAACCTAAGGAAATGTGATTCATCCTGGTCCATGATGAAGACTATGCTCTGCATTTTAGTAACTAAATTTATTGATTCCAACCTTGCTGGTGACAACTGTGAAAAAGGAAGAAGCAGAAATATGAAAAGAAACTGTCAACTTGGTTACAAATTTGGATGAATATGTGTTTTTCTAATTTCCTAAAGTCTCACCAGAAAGCTCATCTGATTATCAAAATATCTCTGCATTTCTTTTAAAATTAATTAGGAATTATTACTTATAAATTTGTGTTTTCCCCAGTTTTATTGAGTTGTAGTTAACAGCTCAAAATTGGATGTATTTAAAACATACAACTTGATAATTTCATATACACATACATTTCAAAATATCACGTGCAAGCTAATTAACATATCAACTATCTTCTTACATAGTTATCTGTTTCTTTCTTTCCTTTTTTGTGGTGAGAACACTCAAGATCTAATCTCTTAGAAAATTTCAAGTGTACAATACAACATTGCTAACTATTGTCACATCATTGTACATTTGATCTTCAGAAAGTATTCATTTTACATAACCGAATCTTTGTAATCCTTAACCTACATCATCCTGTTAACCCCTCCCCCCAATCCCTGGAAACTACCATTATACTCTCTGTTTCGATGAGTTACTATTTTAAAAATATTTTTTATTTATTATTTGAGAGAGGGAGTGTGAGCAGGGTAGGGTCAGAAAGAGAGTGAGAGAGAGAGAGAATCCCAAGCAGGCTCCATACTGTCAGCACAGAGCCCAGCATGGGCTTTTGTCTCATGAATGTGAGATCATGACCTTAACCAAAATCAAGAGTTGGATGCTTAACTGACAGCCACCCACACGCCCTGAGTTTTACTATTTTAGATTCCACACATAAGTGAGATTATGCAAATTTATCTTAATCTCTGTCTGCCTTGTCTTTTCTTTCATCAGCTGAGCTTGAAGTGGACTTTCTGACTCATGGAAAGTCAACTGTTATATAGCAGGCCCACAGTCAGTTCTCTCCTTTAGAGAGGGTGAAATGCCTTTGGGAAAGAAAGTAGTATCTTAGTCAGATATCCTTGTAAGCATACTAACATAATTGGCAAAAACCAATGACATTTTCCAATGGGAATCTTTACATATGATATGTTTTTAGCTGGATGAACTTAGTTGCACTGGACTGTTTATGCTTATCAAACCGGTGTTTATTGAAATGAAGTATAAAAAGTTGAATGTTCTATTATCCAAAAAACACCTGTAAGTAATATGATGCATGCAAGTATCAGAGACCCCACAGAAAATGTACAAATATACTTAAACAAGTATAGAGGAGAGTTTGTCTTAAATACATGGAAAATATCTTCTGAAAACCAAGCTAACTCTTTTAGATTGGTATCCTTTTAGAACATACATTGAAAGTTAATTTTTATACATAAGAGATATTGTCTTGTATTTCTTCATGTGTATCAAGAAATACATTTAAAAAAATAAGGAAATAGTGTGTGTGGGGGGGTTCATGATGGTGGCAGAATAGGAGGACCCTAGGCTCATCTAGGGTCCTATGAATACAGCTAGATAATGATCACATCATCCTAAGGATCCCAGAAATCAACCTGAAGACGGACAGAACAAACTCTGCAACTAAATGGAGAGAAGGGGCCACATCTAAGAATATAGGAAGTGCAGAGACATGGTTTAGGGGAGAAGAGATTCCAGGGTACTTCAGAGGAGAGAACGCCGCAGTTGCAGAGAAAAGCAAAAGAGAGGAACATGTAGGAGAATGCACAAAGAGAACCTTTCCTGAAAGCCCTTGGCTTGGAAGATAAGAGGGGCTGAATTTTATGAGTTGTTGCAACCTGTGAGGCTTAATGCCTAGAGTTTTAAAAGTCCGTGGGCTTGGCTGGGGTAAAGCCTGGAGAGCACTGCTCTGTTCCTGGAGAAAAGGCAGGCAAACAACTCCAAGGCTGACAGTGTGGAAACAGTGATCTGAAGAAAGCCGAGGGCACACACTCACTCTTCTTTGAGGGCTTCCCTGAGAGGCAGCATTCA
Organism: Felis catus; assembly: GCF_018350175.1. Classification (NCBI taxonomy): domain Eukaryota; kingdom Metazoa; phylum Chordata; class Mammalia; order Carnivora; family Felidae; genus Felis; species Felis catus. The sequence continues at coordinate 56,355,914 of NC_058371.1, read as the reverse complement.
CAGAGATGCCTCTCCAGGACAAAGGAGCTGGCAAGTGCCTTTTCTATTCTCCACCCCTTAGCATAAACACAGAGGCACCTGCAGGGAACAGCATACCACTGACACTGGACACTGCCTAACTTCTTTAAACCAAGCCCCACCCCACTGTGCTCTGGCAGGATTGCCCTTCTCAGTCAAGTTTGTCTCAGTTCCAATGCAGCAGGCCACTCCCCTAGAAGACCAGCAAAGCTCATGCCCACACCACATCTCCTGATCAGAGAAGTCTGCAGGGCCTCAGTTCTGGTGGAGTTGACGTCAGCTCCCATTTAACAAGCTGACCACCGCATACCTAGTTAAAACCCACCATGTTCAGGACAGGGACCAAACACTGCCCACAGTAGGCAAGGAAACCTTCCGTGGATGGCTTTCCTGAAGGATTAACAACCGTAACGCAACGGCAGAGTGTATGCAGTACACACCGGAGACACTCCCATGAAGTGCCAGACCCGGGGCTCTACATGGCCTCTTCTTTATAAGAACATTACTTTCAGGAGCAGAAGACATAACAGGCTTTTCTAGCACACAAAAGTCAGAGACTTAGACAAAATGCCAAGATACAGGAATTTATCCCAAATGGAAGAACTAGTTAAGTATGGTCAAAGATCTAAGCAAAATAGATATAAGTAACATGGCCGGTGGAGAATGTAAACAATCAAAAGGATACTACTCACTGGTCTTGAGAAAAGAACAGGAGACATCAGTGAGACCCTTACTACAGAGATAAAAGGGTTACAAAAGAATCAATCAGAGATGAAGAATGCAGTAAAACAGGATTGGAAACAGGCTTAATGCAATGAATAACAGACTGGAAGAAGCAGAGGAATGAATTATTGGCATAGAAAACAAAATAATGGAAAATAATGAAGCTGAACAAAAGAAAGAAGAATTATGGGATATAATGATAGACTTACGGAACTCAGTGACTGTCAAATGTGGTAACACTCATAGGAGTCCCTGCAGAAGAGAGAAAAATGTCAGGAACTTTATTTCAAGAAATAATAGCACAAAACATCCCGAATTTGGGGAGGAAACAGACACCCAAATCTAGGAGGCACAGAGAACTCCCATAACAAGCAGGGTAACACCAGACATAATGTAATTAAATTTACAAAATATAATGATAAAGAAAAAAAATCTTAAAAGCAAAAAGACAAAAGTAGTCCTTAATTTACAAGGGAAAATCCATAAGGCCAGCTCGAGGTTTTTCAACAGAAACTTGGCAAGCCAGAAATCAGTGGCATGGAATAGCAATACTTACATCAAACAAATGAGACTTTAAAACAAATACTGTAGGGGCGCCTGGGTGGCGCAGTCGGTTAAGCGTCTGACTTCAGCCAGGTCACGATCTCGCGGTCCGTGAGTTCGAGCCCCGCGTCAGGCTCTGGGCTGATGGCTGGGAGCCTGGAGCCTGTTTCCGATTCTGTGTCTCCCTCTCTCTCTGCCCCTCCCCCGTTCATGCTCTGTCTCTCTCTGTCCCAAAAATAAATAAAAACGTTGGAAAAAAAATTTAAAAAAATAAAATAAAATAAAACAAATACTGTAAAAAGAGACAAAGAATGGCATTATGTGCTCATAAGTGGGACAATCCAACAAGAAGATATAATTATAAATATTTATGCATCCAACATGGAAGCAATCAAATATATAAAACAATTAATAAAAAATACAAAATAATTGATAATAACACAATAATATTAGGGGACTTTAATATCCCATTTACATCAATGGACAAGTCATCTAAACAGAAAATAAACAAGGAAACAATGTCTTTGAATGACACAGTGGACCAGATGGACTTAACAGATATATTCAGAACATTCTATCCTAAAATAGTAGAGTACACAGTCTTTTCAAGTGTTCATGAGACATTCTCCAGAATAGATCACATATAAAGTCACAAATCAACAAATATAAAAAGATTGAAGTCATACCATGCATCGTTTCTGACCACAAGGCTATGAAACTAGAAGTCAATCACAAGAAAAAATTTGGAAAGAATATAAATACATGGTGGTTAAACAACATACTACTAGACAATGAATGGGTCAACCAAATCAAAGAAAAATTTAAAAAATACACAGAAACAAATGAAAATGAAAAACAATGGTACAAAACATTTGGGATGCAGCAAAAGCAGTTACAAGATGGAAGTATACAGCAATATAGGCCTACCTCATGAAACAAGAAAAATCTCAAATAACCTAACTTTACACCTAAAAGAGCTAGAAAAAAATTAAAAAATGAAGCCTAAAGCCAGAAGAAGGAAGGAAACAATAAATATTAGAGCAGAAATAAATGATATAGAGACTAAAAAACAGTGCAACAGATCAATGAAACCAGGAGCTGGTTCTTTGGAAAAAAAAAAAACCCAAAACATAAAATTGATAAACCTCTAGCCAGGCTAATCAAAAAGAAAAAAGAAAGTACCCAAGTAAATAAAATTATAAATGAGAAAGGAGAAATAACAACAAACACCACAGAAATAGAAATAGTTATAAGAGAATATTATGAATAACCATATACCAAAAAATTGGGTAACCTGTAAGACAGAGAGCAAATTGAGGGTTGCTGCAGGGGAGGGTATGGGTGGGAGGATAGGTAAAATGGGTGATGGCAATTAAGGAGGACACTTTTGGGGATGAACACTGGGTGTCATGTGTAAGACATGAATCATTGGGTCCTACTCCTGAAGCCAAGACTACACTGTATGCTAAGTAACTTGAATATAAATAAAATTTAAAAACATAATTTAAAAAAAAAGAAATGGACTGGCCCAAGAACCAGAGATGGTCTTGCTGCCACCACAGGTCTTTCAGCCACCTGACAATGTCATCTCATTTAGTAGAGAGGCCACCACTCCCTCACAACAACAACTGCGAGGAAGGTGAACAGCCTTTGCCCCTGACAGCTGGCCTCAAAAGTTCCTGGGTAGAACTCCCTATGAACAGCAGCAATGGCAATGATAATGGCAATGAGAAAAATAGGGGGCTAGAACATGTACCTTCCTCATCTTCTGTCTGCAGTGGAGACATGGAAAAGGCTCTTTTGCATGCACAACATGAATCAGGACAGAGTAGTTCAAGAGCCAGTTCTCACTGTGATAGCCCTTCCCCACAAGAGGATGGGCAGATTATGTTTAGTGTGCAGATATACGCCAGTAGGGCCCATAACTCTCAGAAGAAGAGGTTGCAGAAGAAGAGAAAGAAGTTGATCCTTTGAAGAAAAGTGTAGACTGGGTGTCCAGCTGGTTCAGTAGACCTGAAAACATTCCACCTAAGGAGTTCCACTTCAGACACCCCAAATGTTCCATTGCTTTAAGCATGAGGAAAAGTGGGGCCATGAAGAAAGGGGGTATTTTCTCCACAGAATTTCTTGAAAGTGTTCATTCCATCTTTCTTCCTCTCTCATGTTTTGGCTTTGGGACTACACATCTATATCGGAAAGCGACTGAGCACACCTTCTGCCAGCACCTACTGAAGGAAAGAGAAACCCCTGGAAAAGCGTGTGACCTGTGAAGTGGTGTATTGTCACAGTAGTTTATTTGAACTTGTTACCATTGTAAGCATGACCCAACCTACCACCCTATTTTTGCATATCCAAGTTCCAGCAACTCTCAAATCCAGTATTTTAATCAAACTCTGTAGAAGCATTTTACTCACCTCATTCCCTTTTGGCCTGTAAGACATTTTAGAATTTCCTAACAGAATTTACTGTTATTTAAAAATTCCTAACAGAATTTACTGTTATAAAAACATTTTTAAAAAGAAAAGGGCTTCTTTCCACAAATGTCACTGGCAGATTATAATTTTGTCAACAATGCTCTTATCTGATTTTAGTGCCACTAGACTTAGACCTGCATCATTTGTGGTATAAATTTTACTCTTGCAAGATAACTATCATCTCTCTCTTCAAATGAAACCAGGTTGATGTGACAGCTTAGTTGTTTTATTTTTTTTTCAAGACAAAGGCAAGCTTCAATAAGCTTGAATTTATAGTTATTAAAAAAGAAGAAAAAATCAACCAAGACACAAGGAAAAAATATCCTGGGCAATAATTTTAAACAAACAACAACAACAAAAAAGACATGGACAAATTCCTAGAAACATATAAACTACCAAAACAGTGACAGAAGAAATAGAAAACTAGAACAGACCAATCACCAGCAAAGAAATTAAATCAGTAATCAAAAACTCCCAACAACCAAAAGTCCAGAGCCAAATGTCTTCACAGCAAAATTCTACCAAATATTTAAAGGAAATTTAATAACTATTCTTTTAAAACTATTCAAAAAAATAGAAAAGGAAGTAAAACTTCCAAATTCATTCTATGAAGCCAGTGTCATCCTACTACCAAAACTAGACAAAAATTCTACTAAAAAAGAGAACTACAGGCCAATATCCCTGATGATCATAGATGCAAAAAATTTTAAGTTTTACTAGCAAACTAAATCCAACAGTACTTTACAAAAATTCACCACGATCAAGTGGGATTTATTCCTAGTTTGCAAGGGTAGTTCAACATTCGCAATTGAATTAGCATGACATACCAGATTAATAAAAGCAAGGATGGGGTGCCTGGGTGTCTCAGTTGGTTAAGTGTCTCACTCTTGAACTCAGCTCAGGTCTTGATCTCAGGGTTGTGAGTTGTGCTCGACACTGGGTGTGAAGCCTACTTAAAAAAAATATAAGGATAAGAACCATATGATCATTTCAATAGATGCAGGAAAGTATTTGACAATAAGAACATCCATTCATGATAAAAATCCTCAACAAGGTGGGTTTAGAGGAAACATACCTCAACATAATAAAGACCACATGTGAAAACCCACAGCTAATATGCTCAATAGGGAAAGCCTGAGATCTTTTTCTTTATGGTGAGGAACAAGACAGGGTTGTGTCTACTCTTACCACCATTATTTAACATAGTACTGGATGTCCTAGCTGCAGCAATCAGACAGAAAAAAATGAATGATAGATAGATAGATAGATAGATAGATAGATAGATGATAGATAGAATCCAAATCAGCAAGGAAGAAGTAAAATTTTCACTATTTGCAGATGACATGGTACTCTATATAGAAAACCTGAAAGATTCCATAAAAAAAACCTGCCATAATTGATAAATTCAGTACTGTTGTAGGACACAAAATCAACAAACAGAAATCTGTTGCATTTCTACACACCAATAATGAAGCAGCAGAAATAAAAATTAAAATATCAATCCTGTTTACAGTTGCACCAAAAATAATAAGACACCTAGGAATAAACCTAACCAAAGAACTAACCTTTACTATGAAAACTATTAAATGCTAATTAAAGAAATTGAAGATGACAGACAGAAATGGAATAACATTCCATGTTCATGGATCAAAAAAGTAAATATTATTAAATTGTCTATGCTGCCCAAAGCAATCTACACATTTAATACAGTCCATTTCAAAATACCACCTGCATTTGTCATTGAGCTAGAACAAACAATCCTAAAGTTTGTATGGAACCACAAAAGACCCCAAATAGCAAAAGCAACGTTGAAAAAGCAAAGCAAAGCTGGAGGCATCACAATTCCAGATTTCAAGATATATCATAAAGCTGTAGTGATCAAGACAGTATGGTGCTGGCACAAAATACAGAACAGAAAAGAAACAGAAAAGAAAATCCAGAAGTGAACCTACCACTATGTAGTCAGTTAATCTTTGACAAGGCAAGAAAGAACATCCAATGGGAAAAACACAGTCTCTTCAACAAATAGTGTTAGAGAAAGTGGACAGCAACATGCAAAATAAGGAAACTGGACTTCTTTCTTACACCGTACACACACACACACACACACACACACACACACACACACACAATCAAAACGGATGAAAGACCTAAATGTGAGATCTGAAACCATAAAATCTTAGAGGAGAACACAGGCAGTAACCTCTTTGATATCAGCCATAGCAACTTCTTTCTAGATTGTTTTTTGAGGGAAGGGAAACAAAAGCAAAAATAAACTACGGGGACTTGATAAAAAAAAAATCTGCACAGTGAAAATACCTAGAAGACAGCCTATGGAATGGGAGATGTTTGCAAATGATATAAAGGGTTAGTATCCAACGTATATAGAGAACTTATAAAAGTCAACACCCCAAAAAAGAACAATCCAGTTAAAAAATGGATAAAAGACAAAAAATGGGCAGAAGACATTTTTTTTTCCAAAGAAGACATACAGATGGTGAGCAGACACATGAAAAGATGCTCAACATCAGTGATCATCAGGGAAATACAAAATAAAATTATAATAAGATGTCACTTCACACGTGTCAGAATGGCTAAAATCAACAACACAAGAAACAACAGGTGTTGGTGAGGATGTGGCAAAGGGGAACTCTCTTGCACTGTTGGTTGGAATACAAACCTGTGCAGTCACTGTGGCAAACAACATAGAGTTTCCTCAAAAAGCTAAAAATAGAACTACCCTACAATCCAGCAATTGCCCTACTAGGTATTTACCCAGAGAATACAAAAATACTAATTCAAAGGGATACGTGCACCCCTATGTTTATAGCAGCCTTATCTATAATAACCAAATTATGGAAATAGCCCGTGTTCATCTAATGAATGGATAAAGAAGACGTGGTGTATATGTATACAATGGAATATTACTCAGCCATAAAAAGAATGAAATCTTGCCATTTGTAACAACATAGATAGAGCTAGAGATTATACTAAGTGAAGTAAGTCAGTCAGAGAAAGATAAATACCATCTGACTTTAGTCATATTTGGAATTTAAGAAAAAACAAATGAGCAAAGGTAAACAGAGAGAGGCAAACCATGAAACAGACTCTTAACTATAGATAACAAACCTATGGTTAACAGAGAGGAGATGGGTGGGGGAGAGGTTAAATAGTTGACAGGGATTAAGGAGTGCACTTGCCATGATGAGCACTGGTGTTGTATGGAAATGTTAAATCAGTGTATCGTACACCTGAAGCTAATATTATACTGTATGTTAACTAACTCGAATTTAAATAAAAATTTTGTCAACCATATTTTGGGTTGAGTTTTGAGTCCATGTGTATTTGAAAATTACTAAGACAAAATATAGTTAATTCCCCAAAAAGAAATAAATAAAATAAAGAATAAGGAAATGAGTGGGCTGTATCTACATATAACAAACACAAAACATTGAAAATAATGCCATTTCTACAGTGTTTGTGAATAGATAAATTTTGTTTAGCTTTAATGGTCATAGTATATGAAGTGGCTAAATAAAAACATTTTTTAAACTAGATTTGCATTTGTTTTTATACTCTATTAACGACAGAATTCATTGTTTATGAAAATGTCTTTTAGAGAATAAAATTAATACATTCTGATATTTAGAAACCCTGTATTAGTAGTCTCATTTCAACCTCTATTGATCAGTTAAATGCAATTAACCTACTAATTTGTAACAAAAATAAATTCTAGGAACAAGGGTGAAAAATGGTACATCAATAAACTTTACTTTTTTACAGGGATTCTGTAGCCCATTGTCCATATTTTTTTGTTTCAAAAAATGTGGCTTTTTATTCAGTTTTTGAAAGAAAATTCATTATCTTCAACATTTTAGTGAATGGATAATATGCTAATTAAATGAAATATATAAAAATTATTTTATACTACAGTCTCTTTCTTTTCTCATTAGGAAAGCTTGTAATCTCCTTTCACCCACAGCTCATAAATTAAATTTGGAAAAATGAATATTATAAAATATGCCTTAACCTAGGAAATATATAATAATTAGGATGTATATGAGATTCTTTTCAACTCTATAAATAGAAAATATTTTATTTGGAATAAAGTAGAATTTCAAGATCAAACATTATAACTAATGACATATTAAGTATAACCATTAGGACCTCACCTTGTACCATCTTACACAAGCTATGTAATTCTAAGAAAATTAGAGTGTGATATGTAAGATTTTTTTTTGGATAAAATTATAATGCAGTTGGGAAATTGTTACCATATATTAATACAAATATTTTAGTGAATTAATCATCAGGTAGTATCCACACAGACAAGAAATTAAACCTGAGCCATTTGAAAGAATTTTGAAAATATTACCGACTTGGGTTGCCTGGGTGGCTGTCAGTTAAGTGACCAACTCTTAATTTTGGTTCAGATTATGGTCTCGTGGTTTGTGAGATTGAGCCCCATATTGGGCTCTGTGCTGCCAGCACAGAGCCTGTTTGGGCTCTCTCAAAAATAAATAAATAAACATATTTTGAAAAAAAAATACCACCATCTTAGAGATTTGTGAGCAATTACAGTTCTGCAAAACAATTTTTAAATTTGTTGTGTTGTTTTAGTGTTCCATTAGACCTTTATCCAATTTAATGTGTATAACTTTCAGAGTTAATTTTTTATCTTTTTTTTTAAATTTTTTTTCAACGTTTATTTATTTTTGGGACAGAGAGAGACAGAGCATGAACGGGGGAGGGGCAGAGAGAGAGGGAGACACAGAATCCAAAACAGGCTCCAGGCTCCGAGCCATCAGCCCAGAGCCCCACGCTGGGCTGGAACTCACGGACCGCGAGATTGTGACCTGGCTGAAGTCGGACGCTTAACCGACTGCGCCACCCAGGCGCCCCGATATTTTTATCTTTTCTTAGATTTATTTTTTTTCTTTTTTTAAGAAAATTTTTAATGTTTAATTTATTTTCGAGAGAGACAAACAAGTGGGGGAGGGGCAGAGAGAGAAAGGAACAAAGGATCCAGAGAAGGCTCCTTGCTGAGAGCAGCAAGCCCCATATAGGGCTGAAATTCACAAATCAGGAGATCATGACCTGAGCTGAAGTCAGACACTCAACGAACTGAGCCACCCAGGTGCCCCTAGAATTTTTTTAAATATCTACTTATGATAATGTATGGATCCCACAGAGTGATTAGCAATATGAGGTTAAAATCTCTTTCTGTAAAAAACAGATGCCTCACGTGATAAGGCCAGGATTTAAGTAGAAATGAGCCACCTGTTTTCCTGAAGTAAGATAAAACAATGTCCTCCCAAAAACCTAAGAACATAAAAGAAAAACTAAAGGTCATTTTTGTAGACCTTCAGTTTTCATGTTTTTCTTAGTTGAAGTTGTAGAAGAACAGAAAGAAAGTGAAATAATTCCATTATCTTTTCCCTTGTCTCTTATTTCTTCTTACCCTCCTTATGAGAAGTTCAACTGAAAACCATTTTGTATGTAAAGGAGACCAGCACAGATTTTATGTAGGTGTCTGTCTTTCGTAGTTAGAACCTTCTAAACTGTAGCCTCTGTTTTTGAATTTGGTTATTCATTACAGCACTGCCTACAATGTCAAAGCAGCAAAATTAGAATCAATTTATATATATATATATATATATATATATATATATATATATATATATATATATATATATATATATTTAAATGGGGGGTTATGGGAAGGAAAACCAGAGGAGCTTTTCAATGAACAAATTTAAGTGAACTGCTTCTGTTTGAAAACAAACAAAACAGTTACTAAAAATTGAAAACTCAGAGAAATGAATCTTTTTTATATTTTAAGATGGAAAAAGACAATGTTGTATAACAGCAGGATTTTTAGAACCTCATCAGAAAGTAAATAACAGAGCGTCTCAGAAACTGGGACATGTGTTGAAGTTTGGTGAGAGACGGGACACCTAGAGTGTAGATGCATTGAACTGGCAGTGCTAATCCAGTGGCTTTTGTCCCTTCCATTTTCAATAAAGAAATTATTAGGAGAAGGAAAATTGGGAAATACAATCAAGGATGTGTCTCACTTTAATACTATGCCAGTCTTCACAAAATGATAGTATATTAACTTTGGGAAAGGTCTTAGGCATCATAAAAACTAAAACTCTCATTTTATCATGATATAAGTGTGCAGTATATCCAAGGCATAGTAAATAATGTAGTTAAGTGTACATCCAGGTCATAGGACTTCATGTTCATGGAGTAGTAATTTACACATCTGTACATTTATATTTATACTGAGATTATACGAAAGATCTGAACCTTTTCTGTTTATTTTAGAGAGAAGAAAGAGCATGGGAGGGGAAGATAGAGTCCCAAGGAGGTTCTGTGCTGTCAGCACAAAGCCCAATGTGGGTTCAAACTCATGAAATGTGAGATCATGACCTGAGCCCATAACAAGAGTCAGAAGCTTAAGGGACTGAGCCACCCAGGCACCCCAAGGTCTGAACCTTTCTTGTTTACATTTCCAGAGTACCAACAAAAACTTGGCAATTTAAATAGCAGCAGTTTGCTTAGTCCCAAAAGGAAAATAGGTTGAAGAAAAAAAATGGTGTGGACGGGGTAAATGGTTTACCTAGACACAGTTAACTTTAAAGTGTGAAGTCATTTTTAAAATAATTATTTATTGTCTATATAAACATAGGGTTAAAGATATCATCTCAGTTAGTCCTGAGGAATCATGGCAAGCTAACTATAAATTCCTGTAAGTCATTACTTACTTTAATAGAAATTTGTTTTCATCATGATGAGCCGACTTTAACACCAATGAAATGCAACAGTCCATATTCACAGAAGGACATGCAATTCAACAGTATTTGTTGGGAGAAAGTCCTCCATGGATTTCTTGTATTTCTGCACACCTTGAGAGCAGAGGCACCAAATGTCCTTGTCCTGGGCTATCTTTGCAAAGACGTACAGCAAATAGCCTAGGAAGGTAGAGATGTCTTGGATGCCCATTCCAATATAATAAAAATAATATCTCCTTCCAAGGCAAAGGTAGGCAAGTTTTTGCCCATTCTAAGAGTCAGGTTTCCTAATCTTGGGTTTCCCCTTTTGTGATGTAACCCACTGCATATCCTGGTATTTTTTTCACCTGATACTTTCCTTATCATCTAGTCAGAATTTGGGCTCAAGTAACAAGCAGAAATAATATATAATAATCTTGCCTCCTTCCCAGAGGCAGCTCGTATAAAATGACTGACTAATGAAGGGATACTAATGCTCAACTCAAAATTGGGACGGCTCTGAAGGCCATCCCAATTTCAGACTTCGCCACTAGTTTTGGTGATGTTTTGTTGTGATTGCATAACAATCCTCCTTTTCATCCTCTTTCTCATTAATAAACTTCCTGCAAGTAGATCTTAGTGTAAATCTGTTTCCTGGATAGTCCAACCAACAACAGTTATCATTGTGTGTAGAATGTTATCTTCTTGAGAAAGGGCCTGTCTCTTCTTTATTTATTTGTTGTTTTTGTTGTTGTTATTATACCTATATCAGGTATCCCAATAATAGCTGTCACTAAGTACTTGATTGAACTCATGGAATGGAGAAGTTCACCTTGCATTTTTATTGTTAGCATCCAAGAAAAAATGTAGAATATTATACTAGGAGCATCCTCCTAACCAAGTATTGAATATGAGGTGATAAATATATTTTAGAATCCAGAATCAATTACACAAAAACCCTGTTATTCAAAAGAAGAGTCAAAGGGATAGTACCATTTGAATTTCACCTAGAAAAAGTTGACTGATTACTAACAAATCTCGTCTTTCCTAGCTAAAAGGAAATAAGATTTACTTGTCTAACATAAATTAAGAGAAGGTAATGCAGAAATAAATTCAGAGAAAGGAAGGGAAAATGTGTGTTCACCATCACTTTCACTTATATGAATGAGACTGATGGTTTAAACAGCAAAACTGAGGGTAGCATTTATACATATAAAGCCAAATAAGAATGGTTCCAATATTTCCTATTGGTCAGGAGTAGTGTAAGTTTCCTCTTAAAAAGCAATCTTGAAAAATTACTCTTGGAATTTTAAGAAATTTAAAAACTATAGCTTAGCCTAAGATACCCCAAAATGCTCCAAGAAAACAGATGTTTTGGCAATAATTTACCAGTAGGAATTGAAAAATAAGCTAAGAATACAGTAAATAACTAATCATAGCAAAAACTCTAAGTATATTCCAACAATAACCACCACCTACCTACTGATATTTTCTCATTACTCTTTCAAGCACCAGGAAGCTTTAGATAACTGATGCTATATTGTAAAATGTGTTTTCAGTTTGATAAAAAGCTACTAGATTATAAACAACTGTGTGCTCTTGGGCATATTGAATGTTTGTTGAATGTCAACAGGTGTACTTATTTCTTGTTTGGGTTTCGTGGTAAATGATGGATCATGGCCTTCCATTAAAGAGAAACCTTAATCTTTCAGTTTATATATCATCTATTTTCCCAGCTGAGTCTTTCAGTCATTGGCTCTTAACATCCAGAAAACAGCTTTGTGAATCTGATGTATGTTTTTTTTTCCCCTCTCAGTGTTCTTTTTCCAGATACATTTTTTTTCTCTTGAAATGTCATCCCTAGAGAAAACATTTTGGAAAAAAAAGTCATAGTTATTTGAAATGGTTATTATCTAATTATTATCCTGTTCATTTTATATCTATTTTATTATTTGATACTGATTTATTAATTGGTGATATTGTATGACTCTACTCACATTTTCATGTATTTATTTTATAATATGAAAACAAAAATAATATTTAAGTTTGAAAAAAACTTCTTCTCTCCTAATGTGATATTCCTTTTTTGTGGCATCTAAAATTTTTGGATTTGCTTTTTTTTCCTGTTGTAAGTAGCAAAAGTATAGCATAAAAGCATGATGCCAGTAGCAAAATGAGACCCTTAAGTACTCTAAACAAGTGTAGGATACTTGGTCCTTTGCTGTTTTTTTTTTTTTCACTGTTTCTCATTGTAGGTGCTGTTGGAATTATAGTTGTGTGAACTCTTAGTTGTGCAGAATATCTCAACAAGTTCTAGGGTGTTAGCATCCTGAGCCCTAGGCAGTACATGCCTGAAGCATCCCCTAGTCATTATGACAACTCGAAGTGTCTTCCACATAGTTCTAGTTACCTCCCAGGGGAATAGCACTGCCCCATTTTCTTACTCTGCTTCTGTTTCTAATTTTTATTACTAGTCATAGCAAAGGTAGTATAGCAATTTCTTCTGTTTATTGTGTTCCCCTCAACTTTCCACTCTTAACCGTTCTAAACAAGTTAATGCTTTTAAAGGACAGAGCTCCTGTGCTCGAAATCTTTCACTGGTATCTGTATGAATTTTCTAGGGCTGTTACAACAAATTAGCACAGACTTGGTAGATTAACACAATATTAATCAATCCTCTCATAATTCTGGATGCCAGAAATACAAAACTGAGGATTTGTTAAGGCCAGTTCCTTCTGGACGCTCTAAGGGAAAAACTGCTCTGTGCCTTTCTCCTACTTTTTGATGAGTGACAACAATCCTTGGCACTCCTTGGCTTATAGACCCATCACTCCAATCTTTGCTTCTGTCTTCACAACACCGTCTCTGTGTTTCGTTGTGTTCTTCTCTGTCTCTTACAAGGACACTCTCACTAGATTTAGTATCCACCCTAATCCAGTATGCTGTCATCTTGTTCGTCACATTAATTACACCTGCAAAGACCTTCTATTCAAATAAGGTCACATTCTGAAGTTCCAGAAGGGCATGAATTTGGGGAGACATCAGTCAACTCACTATAACACTTATTGTTTTTAAGTTGAAGTCCACATTTCTCATCATGGTTTAGGAGGCCCGGCATGATCAGGAACTGCTTTGCTTTTCCAGACTTTTGTCTTCCCAATCTCTGCTCTTAGTGGACTCTGAGTTCTGGTGAGACTTATTTTAGTTACAGTGTTCCTCTTCTGGAACTGAGGTCTCAGATTAAAAATCATTTTCTTAATGATTCTGTAAGACTGTTTAGAGCGATTGTCCCTCTGTTATATTTCCACAGTGCATATCCCCATAGCATGCTCATTGCTGGGCATATGTCAAACACCAGAATATAACAGCAAATGAACTGGATTTGAGTCCACAAGATTCATGGCAAAAAAATATATCTCCATGTGTCTATAGACCATTACATATGTACTGTGCAAATTAGCTAATTAACTGATTAATATTAGTTTTAGTTGTCCTTCTTAAATGGCATGGAAAGTTTTCACCAATTTATTTGTACATGATTATGAAGAGCAGTTGCTGTAATAATTCTATATTGAAATACTTGTTTGGTGCCTTTACTATTGATTTGGAATGTCTTTTGGGGGAACATTTTATTTATACAGAATTAGCACTCTATCTTCAAGAATTGCCCATAAAAATTAGACCTACTGTGGACTAACATTGTCCTTACCTTACAAATATTAATCCTGCTTAAAATAAGATTTAACCCTATAAAATTAAATAGCTTCAAACATCAGCTATATTTGCAGCCACCTTTACGAAGCAGTGGAAATTGACTAATCCAACTTGGATTTGGATATAAATTTAGAAACAGGTTTTTGTTTAACCCAAAATATTTCTATTTCCAAAGAATCGCCTCAAATCCCCAGATCAAACCTCGGAATAGCCAGCATATTTGAAGATCCTATAAATGAGAAAAACTAGAGAGAAATTCTAAGTTAGAGTGATACTTAGTGTAAATTTAAATTTGACTTTTTCTATCAGGATGATGCTTATATTTTAGGCTCAGTCCAGCATTTTGTGAAAAGTTGTCCTTAATGAGATATCAGAAATACATGCTTTGTATTTTAGTGGTGACATCACAGAGATTTAAAGGACTACTGATGATGGATCTCTGAATACACTTAAGGGTTCACTTAAATAATACATATCTTAGAGATCTAGGTGCTATGAGCATAGTGTTTTTTAATATTTATTGGGTGAATTTTATATCAGTATTCAAGATGAAAGTTTTATTTACAATTTTGTTTTAGTTAAAAGAAGGTAAAAATGTGTGCTTTTCTGGTTTTGATCTTAAGAAATTGATTGAGTCCATTACTATATATTTTGAATGAGCTAGTCAAGCTTTTACATATTTGACAGTTGTTCGGAATACGCTTATAAATAGAAGTATTAAAACAACTTTAATGTGTGTTGGGTTAATTTGAATCCAGTAAGAATTGTAGAAAGGAACACAAAGTGTACAATAAATTCTATTTTTTGAAATACATTCCTTGTATTTCCTGACATGTCTTTCTTTGGAGGAGAGAAGAGGGCTGCCATAATAAAGTACCAAAGACTGGAGAGCTTAAAACAAAAGAAATGTGTCCTCTCACAGTTCTAGAGGTTACAGGTCTGAAATAAAAATGATGACAGGGCCAAACCTGTAGAGAAATATCCTTCTCTGACTCTTCCAGCTTCTGGTGGGCCCAGAGTTTCCTTGGTTTGCAGCAGCATATTTCTAATTTTATCTCCATTCTCACATGGCCATCATTCCCAGTGGCAGTGTCCAAATTTTCCTCTTTTATGAGGACACCAGTCACATTGGATGGAGGTCCACTTTAGTCCTCTAGAATGATCTCATCTTAACCTGATTATATCTGCAAAGACCCTATTTCCAAATAAGGACACATTCACAGGTAGCAGGGGTTAGAATTTCACCATATCTTGTAACCAGGTGATGGGAGGGCATGGTCAACCCAGGACAGGATGTAAGGCAAAGCAGTGATAACAATTTTAGTGCCTCTGCTTTAGTTATTTTAGGTGCTCAATAAATACTAATAGCTATTATTATTACTAATATATTACTAACATTATTACTATTATTACTAATAGCTATTATTATTACTAACATTATTATTACTAATATTGTTATATATATATAGCACTTATGATGTACCAGGCTCTGGTTTAAATGCATTGCAAATATTGGGGTGCCTGGGTGGCTCAGTTTAAGTTGGTTTAGTGTCCAACTTCAGCTCAGGTCGTGATCTCACAGTTTGTGGGTCCGAGCCCTGTGTCAGGCTCTGTGCTGACAAGTTGGAGCCTGGAGCCTGCTTTGGATTCTCTGTTTCCCTCTCTCTCTCTGCTCCTCCCCCACACATGCTCTATCTCTCTTTCCCTCAAAAATAAACATTTAAAAAAATTTAAATGCATCATAAATATTAACTTATTTATTACACTTAAATGAGAATCCATGAGTCTTACCCCAAACTGATAATATATTGATGAGCAATTTCTGTTTGAGAGTTTCAGGAGACATTCTTAAAATTAGACATTTACCTTTATAATTTTATCCTTTTTTTTTTAATTATGTCCTTCATCCTAAAAACCTTTAATGCCTATCAAGTTTTGGCTTGCAAAAAATACTAGTAGTTTACAAATTTCTCATTAGGTTTATTTAAACTTTTTTTGTTTGTTCATTTTTAGAGATTGAACCAGTTCCAGATACCATTACCAATGAAACTAGGCCTGCCATAGCAGCTGAAGGCAACCATTTATTACATACACTTCATTTAAGTCTCTTATTAATGGTGACATCTGTTTAAGTCTTAATTACCACATTACCACAACTGGTCCCTTGTCACATTTCCCCTAATTCACTGTAGCATAAACACAAAAGTGAAAAATACACTCCAAGGTAATTATAAGGTTGTTTAGAAATGAGATACATATCAAGAATAATTTGCTGTATCTTAGACACATGCTAGTTATTTCTGAAAAATTGTTTTGCCTTTTGACAAAAAATTTAAAACACTAAATTATAAAAAGTCTTTCAATTTTACTCATAAAACTAAAAGTGTGTATTAATACCCAATTGTGGGAAATGATTTAAATGTACTTTTAGGAGCGCCTGGGTGGCGCAGTCGGTTAAGCGTCCGACTTCAGCCAGGTCACGATCTCGCGGTCCGTGAGTTCGAGCCCCGCATCAGGCTCTGGGCTGATGGCTCAGAGCCTGGAGCCTGTTTCCGATTCTGTGTCTCCCTCTCTCTCTGCCCCTCCCCCATTCATGCTCTGTCTCTCTCTGTCCCAAAAATAAATAAACGTTGAAAAAAAAACAATGTACTTTTAGGTAATGTAATTAATAAGATATTTTCCTTACCATGTGTTAGAGATAAATAACATTTTGAATTTTGTAACATCCTAAGGAAAGAATAAAAAGTTATTAATTTTTGTAATATTCATTCATCATTTTCAGTATCAATACATTTCTACAAAATATTATTGTAATAGTGACTTCCTCAGTAATGCTTCCTTAATGATAATTAAATAGTGTCATTAATAGTCTTTTACTGCAAGTTTGCTGTATGTATTTTTGTAGGCTTTATAATATCATACGAGTTTATTAATACCAATGACATTTTCTTAGTGACTAGATTGTTTATATTCTATGGAAATGGAATACTGAGTGGGAAATTCCAGTAGCAATCACTGATTCTATCTGTAACATGCAGTGATAATAACAAATAATGTGCTTAAACTATTCAATTTATTTTTTTCTCAATAAGCCTGTAGGTATTATTATTATCTTCTTTTTTTAAACTTATGTATGTAGATATGTATTTATATAGAGTGCATGCATGAGCAGAAGAGGGGCAGAGAGAGAGGGAGAGAGAGAAAATCCCCAGCAGGCTCTGCACTGTTAGCCTGATGCAGAGCTCAAACTCAGAAACCGTGAGATTATGACCTGAGCCAAAACCAAGAGTTGGAAGCTCAACTGACCAATCCACCCAAGCGCCCCATACTGTTACCTTCTTGGAGGCAGTGAGACTCTGTACGTAATTTTCTAAGTCATACCACATGGAGGTGGTGGAGCTGGGATAACACCCAGGACATCTGATCCCAGGATATATCCTCTTAAGTATTATGCTATCCTGTAAATTACCATAATGGTTCTGCTCCCAAATAATTATTATGTGGCTACCAAACACTCATCTCTGAGCCTATAACTAAATGATTTAATAAAGAAGTGAAAGTTGGTGCCCTTTCCTTTAGGGAAAAGAGGACATGTATAAGTGAAACTATTAAAATTAATTATATAAGCAGTTTATATGAAAATATGTTAATATTTTTGGTCTGAAAATGTATTTACGGAAGTAGGCTAAACTAGGGTTAGGTTTTCATTGAATCGGAACTAGAAAGACATACAAAGAAAAAGAAGCAAAAGAAAGACATTCTGGATGGGCAAAAGGGCAGGTCAGAACTGAAAAGAATGAGGACAAGCAGTTGAAAATTTCACTGAATAAAAGGTGCTCTTTTAAAGAGGATTGACTCTATTTTAAGTAATGCATTTGTGACTCTTCAATTTTGAAGTATAGGAAGTCCAACAACAGAAAACAAATATTAGAGTAACTATACTTATGATGCTTCAGCTGTTTTGGGAAAGCAATTCAAAGTATCAAAATTTTGAGTTCTTTGGAGACTAAAAGAAGTTAATAAATTGTCAGTTGACTTATGCATGAAATTTATTAGGGTTTACAAATAGCAAATTTTTAACAAACACCTGTAAAATGGGCTTAGTAGAAAATTACTCTCATTACATAATTCTCTTTTATGGGCTTCCCATAGAAGACCAGAGCATGTGTAGTGAATCGAAATTTATAAACAAGTATATTTTCCTAAATTTACATGTATTGATCAGCAGGGCTAGATTTTGCTGGAGTCAAACCTCAGTTTCTTTGTAAATAAAGATTAATTTCCCATTTACACAAATCACTTCCAAGCAATGCCTCAAAGACCCAGTGTTTTTTATCTTATGGCTCCACCATTTCTACACATGGCTCCACTGTTTCTTGGAGGGTAAGAGGATTTGTGCAATCCACACTTAAAGGACTTAGCTGTGATTCATATCACACCCGCTCAAAGCCATCTCACCAAAATTAGTTATGTAACTAGTGACTAAACTAGACCTAACTAGAAGGGATCTGATAAGTTAGAGAGTACGTGGCTACTGAGGGATCAATACTGTCTCTGCTACATCATAGAATGCTACTTCTACAGGATGTTAATAAAGGCTAATCAGCACATAATCGCTTTCATGAAAAAATGTGTTTGCGGTCAGTGCTTAAAAATTAAGTAGTTTCTGTACGTTGAGTCTACTTAATATATTTAATATGGTGACAAATATTGGTAATGTTTATAAGAAAGCATATAATATGAAGCATTTCTCAAGCTTACTGTACTGCACACTGTTTTGGTAGCAGGATATAGTGACTGTACTGGGATGAGTCTGTACTCTCAGCGTTTTGGGGGGCAAGAAATAAGTGGGTATTATCTGTGAAATAGATGTGGGTCATCTAGGAAAGACTTCAACAGTATGAGTTCATGTGATGTGGACCATAGATGAATCAAGGGCTTAGGAAATGGAATGTTTCATCCATAACATGAAAGTCACAAGTGAAAGGTCCCCAGGAACGAAAATCTCTAAAGAACACACACAAAGAAATACTTATGAGAGAAAAATCACTTTGAACCATCTCCCAGACCCAAAGAGCATGAAATCTACCCAACCAAATCAGAAGCACTCGATGACCTTACCACTCTTTTTTTTTCCTCCTCTTCCCATAATGCTCAAAAACACAGTTAGAAATTAAGGAAACAAGTGAAACAGCTGAAGCCAACTCCACTTCCTTTCCCTAATTAAGACAGCTGCCGATTACAACTCTGGGCATTCAGAAGAGGGAGGGGAAATCTAAACTTCAGCTGACTGTTGAAGCAGGTTGATTAATATGTTGGATTTATTATTTAGTCCAGACTTTGTGTTATGACTTAAAGTGATTGTAGGACAATTTATTACCCAAGAATGAACAGAAAAGTTAATTATGTACCCAATTTTTCATGGAATCATTACGCTGAATGTATAAATATCAAAGGAAGGGGAGTATATTAGTTGCATGGGTTGCCAAAACAAAGTGCCACAGACTGGATGGCTTATTAAACAACGGAAATTTGTGTTTTCAGATTCTAGAATTTGAAATTGGAGGTCAAGGTGTCGGCAGGGTTGATTTCTATTCAGGTCTTTTTGGCATGTGGATGAATGTCTTCTCACTGTGTCTTCAGATAGCCTTTCCTCTGCATGCGTCTTTTTGTGTCATAATTTTATTTTCTTATAAAGACTCCCATCATATTGGATTAGAGCCTACCCTAAGACTCATTTTTACTTACTTACCTCTTTAAAGACCCTGTCTCTAAATACAGCCATATTCTGAGGTAGTGGAATTAGAACCTGAACATATGAATTTTGAGGACACACAACTCAGCCCATAACAGGGAAAAAGTTGCAATTTTATCATAAGTCATATTCAGTGCATCTGTTGCCTATTGGTAAATTTTCAGATATTAAATGACTTTTCATTTCCTGAAATAAACTCAGATTGACCAGTGAATATGACTCTTATGATATATTCCTGGATTTTAGTACAATTTTTAAAAATCTATATTCTCAAGACAGATTACTTCAGTATATTTAGTAGGATTTGTAATCTACATTATGCTGGCAAATCTGTGGCAACAAATAAAATATACAAGGAAATGTATTATTTTCATAGGAAAATTTATATTTAAACTTAAATAGCTAACATAAAACATTGAAAACTGATTACATATTTACCATTTTAAAAGCTTCTAAGAATATGTGATTGGTCATATATGCTAATTATTAATATTCACTGCTACAACATCCCTAAAAATCTTAGTGGTTAAAAAGTTTGCATCCATCAAAGTAAATCCACTGGCGTTCTGGTTGATGAGTCTCTGGTGGCTCCTCTGCAGGAATTAGCTCAAAGATGCAGGCTCATTCATTCTGTAGCCCAGATACTGTCAACCATTCAGAGAGCAGGAAAAGAGAGTATGTGGGGAAGGCACATCCACTCTAAATTGTCTCAGTAGTAACACATCTGCTCAGCTCACATTCCAAGTACAAGACAGAGAGTCACATCTTCATGTAAAGGGCTGATTATAGTAGTTCAGCTGTGCATCTAAGAGAAGGAGACAAGTTTCATAAGTGTTTACTTGGGTTTAGAGTTGAGTTTTAGCCAAACTCTACAAACTATTAGTTACAGTGTTATCTAAACAATCCCAAGCCAGGAAACCAAAGCAAAACAAAAGTGGGTGAAAACAAGAAAACAGAAACAACAAAAACAAAAAAAAACTGTAGACTTCAGAGTCATTCAGACAAGAATTAATTGTAACTTGATTTTAATAATCATGACTTCTCTAGCATAGACATTAAAATAAAAACAACCATAAAACCCAAAAGTATATCCCAGATATTTCATGTTGCATTTTTATGTGGGCATTATCTTGGTCCAGAAAACAACCTTTGGAATACATATGAAATCAAAATTAGAAATTTTTCATTAATATATAGTTATAATATGCACCTTTTAAATTTTTAACATTTAGGAAAAGGGTGTGGTGGCATGATAGAAAGTGTGTCAGTTTTAGAAAGCCTCTAAATTTCTGCTCTGTCATTTCTCCATTCTGACATCAGGCAGGTCATTTATGCTTACTTTGCATAGGCTTCCTCAAAAATAAAGATGGAGATAACTATAAGAACATTACTAGGCTTATCTGTGATTTAAGTGTCAGAGTATTTGAATTGTACCAGGTCAGTGGGATTATTCCATGGCCACCCACATGACATAGGGTTGTTGTTTTATTTTGTTTTATTTTTTTTTTAACCATCGTTAACATCTTTAACATGCTATCAAATAATTCAATTTCAATGTCTTCCTACTTTATAGTCATCAAGGTTTGGATATAGAAAGTATTATAAATTCATACTTTAGAGATAATTACATCACCCCCGTCTTCTTTCAAAATACATCACAATGACAGACAAATATTGAAGAAACAAAAAATATTTACACAGCCCCAAAACACGATAGACACCTCTGAGGACCAGAAATTGGACAAAAACACAACCCAGCAATTAGAGTTGATGGTAGTGGCCTACTGGGCTCTGGGAAAGAGAAAGTTTTAGGCACTTGGGAATTCAAGGTAATAGGAGCTAAAAGCAATTCTTATCATTTTGGAGAATGAAGTCAGGTTTACTGCTAGAAAATAAGGCTTGAGGCAGAGTTTTCCTGACCTGAAGGAAGGTCCAAAGGTCACCACCCTGTCAGTGTGGAGAATGTTCCTGGACTGAGAGGTGGGACTAACAGGGGAACTGGAAGGAGGACTAACAGAGCTTCCAGATCAGGTTTGTGACCAAACCTCCCTTTGGAGAGCGTCTAGATCAACCATATTTCTAAAATCATTCTTGGATAGAATCTTCAATCTGTAGGATGAATACTAATTTTAGATTTGAAGAAAACAATGTTAGTTAGAAGTGACTATAGAACATCTAGATAGGGAAGGTTAGAGAGAGTAACAAAGAAAAAGAAAGGGAGAAAGAGAGGGACAAGGAGAGGGAAACACCTTCTCAAGAGTCTGCAAAACAAAATTCCAAAACAAATGAGGCAACTAGATAATTAGTTGGCTTATTAATTCCGAGTAATTAAAAAAATAATGGATTTTTAAAAATTAATGTGTTTATTTTCTGAAAATAGATAAAATAATAAGCATGAAAAAGAAGCAGTCATTATAAAACAGAAGCAGTTAGGTGTAGGAAAAAACTCAAAGAATTACTAGAAATAAAAAAAAAATTAGAATTATTAATTAGTAAACAGGAAGAAAGAAAAAAAAACCTTAACCAATAGGATAAATACTATAGAGAGGACAGTTTAAGAGGTAGGTGTGGTTAGTACAGCAATAAGACATTTTCTCAGAAAACAGCTTGTAGAGATGTGATATGAAACAGAAGTGAAGACCCATGATACTTTATTAATGTATTGAAAATAAAATCAAGAACAGTGTAAAAGAGCGAGTGAAGAAATAAAGCAGTCCAGAATTGATAAGCGGTCTGAATTTTTAAAACTGCAATCACTTTGGGGTCTTCAAGGTGAAATGTACAAAAGTCTCCAAGTAAGATACATAAAAGTGAATCCATATCTACTTACATCACTGTGGAAAAAAAATGTGGTAAATAAAACAAAGTAATAATGATAACCTACCTGAGAGAAAAGTCCTGTAAATTGCAAAGCAACAGTGTACTCTTATAGTCAGTCTTTTGAGAAGTAAAAACTGCTGCTAATCACTAATTGTTTTTATGCTATTTTTCAATTTCCATATTTTCTGAATTTTCTGAAACTATGTTCTCATTTTTAGACTATTTGTATTGTGGTGAGGATACTTAAATCTATTCAAACATTTTTAATTTTCAATTTTTTTTCTCCCACTCTTGACTAATAACATCTTTTTAAGCTATAATTAAGTTTTAAGTTCAGAATGTTCCTAAAAATGATATTAAAAAAATAAATAATAACACTTCTGAAAGGTCCCATGCCTCTTCAGGCATTCAAAGTATTCCACCCACAGTCCCTACTTTATTTGTAAATGAAGTTACTGGGATAATGGAGAGTGTGGTGAAGGAGGTGGGGATGGGGTTGCTTGGAGTCTTAGCTCAGATGGCCTCATCAGACCCTACTCTCCTGTTTCTATTGGATTGATTCTTGGCTGCCCCTTCTTCACTTCCACCTAGCAACTGTTGGCTGCCCTT
Organism: Felis catus; assembly: GCF_018350175.1. Taxonomy (NCBI): domain Eukaryota; kingdom Metazoa; phylum Chordata; class Mammalia; order Carnivora; family Felidae; genus Felis; species Felis catus. The sequence continues at coordinate 56,332,482 of NC_058371.1, read as the reverse complement.
GCCAAGGAGAAAACCAGTTCTTTCAGAGGTGAAGGAGGGAAAATGGGAGGCATACATAGCATTTAAACTTCACCTTCAACACCCCAGTGTAGGCCTTAGCATAGGTGCCTGGAGAGTTGGGTGTGTGCCCAGCAGCATATTAAGGAGGGGACAGTGGCCAATCCCAGCTTGAGTTGTTAACTTAGTGGCACATTTAGCCAAGGCATCTTGCCTACTCCATCCAGGTATAGAACATGTTGCAGCCGGCTGGGGAATTCAGTCTTTTGGGAACCACCTGTCCACTGTGGGTTAGGGCAGTAGGACCCTGGGAAGGGGAGGTTGATTTCCTTGTCCTTGAATAGGTCTCCACTTTTTCATTATGCCTGGGCCCTACAAATTATATAACTAGCCTTGTGTGCAATGAGTACAACAACATCACTTGTTGGCTGGAAGTGACTGAAAGAATCATTTTAAAATAACCCAACCTCCTTGTCTTTAAGTGAGATAACTCTGAAGCATGTGTTTTGCTCCATTTCTCTGAGGGCCCCCACCCAATGAAGCATATTGTTGCTGACTTAATAACAAACCTTCTATTGTTGTTCAAAGTTTATTTTACAATGATATCCCTAAAACTTTGATAATAAGTTATCACCTCTATCTTACTACCACACTTTGATAGAATATTATATTTCCAAGATGTTTGACTTGATAAAACACACCACATATTTGAATTCCAAGGCATTTTGATGTTGGGAAAAATGAAGAGATTATGAAAAACTGGGACTGTCATTAAAAATTTGGTAACTCTACAAACATGTATATACACTTTTTAAAAAGGTAGTTATAAACATCAATTGCTGCTGGCAAAGTAGGGTATTGGTGTCTTTGCCTCATATAATAGGCTATATCTGAATCTTTGAACCACAAGATACCAAATTTACTATAAAAATATAATATGAAAGTATTATATACTTCTTTATTTTTTAAATGTTTATATATTTTGAGAGAGAGGAAGAGAGAGTGTGAGTACAAGACAGGCAGAGAGAGACAGAGAGAAAGAACCTCAAGCAGGCTCAGCACTGTCTGTGCTGAGCCCAAGGGAGAGCTTGATCCCATGAACCATGAGATCATGACCTGAGCATAAATCACGAGTTGTTTGCTTAACCAACTGACCCACCCAGGAGCCCCTTGTATACTTATTTTAAACTTGGATAAACCAAGTTCCTTTTTAACATTAAATACCTGAATACTGAAATTATTACAATAAAGATAAGATGAATTAATATCCTAAAATTTCTTTCTTTTGTTACATATTAATTGACAAACATCCATATAACATTCACAAATGACTTATTTGTTTTGAGCAAAGGGATCAAAAAGAACAAGAATATTTTTTAAAAATCCTGTGTTTTGTCTGGTTTACAGTCTTGAAAATATTTACAGCAGCTGTAAGCCAAAAGTTGAAATACATAATATGAAACAAATTAAGAATAGTTACAAATATTTATCTCTGGCCATCAAATTATTTCAGCAAACACAATAGTTGCAATTATTGTTTAACATCAAGGATTACATTTTTGTTTTGCTGACTTTCACAATGAAATGCATACAATTCTATGATTCATCTAGATTATAATGGATTAATCTGCATTCAGACAAGGACCATCAGAAAGATTAATTTCGTAAACTCAAAATGCATCAGCTGTAAATGAGTCAAAAATTGTTCATTCAAGGTATCTGAGATTGTAATGTCATGAGAGGTTTAGAGGAACTAGTATAGAAATAATGTATTGGAATATAGAAATAATTCCCCCAATTTACCTTGTTTTAGAACTACTTTTGGAATAAGAATATAAACTCATTTAATTAGTTTTTAATTTAAATAAAAAACAGTAGGAATAGAATTGAATTTTTATACCAGTTAATATTCTTGACAGCAAATAACTAATGAATAATCTTAATTATTTATATTTAATATACTAGTATTATAAAATGTAAGAGAAAAATAGATTCTCCTTTTAAATGTTATAATTTCCATAAAAATCCTGGAAGATTGTTTTTTTCAGAAAGTTGCATGTGTGGTTTAAAAAGTAACTATTTACCAGGGTGCTTGGGTGACTCAGTCAATTAAGCATTCGACTTCAGCTCAAGTCATGATCTCATGGTTTGTGGGATCAAGCCCTGCATCAGGCTCTGTGCTAATAGCTCAGAGCCTGGAGCCTGCTTCAGATTCTGTGTCTCCCTCTCTCTCTGCCCCTCCCCTGCTCACACTCTATCTCTCTATCAAAAATGAATAAACATTAAAAAAAATTTTAAGTAACTATTTACCTATATATTCAGAAAGTTGCATGTGTGGTTAAAAAATTAACTATTTACATATATATATGTATATATGTAATATATATATGTATATATACATGTAATATATACATATATTACATATATACATATATATACATATTACATACATTACATATGTATATATGTAATATATATGTATATATAACATATATATACATATATATACATATTACATATATTACATATGTATATATGTATATATATGTATATATATACGTATATATACATATTACATATATTACATATGTATATATGTAATATATATGTATATATATATACATATATATACACACATATATATGCTATATATGTATATATACATATATATGTGTGTGTATATATATATATAATATATATATATATGCTAAGTCCATCCATCCATTATAAATTAAATTCATTATAGATTTTCACCTAATTATTTTTAAATGAATAAGTCCAAATGTGTTGTTTTGGCTTATTGCTTTATATTATCCTTTTGACAATCAAATCTGTATACATATCAACTAAATTGATAGCAGGATGTAGTGATAAGAAGTAATTTTCAGTAACTTAGTGATATATTAGTACTCTTGATAACATTTTATGAGGTGCCAAACAATGAGCAAGAGAAAAAAAAGATTCCACCCTAAGTTATATGACGTAAAACAGTATTTCACTTAGGAAGGAATGTAAATAACTGCTAAACAATAAAAATCCAATCTACTTTTCCTTCGTAACAATACCTTCCTATTGTGCTGGCCTATTTGCCCAGTTGCTGTCAGATTCATTCTTGGTTCTTGGCCTTTTCTCTGTTGGGCTCTGTATTTCAAGAAGCCAGTCTTTCCAGAATCAGCAGCCAGTTGCCTTGGACTAGTTTTGGCCATTTGGGGACATAGCGACTGAAAAAAAGGAGGAGGCCAATAAAGGCTAGAGTATTTCTTCCTGGCTGTCTATGTGTTGGGCAGCATCTTTATCAGCCACTGTGTGTTCTCCCTGATTTTAGTCCCCTTGCCCTCTGTGTTCCCACTTCCTCCTTGACAGTCCCAATGGCTGGGCTCTGTTGATACTGACCCCGGCCTTTGTTTTCCCCACCTGAGGGAAAGTGGTTTCCTGCTAATCTCTGGGTTGCCTTCACTATCCTTTATCTTCTTCTATGGCAATTGCCTATTAAATTGTCTTTTTAAAGTACTTTTCATGGTTTCTGTTTTCCTGGCTGAACTTGAACTGATCACTCTAATTAACCTGTCATCTTATCATCTATAGCTCTAAATTTAAGGGAAAAAAATAGTTATCTTAGAAGAAATGAAGAAGTTGAAGCCATATCATATGCTTAGCTTTAATGAGCATGCTAAGATTAATCCTTAAAAACACCCACACCTGATTTGTCATTTTAATGTGGCATCTTATTTGTGTTTGCTGTATCCTTGGTGTCACAAGCGAATGTGAACTTCCATTTTCAAAACATGTTTAATAAATAGTTGTTGCAAGCCCCAAGCTTCCAGTGGGACCATGTGAAGTTAGATGAATTTTGACAGAATGAAAAAAATATATAAGTCAAGTTGGTGCTTAAAAAATAAGTATTCCATATATCTTCATTTTCCATCAAACCTGTAGATCCCTATCCTTCACTTCACCCTTGAAAATTCATCTTATCTGATACTTCACAATTTTAAAAGGAGGATACATCAGTATAATAGGGTAAATAAAATTCCTGCCACCAAATCTGTAAGCTTCTCTAATCTTCTTTAATCACTTTTTCCCTTTCCTACTATTTATAAGTTATTCTCATAGGAGCACCTGGTTGGCTCAGTGGGTAGAGCACGTGACTCTTGATCTCAGGGTTCTGAGTTTGAGCCCCAAGTTGGGTGGAGAGATTACTTAATAAATTTTATTATTCTTTTTCTCTGGATCACATGCCTAGCCACCTTTTCAGTGTCATTGCTTTACCCATGCTCTAGCTTTCATTTTCCATCTTTCAGTCTAAAGGTGTTTTGTTTTTGTTTTTGTTTTTTACCAGCATCATTTATAATCAATAGCTCCCATTTTAAAATTTAAAAAATATATGTCTTCATGGACTTTGTGTTCCTCCTGTGTATGGGTCAGTTTATATATTTGTCCCTCACATAGCAGATTCCTGTCATCTGCCTCCTCTTCCGAGGTTACCAGGAGTAGAACAGCCCATTCTTATCTTTAGAGGGAACTTTAACATTACTCACTTTTTGTTTTGCTCTGATATTACTTTTATATTTTTATAACGTATCTACAAAGCATTTAAACCTTGTACCTTGATTACACACTGATTGCCTTTTGTTTATAATTTTGCAGTTTGTTGACCATTATTCGTTTTATAGTTAGCTGAAATGTATTGAGCACATAACACGTGCTGGGCGCCCTTCTAAGTACTTTACATATATCCTTTGAATCATTACAAAACACACTGAGATCAAAACTTTTATAATCCTAATTTTACAGATGAAATAATCTGTAGAGAAATTAAGTAATCTGCCCAGTCATACAGCCGATAAGAGGCAGAATCAGGAGTTGAATTTAAATAATGGGTTTCAGAGCTGTATTCTGAATCAATTATTCTACCACTTTGCAGTCACCTTGATGGCTTATCAGAAAATAGAGGAAAAGATGGGGTGCCTGGGTGGCTTAGTTGGCTAAGCCTCTGACTTTGGCTCAGGTCATGATCTCATGGTTGGTGAATTCAAGCCCCACGTTAGGTTCTGTGCTTACATCTCAGAGCCTGGAACCTGCTTCAGATTCTGTGTCTCCCTCTCTCTCTGCCCCTCCCCTGCTCACACTCTGTCTCTGTCTCTGTCTCTGTCTCTGTCTCTCTCTCTCTCAAAAATAAACATTAAAATTTTTTAAGCAAGTAGAAGAAAATAAAAAGCCATTATAATTGTCTTTTTGTTTCTTAGAATCCTGTATTATAGAAGTTTAGTAAAAAGGAAAGAAAATTAAGAACTTATTTCAATTACAAACATGAGTACAAAAATTCCAGGTTAAAGGGTTGAATTGGAATTATTACACACACACTGAAAATCAGTAGTTCATAGAGGTAACAATTAAAAGGACAAAACAATATATATTTAATAAAGCATTCAACATTACACAAGCCTGAGGAATGAAGCGTAGAATAGAAATTGCTAAATCAGACTGAGAAAGACAAATACCATATGATTTTACTAATATGTAGAACTAACAAACAAAACAGATTGAACAAACAAAATCAGAATCAGACCTGTAAATACAGAGAACAAACTGATGGTTGCCAGAGGGAAAGGGTGTGGGAGGATGGGCAAAATAGGCAAAGGGGAGTGGGAGGTACAGGCTTCTGGTTACAGAAGGAATAATCATGGGAATAAAAAGCACAGTAATAGCATTCTATGGTGACAGATGGTACCTATGCTTGTGGTGAGCAGAGCATAATGTATAGAGGTGTTGAGTCACTCTGTTATGCACTTGAAACTAATGTAACATTATGTGTCAGGTATACTAAAAAAAAAATAGAATTCACTGAACTTCACAAATGGTATCTACTGAAAGTTTTAAGGTAAATATTCCAGTAAAGGTCAAAAAAGGTGATCAGGAAAACAGACTGTTCAAATGCACTGGTTGTCTTATCCTATGCAATACAAGAATAAAAAGAAATAAGAGATAAAGATTGGAAAGGAAGCAGTACGATTTTTATTTGCCAACCTATGTGATTGCCTGTGTAGAAAACCAGCACGTTATCATCTGCACTGTTAGAAACTAAGAGACTTTAGCAACATTGCTTCTTAGGAGTCATGTGCAAAAATGAATAAACTTCCTAAAGAAAGCACAAAAGAGTATAAAATATAATAGAAAGAAAGATTTGTTTCATAACAGAGTAACAAAAACCAGTAGATTCTCATAGACATTTAGAATGACGGGGTACCTGGGTGGCTCAGTTGGTTAAGCATCCAACACTTGATCTTGGCTCAGGTCATGATCTCACGGTTTGTGAGTTGGAACCCTGCATTGGGGTCTACACTGACAGCATGGCACCTGCTTGGGATTCTGTCTCCCTCTCCCTCTCTCTCTGCCCCTCCACTGCTCTCTCTCTCTCAAAAAATAAATAAACTAATGAAAAATTAAAAAAAAATAATGACTATGGGGCACCTGGGTGGCTAAGTTAGTTAAGCAATGACTCGATATCTGCTTAGATTGTGATCCTAGGTTTATGGGATTGAGCCCCACATTGGGCTCTGCACTGAGCATGGAGCCTGTTTAACAATCTGTGCCTCTCCCACACTCTCTCTGAAAAAAAAAAAGGCTAAATGTGCAAGAAGTATGTTGATTACTGGAGATTTTAAAAGAAGACCAAAATAAAGGTGAGGTATAAATGAGAAAATATTGAACTGAACATGTTGATTTCCCAATGTTTGTTCCCAGATGATCTCTTCAAGTATCCCCAGATCAGACTGTTCAAGACCGTGCCAATCAAAATCAAATCAGGATTTTTTCTTTTGTGATATATTTTCAGTTTCATTTTAAATTTCATAAACAAAGACTAAATACACAAAGCGTTCAAGATTTCAAGGGAGATCTAAGAAACAGAAGTGTCTCAACGTAAAAAATATCAAGACTCTTTGTAAAGTTATCCTAATTAAGAGAATACAGCATTGGTGTGATAAGAAGCTGTCGTATCAGTGGATCATTATTTAAAAGCCCAGATGGAGACCAAAGAATAGGTAAGGATTTAGTATCTGAAGGGATTGGGCATCAGTGCCTAGTTATTTGTAATCTACTTCTGGACCAAAAGTTGGATTTTATCTCTTATTTTTTTAATTATTTCCTGTTTGAGCAAAGCTTCCTACTCTAGTTTGCATTTTTAGTAAATGTTTGATGCAGTAAGGAATAAAAGCCAAGAAAATAGTAGTGCAATCTTATATTAATACACGACTACATAATTGGCAGAAAGAAAAAACTATACATAAAAAAATGAAGACTTATTATCAACTGATAGAAGGTTACCTCTTCAGTAGTTGAGGAAGTGTGACTAATCAACAGTTATGACAAAGTATTTCTCTTTTGTGAGCAAAATTCATACTTTTCTTACGATAGCTTTTTAGACCAGATCTAACTTGCTCCAAAAGCAAATTAAATTCTCATTGCAATTCATGACTTGGATATCTACCTAATGGAAAGCAGTGAATTGGCTGCCAATTAAATTGAAGCTGTTTCAAAGTGCACCCATATTCCTGAAATAATCCTAAAAGGCTCCAGTCCAGCTTGCTAACAAAAGAACCCAATCCATAATGTTGGCTTTTCCACCCCTTTTTATTCATTCTGTGTTCCCTAATCCTGGGTAGATTTTTTGACTAGGCATAGATTAAGATCGATTCAGTCCCAAATTACAGAGGCTATCCAGTTAATTATCTTCATGTTATCCATATAATGTACATTGATATAAATGAAAGTCACTTTCCTCTAAAGTCTCAACTCAATAAGCTTCTTAGGGGACCAGTGCAGAACAGGTAATAGTATATTTGAATAACTGTGCTTGTAATTACATCGTCCCTTTTAGAAGAACCTCTTACTCTAATTTAGGCAGCCCTACAATTGACAGTTGTTAGAAGGAGAAACAGAATTTTGATTCAGTTTGTAATGCAGGTATGTGCTTCTTTGAAACTACTAGAATTATTTTTTAAGAGACTTTTTTTTGAAACAAAATCTTGCAGAAAGTAGCAGTTTCTAAGGGAGTACTTTTTGAGTACTTTTGAGAAAATACTTTTGAGAAAATAATTCATTGTTTTAGAAACTAGAAAGTGTGTCATTTAGCAGCCTAGGGTTTCAGAGCATATTAGTTGAAATTAATTTATGTAAATATAAGTGACCTTTCCTAATAGAGTATGTTGGTGACTATCTGTGTTTGCAGGAGTGTCTTTAAAAAATGATGGGAGACTAACAGTACCATACTATGCCTTCAGACACTCATTTCTTTTAATTTTCAGCTTCTCTCTCACATGCATTGTCCTTCCAAGACTGTGCTAAATTACAGTTATTTAGTTGCTATTTTGTATTGCTCTGATTCATTCTTTATATTATACATTCCCTCTGAATTCCCCCGAAAAAGATAATAGTGGTTTTTGTATCCACCAACCACCTCCTAATACAGAATATTTAATTGTCACTTGAGGAGGCATAATTAGCTTTATATTGCAGGACCCAAAATGTGTAAGGGTAAGCATATGGGTTGATGAAAGTCAGAATAGGTATATGTACATATTAGGAGAATAGCTGCATATGTTTTCACTCAGAGTATAGAAAGCAAAGATCTCCCAACACCTGCAAGTCTCATGTGATAAAGAGATTAACCCTTTCTGTTGGTCAAGAGACAGAGTTAGAATATGTTGGCAAATTTTAGTACATTTGCACAAAGAACTTCCAAACAGAACTGTCAGGTGCTGGAATGAGTGTATTAGGTACAAAGGAACTGTGTAGTCCTAATGAATCATGAATAGTCTGAAATGGGCAGCCACGGAGCAAAGGAATAACCTGACAATAATAGATTAATCCTATCCATACAGTCCTTGTCTTATCTAGTCAAATGGTTTGTTGAGCATCCATTTAGGGTTGATGCCGCAATGAATTCAAGGTAGAGGTTTGAAAAATAAGAAAGATAATTTGAGCTAGAAATGTGTATGTTGCAACAACAACAACAAAGGAAAAGGAGACAGATATTTAAATCAGTAATAAAAATGATTCATTCACAACCAAAGGACTCAGGACTGGAGGGAGAAGCAAAATAAGTAAGTGGAAGCCAATCAATTGTTAGAGTGAACAAAATTGCACTGGGGGAAAATAACACCAGCAATGTAACTAAAAATTTACTACAATCTACAATAGAAGTGTAAGAAACTACCAAAAATAACAACCAAATGCCAAAAAAAGTAACAAGCTAACCAATTATTTAATTAAAAATTACAAATGGCCAAAAAAGACATAGAAATAAATACACCATCTAGAAAATCCAGAGATTAAAAAAAAAATTAAAAGATGAATGAGGGGCGCCTGGGTGGCGCAGTCGGTTAAGCGTCTGACTTCAGCCAGGTCACGATCTGGCGCTCCGTGAGTTCGAGCCCCGCGTCGGGCCCTGGGCTGATGGCTCAGAGCCTGGAGCCTGTTTCCGATTCTGTGTCTCCCTCTCTCTCTGCCCCTCCCCCGTTCATGCTCTGTCTCTCTCTGTCCCAATAAATAAACGTTGAAAAAAAAAAAGACGAATGAAATGTTTTTCCCAATTAGTAAAATTTTAGAAAATGATATTCCCCATTTTCGTCAAAGATATGGCAAAATCCTTCATCTCATATGTGCTCATAACAATGTAACCAGGAAAATTTATTTGCAAGGCATCTTGTATGTAGGGATCAAAATGTATGTAATGAGAGGGAGTGTAACAGAATATCAACTGTGAAGAGAGCTTGCTTGGTACTGAAGCCAGATTATAATATTTACTACTTCTGGATGGAAAATTTGCAGGGTAAAGGTATAAATATTCATTTATTTTGATCTGGCACTCTCACTTCTAGGAACAAAAAACATGTCTACCAGTGAGAAAAAGGTAATGTCTAATTAGGTTCAATGCAGCTTTGTTTATTTTATGAAAAGCTGAAGAAAACCTAAAATAGGTTATCTGCATAAAATTAGTCACATAATCTATGGACATATGCTTACAACGTAATATATTTTTAAATATTCTGATAGGAAGATAATCTGATATATTCCAGTGTGTGGCAAGTCAGTGGAAAAGGAGTATGTGCAGTCTCTCCCATTTACAGAAAGATTATATTGGTGTGCAAGTGGAGAAATATAAGACTATGTAAATTCTAGAGCAGTTTCCTTTGGCAGGTGTAATTATGAAGGAATTTAAATTCCTAATTGATTTTAAATGTTTTAATATTGAATAACTTATAATCAGGAAAAAAATGGAGATCTAAAAATAGAAGCTCATGAACTCATTTAATGTGAAGACACCAGTTTAGAAAGGTTATGTATCATGTATTACACATTATATATTTTTTCAAATACCTTTAATGCTGTTGAAAGGAATTGATAATATAGCACTTATGACTGTTGTACAAAGAAAATGCTAATACAACCAATAAAGGCTTATTACCTGCAATTGGGGCATGAAATTTTCATTTCTATTTAAAGATTCATTTTATTTGGGTCCTTTAAATGGCCTCCTGCAAGCTCATTCCTGCTGTCACCCTGCCCAGCTTGCTTACATAAACAGAAAATTAATAGCCCATATGCTGGAATCAGTACTTTAACATTAAGTGGGTGCTTCTTTGCAATAGTGATACATATCTTTATTAAGAAGATATCTATCATTTAATGTTATGCTTTATTTGGCATATGGAAAATTCCGTAAAGTAGAAGTAATTTCCAAATACATAAATTATTATCTAATGTGCATTTCTAAAACAGTAGATCCATTTTCGGAGTTTTAAACCTGAGCAATAACAATTTTGTTTGCCCTTGATCTACTTTGCCTTGTATCAGTGTAATAGTTCATGGACCATTATTTTATAAGCGAGATACTTAACATATTTAGGACCTAGTTATGTTAGTGCCTTCACTCAACTACTGTTCAGTTTTCTTAATATGTGCACTATGTTTATAATTGGCTTCCAGTAAGGTACAAAAATTGGAATAAAAGCAAGACTTTATGTGTGCAAGAAAAGAATGTTAAGAGAGGTTATTGTTACTGCTAGTATTATTAACTGTGTTATTGTTTTATTATTATTTTATTCTTCAGCATAATAGTGTTGTGCTTAATGAACATCTGTATATGTTTCCCTGGAATGATTACTGGCAAGGCTTGTGGAACTAGAACTTGATTTAAAAGCTTGTTTCTGCTAAACAGAAACATAATAAGCGTCACTCTTTGCTGGCTTCAGATAACTTCAGTTATTTGGTTGTGTAAGAGTTGGAGTAGGGAAGGACAGAAATGGAAACAAAGTTGTGTGTACATGCAGACTACTTGCTTTTAACTGAATTATAGTGGACACACAATGTTACATTGGTCTCAGGTGTACAACATAGTGTTTCAACGACACTGTCTCTTATGCTGTGCACACAACTGTAGCTACCTTCTGTCACCACACAATACTATTTAACAGCATTGACTATCTATGCTGTGCCTTTCATCCCTGTGACTTATTCATTTCATAACTGGACCTGTATCTTCCACTCTCCTTTACCCATTTCACCCATCTTCCCCTCCCCCCTCTGACAACCATCAGTTTGTTCTCTGAATTACAGGGCAGACACAATTTAACCCCTAACAGTCCAGTAGAAAATGTATACCCCTCTTTTAAGTTACTCATTATTGGTATATTATTTCAACATTCAATAATATTAAAGACTATCTAATAATGAATTATTTGAAGAGAATGCTGAGCCACATAATCAAAACTTATGTTATCTGCTAAGATACTTTTAACCTTAATTTAGAAAAAGAAACATGGAGACAAACAAACAAAAGACTCACAAACTTTTTAAAGCAAAATCATGGTCAGGTTCAAGAAACCGGAAGACCAGTGCTTAGGGAGTTTTTAGGGTTGGCTTAATCCAGAGGCCCTGGCACTCATTTCCAGGGATTGTGCCAATAATGCCCTTCATTATGTGCAGCCTTTGTCCTAGGGCTGATTCCTAAGACAGCACAGCTACAGCCTTAGACCTTCAAGTGCTGATGTCCAGTGGAAAAAGAAATTGTATTTCCCTAAGGCTTTCTCTTAAACATGAGGAAATTTGTGCCAGAATCCTGAAATATCTTGGTATGTCATTTATCTGACTTAGGTCATATTCTCACTCCTGAAGCAACCCTCATATCCATCATTAAGCGTAACTAGATTCCTGCATTATTTACAGGGAAAAGAAATGAGGTACTCGTGAGTGATCAGTTTTAAGGTCCAACCATGTTCAGTCCCCAAGATTAGTAGTAACACAGTGGTGGAGAAGTGGAATAGATTTGGGGGATAACCCCATGATGACCCCTATAACTGCCTGTGAAAGGAAATAAAACTCACAGCTTCAATTTAAACACAAGAAGCCTTAAATGAAGAATATTTTGCATGGAGAGAGTAGCAAACTGTTTTCTGCAAATGTGTGCTATTTCTGGAGAGGTTAAGAGATTGGCATTGAAGCTCTAATATTTGTTTTGCCTTCTATATTAGATTATGGTCCAGTGACTGTAATGTCTTTAAGCCACAAGAAAACAAGTTGGTTGAACATTGGCTCCCTGGACATAGAGTGTTTGTTTATTGGGAATAGTGTTGCATTTTAGCTGAGAGCAGTGATAGTTTAATTTCATTTCCAGTGTTTTGAAAATATCTAAAACGTTCATCTCCCTGCTAGCATTATAAATCAAAAAACATTGACTCCCATTTCTGACAACATTTATATTAGCTTTATTTTTACTTTACAGGTTCTCACATGTTTGATAAAAACATGACAGACTCTGAGAAAACTGAAAATTGCTTAGAAACAATGTTTAGGCCCCTTTTATTGTGCTATAAGCTCTCTATTAGTTCGCAAGTGTTTTTGTAGTTTGAAGCAAAAGGTTATCGCTCTTAATTTTACATTTGAATATATCTTCAAAGGTGTTCAATTAGTAATATACCAACGCTGAAATTTTAATATGTAATAGATTTGTATTTTCACATTAATATAAATAATCTGCCTGTTTGTTTATGGGACATGATGAGAAAGAAAAAGTTTACTTTGGGGAAATTATTTATGTCATGATGGCCTTCCTCCTATGGTAGCATCAGTATGAATAGAATGTGAACATTTACAGCCAAGACTGTTTATGACCTTGGGAAGAAAACAGAAAATAAGGACCAAAAAAATATTCAGTATTCAGTGATTTAACCTGAACTCTTAGGGTCTTCAATATATCCCTTGTAGAGCCATTCTAGGTTTGTGCTCTATTGCAACAACCTGCCCAGAGAGAGAATCATGGATAAATTGACCTTCACTACCTTGCCACCTCCTTGCATCCTAGCTGACCCAGAGAGCTGTGTGGTGTAGCAGTGTTTTTTGTTTTGTGCTCTTGTTTGTAAGCACAAGTATGTACCATCATGCAAGGAACAATCAATACAGTAACTATTGTGTCTCATATCTATATTGTTTTGGTCAATATCCAGTATCCAAATCTTTTCAGTCTTCCTATTGTCTGATAGCACCCAACCACCCATCTCTTCCCTCCCATCCAAACACTTCTGTTTTGTCTACTGAAACTTGTGTTCCAAGACCAACAAATTCTATTACACTCTCAATCTCTTTACTAAACACCCTTCACACATTCTTGCTTACACCAAATTTGACAGATCCATGAATATATGATTCCCAAGTCTTTCTTTTAAGTATAGATGATACATTTTCCCTCACTCCTCTGTTCAGTAACCTTGCTGCTGCCCTGGATTCTTCAAGCCCTGCCCTTGGATGTGACCTCATAGATAAGTAATGTGCTTTCCTATCTTGTCCCCTCATTTGCAGTGCCCCTGTGAGGTTTAAGTGCTCTTAGCTTATAGAGTAATACACTTTTCCTGATGCTCTGGGGTACTTATTATTTTTTAATGTATATGAACAAATCATGGACCGTTGAGTGAATCTGGGATCTGTTTTTGTCCATGGGGCCAGGAGTTCTCACACAACTCCTCACAGAAATTTCCATCTGTTATGCCAATATGATTCTAAGGTATATTTACATTTCTAATAAAATTAATACACTAAATTCCCACTAAGAAAAATGAAGTAAAATCCCTCCTTCACAAAAGTTAATAATGTATATTAATAAATGTACTATATTAATAAACTTAAAAATAGGAAGCAGATTGGAATCTTATTTAGAAATTGGGTAAGACAGACCTGATTTTTGAGTGGCAGCATTATGCCTTACCAATCCACATCTCTGGCCATCAAAATTATTCTTAGTTTGGGTTCTCCCAAGAGAGAACCTTGATATAAGGATTTGTTACAAGTATTTTATTTAGGATGCGATTTCCAGGAAGCATGATAAGGGAGTAGGGCAGTAAGACAGGAGATCTGTCTTACCACTATGATCAACTCAGATCTGTCCCTTGGGAGACCCTCTGAGGATGGTAGACATATTTCATCAAAAATGTTCTGGAATGTCTATCCATCAGTTTTTATCCCCTGCACATTAAGAATTGCCTGTGGTTCATTCATTTCCCTGAACGTGCAGCATGGGCCAATCCCCCAGCTTCGTCTCCCCGCAGCCTCAGAACGTGCAGAAGCAGAGAAAGTGGGAAACTTTGTGTATAAGGGAGTTGTCTACAGATAAACTCCAGGAAAAAAATGAGATGATGTAAATAGAACATTGACAGTTTCTGTTAATGTAAGCTAGACTATGTAATGGGAAGGAAAAAATCCAGAAATATCTAAGGACTTATTTCTAAACATATCTAAAACAGATTAGAAAAAGACTCTTCTTTGCACAGTTAATATGAGATCCAGACTAATGGAGGAGCCACCATGTTATGGCTGTGTTTCCTAGAGCCCATGGTCTTCTCTATAGCACGGCTTTGGCAGAGAAGCTGTAAAATTGGGTAGGAGGGATGTACTATCTCCGTGTGAAAGTGGCGTACCCCATCACAGTCAAGAACTATCCAGAACTAGTTACATATCCCTGCTTTAATTCCAGAAGGCTGGGACTGTTGAGAATCAAATGGTATACCTAGTAAATATTGCTGTCTGTTATCTTTCATCATTCTGATCATTAGTAGAAATAGTAATGGTAGCATTAGTAGTTGTAATAGTAGTTGTAATAATGCGTGGTCCTAATTGGAGTCATTGTTGTAATTTTTGATGTTATAGAAAAATTGCTCAAAAGGGAACTGAGACATTTGAACTCTTTTCAAAAATATGTCATTTTTATAAATATAAGTGTTTAACATTAAGGAGAAAAAAATGTCACCCAAACTATATCCAATCAGGATGCTTTGAGTGAAAAGTGGAGTAAATCAAAACAATTTAAGCACTACTCCCAGGACTGAAAAATCCAGAATAGATTAGATAGCGGGTTAGTTTGATGCCACAGTACAAACATTGCCACTTCACCCTAAAATTTGATTCTGTCATTTGGATGGCCTCCTTCTCAGCCAACCAGATAGATTCTTCTCCATGATGGAATCAAGGAGGGGAGGGTTCAAAATGCAGATATGGGAGAGGTAAGAAGACACAAAGTTCAGTCTTTACTTGACTGGGGCCAATCTAAGATAGTGCTTGTTTTTCGAGACTATAAACCTCTTGCTTTGCCTCTTTCCCTAGTGGACATTTTTAACTCTCTCTGGGAAGGTGCACTGCTTGCAGAACTATAGAAAGAAAACCTCACCATAAATCATACTTCAGATTTCAACAAATAGGTCTTCTTATGCTGTCAAGAGGGTAGAGCAGTTAGAGCTAGATAGTAATTTAGGATGCTTGTTATATTTGAGTTTCACTAAGTATTATATGTCACTAATCTATTTTGCCTTGGGATCTCAGAGAAAACTATTTAAAAAAAAAGCCTACATACTGTTAAGTTGCAATCCAGTTAGAAAGAATGAGAATTCTTTCCCCAGTGTCTCAGAGAAGGTCTCATTTATCCTAATTGAGTCATGTGCCCATCCCTAATAAAATGCTATGCTTTTATTGATTTAACATCTGGTTTGGGAGGTAAAGCTCCCATAGAGCACATGATATGAGATCTGGACAGTGAGTGGTTTTTCCAGTGGAAAATCTTATAGCGAAAGTAATAGATTCTCCCCACCCCGGAAAGGAAGGAAGGAAGGAAGGAAGGAAGAAGGAAGGAAGGAAGGAAGGAAGGAAAGAAAGAAGAAAGAAAGACATTCAATCTTACAAATTTTCACCATGAACTAGGAAGTGAGGGAGGCAATTGAAGATCTTGTTAGGCTAGAAGTAACAGAAATAAAAGCATCTTAAAATCTGTATCATCTGGCTAGTTCACCAATTGTTGTTTTCTTGGGCAAGAGAAAGAAATAGAAAAGGGCAAAAAGGTGAAGTGACAGTAGGGGTATTTCGCTTCTTTATCTTCCAAGGTTCCCTTGAGACTTGTTCCACAGCTTTTGTCTTATTGGTGGCTTCTAACAACTTTCATATTGTTATTAACTATATGTGTCTCATTGTTTGGATAAAAAAATACACATAATTTTATTGTTTTAAATATCTGTTTGAAAACTTTCCTAATATTTATATTTGACATCATTAGCATAATTGAAGCATTACATACATCTATCAAGGTTTTATTTCTTCGGGACATTCTGTATCTAGTTCTCTAGGGTATTCGAGAAAAAAAGAGCATCACATGCTTATTTTGAATAAATTTCAAAGTACAGTTATAATAGAATGATAATATTGACTTATTGATAAATATAGCTATATAATTTTTGTCCATTTCAAGTGTTGCTCTAACTCATACTACTATCCCTCACATCTTCCTCTTAACTATATTTTCTGATAGTAATATTCTATATTTGACATTGTCTAGGTTTTAGTCAGGGCAGTTTTATTTTTTAGGGCTTCATATATTCAAAAGCTATCAGTGTCACCAAAATTATACTCACTCAATCTTTAATCAATTTTCTGTGTCAGATAATTCTTAAAGATTTTACAGTTAGTTGCTTTTATTTTATCCCACCTTGAAAGATGAATTCAGTTCCAAAATGGTTACATATGTCCTCAGCTAATATCGTTAGTCATGGTGCCTTCAGCTCTCTCTCCATTTCTGGACTTAGAGGATTTGTACAATTCCCATCATATTGTTATCTGTATATAGTTAGGCCAGAGAAGATTTAAGCAGCCTACTAATTTCAGTGTCATAGATACCTGCATTGAAAAAAAAATACAGGGGTGCCTGGGTTGCTCAGTCCGTTAAGTGTACGACCTCAGCTCAGGTCATGATCTTAAGGTTTTTAAGTTCAAGCACCCCAGCAGACTCTGTGCTGACATTTGAGAGCCTGGAACCTGCTTCGGATTTTGTGTCTCCCTCTGTCTGCCTCTCCCCCGCTTGCACTCTGTCTCTGTCAAAAATAAGTAAACATTTTTAAAAATTAGAAAAAAAAAAGAAAAATATTGGGGCGCCTGGGTGGGCAGTCGATTAAGCCTCCAACTTCGGCTCAGGTCATTATCTCACGGTCCATGAGTTCGAGCCCCGTGTCGGCTCTGTGCTGACAGCTGGGAGCCTGGAGCCTGCTTCAGATTCTGTGTCTCCCTCTCTCTCTGCCCCTCTCCCGTTCATGCTCTATCTCTCTCTGTCTCAAAAATAAATAAACATTAAAAAAAATAATAATGTAAATTAGCATGTCCAAAGGTAATGACTCCAGCACTGAACTTACAGAACTATCCTTGGTCATTTCCCAGCTTTTGAGGGTAATGGCTACAAGTGACCAGAGAATATGAATGAAAATTTATTAATTGGTTGTATCTTGTGGAACTCTTTCCAGAACTAATAGAATAAAGCTAATTGTATGCCTAGTAACTAATAATAATCATAAGGCAAATTGCAAGCTCTAGTTTTAATCTAATTTACAATTATTTATTTTTTGTTACCAATTTAAACCTCTTGTTCCTAAATACAGAAAGTTCTTAAAATTAATAATTTTTCATCATGGATGATTTTTGTAAATGTACCTTTTGTTTTCTTTTTTAAGTTTATTTATTTATTTTGAGAGAGAGAGAGAGAGAGCATACATGCATGCAGGGGAGGGGCTGAGAGAGAGAGAGTGAGAGAGAGAATCCCATGCAGGTTCCATGCTGTCAGTGCAGAGCCAGAAGTGGGGCTCTGTCTCAGGAGCCCTGAGGTCATAACCTGAGCCAAAATCTGGAGCTCGATGCTTAACTGACTGAGCTACCCAGGTGTCCCTTTCTTCCTTTTCAAATGGATGATAGTAAAGGAAGAAATTTATAGAGAACCCTTCAGAAAGAGGGAAGATGGGTTGGGTGCAGAGATGAAATCAACAGCAAAACACTGGATTTGTTTTGGGTAAATAGCATTAAATGATAGGAATTCTAAAAATCGATTAGTCATTGGCATTGCTCTTTCTTGAGGAATTTTGAACTGATCTGTTTTTACTTTCCTGAGTCTTCTTGAATTCTGCCACCTATATCACCTATGCTGGATCCAATGGATGAAGCACTTTTTATTTAATTATTTGGTCTCCTCAGTTGTACTAATTTTTTATACTATTCAAGCAAAAACATGTTGGAAATATTTTTAATGAAATTCAACACACATGAGAACATGAGTGGGAAAAGTAAATAAAGCAAAAGAATGATGCATTCAAATTGATATAAAAAATTTACCCTGATTTCATGTTATAATTAGAGATTAGAGTAAAAATATTTAATTAAAAGTTAGAAGTAATAAAGTATAATCAATCATATGAGAAGGAATTCTTATGTCCATAAGAAATTACTAAAGCCGGGGTGCCTGGGTGGCTTGGTCGGTTAAGTGTCCAACTCTTGGTTTCAGCATAGGTCATGATTTTGCAGTTTTGTGAGTTCAAGCTCTGCTTTAAGCTCTGCACTGGCAGCACAGAGCCTGCTTGGGATTCTCTCTCCCTCCCTCTCTCTCTGTCCCTCCCCTACTTGTGCCGTCTCTGTTTCTCTCAAAATAAATAAACTTAAAAAGAAGAATCTAAAACAGTGTTAAAGCAAGCATTGTTTCCTTTAGAAATCATTCTCTAAGGATTTTTTAAGTTAAACATCATTATCAAATTCACTTACACCTACTTGAACAAAATGACAATACTAAAAAAGAAAAGAAATTTGGAACGCTGGATTTAAGTCATTTCTAGATAGTTTATATTTGTAATCAGATATATCTCTTACGTAAGTTCTCATATATATATATATATATATATATATATATATATATATTTTTTTTTTTTTTCCCACAACACAGTGTGCCTCCTTAAATGACACATCTGCTGTTGGGACACATTACAGTAAGAGGAATATTTCAGATTGAAATGAATCATGTCAGGCATTTAGCCATAGAAGTAACCAAAGGAGACAGAAATGCAGATTGCCAAGAAGAGGAGAAATGATCACCTTTAAGATGGGATTTAGAAAGAAATTAGGATTTGATGAAGCAGAAAGATTCCTAAAGCCTGGTGCAGATGACAAAGTCTGACGAAAATCATTTAATAAAGAAAGTTAGTGAAGAAGAAAAGAGACATTTTCACATCTGAAACAGAAATTTCTCTGAAAATTAATCAGTGTGTTATAAAATAATTATGCCAGTTACAAATTATACTTTTAATTTAATATGGACAGAATCTTTCTTTAAGAAATACTTTAAGAAAAAAAAAAAGAAATACTCTAGGAAATAGTTTTCCTTACAATTTTTTCAAGGGATACTTTTAAGTAGAGATATTAAAAAGAAGTAATGAATAAGAAGAGATCAACTAACCTGTTTCTACAGAATGAACAAGGTAACATTTACCAACGCATGGTACATTCACCCACTCATAATACACCCCTTCACACAGTATGTATACTCAGATATATACATGTGCATGCCTACCCACATGTGTTTCTGACAGTATTGTAAAAATTCTCAAATAAAGAACATGTTCTAACCTGAGATTCTAAAACCTAATGAAAATCAATAAAATCTGTATCTTCCAGGAGATGTACAAGGAGGATGAATAAATAATAAACAGAAATACATCAATTGTATCTCTAGTGTTCCATTTGAATTCCTCTTCACTAAGGAATTAGTGAAAGCTTTGGCTTAAATGACTGCCAAGTGCCCGCAACGATCTGGAAAACTTTTCTTCTCATGGTTCTGTCTGTCATAGGAGTCACGTCTCTGAAATATACTGATTTGATTTCACAAATCCTGTTAGCTTTCTAGCATCAGGTCTTACATTGTAATTGAAGAAAGAATTCGGTCACATTGGCTGCAGATTTTTTAAAGATGCAGAAGCTTTCTGTTAACAGTTTGAATTCAACATCAACAAGTCTACTAGTTGGTTCTATCTCTTCCTATTTCTCTAACCCATGCAGTGTGAGAACTTCTATAAAGGATGCTCTACTGAAATGCAGACCTGCCTATTTCTTGCAGTTGTCACTCAAGGCTGGGCTTTGCAAACATCCACTTCTTTAGGGTAGATAAGAATTGTTCTCCCTACATGTGAATGTCCATTCCTCTGACAAGCTCTGAGCTTTGAAGATTTCCAGAATCAAAACTTTCTGCGGTGGTTGAGTTAAAAACTAAAGCCCATGGAGAAAAAGAAATCTGACTCTCTAGTTCTTGTGTAACCATTGCTCATAAGTTCCTTAGCTTTATGGCCAAGTTCAGCACAGCATAAACCATCCAAGACTTTCTGGCCTCTGAGGCCCTTTAATTGCAGGAGGTTAAAATAATTTGTATTCATTTTTTGACCCTCTGTCATCAAGAAAAGTTTAAATTATGTTCAGTATTCCCTGGTTAAAAAGGCAAGAAAGTAGATGGAACATGTTATTTAAATATCCATAAAAACAGCTATAAACTTTGAGGTTAGTATTTAAAGGCATAAAATTCAGTTTTCTAGAAAATCCGTCTATGTGCAAAAAACTTTATTAAGGAAAACCTTTCATTTTCCAATGGTAGAGAATAAAAAAAAAAACTGCCAGAATAGTTATTTTCACTTCCTTAAACAAAATCATATTTTGTGTCTGTTTGGCTGAAGATAAGAGCACCCCATAGAGAAAGCCTGAGAACATGTAATTAAGTCATTGGTATTAACTGTTAGGATTTGCGTTACCCTCTTTCCATAATATTCATATAGACTCTGTTTTTCTTTGCTAACAAGAATAATCAAAAATATTCCATGTGTTTATGAAATTTGTTAAATTGAGTATTAAAGGCTATATGGGATTTAAAAAGATCATAAAGTATAACTGACATAAAGAAACATATTTAGTTTAGATATAGCAACTGTTAATCAGGACCAACACAACTGAGTAACGTAGTATTATTAAAAACTGTCAGCAGCCATGACAGTGAATTAGGAAGGTAGAAAAGAAGAAAAAAACATGAACTTCAATATCTGGAACCAAGTAATAGCAGGAATTAACATCCATTGCAATTGAATGGACTATAATCAATCATTGAAAAAAATTAAAGAGAAAATCAATTAGCAATCTAATTAAAAATCATCCAGTGCCCTCAGTTATTCTGTTTAAATAAGATCATTTTATTTCCTAGTTTAGAATTTAGACTAATTATTCAATTAAAATTTCAGTGAAACATCGACCTTAAAAAACCTCTATTCCAGGCATTTAAGTGTAGACTATTAAATATTCTTAATGAACACACAGCCCATCTGGCAAAAGCATCGGCATCCCTTTGATCATATTCAGATATCTCTCACCTTTTCTGTCTTTAAATTAAATACCAACCCCTTTCCAGGTTGATCAGCTTTTTAATAAAGTAAGGTCAAATTGTAACTTTGTGATCTTTTTATTAGCTTCTTTTCGAATGCTAGAGCTTTGGACTCCTGCCATTTTCTTATATCTGAACTAAGATTTCTTTTTTTTCTGCTGTGTCTAGACCTTTTTTAATCATTCTTTTGCATGCAGTCATGAAATTAGCTCTATAAAACAGAATAATTACATTTTGTGACCAATTGTCAGCTGTTTCAACTAAAAAGAATCAAGGTATGTTTTGATTTGGTGATTTAAAATATACTCTAGATGAATGTGCTGTGATGTCTTACACATACACACAAATCACAGACAAAACAGTTCAAAGTTTCTAATGAATCCAAACTGTTACATTTAAAATGTTAACTGAAACAAAATCACATTTCCTGAACAATTTTAAACTAGTTCCATGTTTTCAAATGACCTGTGTGTGTTTGTACCTGACTGTGTAGCAGCAGCTCCTATGAACTCTTTTAACCTTCTCAACCATATGTTTAAAATATAAGGACCATGAAAGTTTCAGTATTTGTAAAGGAAACCTGTTCCAAGTATGTGATTTCTGGATACTCAATCCACATTAAATCTCTAATGATTGGTTTGATTTGTTTCTGTATCCACTCTGTTGTTTGTTTTAATTTAAAGGCTTACTTTTGCCTTACCTCAATTCAGTCCCTCTTTTTAAAAATTTATTGATTTTTTTGTTTGTTAATATTTCAGTATAGTTGACACGCATTGTTAGGTTAGTTTCAGATGTACAACATAGTGATTCCTCATCTCTATATGTTATGCTACGGTCACCTCTTTTCATTTAAAGAAAATGAGCTGCTCACTCCAAAAATATTAGTAAGCCCTGTAGATTCTCTTGTATGATTTGGAGGGGAAGTGTGGGAGGGTTTTCCACCAAACCATCAAGGGCAAACCAATAGTCATCCTCCGAATACGTTCTTTCTGCAGAGTCTCTTCTTCCCATCAGGCACAGGCAAGAATCTTTCCCAGCTCTTCCTTCTCTCATTGCCTTGTTTCTCAGGCTCTAGACTTCTTTTCATTTTTCCTTCCATCCTTCCACTAGTCTTGGGAAACTTGCTACATTATACAGAGCAATTTCAGGCTACTCCCAGCTTTAACCCCCAAACTTGCAAATCTCCATCCATCCCTTAGAGGGAAGTGGCACAGTGTCTCTTCATGGCTGTAGAGGTGAGAAGGTGGTAAATGTAAACAACAAAGTGAACAAAAGTTGCATGAATATTAATAAAATACTTTAATTGTCTACCAAAAAAGGAAGGAAGCAAAGAAAGAGGGAAAAAGGGAGGGAGGAGGGGCGAGGACAAAGAATTGAGCATATTTCTGGTATCTCTGTCTTCGCTAGAGATATGAAATACCATAAATGTTCATACGCATTTGATGTACTCAATTTTATACATATTTCTTAAAGTATTTATGACTCTACAATTTTTTACGTTTCCTGTATATACTAAATCCTACCATTTTCTGATACTTTTCATCAGTTCATTTGTGTTGAAAAGACAAGATTTTATCTACTAGACCAGCTTTGATTTTTCCTTTGAATCCAAATGATACTGGGCACCACGTGTGGGAGGAAGTAAAAGAGGCAAATGTAGCAAAATATCATGACTATTTTTTCACTAATAGAAAGACATAATTATTTAAATATATAAAAAAATCAATTGAATTATTACTACATTCCAGTCATTCATTTAAAGGTCCTAATAGAAAAAATATATACATCTACACACATGTATTTATAT
This sequence comes from Felis catus, assembly GCF_018350175.1. Taxonomy (NCBI): domain Eukaryota; kingdom Metazoa; phylum Chordata; class Mammalia; order Carnivora; family Felidae; genus Felis; species Felis catus. The sequence continues at coordinate 56,308,924 of NC_058371.1, read as the reverse complement.
ACATATTTAAATATATATACATGCATGCATATATGTGTGTGTTTATATGTATATGTGTGTATGTATATATATGTATATGTATACATACACACATGTACATATATATTTTTTTTTTCAACGTTTATTTATTTTTGGGACAGAGACAGAGCATGAACGGGGGAGGGTCAGAGAGAGAGGGAGACACAGAATCGGAAACAGGCTCCAGGCTCCGAGCCATCAGCCCAGAGCCTGATGCGGGGCTCGAACTCCCGGACCGCGAGATCGTGACCTGGCTGAAGTCGGACGCTTAACCGACTACGCCACCCAGGCGCCCCTATATATATATTTTTTGTATTAGGACCTTTAAATGAATGGCTGCAATGTAGCAACAATCCAATATACTAGATAGATAGATAGATAGATAGATAGATAGATAGATAGATAGATATACACACATGTATTTATTTTTTAAAGTTTATTTATTTTGAGAAGGAGAGAGAGAGAGAGCACAAACTAGGTAGGGGCAGAGAGAGAGGGAGAGAGAATCCCAAGCAGGCTCCACACTGTCAGCCTACAGCCTAATGTGGGGCTGAAACTCATGAATCATAAGATCATGACCCAAGCTGAAATCAAGAGTCAGATGCTTAACTGACTGAGCCACCAGGGGCCCCATATCTTCCATAAATGAATGAATGAATGAATGAATGAATGAATGAATGAATGAATGAGCAAGCAAGCATATACACACATATATACATATATATGCATATACATATGCACATACATATATATACACACACACATACAGATGGCCCCCAACTTATGATGGTTTGACTTAACAATTTTTCAACTTTATGATGGTGTGAAACTGATATGCATTCAGTAGAAACCCTACTTTGAATTTTGAACTTGTATCTTTTGCCAAGCTAGTGATAAGCACTATGATACTCATAATGCTGGGCAGTGGTAGCAAGCTGCAGCTCCCAGTCAGTCCCACAGTCATGAGGATAAACAAGCAATATACCAACTGTCCACAATGATTGTGTACCCATACAGCCATTCTGCTTTTCACTTTCTTTACAGTTTTTAATAAATTACATGAGATATTCAACACCTGATTATAAATAGGCTTTGCATTAGATGATTTTGCCCAACTGGAGACTAATGTGAGTGATCTGAGCACATGCAAAGCAGACTAGACTAAGCTGTGATGGTCAGTCGACTACGTGTATTAAATGCATTTTCACTTTAGGGTATTTTCAACTTACAATGGGTTTATTGGGAAATAACTTCATTTTTTTTATTATATGAAATTTATTGTCAAATTAGTTTCCATACAACACCCAGTGCTCATCCCAAAAGATGCCCTCTTCAATGCTCATCACCTACCCTACCCTCCCTCCCACCCCCCATCAACCCTCAGTTCTCAGTTTTTAAGAGTCTCTTATGCTTTGGCTCTCTCTCCCACTCTAACCTCTTTTTTTTCTTTTTTTTTTTCCTTCCCCTCCCCCATGGATTTCTGTTAAGTTTCTCAGGGTCCACATAAGAGTGAAAACATATGGTATCTGTCTTTCTCTGTATGGCTTATTTCACTTAGCATCACACTCTCCAGTTCCATCCACGTTGCTACAAAGGGCCATATTTCATTCTTTCTCATTGCCACGTAGTACTCCATTATGTATATAAACCACAATTTCTTTATCCATTCATCAGTTGATGGACATTTAGGCTTTTTCCACAATTTGGCTATTATTGAGAGTGCTGCTATGAACATTGGGGTACAAGTGCCCCTATGCATCAATACTCCTGTATCCCTTGGGTAAATTCCTAGCAGTGCTACTGCTGGGTCATAGGGTAAGTCTATTTTTAATTTTCTGAGGAACCTCCACACTGTTTTCCAGAGTGGCCGCACCAGTTTGCATTCCCACCAACAGTAAAGAGGGTTCCTGTTTCTCCACATCCTCTCCAGCATCTATAGTCTCATGATTTGTTCATTTTGGCCACTCTGACTGGTGTGAGGTGATATCTCAGTGTGGTTTTGATTTGTATTTCCCTGATGAGGAGCGACACTAAGCATGTTTTCATGTGCCTGTTGGCCATCTGGATGTCTTCTTTAGAGAAGTGTCTATTCATGTTTCTGCCCATTTCTTCACTGGATTATTTGTTTTTTGGGTGTGGAGTTTGGTGAGCTCTTTATAGATTTTGGATACTAGCCCTTTGTCTGATAAGGACATAACTTCATTTTAAGTCAAGGAAGATCTCCGTGTGTGTGTATCTCATAAATACCAAGTGCTTATAAAACTGAATTTTATATATATATATATATATATATATATATATATATATATATAAATTCCTTTTCTTTAATCTCCATTCAAATGTATGACATAGATGTTGTCATTATGCCCATCTTATAGATGGAGCAGTTAAGGAAATTGTCCATCCTTACCTCGTTGGTAAGGATGTAGTTGTGATTAGCACCCAGGTAGTCTGATGCCAGAAAGACTACTTCTGTCACTAATATGCTGTAGTTCAAATGGCTTATGGAATGTTGCTCCAAGCCTGGCCTGGAGCTAGACAGGTATTTCCAAGTCCTGACATACCACTTTGGTAATCGAGATTTCTAAATGGTGCCCCCTTTGTGTTGGTCACTGGCAGTTAGCATTTGGTTTGTTAAAACTGACACTTTGACATATGGGAAAGCTCACTTTATGTCTGTTAAACAAATCTGAATCCTTGATTTTACTTATTAGCAAAACCTTATTTCAAAGAGAGTACAAATAAACCTCACTTTAAGTCCTATATAAATTTTCATGAATTTCAAATAGATGGTGGCTGGACAAATGTGGTTTTGTGGTACATTATTTTTTTTTTTTTTTACATTCCTGCTTTCATTTTTTTGTTTAAGCCCAGAGCAGGTTGGTATGTGGCTTGCTCTCCCAGTCTTGGTGTTTTTTTGTTTGTTTGTTTGTTTGTTTGTTTGTTTGTTTGTTTTGTTGTGTTTTGTTTTGTTATTGGTGCAGATTCTTCAGAATTTAAATAGGAAGTTAAATAACCATTCCTTTGACTCAGATATTTCACAATTCAAGACCTCCTATAACCTGAGCAACTTCACAAAGCAGTGTGGCTGTCACTCCCAGTACAGAGCAAAAGGACCACATGTGTCTTGTAGTGTTAAAGATGAGAGCTGTGGATGAATCATTTTCTATTCTGGAAGGTGTACAGAACAATCAAATAATTAGGGAGACAATAAAGTTTTTCTGTTTTGTTTTTTTATCTAGGAGACTCTGAGGACCAAATCAACTCTGATTCTCTCACTTCCTACATGGCGTATTTTATTAACTAGAAAGGGTAGAGTTTACTAAATGGCACTTTTATTGCTCCCTTTGCCTAGGAAGAGAGCAGTGGGATCTTTAGCTTCTTTATTACAGAAGCAGTCAGATATTTTATACAGTAATAAAAGCACCAGCTGCCATTGGAGACAGCTAAAGCTGAGTACATTTGTTGTATTTTCTAAGAAAAGTGTTCATTAAACGTAGGTTTTTTCCTAACCCCAAATACTACCGGGACTATAAATAGCTGTAGACAGCTACCTTAAACAGGTTAGAGGAAAGCCACATTAGGTAGTACTTTTGACTACCTCTACTATAAAATGAATGGAATAGAAGAATATAAAACAGAGTAGAAATGGAATAGGAAGTGTTATTTGGGGACAATGCCTTCATGGTCTTCAGCAGCTACATACATTCTTATTTCACTTGTCCAAATTCTGTTAAATTTCCAACTAATATAGATGAAAAAAAAGAGTCCTGGAAGAAATGGCATTTACTAAACAGTGGAGTGGATTTTATACAAATGACTTTCTTGTCTGTAAAAACAAACTGCTTGGTAGTAAAATTTCTGAAATACCAAAAAAAAGTGCCACTTTTTCTTTTAAGAAAACCTCCCAAATCACTTAATTCCTCTATTGATCAACACATCTTTACTAACACTATCTCCAAGTTAGTTCTTAAGAGTATAGCGTACAAGGAAAGGGAAACATTAACAGTGTCTTCTACTAGTCAATATTATAATTAAAGAGGTGAATCTCATGCATGTGAAATGATACTTAGCAATGTCAGACAAATGCCTAATGTAAACTGTTGACACAGATAACACCTTCTAGGAGTTCAGAGATAATTTTAGAAGGGTTATACTGGTCATTTTTCATAGAGGAACTGTGATTTGAGATGGTTCTTATGAGGACATTAATTTCCCGTTCTGTGAACAAAATTATGGAAGTTTTTGATTAATAGAGAAATTACAACCCAGAGCCTGACACTTTGTCTGAACTCAAATATTAGTTGAATAAATACCACAATATGATGCTTTAATCAACACAAGATATATATGGGGTATATGCTATTATTATCTCTGGCCTAGAGATAGGCAGAGATATAGTATAGTCTTCTTGACAAGGTCACATATGCAAGAATAGAGTATTCAAGACACTGAACCAGAAATTTCTGACTCCAAACTGTTATATACAATGATGTGCTGCCTTGAAATTAAAACCAAAGTGTTGGTCTGGAAACTGAAGTGTGTAGAGGAGGCAAGCTGTTTGGGACCAAGTCTGGAAGGGCGTTAAACCCTAGCTTGAAATAATCAAGGTTTAGTAATAGATAACAGGTAGGCAAGGAGTTTGTAAGGGAGTATAGATGTGTCCTGAAGATCTGTGCCTTTTTTGTTTTCTATTTCCTTCAAATGGAAGGACCATGAGAAAGTCTGACTTGGCTTTTATTTCAAGAATCCTTGAGACTAGGTATTATACTGAACAGGATAAATTCAAGTAGACTCAGATCTACTATCTTGGGATGGGCATAGATTATAGGGCACTTTTATTTTTCAAATCGAGTCATTCTTGAAATTTAGGAAAACATGCATGTGATAAAATCATTTCCCTGTATATATTATTCTCCAAAACATCTAGTCACAAAAATCAATTTTATATCCTGTAATTGACAGTGCCTTTATTAGAATTTAGGATCTAATTTAGGGTCATTATAAGGAATAAAGTACAATCAACAACAGAAGTGTAAGAAACTTAATTAAAATACAAGGAAAAGAAAAAAAGTCTTCTTAAGGGACAGAGAAAGCATCAAGGAGAGAGATAAATTTATATTGGATTTTAAAGACTAAATGCATTTTCCACAGTGGAACAGAGTAGGAGATAATGCATGCTCATTTAATTGTGAAGTGAGGCCTTGCTAAGTAACTTTGAAAAATGGAAGGGCTTTGTATCTTCAGCCTCTGTTTACTGATATGCGATGGCAGGGGGATAATAAAGACAAATAGAGCATCATCGGTAACTATTGCCTTCATCAAGTTACATAAACTCTGTAATTCCAAGATCCCTAACTGTAAAACTTCTACCCATTCAGGGCCATGAGAGTTACTGTTCTCTGATGCCCACCATAGACCATCATAAGGACTTGCTCACCTTCTGCTGCACCTTCGTCTTCTGCTGCAAAGATGAGATACAATGAAAGTACATTTGCTGCCACCTACACACTGTCACCACAGAAATAAAGAACATCCAACCACTGGCCACAACCTGAGAGCTCCCTTTATACTCTCTTTGAAATACATCCTGTTTTCCAGGGTCTGCTGTCTAGAACAAGTCCCATACCACTGTTCTTCTAGGGTGAACCATGCCCCTCCCATGTTTTCTACCTTCTTTTACAATCTCACACTCTTAACTATTTTCTGCCTTAAATGGCATCCACTTGTACCCTTAGGAATTTCTATTATGTGATAAAAGAACACTTCTAAGTTCTCATTCCTTCAGTGAAAATTTCCAATACATTTGGGAAGCAGCTGACAACTAGATCTCTCCGGGGGTTTGCACACAGCACATGGAGGCTGCTTGCTCTGGAATGTTGAGCCTTTGGTGTGTGGATAGGGACAGTTCTTTGTCTTCTTTACTGCCCCCTGCTGGGATTGGCTCATTGCTCCTCTGCTCTCCTATAATCTGCTCTCCTCTCCTTTCTTTATTCTTCCTTTTTTAATTGAAATTCTTGCCATTTGAATGTGACGCTATGTGCCTCATTTCTTACTCTGCAGATGTCTCATTCAGTGATTAATTACATTTCTCTTTTCTTACTGAAGCCTACCTACACGTTTTTAAAATTTACGCATAGCAGTCAATGTATTTTTACAGGCAAAATCCTAATTCATCCATGTGCGTATATAAATAGTGTTGGGTATCATATTGGGCAATGAATGTTTTAAATACAGTTTTGGCCATCTTTACATTTTGGTAATTTATATAGTCCCAACCTGTCTCCTTTAGAGAAACATGTAAACCCATGGAATTTTTCTTCCCCCCCACCCAGTTTTATTTAAATGTGATTGACATAGGTCACTGTATGAGTTTCAGGTGTACAGCATAAAGGTTGGACTTACATATATTGTGAAATGATTACCACACAATAAGTTTCGATGACATCATCATCTTGTATAGACACAATAAAAAAATGGAGAAGAAAGAAAAAAATTTTCTCCTCACAGTGAGAACTCTTAGGAGATACTTTATTAACAGCTTTCCTATATATCATACAGAGGTATGAACTATAGTCCTCATGTTGTACGTTACATCTCTAGAACTTACTTACCTTATAACTCGAAGTTTGTACCTTTGACCACTTTCCTCCATCCTGCCCACCCCTTTCACCCCTCATTACCGCAAATTGTTTTTATTTTAGATTCCACATATAAATGAGATCATACAGTATCTGTCTGACTTGCCTCACTTAGCAAAATGCCCTCAAGTTCCCTCCATATTGTGGCACATAGCAGGATTTCCTCATTTGTTATGGCTGCAAGTTTAGTATTATAATGCAAGTATACTTACATCACTCTCTGCTCAATTTTTTTGGTGGCTTCCAAATGCTTAAAATTATAGAGATCAAATCCCTGAGACTAGTGGTCAAAATTTCAATACCTTTGTTTTTCTAAGAATTTGTTATAGCCCTTTTGTAGTACAATCCAATCATAAAAACTGTAATTAAACTACCAGGCTAACCTCAATCCCTGATATGCCTGCCATTTTGCCACTATCCTAAGTACCCTGTTTCGTTCTGTTTAGATCTTCATGCCAATAGTAAATGTCAAGGTGTGCACGAATTCTTCATTTCACTAGACAATTAGTTCTCCTCTTTCTCTATGTTTCCATTGAACTTGTAATTTATTGTAGCACTGAAAATACTTTTGTACACACACACGCACACACACACACACGCACACACACACACACACACACACACACACACACACACACACACACAAAGGTTTGACCTACATATATTGTGAAATGATTACCACATAATAAGTTTAGATGACATCATCATCTCTTAAATTTTTTTTTACATTTATTTACTTTTTGAGAGACATAGACAGAGCACAAGTTGGGGAGGGGCAGAGAGAGAAGGAGACACAGAATCCGAAGTAGGCTCTAGGCTCCAAGCTGTCAGCTGGGAGCCCAATGTGGGGCTCGAACTCACAAACCGTGGGATCTGACCTGAGCCGAAGTCGGACACTTAACCCACTGAGCCACCCAGGCACCCCTATATCATCAAATCTTATAGACAATAAAAATCAATGGAGAAGAAGAAATAAAAAATTATAAAACATATTTTAGTTGTTGGACTTGCCTTTTCTTATATTCACCTTTCCTATGCTTAGATTATATTCATTTTTCCTATGCTTAGATTGTTCCGGACAAACATATATTTCTTTTGGATTGTAGAAATTATTACTACTTTAAAAGGCTTGTTTCTCAGCCTTATTTAATTAGTAAATCTTCTAAGTGATTCTTCATGGAATAGTAACAGTTTGACAGAAGTAGAAGAAAAAATTTATGACGGAGAAACTGACAAATATAACCTATTATGGTAGATATTAAAGAGGAATTAGATATACAGATAAAACACCTCTCAAATTTCAGTGTATGACAAAAGAAAAGTACTTGGCTTTTAGTACTTCTAAAGAAAATTCCATTTGCATTGAATGAATTACAGTAAAATTCTGGGTAATTAGTGCCAATTACTTTTTATTATATTATTTAGAAGACCATTTTACCACAAAAGTGTGTAGTGAAGTGTGGTTATTTCAAATGATAATATAGTGTTGGAAATATTTGGAAGTACATCAGAAGTAGGCTAAAGTACTAAATAAGGAGGGAAAACATCCATACAGAGATGCTAGTTGTCTTCTTTCCTTCATTTCCTTCTTTCTTTCCTTCCTTTCTTCTTTCCTCCTTCCTCCCTTCATTCCTTGCTTTCTGTCTAAATGAACAGGTTTCAGCTTTGATGGAACCCCATCCCCATTGGCACCCCTATCCACTTGATATCCATCAGACTGTTGCAAAGTAAGTAACATTTGGAAACAAAATTCTCAATCCAAGACAAACCCTTCCAATGAATATAATTAATTTCATATGATGGCAACTGGGTGGCGACTAAAGCTTTCAATTAAAGTGACCCTCAATTTTTCACCGCTTGATTTTTATTGGCACATCGGATACCAATAGATTATCATTTAGATAGGTTAAGATACTTCTCTGACTTTTGCAAGTAATGTTAGTAAAGGAAATAATGTTTCCATAATAAGGAGCTCCTAAAGAATATTGATCTTTTTTTCTTCAGTCATGAAAAAGCTTTCCAATAGCATTCCGAGTTGAATAAGATGTCTAATATTCAGAGGGAAAATTTCTATGCATTTCTTTTCATTAAAATGGGTTCTCATAAAACAAGTATCATACCTCTAAAAAAAAAACAGGTCATGTTTTATGAAAATTTAACTTATTTTGAACTCTGCTGAAGGAAATAATGACCTTGAAAACTTCCAGTAGCAATACAACGTTGTAACACAAAGGCCACTGCCTTCGTCATTAATCACAGAAGACTGCCTAGAGCTATTGTTGGCTTCAAAAGGAAATATTAAAAAATAGAGGAACGTGAAAGTATTTATTATGGACTATTTTATGATAAAAAATGGGAATGATTGAGAGCTAAATGGCATGAGAGGGTTTAAAAAAAAACTCGTATTTTTAACACAAGTTTAAAATTTTGTGTTTTCATCTCCTGTTAGCTTGAAATCAATATATTAGTCAAACAATAAGAATTCAGTAACCCAACTGCTAAATATTGGTTCAGCATATTGCTTTTTTATTGGGCTACAGAACCTTGATTTATGCAGAATCAAAGTAGAATTATACTAAATAAGTGAGCAGATTTTTCTTGTGTGTGTTTTTTTTAGACTAATTACAGAAGTTTACAGGAAGACATTTAAATTTTCAGGAGAAAATAGGTAAGATGAAGAAACAAATATTAGCCTTCTGTTAATTAAATCCTTTTTCTAGAGTAGAATATTGACTTGGAACCATCATTCAGACCAAGAGCAAGAGTATCACAGTCAGACAAAAGGAGTCAGAACATTGTTAGATTTAAATTCAGATGAGATTAAAATAGAAGGCAGACAATTCAATTGCTTAGCCTTTAGTAAAGGCAAATATTAAAAATTTTAATAAATTACATAATACTTTTTTCTAGAGTATGTTTTTCAATCAAGTGTACCTAAGTCAGGTCATTAGCTCACTCACTGAATAGAATCCCATGGTTATCTATTATACACAGTGCTGCACTTTTCACAATTAAGCCCCTTATAGTAGGATTCATAAATTCAGGAATTTTGTGATTTTTAAGTTAATCCCTGCTTATATCTCAAAAAAAGTTACTGTATATAATTTCCTTTGGAATGGTTAACTCTACATTCCCACAGTCTCTTGCTTTGACGCCACCAATAATGTCTGGATCTTCTATTGACAGATATTAATCACAATATAGTAGAAAGATTACTAGTTTGGAAGACATAAAGATACAGATTCTAATTATCTACATTGTCCAGTACAATCATCTGTAGCCACATGCAGCGAACTGAGCAGTAAAAATATGTTGGGCTCAGCAGAGGAATTGAGTTTTTCCTCTAAGTTATGTTAAATTTAAATGAAAAAACATAAGAAATCTATAGTATTCTATTATTTTGATGAGACTATTTCACTGTAACTATTACATCATGCAAGATATTGGCGTTGCATGTAAAACACAGTTTAGGCACATGCTTCATTTCAGTATTACATATTTACACATCTTTGATCCATTTGGTGTCAATGGATTGACTCAATCTGCATAAATTTTGTATGTACCCATGTAACATTGCAATGTGTTTATTTGAATATTTTCTGTAAACTACAGAGGTTACTGATACCTATATAAATCATAATTGGTAAGTAAATTGAAATATTTTATTTCAATTATATAATATTTAAATTATTTTTCTAGTTTGAAAGAATGAACATGGACACTTTTTTTGTAAAAAATACATTTAGTACTGATGCAGAGTAGAGTGACGATGTTGAAGCTACCATAGTAAGAAAGATACAAAGAGATTGGAAGTAGTTATGTCACAAAATCCATGAGGAATAGCAATTTACTTTGGCAGTACAAAATATAAAACTGTTGGGTAATAATTTTTTTAAGATTATAAAATGGACAATATTAAGTACCATCTTCAGCAAATATGTAGTGAATTTGATAAGAGATTTCCTCTCAGCATTTAAGGAATTGATGAAATGGATTGGCTGAAATCAGGGAAATATTAGAAAATGCAAGTCTTTCACTATCCTACACCATTCCAGCTTAGAAAAGGCACAATAATTCTAATTGAGAAATAAATATAATATTTAATATCTTATATTAGGTAATATAAGAATTAGGTAATATAAGAATAAGGTAAGTTTTCTCCTTGGCATAGAATCATGAAAGCCCGCCAAGCAATCAGGGATGGCATGAGGGTACCCGGGTACCTTTCTAGGCTGGGATTAAAGCAATGTTGTAAGGAACTTAAAAATATGGAAAAGAAAAAAAAAATGTATGTCTCTACGTATATTTGTATAAATAGCTGTACTTTAATGTGTTTTATTTTTATACTACCTGGAAATAAAGTAGATATAAATAAAGTTTATGTAAAATAAATGCTGACAGTCTGCAAGTGTCCTGTTGATGTCAAGCAGAGGATCGCTTTGTTAAAGCAATTTTTGGGTGAAGACCTACCTGAGCAGCCTCGGATTAGACTCTCCATTCTGTTTCCAAGCTTGATGAAGGCAAGAGCTGTAGTTATGACCGAGATCAGCAGAGAAATGCCTGATTCACCTCCATGATTCTGATTTCATTTTATGCTTCCAGCCATGTGTCAATATGACAAATCGAGGACTCTTAATCTGATGGGAAGGGATCCACATGTAGTTCTCAGTGCCTGAAATATCTGAGAAATGTCAAACAAAGATGATTTGAAACATTTTTACTTTTTATTCACCAAAGACCAATATGCTCTTGAAATAAATTTCCGTAGCCTTTAAACATGCCTGTAGGGAGGAATGGAAAATAAACTCCAAATAAAGTATCAAATGGGAAAGTTTTAGATTAATCATGTGTTCTAAAAACACATTGATTAATTATGTGTGTTCTAAAAAAAAACGTTATTTTTGATAGTGCAAAAGTATACCATATAAAATTTTAAGGATGTGCTGCTTAAAAAAAAAAGAATGTGCTGCTTAAAATTAATGAAGTCCTTTGTCACTGCTTTAAGGCTAGACAGATAAAATCTAACATCTTGAGTTACTTGAGGTTATGTTTATTGAGTGGCAAGAAAGTATTAAAAAAAACATTATTTTTGTAGGAATGTCCACCTTCCTTTAATACTTTGTACGTATCAACCTATCTCCACCATCCAGTGGGCAGCCACGTGCTCTGGCATTCAAGTCCTCTGCCTCAGTGTGAAGATGAATTTCATTTCCTTGAAATACTGTTTCTACTGTATTTCAAGGAAATGAGATTCTGTTCAGGCAAGTTGAAATCTTAATTTCAGTTCTTTTCAAAGTAATAATTTATATATAAAGTACCACAGATGGATGTTTATATTGGATATAATAACTTGAAGACTTATTTTATCTGAAAATGGAATTAGAGCTTCTTGATGCCAAAATACAGAGCTAAATCATTTAAGGTTATACTCGATCTTTCAATGCCATAGAAGCACCATCTTTCTTCAGTGGAATGTCTCAGTCAGTATCGCGCCTTAGTCAAATGAAATCACCGACCAAAAAGAAAAGGAGAAAAAAAATTTCCTCTCACAAAGCCAAAAAATGAGCAAAGTATTTAACAAATTGATAAGATTGGTTGAGTATAAAAATATTTTTAAAAATGTACTAATGAAAGCAAATTAGAAGAAAGCATTTTGGTTCATGCACATTTTGAATATTGTATTAACTTAAGCAGAACCAATCTGAAAGTCAGTTTGATGATTGAAATTTGAAATTAATATTAAAATGGAAACTTCTCATTTACAATTTTAAAGAGACAAAATAAGTTTTGTAATTGTCAAAGTTATCAGTGATCAGAAGATCTAAAATGTGAATATTGTTCATAATAAATTAAGAATCATTTAAAGTCCTGTCAGTTTCCTTATTGGAGGGAAGATAAAGGGAAGGGGAGCCATTGTATTTTGTTACACAATACTAAAGGATCGATCTTGAAAGTAATACTTAAGCTCTAATGAGAATGATGTCATTAATTATAATTTGACTGGGATAAAAGGTGAGTACTAAATGGATATTTAATTCTTATCTGTGTTGTTGCATAGATTTCCCTACATAAACATGTCTAAAAGCACAATTTTTGGATCTTTTCCAGACTCGTAAGTCTGCCCTAGCTGCTGTTTAGGTATAAACAGCATGCTGTCTTTTGATATTAATAGTGTATTACAACGTTAACACAGTCATTACTGCCTTATCCTCAGATCACAACTTTTGGAAGTGCTGTATTTGAGTCTTTTTTCTGGAAAATGGAAATAGATTAAATTATGACACGCATGGTATCAACTGTGGAAAAAACAATGTCTACCTCTGTCAGAAAAAGTTTTTTTGTTTGTTTCTTTTAATTTCATAGTGGGCTTTAATCACCATTGAATGACTTTTTTTTCAGGTCTTGAATCATCCCTAGACTTTCTTTTTAAAATCTAATTGGGGGAAACCAAAGAAATTAGAAAAACACTTTATTATTGTATTATGTCAAAATTGTGAAGAACTCCAAATACTACTAACCAAATACTAAGTAGATACTAACTCTTAGACCTCCTATAAAGTGGTTAGCTTCTCTAACTAGTATGAGAGTTGCTTCAATCTGCCTTTAATGTATAATCCTATCCTCTGTAAAGTCAGTTGTCTTCTAATGGCTTATCTTATCTCCTTTGGAACTAGTCATTCCAAACAACTTTATTACATATGTGTGTGTATGTATACAACTGTGATTTTTGAGAGAAACTCTTAGTTTCTAGAAGGAACACATATTCTTTGTCACCTTCAAGGGAACACTTATCAAAATGCTTGTGTTCCATAATGACAGCAAGCTATTCTATAAATATAAATACGTAAAAATTTTTCCTGCAGTTTGGAGGACATACATGGATATCAGAGTACCTTCTATATAAATATCTGGAGAGATTTTATAATTTAGAGTTTCTGTGACTTACTTATTCCATTACTAAAACAGTAGAATGTCTGGGTTCCCATATCAGACTAAGTTACCTGCTACATAAATTAAGAGGATCTAAGGAACTGTTCCTTCCCAGAAAACCTTGCCCTAGATTAGTCCAGAGGTTGGCAAACGATGGCCTGTCACCTGTTTCTGTATGGCCCATGAAATAAGAATGACTTTTACATTTTTAAACAGTTGAAAAAATTTTAAAGAATTAATATGATGTGACATGAGAACATCATATGACATTTAAATTGTCCATAAACAAAGTTTACCAGAAAAGAGCCACACATACTCACTTGTGTTTTCTATGACTATTTTCTTACTACCAGGCAGAGCTGACTAGTTGTGACAGAGCCTGTATCATCTGGTCCTTCACAGAAAATGTTTGCTGACCCACTAGATAGGTCAAGAATAAGTCTTCCAGGGGATACTAATGAGCTGTTTGGAGACTCCTGAATTGTTTTCTACCTACATCCTAAGATCCTTCTTAGTTTACTACAAGCAGCTTCAGCCTGCCAACTCCATGAATAACTGTAAACATAGTAGATTATATCAGTTGGACGATCTGAAATTACTTTTTCAGCACGACCTTAATACTGCTGCTCAAAGCACTGTCTCCAATAAATTGTCAGGGCCTAAGGAAGATGTTTTACTGTCCTATCGAGGCATAGTTCTTTTAAGAGATTTTGTTTCAAACCCTCTAATTTCCTTATATGTGTAAAGTAATAAATTTATATAGGTTATTACATAAAGCCATGTCCTGACTTTCTCCTCAGCTAACCTTCTCTGTGCCTGAGAGGCCACAGCTTCCAGAGTACCCTTTATTATGCTGTTCTCTCAGAGCTGTTTACTAATAAGGCACCTTGAAGAATTGGCCACAGCCTTGATCTCCTTTTCATGTATTTTATTATATGACATAGGAGCAGGCAAATAAACTATAATTCTAGAACATACCAGGATTCCTGTTCTTCCCCAACAAAAATTTTCTGTGTGTGTGTGTGTGTGTGTGTGTGTGCGCGCGTGTGCATGCGTGTGTGCCCACTCATGCAGTTTGGAAATGAATAGGAGCATGCCCTCCACCTTTAAATTAGAATATTCAGCACAGGTACTTTGGTTGTATATTGAACTTAATTTTCTTTTGAAGTCAGACTCTGTGATTTGATACACACACAAAAATAAAGCTATCTTACATATGCCCAATCAATACAAGTTTCACAGGCTCTTGGATTTACAAACAAGCAAAAGGTTACTAAATCACTTTTATTTTAAGAAACTAATCTTTGACAAAGCAGGAAAAGCTATCCAATGGAAAAAAGACAGTCTCTTTAACAAGTGGTGCTGGGAGAACTGGACAGCAACATGCACAAGAATGAAACTAGGCCACTTTCTTACACCATTCACAAAAATAAACTCAAAATGGATAAAGGGCCTGAATATGAGACAGGAAAGCATCAAAACCCTGGAGGAGAAAGCAGGAAAAGACCTCTCTGACCTCAACCATAGCAATCTCTTACTTGACACATCTCCAAAGGCAAGGGAATTAAAAGCAAAAATGAACTATTGGGACCTCATCAATATAAGAAGCTTCTGCATTGCAAAGGAAACAATCAACAAAACTAAAAGGCAGCTGACAGAATGGGAAAAGATATTTGCAAATGGCATATTGGAGAAAGGGCTAGTATCCAAAATCTATAAAGAACTCACCAAACCCCACACCCAAAAAGCAAATAATCCAGTGAAGAAATGGGCAGAAGACATGAATAGACACTTCTCTGAAGAAGACATCCAGATGGCCAACAGGCACATGAAAAGATCCTCAACGTCACTCCTCATCAGGGAAATACAAATCAAAACCACACTGAGATATCACCTCATGCCAGAGTGGCTAAAATGAACAAATCAGGAGACTATAGATGCTGGCGAGAATGTGGAGAAATAGGAACCCTCTTGCACTATTGGTGGGAATGAAAACTGGTGCAGCCACTCTGGAAAACAGTGTGGAGGTTCCTCAAAAAATCAAAAATAGATCTCCCCTATCACCTAGCAATAGCACTGCTAGGAATTTACCCAAGGGATACAGGAGTGCTGATGCATAGGGGCACTTATACCCCAATATTTATAGCAGCACTTTCAACAATAGCCAAATTATGGAAAGAGCCTAAATCAACCAATGAATGGACAAAGAAGTTGTGGTTTATATACACAATGGAATACTAGGTGGCAATGAGAAAAAATTAAATATGGCCCTTGGTAGCAACATGGATGGAACTGGAGAGCATTATGCTAAGTGAAATAAGTCATACAGAGAAAGACAGATACCATATGTTTTCACTCTTATGTGGATCCTGAGGAACTTAACAGAAGACCATGGGGGAGGGGAAGAAAAAAAAAGAGAGAGAGAGAGAGAGAGAGAGAGAGAGAGAGAGAGAGAGAGAGAAAGAGAGGGAGGGAGCCAAACCATAAGAGACTCTTAAAAACTGAGAATAAACTGAGGGTTGATGGGGGGTAGGAGGGAAGGGAGGGTGGGTGATGGGCATTGAGGAGGGCACCTGTTGGGATGAGCACTGGGTGTTGTATGGAAACAAATTTGACAATAAATGTCATATATTTAAAAAAAAAGAAACTATGGGGGCTCCTGGGTGGTTTAGTTGGTTGAGCATCTGCCTCTTGATTTTGGTTCAAGTCATCATGTCACAGACTTGAGTTAGAGCCCTGAATTGGGCTCCGTGCTGAGAGTGGAGCCTGCTTGGGATTCTCTCTCCCTCTCCCTCACTCATGCTCTCTCTCTAAAAAGAAAAAGAAAAAGAAACTACGCAGATAACATTACAATAAAATATTACATTCAGAAAATCATAACTTAATTATGAATACTTAATTATGCAAAAAGGAGAGTATGGAACTGAAGATGTGGATTCTATAATCATGTGTGTACTGTCTCAAATATCTTTTGTTGCCTCAACAGTCAAGAATATGTTCTATTTTAAAGGAAAAGTAATCTTAAGACTTCACGCTGTAAAATGTAAAGAGTTGCAGACAAAATCTCTATAGAATATTGATTAAAATGTCTTATGTATCTTTGCAATATGTACAAACTACTAACTACTAACTACTACTGCACTAACTGGCTATCTTGATATTTATTGTGATATATATATATATATATATAATTTTGCATTTGAACAAAAAGTAAATTTTAAGACTTAATATGTCTGTTATATATTCACACATCCTTTTGTTAGGGTGAGAACTTTTTTTCATCTTTGTGTTTCATAATAGTACAGACTAGATAAAATAAAATGAATTGCTTTGTCCCAAATAATTACAAACTAAAAATCTTTACGTCTGGAAACGATATAGTTTTAAAGTTAATAGACAACTCTGTAATATCACTAAGCATGCAAAAATGTAGTCAGGACATGTTTTTCTGAGGCTAGAATATAAAGGAACATATCACAATTTTCTAATAAACTTGAACTCCACAAAGTAGTAATAGAAGAATAAAAACTGACAATGGTGTGTACCTAGGAACATTCCTGACCTAATACTAAGAGCTAAAATAGAAAGACTTTATACTCTATTAATTGTTATAAAATAACTAGTAACACAATGCACTTGTGTTTAAAACAAAAATAATTAAACAATTTCCACTTAAGCCTGGCCTTGGGACCTCTTAAAGCCAAGAAGAAGGAGGATATTATCCAATGGTAACACTATCAAAGCAAAGTAATACAGTTGATTGAAAATACAGTTGAGCACGCCCAGCAGATGAAGGTGTGAATTTCCTCATACATCATCTTAATGGCAACATTTTCTACAAAGCGACATGGAGCACTCCTTTCATATTTCATGAGTTCTATTTGCCTGACTTCAAAATGCCAAATGTGCCAGTGAACAGCGCTTTAATATTCATGGGTTTTTGAGATGGCTTTGACAGTTGTCAACTAGAGAAATGGCTTCATCAGGAAAGAATCTGACTTATGATTTCCGGCACACATATAAAATCATGTAGTCATTCACATATGCATTCTCTTTTAAAGGTATTTTTGCATAGCTATATTTTATGAAAATTATATAGATATAAAATCCTTTAACAGTAAGACATTTTCAAATCTTATTTGGAAATATACTTAGTATTCCAGAAAATTTTAACCCTAGACATATAATAATTGAGCTATTTTGAAAGGACATGGCTCAGTAAGTATCCTAAAAGTTCTCTAGAGCACAAGTTATCACAGCATAAATCACACAATAAGTAGAGAATTTATATCTCTTTTTCCTTGTATATTTCAAAAAAAATAAGTAGCTCAGTTTAGGGAAAAATCATAGCATTTCTCTTTAGTCTCAGGGGTTTAGATTTTAGGTTTTTTTTAATCTCTCAGCATTTCACACATGAAAAATTAAGATTTATTAATGAAATAGAGTTTATTGCTGTTAATCTTAAAGTTCTATGAAATTTTCACGTCAGGTATTAATAATACATTGAATACATTATAAACAAACACACAAACTTTACAAGAATTTATTACTTATATTATTTCATTATGTCATATTATCCAATAAATCTTATATGAGTTGGGAGAATGAGTAGCATGTAACCACCACTGGTTTGATAACAATTTCCAAGTTATTGAATGCATACTCACTGCATGCCAGGCAGTCTGCAAAACACTTTATATGTATTAGCTTCATTAATTGAGGTACTATTATTAACCCATTTTGTAGATGCAGTATTTTAAGTAACTTGTCTCCTATTTCATTGCTAACCAGTAGTAGAACCATGATTAAAAGACAGACGGAGGTCTTTGCACCAGAACCTGGGCTCCAACAAAACCCTAAAAGGGTCATAATATAAACTACAATGAGAACTCACTATCACATCCCACCCTAGTGTTATTTTTTTTTCTTTCTTCACACAAGGAACATTCTTATGGACTAGCATCTTTACTTCATTTAATTTAACCTTGAAGTAATATCTTTTTGTGATATTATTCTGTCAGCAATGAAAATTATCCTAAGGCTAATATGAAATCTTGAAATTCAGTCACTTTTTTTATTCATTTTTCCCTCATCCTCTAAATTATATGCATTCAAAAAGGCAATAGAAGTGATAGATGCAGCAGATAGAATGATGTTTTGAGTTCCAATAGTGAATTTAGAGAGCCTTGAATTTCCTTATAGCCAGTATTTGGCTATTGAATCTATATGTTTAAAAATACAAAAGCCTAAAATGTTAATTATTGAGGGTTTGCTGAAAAAATGGACCCCAGACCACCTTACTTTCTTTTGAGTATTTGTACTATGACTTAACATGGATCAAGGTAACAGTTTATCTGCTGTGTGTTTATATGTTTTTTGTTTGTTCTATATGTTTTTTTCAGGGTGGTTAAAAGGTTACCCACTCCCAGACTATTAAAACAAAAAATAGAAAGAAAAAGAAATTCTCCTGAGATTCATGACTGCAGTAATCCTCCTTCGTTTTCCAAATCAGCGATTCCTCTCTTTCTCCATAGACTCTAGTTGGACACTCTTTCCTAAAAATAACCGGTCCTCTCCCTTCCCACTACTTTCTGTAGCTGTCTGTGCCTACTACTTTACAGGAGAGCTAGAAGCAAAGAGGCTCTACCTCCTTCAACAAGCTCACATGAAAACGTAAAATTTCTCTTTCTTTTCCACTAATGTCAGGCTGTGAAACCTGTTTTATTTTTTTTTTAAATCCACGTTAGTTAACATTGATTTTAATAATGATTTCAAGAGTAGAATTTAGTGATTCATCACTTACATATGACACCCAGTGCTCATCCCAGCAAGTGCCCTCCTTAATGCCCATCACCCACATACCCAAATCCCCACCCACCTCCCCTCCAGCAACCCTCAGTTTGTTCTCTGTATTAGTCTTTTATGGTTTGCCTCCCTCTCTGCTTTTATTTTACGGTTCCTTCTCTTCCCTTATGTTCATCTGTTTTGTTTCTTAAATTGCAAATATGAGTGAAATCATATGATATTTGTCTTTTTCTTCCTTATTTCACTTTGCATAGTACCCTCTAGCTCCATCCACGTTGGTGCAAATAGCAAGAATTAATTCTTTTTGATTGCCAAGTAATATTCCATTGTGTGTATATATGTGTGTGACTACATCTATTTTATGATTCATCAGTCAGTGGACTTTTGTTTAACTTTTACAGCCTAAAAATCCAATAGGATAAAATAGGCTATAAAAGCTTGACAATCCTGCGTGGGCACTGAAGGCTCCCTCACCTTAATACCTCAAAAGTATAATGCTTGTAGTTCTTTTTTGTTCTCTTGTAGATTTTCAACCCCAGTATTGTTTAAGATAGATGTTGTTTAATTTAGGTAAACTATGCTGAAATAAACCTCTGATCGTCTTTAAATCATGAGCTACATTGCTATATCCACTATTGCTATTTCCCAATCAATTATTTTTCTAAAAAAAAAAAATTAACATTTATTTGTTTATGAGAGAGAGAGAGCACGAACAGGGGAGGGACAGAGAGAGGGAGACGCAAAATCCAAAGTAGGCTCCAGGCTCTGAGCTGTCAGTACAGAGCCCGATGTGGGGCTCAGACCCATGAAGTGTAAGATCATGACCTGAGCTGAAGTCAGATGCTTAACTGAACGAGCCACCCAGGCACCCCCCTCTCAATTTTTAGAATTAGTTTCAGTTTCTGAAAGTAATTCTAAAAGGCTCCAATGATTTTACTGCTTTAAAAAAAAAGCTAGTTGCTCCTCGGTCTTTGTCTTACTCATCATTTCATCTTTATTTCCAAATTCTGCTGTCTCCCTTGAAACATTTTTTTGGGGGGAGGGGAGTACACACTCATACTATTCCTGGTCTTTTATTTCCAGTCTCTTTTAGACTTATCTCTGTTTTATAATTCTTAATATTGGTATTCTTCAGGATTTATTTAAGTATTTTTTTTTTTGTTCTCAGATAAAGTCTCATTTTTCTCTAACACATGGTCAATTTGCTGGAGTTTATATGTTGTATCTTCCAACTTAATATATACAAGTGATCCCAGAAGGCCATATCCAGGGACTGAGAGGCGGTCACACAGGACCAGACAGGAGAGTCCCTGGATGTTTCCAGGATAGAAATCAAACTTGAGCCAGCAGGAGGTGAAAGCAGTTTATTGAAGGTAGAGAGAGAGTGCGGATACAGAGTGTCTGGGAGACTCCGAAAGGAAATGAGAGAGAGTCTCATCTTTGCTCGGGGTCTGGGGTTGATATTGAAGATTGTGGTCTAGTGTACATGTGCACCCAGGCATGCAGGAGTCAAATGAGGGTCCAGGTGTTATTCCTTGGAGCCGGGGGTGGAGGGGGCTTGGCGTTGAGATGTTGGAATCAAGGTGTCTAGCTGCAGTTGTCTGGAATACACGTATGATGGCTTCAGTGGGTCATTCTCACCTGGTCCATCCTTAGATGTTATCTATTCTAAAGAAATCATTAATTCCACATTTTTGCACATGGCAAGATTTCATTCTTTTTCATGCTATTTGCAAGAGTGTGGATGGAACTGGTGGGAATTATGCTAAGTGAAAGACGTCAGTCAGAGAGAGGCAGATATCCTATGATTTCACTCATGTGGACTTTGAAATTCTCAACAGATGAACATAGGAGAAGGGAAGGAAAAATAAGTTAAAAACAGAGGGAGAGGCAAACCATAAGAGGCTTAAATATAGAGAGCAAACTGAGGGTTGCTGGAAAGGGTGGTGGGTGGGGAGGTGGGTTAAATGGGTGACGGGTGTTAAGGAGGGCACTTTTCAGGATGAGCACTGGGTTTCATATGTAAGAGATGTATCATTGGGTTGTACTCCTGAAGCCAAGACTACATTGTATGCTAACTAACTTGAATGTAAGTAAGTAAGTAAGTAAGTAAGTAAGTAAGTAAATAAATAAATAAATAAATAAATAAATAAATTCCTTAAAGAAGAAAAGAGAACAGAAAAGAAAAAAGAAAAGAAAAGAAGTCATTTCCTCCTTGTCCCTTCCAAAGAGGACATACACTAGGTGCTTTATAAGGCATGTGTGAAGTGAGGTGCAGGTCCCAGCAAGAATAGAAGCAGGAAAAGGACCAAAAACCAGATTTGGGGGGAGTCCTTCTGTTTCCTTAACTCACAGGCAGTGGTTCATATATACATGGATTTCAATTACCATAGCTTAGACAAAGAATACCAAAGCCTGTAGATATGTTGCCTCCTAGTGAAAGAGCCATGTGATATTTTTACAAAAACAAAGAAACAAACATTATCGGAAGAGAACTGGTCAAGGAAAATGAAAGGGTAGTAAATAAATAGAAAGTGCTGATGCTGAATTGAAATTTCAATGGAACATATGATAGGGTGATAGAAGAGGTTTAGCTGATGAGGGAATATGGACACTGCCACCATCTTAGAGACTCCAGATATTTCTCTGCTGAGATATTTTTCGTTACAAGCGTATATTCCGGATATTGTTGAGCTTGGTTATAAAATCTGCTTTATGATTCTTTTCTGTTCATTTTAAAATCAACATCTCATTGTCAGGATCCACCGATTGTCCTTTCTACTGAATATGGGTCATATTTCTTTTGTTCTTTATAGACCCACTTATATTTTTTTATTATATCCTGGAAATTGGGAATGTTGTTTTTAGATTATATTTTCCAAGAGTTTGATTTTTTTTTTTTTTTTTTTGGTCTGTTTTAGCTGGCATTTCATCTGGTTAGGCTTACCTGCAAACTGTGCTTCTTTAATGGACACTTTATTCATTGAGTTTGGAGCTTCTGCTTTCTCTCTTCTGGCAACACTTCCTTAATTTCCAGTTACTTTAATTGCCCAGAGCAGCTTGGTGGTTTCTCTGTTCTGTGGTTCTTCTGGCCAGAATGGCTGTGGTTTTCTATCAGAGTCTTAAAGCTTCCCACATAGTACAGACTAGGGTTTGCCCTTAGGTTAGAAGTTTTCATGAAAGAAAAGTCACCAGGTGTCATTCCCTTTGAAGGCTTCTCAATACCTAACAGTTTTTACTGTTGTTTTTTTTTTTTTTTTTTTTTTTGGTATTTCATACAGATTTTATGGCTTTTGTCTGCCAATAGTAGCCTTATTTGGTCTTTACCAAAAACAGGAACCTCTCCTGTTTATTTTTTTAAATGTCACGTTTCATCTATAAACTTTCCTATTCTTACACTGTGTGGTTGACACATTCTCGGTTATTTAATTTTTTTTTTTCTTGTCCCAACATACTGCTATAGGTTGTTCTCTGCCTGGAACTCTGCCTTGCTTGACTGATTGCTAATTATCCTGTAGTTCTTCTTTTATGGGTAATATTTTTGGGGAATATTTTTTGAATACCCCAAGTCTTTTTCAATTACCCCATATAAGCAATTCCATAGCATATTTTATTTCTAACGCTCAATCAGACATCATTATCTGGCACATAGAAAGAGTTTAATAAATATTGGTTGAATTAATAAATCCCATAAGTATATCTTCACTCCAATTTAGGGAAACATGAATTTAACATAAAGACATAAAGCTCATCCATGCATCTAAAAATATAGGATTTTTATTAAATTAGGAAAATGAATATTTTTTAAATGTTTATTTATTTACATAAAGAGAGAGGGAGGGAGGGAGGGAGGGGCAGAGAGAAAAGAAGAAAGGGGCAGAGAGAGAGAATCCGAAGTAGGCCCGCAAGGTCAGTGCAGAGACCAACACTGGGCTTGAACTAAAGACCAGTGAGATCCTGCATGAGCCGAAATCAAGAGATAGAAGCCTAACTGACTATGTCACCCAGGCCCCCCATGAAATTGAATATGTTTATTATTCTGTTAAATATATATTGGTTGCTACTTCTAAGTAAAGATATACCTATGGCTATAAATGCATTACTCTGGCACTTCTCTTTACCTTTATTTTTTTTTAATTATTATCTTTATTATTTTACATTATAAGTACTTTCATAAAGATGATTGCTAAGCTTCATTTTGTACAAATAAAATAAAACCATAAAATCATTTACAGTAATAATTGTTCTGTAAGATTGTGTGGACAAGTGGATAGTTTATTTTTAATATGCATTCCATCTTTTCTCATTTAATTTAGAAAATAAACAACTAAAGGGATAATCATCTTGTAGTGTGGTATTTTGCAACAAGATTGAATTGGCTAGCATAAAGATGTAGTTTTGTTTGATTTAGAAACAGATTTTTTGTAATTTCCTATAGAAAACATCGATGTTACTCTTAACTGCTAATTGGTGCTTTTTTTCTCAAAGATAGCACTTATATAGACTTGCCATAAAGTTAATTATATTTTTCTCAACTTTTAAGACAGAAGCGAAACATTCATAGAATTTATAATAATTATTGGTGTTTACTTACGAAGGTAGGGGCTCTGGGGTGGCTCAGTCGGTTAAGTGCCCAACTCTTGATTTCAGCTCAGGTCATGATCTACTGGTCTCCTGTCTTTGAGCCCCACCCCACACTGGGCTCTGTGCACTGACCCTGCAGAGCCTGCTAGGGATTCTCCCTCTCTCCCTCTCTCTCTGCCCCCCACCCCCCCGCTCATGCTTTCTGTCTCTCTTAAAATAAATAAATCAACGTAAACAAAATTAAGAAGGTAGATAAGGTTCTGACTTTGGGGATTGATAGCTTTGG
Source organism: Felis catus (assembly GCF_018350175.1). Lineage (NCBI taxonomy): Eukaryota > Metazoa > Chordata > Mammalia > Carnivora > Felidae > Felis > Felis catus. The sequence continues at coordinate 56,284,660 of NC_058371.1, read as the reverse complement.
AAGACAAATCTTTTATAAGGCTAGATCATAAGCAAGTCTACAGTGGCGCCAGGCAAGATTTAAAACTAGTTGCACATCCTGTGAACTGCTTGACGGAGCTAACCAGGAATCGGTTCCCAAGAAGTAGAAAGAGTTTTGTACCTAACCTGGAGAACTCTTCAGTGGGGAGGATAAAGTATTATCTGTTTTACATTTTGAAACATTGTAATTTTAGTTTCTGTGGCCTAGGAAGAAAAAGAAAATGACAGAAGCTGGGAAGCTTTTTCATGGGGAAGTCTTCAAAACATGAAGCAGAAATAGCACTCTCTGGTATCTAGGAAACAAGTGGTGAGGGTAGGAAACTGGGTTACATATTGGTGTGTTTTTCCTGAAGCTTTGGGTGGGTTAGGAACTGTCACAATGGGGAGGCTTCTATCACCAGTATCTTCTCCAGCTACTCAGCCATGAGGCAGTTGTTGGATGAAAACAGAATTCTATAAAAGACAGCTCAAAATTTGAAAAGAGATAAGTGAGACCAGGGAAGTGAGAACAACCCCTGGAGACTCCCAGATAAAAATGCAGAAGAAAAGGGAAGTAGAAGATATGTTTAAGCAGGTGAGGCCTTTTTTTTTTTTTTTTAATTTATTTATTTTTGAGAGACAGAGAGAGACAGAGCAGGAGCAGGGGAAGGGGAGAGAGAGAGGGAGACACAGAATCTGAAGCAGGCTCCAGGCTCTGAGCTGTCAGCACAGAGCCCGACGCAGGGCTTGAACCCACAAACTGTGAGATCATGACCTGAGCCAAAGTCAGAAGCTTAACCGACTGAGCCACCCAGGTGCCCCATTTTTTTATTAAGGTAAATATGGAATTGGGGGTACCAGAAGGAGATGAAGCTTAGAACAGTCATTCTGTAAAAATGACTTAGTTGTCTCTAATTTTAACATATTTTATTCCAAAGTAATTTCATTGAGATGATGTTAATTTAGGTATGTATTCTTGCCGTAGGAAAGAGAACTTCAGGGCTACAAACAATATTCAAATTTGCGTTTAAAATTATAAAAATAAAACTATAATAAATTTCGTTAAATGAATCAACAAAAATACTCATCTTTTGGATAAAATATGTCTATGAAATAATAACTTAGCTATTATAGTGAAGGCAGTATTGTAACAGAAACACAGAGAAGATCCCTTAATCCCTGAGATGTCTGGTTTTCCATAGCAGTGGCATGCTGCAAATGGAAATTAAATGGGAGAGTAAGAAAAATAGGACATTAAGAATCAGTGCATTTATGGAATCTTGTCTATGAAAGACATATTTTATATAACATCAATAATGAACAATTGAGGGGCGCCTGGGTGGCTCAGTGGGTTGAGCGTCGGACTTCGGCTCAGGTCATGATCTCGCCGTCCGTGAGTTCGAGCCCCGCGTTGGCTCTGTGCTGACAGCTCGGAGCCTGGAGCCTGTTTCAGATTCTGTGTCTCCCTCTCTCTGACCCTCCCCCGTTCATGCTGTCTCTCTCTGTCTCAAAAATAAATAAATGTTAAGAAAAGTAATGAACAATTGAAACACCTAGAAAATATGCTATATTGATATTAAAGGCATTTCCCTGGGAAGATTTTTCTCAAGGTATTCTCATCTATTTATTTGTCCTAATTTATTATTTTTTACTCTTATTATATTTTACTCTTTCATAACTTGCCAAAGTATTCTGTTCACCTTTTTTGCCAGTCATATTTTTATTTCACTTCCTCAGACCTTGCTTTTCCAGAAGAACCAGGATTCCAGCGATAATTCCCGTTTTCTTTTAGTACTTCCTCACCTTGATCAGAATTATTTAATACATTAAAATAACTAAATTGTTAATCTCTTTTGCAGGTTGTGTGTCTATTGATGTCTGTTGTGACTGTAGGCTGTAATTCTGTAAGAAACAGTTATAATTCAATTCCTACAATATCATTTGTTTTTCTTAATAGGCTGAGTGGTATTGCATACTGTATTGCTGATTCAACATTAATATTCATTCTTTGTAAAATAATTCTATGAAGAACTTACACAGCATAAAATGTCATTCTTAAAAGTTCTGAGGGATAAAAGAAAATTGAAGCTCGATACCTGATTGTTTGATATTTCTGATTGCTAATCAAAGCCATTTCATCATTTTACATAATGTTGGTGATTGGGTGAGTTAGGAACATTTTTTGATTTGGTTTATTCATCCATATGAATGACAACATTGTTCTGAGAAAGTGGTTAACTTAGAATGGTATTATTCTCTGTATGGAGTTTGCTCTTTGCCAAAAGCAGACTTTGACCTTTTCTTTGAAGTCATCTTACTGCTGAGTTTCTTAACAATCAGTGGGCAACAAGCTATCAGTTACACTAAGGTAGAGCTCTACAGAGTACTCTAATACATTCTGTCAATGAGAATATTTGCAAGAGGACACATCCAAAATTAGAATCTTCAAACAGAATATGAAAGACCTTGCATTGGAGTCTCAGCTTGAATAATTCACAGATAACTACAACTAGAGGAGTTCAAAAGTATTGCTACGATGGCATTCTAAATACCTTCATTTCTTTGTCCAAGATGGTGGAACATCTGAAATGATTCAAAGGCTATTTTTTATTTATAATTAACAAAATATAATCTCTACATTAGCATTATCGTTGAACAAACACTTCTTTTTTTTTTCTAAATTTTTTAATGTCTATTTATTTTTGAGAGAGAGAGAGAGACAGACAAAGTGTGAGTGAGGGAGGGGTAGAGAGAGAGAGAGGGAGACACAGAATCCGAAGCAGGCTGCAGGCTCTGAGCTGTCAGCACAGAGCCCGACGCAGGGCTCAAACTCACGGACTGTGAGATCATGACCTGAGCCGAAGTCAGACACTTAACCGACCGAGCCACCCAGGCACCCCGAACAAACATTTCTTGATCATCCACTCAGTGGATGAAACTTTGCTGCAAATGGAGCATATAGAAATAGATTTTAGCTTAGAGTAACTACAAGTGTTAAGGTTGTAGGTGTGGTGGCTTAAAGATGGCCGCAAATACATTCACAATCTTCCCATAGAGAGGTGAGGGGTTTGTCCCCTCTACTTGAGTTTGATCTTATTTTTGACTGTTTTTGGCCAGTAAAATGTGGTAGAAATGATGCTTTGAAGAGGACTGGTAGTTAATGCGTTATGCGTCTTGGAGCCCCAAGCTCATGTAAAAAAAATTAACTATCATGGAACACCTATAAACTTTTGGAAAAGCCACTTGGAAAGGCCATGTGTAGGCGACAAGACCAACTCAGCCAACTATCACCTGCTCTGACTCCTGGCCATTCAATTTATCCCATCTGATATCCTAGAAATTTTAGGCAGAGATAAGTTTTTCCCATTGTGTCCTGTCCCAATTCTTGAATCCAAGGTAATGAAATGTAATACTAACAAAATTTTGGTTTAAGTCACTAAATATTTTAGATTGTTTGTTTTGCAGCAGTTAGATAACTGAAGTTATGACCTTGGGAGATGCTGCTACTAATTTAATATATGATATTGAGAAATCTGCCTGAGCTATTTCAACCTTCAAGTGTATAAAGAAAATCATAGTGTCTATCATAGTATTATTATTAATGAGACAATGACCCTAATGTTTGTAAATTATATATGACACATAAAATAAGCTTGATGGACTTCATAACTTGTATTTCCAGCCTATGCTTCTAAGACTTGGACATAAACATATACCCAAATGATCACTAAGCATCTTCTAAGTTTTTTATAGCACTTCAAACACATATATTCAAACTTTTTATATTTCCTCACAAACTGGCTCCCTTTTCTGTGTTATCTATCTTGGCAAATGGTATTCTGTCTACTTATTTCCATCAAAACAAAAACCTTAGAGTCATCTGTTTCTCTTCTCATTATCTAAAAATGTTTCTTTTATATACAAAATAATGCGATTTTCCCCCACTGTTCTCCTCCTTCCACTAACTACCCTCTTTCTTATGTCATCCTTCTCTCTGCATTATTCCAATAGCCTACTAACTCATTCTGCAGTATACTGTGCCCAGTGTATCAACTTTTGTCCTGCTCCAAACTTTCACCCTACTATATCAGAGTCATTTTTTTTTTTTAATGTTGATCTTATTTGTTTTGGGAGAGAGAGAGAAAGCAACTATGAGCAGGGAAGGGGCAGAGAGAGGGGGAGGATCAGAGAGAAAATCCCAAGCTGATAGAGGAACCATGAACCGTGAGATCATGACTTGAGCAGAAATCAAGAGTCTGATGTTCAATCAACTGAGCCACCCAGGCACCCATATCAGAGTAAATTTTTTAAAAAATAAAAATTTGATAATTATTGCAGTGCTTAAAACTACACAATGAATTCAATAGGAAAATGTTGAAAATCGTAAACATGGTTTACAGGACTCTCCAATATCCAGCCTTTGCCATCTTTCCAGGCTGATGATGAGCCACCAGCAATGTTGAACATTACACTTCCACACACAAGCCTTTGGCCTATTTTTAAAAGACTGTATGGGGGCGCCTGGGTGGCGCAGTCGGTTAAGCGTCCGACTTCAGCCAGGTCACGATCTCGCGGCCGTGAGTTCGAGCCCCGCGTCAGGCTCTGGGCTGATGGCTCAGAGCCTGGAGCCTGTTTCCCATTCTGTGTCTCCCTCTCTCTCTGCCCCTCCCCCGTTCATGCTCTGTCTCTCTCTGTCCCCCCCCCCAAAAAATAAATAAAAAAAAAAAAAAAAAAAAAAAAAAAAAAAAAAAAAATAAAAGACTGTATGTTCTTTCTCTTTGTAGGGACTTTATAGCCAGTTGTCTCTGCATAGACTCTGAGTTAACTAGCAATCATTTAGGCTTTTAGGGAAGGATCTTTTCCTGTGACAAACTCAGTTTAAATTAAAATCCCTTTAATTTTATCTCTTTAAACATTATCTTTTTCATTCAATCCACACAAATAAAACAGATACCATTTTCATTGTTTGTGTTATTTGAAGCTGAGCAGTACAGAGGGTCAGAAGCAGAAATTAGTAATGAAAAGAGAGAAAAACTGGTAAAATCTGATACAAATGGCAATATTGGTAAGGAATAACTTTATTAAAGGATTCTATTTCTGGTGGTGTGTGTTATATGTATAAGTCCATATATATATGTGTATTTGCAAATGTGTGTATACACACACACACACACACATATATATATATATATATTTTTTTTTTCTTTTGTGTTCTGCCCACTAATTTAGGGCTGGAGGATTTTGCCCCACCATCAAACAATTCAATTCTTCAGACACTAAGTAAGTGTCCTATTACTCATTCAATTCTAACACTACCCAGAGTAAGTGTCAGATTCTGCAGGTTAAGGGTTCAGTCCTACTGAACTGCACACACACACCCACCCCCCTGCTTCACACACCAGTTGAAAGCTGAAGTTGTTATCTGTGCTACTGACAAAATGACTATAAATCAACGGTCCCAAAAACCCCGTCTGTGGGTTCAATAAATTTGCTAGAGCAAAACCTGTTTTCTCACTAGATTACCAGATTTTAATAAAAGGATATAACTAGGAACAGCCAGATGGAACAGATGCATAGGATAAAGTATGGGGAAAAGGGCCCAGAGCTTCTATACAGTCTCATAGTCCACCACTCTCCCTGAATCTCCATGTGTTCACCTACCCTGAAGCTCTCCAAACACTGTCCTTTTGGGATTTTATGCAGGCTTCATGACAAAGCATGACTGATTGGATCATTGGTCATTGGTGTCTGATTCAACCTCCAGCCCTTCTCCCCTCCATGGAGGTCAGGAGGTGGGACTAAAAAAGTTCCAGCCCTCTAATCACAGGGTTGGTGCCTTTGGCCACCGGCCCCACCCTTAGGTGTCTTCCAAAGGCACATCATTTACATAACAAAAACACCTTTAGAGTTCACAGCATTTAGGAAATTCCAAGGATTTTAGGAACTATGTATATTCCTTATTATAAAACACAATATTTTATATATATTTATATATGATTCTTCAGATACACGATTTCTTCCAGAAATTTTATTGATGAAATTAGAAGCTAACTAGCTACGACAAGCATTTGATTATTACCTAAATTTTTCAGGCAGTTTTCTGGGATTAGGGGCTTTATGAGTGATACTATAATGCAAAGTGCTCTCTGATGAAGTTTTGGGGTGATGGTGGGTTTTTGGAGCTAACCGCCAAGAAAGAATTCTTGAAGATGTCTTTGGTGCAAAAAGGAGATTTCATTAAAGCACAGGGATTAGACCTGTGGGCAGAAAGAGCTGCACTGGGGTTGTGGAGAATAACTGGTAACTGGTTATATACCATGGATTGGGGGGAGGTAAAGTCAAAAGGGAACTTTCTAAAGAGATTTTTCATGTGCTAAAGACTCACAGATTACTGGAGGCATAGCTATTATCAAGCTAAGGTTGTTTTTCCCTTTAGCAAAGCATTGACAAATAAGACAGTAGAAAGTTCCTGCACTTCAGGCTATTGATGGGATTGCCTTTTTCCTTGTAAACTGGAGGAGACTCAGTTTAACCATTTGTTTGTTTGTCCCTTCCTGTTTGGGGGTAGCCCCGAGTGTCCAAGGAATATCACACATGTTCCACCTGGGGGAGGGGGTATACTAGCTTGTAGTTTGCCCTTGTAAGTTGCCTGGCTTATGCTTCCTCATCACTCTTTACCTACTGTTTGTGTGAAAGTCTCATAAATCTCTTGTGAGGAAAAGTTTTAAGTGCAAAGATGTCTTCAGTTTTGAACAGTATGGCTTTCCATCTGTGATTACAAGGAGGCTCTTATTTCATTTTTTGGTTTTTTGTTTTGTTTTGTTTTGTTTTACAGATTACAGTTTGGGGACATGTATATATAAATTAGGCAAGTGTAACTTTATAGGTATAGGTATAGTTTCAAAGAAATTTGTTAATCTAGTTTAAAAGAGAATCGTTGGGGAGCCTGGGTGGCTCAGTCAGTTAAGCGTCGGACTTTGGCTCAGGTCATGATCTCACAGTTCCTGATTCGAGCCCCATGTCAGTCTCTGTGCTGACAGCTCAGAGAGCCTGGAGTCAGCTTTGGATTCTGTGTGTGTGTGTGTGTGTGTGTGTGTGTGTGTGTGTGTGTGTGCGTGTGTCTGCCCCTCCCCCACTCATGCTCTGTCTCTCTCTCAAAAATAAATAAACATTAATAAAAAATTTTAAAAAGAGAGAGAGAATCAGATACTTTGTATTAAGAAGCAGGGTAAGGGAGGTGAAGGGTGAAGATGCAAGTTGAACTTTCCATTTAGCACTAGGATCTTGAGGAAAACACTGGGTTCCTTCATGCATAAAATTAAGAAGCAAGAATAGATTGATTCTAAGTCTCTTCCAATTCTTACACTCTACAGTGTTATAATCACTTTATTGTCTACATTCCTTCTTGCCATTTCCTGTTAATGTAAAGCCGCTATGTGATAAAAAGCGTGCTATTTCATTAAAACAATCTATGACACTCTGAAGTCAAACTGAAGTATTTAGACCATCACTTACCTTTATTTTTGGTTTTAACAGTTCAAGCACAGAGTGAAAATCATTGAGAGAACAGACGTCCAACTTACCCTGATAATGTAGATTTTATTTTCAGATGTATGCCTTTCTCATAAACAAAATTCAACAGAGTTTAGAGTCTTAAGTAAAAAAAGGAACTAACACCAAGACGTTTATTTTGAAATTGTTTTTAGAAAAATATTATATCTTAGCTTTGCTTCACTAAATTAATTTTTCATTAAAATCCAAAGTTTTACAAATATTATATTTATATTATATTGTTTTTAATATTTCAACAAATTTTCTGCTAATTTTATCCTGGTAAATGCTGAAAAGTATCATAATTGTGTAACAATACTGGGAGATTAGCGAGATGAATTTTGCCTTTTTTAAAGGCAATTGATTCCTTAGACTCTTTAGTGTTATTATTAATCCTTTGTAATAGAGTTTAAACAATTCTAAATTCAGATACTGGCTTTTGAAATTCTGATAACCTCAAATTAGTCATATTCAGCAAACTTTGCATGACTTTGAAAATCTATTCTAGCTGAAGAATTAGATATGTTTCTTTCACATGGATAAAGTACCAAGATCTATAAAGTTATCATTTCCGTTATTTCTTTTACATAATATCTCCCAGTGGGTACACATCAATGTTTATTGAATAAAATGCTCTGGTATATATCAGCAGCTGTCATTTAAATGTAATTATTTTATTCCTACACAATTTTGGGTTATTTTAATGTCTATGGTATATACTAATTAGCCTAAATTTTACCTTCACTTAATATGTTGTCTTCAGTATCATACAACTTCAGTATTTTATTGCAACATATTTGAAACCATGTTTAATCTGCCCTACTTTTTCTATCTTCACTATAAATCATAGAGTACTGTGTTACTCCATTGATCTATGGCTAAGAGGCAAACATATTTAGAACAAGCAAGCCATGGCTTTATAGGGTGCCACAGATGGACATGTATTTTATTCTAATGCAATAGGTAATCCACAGAATTAATCCACATTTTATGTGGAAAAAAATATAAGCTGTGTTAATTGCAGTGTGTGTGTGTGTGGGGGGTGCCTTTTGTACCACTTTTGCTCTGTCTCCCACATATGCTAACCCATATATGGTAATGTACAGTCAGAATGGGCGGTCTGTCTTACAGAGTTATGAGGAATGTTGCACACGTGCACGTAGCCAGGTTACCTTCCCCTCTCTTGAGGTTTTCACCACATTTTTTAGGGAGGGGCTCTACCACGAAAGCATATGATTAAAAATTTCATGTTGCAACATAGTACTGAGTGTTTTCTAAGCACCCCATAGTTTAGTAATTATATAAAAACAAGTACCGTATAAAAAGCTATAAAACTGCTGTTTGTTTACAGGCAAGTGCTTGATGTTTGACATTTTTCTCAGCAGGAAAAAGGCTCCATATTAATAGGCACTCAATAAATCAAATGCAAATTATTTGTAAATTCATATTAAAATTTATATATGATATAACTTTAAGAAATAAATTTCAACCTTAGCATCATTCTGAATATGCATAATTGGTGAAGGAAATTTGAGATATTATAAAATATAAGAAGGAAATTCATATTCTTTATTATTTTCTCCAAAATGAAAAATAACCACTGCAATGTTTTGGCATATCCTTCTGTATATATTATACATATTTATTAATAAAATGTAATATATTTGTGGTATTAATATAATGGAGAATTGGGGCGCCTGTGTGGTTCAGTGGTTTAAACGTCTGACCTCGGCTCAGGTCATGATTTCTGGGTTCGTGAGTTCAAACCCCACAAAGGGCTCTGTGCTGACAGCTCAGAGCTGGAGCCTGCTTCACATTTTGTGTGTGTGTCTCTCTCTCTTTGCCCCTCCCCTGCTTGTTCTCTCTCTCTCTCTCTCTCTCTCTCTCTCTCTCTCTCTTTCTCTCTCTCTCTCAAAAATGAATAAACATTTAAAAAATAAAATATATATACATATAATAGGGAATATAATTTTTTTTGTTCATGTCGTTTATTTTATTACCATTAAAATAAATGGTTTTATTAAATACGTGTTTATAGCCACCTTAAATGGTGTTTTATACCCACCTTATATTTCATTACTTGTATATACTTTGACTTACACATTCTCTTTTTAAAAATATTCAGGCTCAGATTGAAAGATAAGAAAGGTCCGGCCTGCTAAAAGTTGTCACAAAAAGTTTGGAATATTTTCTGGAAACAGATTGAAGGATTATAGAACTAGATCTGAGTAAGTTTTGGGCTGACCCAGTAGGCAGGGACCCCAATCATGCCTTACTTTATAAATAACACTGGAGAGGTTTAGGTTTTATTCTAATGTAATATGCAATTCATAGAGAAATTTAAAAAAAAGATGTGATCTTATGCACATCATATAGCATAAATATAATAATTATTCTGTGCACTGTGAGGAAATGGGTAATAAGACAAGAATATAAACAGGGAACCATTTAAATGGCTATTGTGCAACCCAAATGAGCAATGAAAGTAGTTTTGATTTGGGTTACATCAGTGGAGTTTGAAAGTAGAGTTAAAGTAGGTCTTGGAAGCATAATTGTTGATGAATTAGATATTGGATGTGGAGAGTGAAAACAAGCAAGAATGGGGTCAAAATAGTCTTCTATTCTGGGCAGAAAATGATGTCTGTTTCCTTAGTGGAGGAAAAGAGCAAATGAGAGTTAGTTTGGTTGGGAGTTGTGTTCATATGTGTTTGTTTTTGTTTGTTAGACTGTTTTGTTCTTTTTTGTTTATTTGGTGAGGTGATGGGACCAAGAGAATCTTTGTATGTTAATTTATATCAATTCTGATTTCCCTTTAGACATCTAAGATGATAATTTACACTGGAACAAAGGCTAGAATGCAGGAGGAAATGAGGACTAGAGTTATTTGTTGGAGAGTCATTAGCATGTATACAGTACTAAAAAGCCTGAGGCTACATAAGTTATTTCCTGCAAGAGTGTATTTGTAGAGACTAGAAGAAAGCACAAGACTGAGCCTTAACAGGGAAATAATAATAATAATGATAATAATAGAAGAGTGGAGTAGGAACTTGAAATGACCAGCTAGCAGAAGTCCTGGGACCTTAAGAAGAAAATGTTTCAATAAGGAGGGTGTTTGAATTTCACAGGTTTTCTGTGTAATATAGTAACAGCTATAATGGGTCACCCTTATCCTGTATAATAAGAATGAATTTTTATCTTAATTATGAAATTTGCTTTCAGTTTAAGGTATACTTCTATTTTATTTTATGCATTTAGATACACGTATGTATCTTTAAGAACTGTTGTTAAGAATGAGTGTTGGATCTTGTGAGATGTTCAGCTACTGCTGTGTGCATTTTGCAGAGTGGTGGTTTGAAGGACAGGCTGCCTCTGGAGTCACTGAGACCTGCGCTTGGATTTCATTTCCATGTTTACTCACATTGTGCCATTTAAGACTCTTAATTTACTTACAAACATTTAAAAATGTTTAAAAGACGAATATTTTGTGGAAGCAGGAATCGGACATGAAGTCTGTCTCAGTAGATCACAACCTCCCAATCTATTTACAGAACAACTGAAGTAAGAATTTCAGGGGATAGTGTATATGCAGCTGTTTACAATAATGTGTCTATTTTAGATGGAGATACCTTCTAGATTATTCCTTAATTTTTTTTAATTCTTAAAAAAAAAGAACGTCATCTTGATTATTTTACTCCAACCCTTTCTTGTATTATATACACTTATTATGTCGCACTTTCTTAATCTTGTCATTTTTTGGAGACATGTCGCCTGTGGTCCGCAGAGGATGAGATGTGTCATTAGATTTCCTTTGAGAAAATTCCTATTCAGTTCTTGATGAATAAAGGAGAAAATGATTGGTTATTGAAACAATGACCCTAACTAACTCAAAATGAAATTCGTGTTCCTTCCAAAGCTTCTGCTCACTTCCTTTGCTTTAATGGACTGACCCCACAGCTGCCACTCCTGCCTTGCCTTGTTCCCCGCAGTTCTGGATCGATTCTCTGAGAAAGCTGCGTTGAGGCAACTGCTCTTGAATCTAATTTTTCCATTCAGCTTTACTTTCTATTAGTTTAAACAGACAACACCATCTTTTTCTCACTAAAGATATATGCCACAGAAACACACAGACAAGTCCTGGAGCCCAGGGCATTCATTAAACTAGAAGTACCATAAACATTTATTATATCAGAAATAGCAGACTGCACACCACTGGCCAAACAACGGATGTGTCAGAATGATGCATTAGTTGAATTTTGCCTCACTTTTCCTCTTCCTTTTCTACCTGAGGAAAAAAAAAAAAACAAAAACCAAAACAAGGTAGTGGTTAGAAAAAGTAAAATAAAACAAAATTGGAGACTGAGTTGCAGGGTAAATGATATGAAAACTCGCTGCAGATCTAATAAAAGTAAATTGTTGGAGGCCATTACTTTTCATGTTTATTGATTTTTAGCAGCCAATATCATTATTAGCTGGTAGAGAAACAAATTTATCAAGAAATTTCCAAATAGGAAGTTAAAGGAAGGTCAAAGTTAAGGGAGTTTTATATTTGAGGAAATATTACACTCATCAGCAGGTATCAAGGAACAAAGAATCCAGAGTCAACTTTTTTTTTTCAGAAAAAAGTTTTCTACAGTTATTAAAGATAGGGATTGTATTAAAAAATGAAATGCTCATTAAAAAATTATTTTGCATATATATTAAAATATAATTTTATTTTATTTCATTTGTTTAACGTTTTATTTTATTTTGAGAGAGACAGAGCATGATCAAGGGAGGGGCAGAGAGAGAGGGAGACGCAGAATCAGAAGCAGGCTCCAGGCTCTGAGCTGTCAGCCCAGAGCCCGACACAGGGCTTGAACCCACAAATGTAAGATTATGACCTGAGCCGAAGATTATGACACTGAGCCACCCAGGCACCCCTAAAATACAATTTTGAACTGAGGCAAGTATGGGTAGAACATTTTTCCACCTGAGTTTACCAATTTATATTTTCAAAAATTGTTCTTCAGTTCCCTGAAGCTAAGAACACAACAGAAGTGTTACTGATAAAATTGTGCACTCCTTGTATAAGCTCCACAAAGACAGGAACCTTGTTCATCTTTCTCTTATTTCCACAGTACCTGTCATACAAAAGAAACTCAATAAATATTCTTGAATGAAGGAAAGGCCAGCAAGTAAGTTACAATGTAATTTTGAAAAGACTGAGTGAGTCATCAACTGACCAGTATTGGGTCCACTGACTATTACCTTTGAATAATACCTTGTTACCATAGATACCATTACTATGCTGATGCTACAGTGAAAAACTAGCAAAAAGAAAAAATCAACCTCCATGAACTTTTAAAAAGTGGTTTGTAATTTATGTTAAATTAAAGAAGTCAGACAGAAAGACAAATACCGTTTGATTTCACTTATATGTGTAATCTAAAAAAACAAACGAACAAAAAACCAGACTCTAATTAGAGACAAAACAGGTGGTTGCCAGAGGGGAGGTGGGTGGGGTATAGGCAAAATAAGTGAAGGGGATTAAGAGGTACAGACTCCCAGTTATATAATAAACAAGTCACAGAGATCAAAAATACAACACAGGGAATGTAGTCAATAATATTGTAATAATATCGCATGTTCACAGGTGACACGGGGGACACTTATTGTGGTGAGCACTGAGTAATATGTGGAATTGTTGAATCAATATGTTGTACACCTGAAACTAATATAACATTGTATGTAAACTATGCTTCAATTAAAAAAAAAAAAGGAATTTGTAGATCTAGGATAACCAGAGGACAAAACTTCAAGTTGCTGGTATGACCAGAACTCTTTCAGACTGAGTTCTTCATTCTATTCCTGCATCTTTGAAGCAAAATTCATAAACATAACTTTTAGATACAAGAGCCATCTGCTAATTGAAGCCATTTTCCCTTAGTTAACACAGAAGACAGTAATCATAGGCACTACCATGAGTCAATGATTCCTTTAAATGTTGTAATTGCATGACACCATCAAGTGGACATTTTCCCATAAGCTTGGACTGAGTGTAGTCCACTATATGGTGTTAGATGAAGTATTTTTTTGTGAACTAAAACCCTTCTTTACGGTAACAACTTCAAATTTGCACATTTTGAAATAATAACCATTCTGTTTCAAAATCTGCCTCTTAAATTTTTTTTTTTTTTTTTTTTTTTTTGGTCACAGTACCAGAAGGCATTCTTGTAGGCCCATGCCAAACACTAACTGCATGCAGCGCAGAGCACTCCAATTTGCATTTTCCAAAAAAGGACAGCTCAACCAGATTTAATGTATTTTGGCTGACAATTTGTATGCTTAGTCTCTGCCCAACATACTTTACTTTGAAAGAGCCAAGCTATAAAGCCTAGAATTATAGTTTATAATAGGAAGCCTGATAGAGTTGTTTCCACTGATATCGTACCAGTTCTGGCAGTAGCATAATTTGTATCTTAAAGGGATGGGAGTGTTTCTTGTGAACAACAACAACAGAAAATAACAGTGGGCTTTGCAGTGATTATTTTGGAGAACTCATCTTTTCTACCTTTCTGTAAATGCTGGCATACCGTTACATTCTTTAATCATTTATGTATAACCATAAATTACGTATTTCTTTGTGGGCCTAATTTGATTTTTAAAATACCGGGACTTAATGAAACAAGACCTTATTTCTTTTTAACAATGAAGTCATAAGAAGTTCACCCTGGTTAAAGTTGTTCCCTTTGTTGGTTTCTTTCCTACATATGCTTGACGGTGGGAGAAGATTAGCAAGGAATAAGGCAAAGCAAAAGACAGCCTTTGACTATTCCTTACCTTCATTAAACTCCTGCCCAGCTGCCATTAGCTTATCCTTTTTGCTTTTCACAAGACAACAATCGTCAGTTCCTTTACATTTTCCTTTTTTTGTCTCTCTTGGATATTCTTACTTAAATTATGAAAGAGAAAGCTTAATCTATCAGTAACAAGCCATACAATCATAGAATGATACATAGGATGGTACACTAGATTGGAGAGTGTAGCTTGTTCCTTTAGAAATTGAGATTTTCTTTTTTTTTTTTTTTTCCTTCCACTCTGCCCCTCGGTGCAAGATGAGTAGGTCTATACAGAAAGCCAAAGTCCTTTCAGTTAACCAGACTTTGCAGATAAGGAAAGCTGCTAGCCCCGAGACTAAGCTCTACCGAAACAATTCTGGGGACTGGTGACACAGTAATACCAGTCAGTGATAGAATATGGTTTTGACAGCTTCTGAGTGAATGTGGGTCTGTTGGCAAGGTATTTTCTCCCCAGATTGGTCGACAGTTTTCTATTTTTCCTGAGAGGATCTGAATCTGAATTTTAGTCCAACCAGAAGTTACTCCGTTTGGGGGAAAGTAGACCCCTTGTAATTGAATGAATCAGTGACTTTATTAAAAAATGACAGTTTTTTTTTATGATGAAATATATAGCAAGCAAGCATTTGCTCCTTAATGCAGTAATTGGGAAAGCAAATATTCAACCTAAAGAAAAACTGCTGAGCCAAGACAAGTATAAACAAAATGAATTTTTAAAAAACTGCAATTAATAATAAAAGGATTAACTTAAAATTCTGCCATTCAAAGGCAGATGCTGCTAACATTAGTCATTTCCACGTAATATTTTTTCTCTGTACATTGTTTATATACTTGAACTTATATTTTATATACAATATTGAATTATGTATTTTATCATTTACCATTATGCCAAAAGCATAATTTTCTTTTTAAGAAGAGCCTTGCATCTATTATTTAAATAGTTGTATGGTGCTCCTTCATATATGCAAATACCACAATCAATTACAATATTTAGTCTGTTGATCATTTAAGCTCTTACCACATTTTTACGACTATAAATAACTCCCTACTGAATATATTTGCCATAAATCTTTTTTTTTTCTAAGTGCATATTATTTCTTAGACTACATATGGGAAATAAAAGTATTTGGATCAGAGTTTATGAACATATTTAAAATTCAATATACATAATGCAAAATAGTTTCCAGAAAGTTTGTATCACACTAATCCTTTCCCCTCCAACATGTAACACTACCAAAATTTTTGTCAACTTTTTAAAGCTATGCCACTTTATTAAGAATAAGGTTAAAGAAGTGGTTTTAAAGTATAGTAATTTGTCTATAAATGAAATAAACATTTTGACATGTTTGTCATTATGTTAAAATACTTTATCTGGTTTTTGTTTGCTTTGCACTGTTCTTATTAGTTTACATAAAACTCATTATAAGACTATTTATTTGATTTTTATCTTATTGTTGCGGTTGTTCTTCCAGGTTAGTAGCATTTTATTTTTGTGACGTTTTTACATGAAAATATTTTTTTAATTTTTATGAACTAAAATTGTTTTTTATAGTTTGGTTTTGGGCCCTTGGGTTTTTTTTTGTTTTTTTAATGTTTATTTCAAAAAAACAGATAAACTTTTGCCTAACATTACTTTATTAAGTTTAAAATATTAATTATATGTTTTAACAATCAACTTTTTATTCACGTGGAACGATATATGAGATAAGCATGTGAATCAAGCTTTTTGTGGCATGATCCTTCACTGATACGAGATTTGTGGTACTTCTTATATCATCCTTTATGTGCACCTGCACACATTTAGACACTGTTCTTATCTCAAAGACCTTTTTTTTTTTTTTTTTACTTATTTTTTGCTG
This sequence comes from Felis catus, assembly GCF_018350175.1. Lineage (NCBI taxonomy): Eukaryota > Metazoa > Chordata > Mammalia > Carnivora > Felidae > Felis > Felis catus. Next base: position 56,268,415 of record NC_058371.1, on the reverse strand, counting down.
CTAGCATTAGTACTAACCTGACTTCATCACTGTGGTGGCACTCCATGTTATACTATCTGGCCATTATAAACTTCCTGTAACTCAACTACTGTATGAAAACTCTTTCTTTTTACTCACACCTTCTACATGTTCCAGAAATAGTTAGGATAATAGATCATTTTATTCAGACAGAATTAAATATATATATATATAGATTAGCATTGAGAAAAAATGAGAGCTCCCTGAAAATCAGCTTTCTCGTCTAGCAACAGAATACTTGAATCTTTATGTTCAATTTTTCCCATTTATTTCAATAAAGTTTTGAAGTTACCTTGGTTATATTTTATTTTCAAATTACTGTTTTTATGCAAGGAAATTGTTTTGAATGCATGTATGTGTGTGAATGCTCTTGCACGTATACGTGTTTACCTAATCTTATTTATTCTAGTCCCCTTTTCTAGTATATTCTCTAAGTTTTTTTTTTTTTTTTGTATAATTTGCAAGTAACAATAGCTTGATCATTTTCACATAGTTACTGCTGCCTTTTTGGCATTCTATTTGTTTAAAGTCACTTTTTTTCTCTGATTAAGTAGTTGCTTTTTTTACAGTTTAGTGAGCAATTGGCAATCTTACATCCCTCCCTTCTCTCAGATTTCTTAGAGCCACTTCATCCCTGCTGTGTGCTTTGACTACATTTTCTAAGTCTGGAAGAGAGAACATATAGAAATCAGTGACTTGAGTATTTGTTTCTGATATTTTCTTTCCTTTCTGATTCACTCTTTGTGTGTCCCAGCCACCAACATGATTCAGATCTTCTATTGACATGTGTATAGACTTCTGCTACATTGGACTCTTCAGAGAGAACATGCAGGTGTCCCTGCATCTTTGTTTGTAGTTGTAATAGGATGAGGTTGTAATAGAAACCTGAAACATCTCAAAAGAGATGTCTCTATCCAGAAGAATTCATGCAAGTAAACAGATTTCTGGGTTGCCTAGAGGAGAGGCCAACTATCCTCGGAGAAGGCATCCTTTGAAGAAAAGAGGGAACTTGTTCCTGGTGTCCTGTGAGAGGCTGGCTATTCCAACTGATTCAGGTAGAACAACAAGGAACTGTTGTGGTATTGGTTGAAGCCCACCTCTTCTGTCTGGCCTCTGGGAGCAGAGAGACCCCTTGGGACATACCTCATAGGGATGCCCCTAATTTCCAATTCCATTGCTAATGAGTCACTAAAGAAAACACCATTTTTCTGTCCACCAGTGACTGTCATCTACACAGAGTAGACCTCATAAAATAATCCAAATGGTAGGAAAGGGTATCATACTTGCTGATGCAGAGGAAAATAATTATCTATTCGGAAGGAGCTTATGGCACAAATGAGAACCCAACTGAATCACTTGAACAGTTGGAATATAAACACATACATGAAGGCAACAGTAGAAGAAAATTAAAACAAGGATTAATTGAAAGCATAGGAAAGAAGGTTTAAGGAAATTAAAGCAACCAAAAAGATTTTCTGGAACTGAATAAAAAAGATAAGCCATGATCCCCAACTTAAAAAAAATTAAATGCAGATTTGTTTAAAAATTCAGGATTTAGGCTATTTTTAGATTGTGTAACATAGTGTGATTTTTTATTCTTACTGTGATTGTTTACTTGAAGCCCTAGTCAAAAGTCAGGCCACTAGTAAGTAGTAGAATTAACTATAAAATACATTTGTCATTGTCATAAGTCATGTTCTTTTCATTCTGTTTTATTATCTCCCTGGGATAGAAAAGCAAAGTGAGAGCATGTTCTGATGGAAGTATGTAGGGCACTGGGCTCCCAGGAAGCCCGAGGAAGAGCACATTCCTGAGAGGACAGTTTAGGAAACTGGAACCCAGATTGTCCTTGGCAAAATTGGTCCAGCTAGGAGTAGAGCTCTTTTCCTAAGTTTGTAAAAGCTCAGTTGCAAATAAAATATGTTTTTCCTTCTAAGGAAACCCAGGTAATTCTCCAGGAGAAAAAAAAAAAAAGTATGTTGCTATGTGCTAAAAGATGGCCGTCTGTAAACCTGAATTACTAAAGCATGGACAAGCCTCAAAGAAATAAGACAGGTAAAAATCCAAGACAGGGGCGCTTGAGCCTCTGACCTCTTGATTTGAGTTCAGGTCATGATCTCAAGGTTTGTGAGATTGAGTCCTGCCTCAGGATCTGTGCTTACAATAGGGAGGAGTCGGCTTGGGATTCTCTCTCCCTCTCTCTGCCCCTCCCCACTCTCTCTCTCTTTCTCTCTCAAAATAAAAGTTTAAAAAATGACTAAGGCAGATACAAGTTTGTAAAATCAAAATGCATTTAAATATTCCTGTGCGTATATACATGTATGCATATATGTAACAAATAAAATTTGTTTACTTATAAATAAATATAAATATTTATTTATAAATGCATATTGGTGAATGAAAATATGTTACAAACATTTGTATATTTTGTCATATATTCCTGTGTTTCTCTGTTCCTATATCTAACTGAAAAAGTTAAAATATGTTCAAATATATCCTACTCAGTGCTACCCAAATTATTGGAACCTTCATGAAGATTTGAAAATTACATTTCTGTAGGAAGACAAAATAATTTTTAAGAAACGACTAAAGGTGTGTATTTTGGAATCAGAATAGGTGTATGTCTTTTGGATAAAGACATAAAAACACATTTACTTAGCACATTCTGATAGTTTTCCATGTGTATCAGGCACTCCAAACATGCTGTCTACTGTTTCAGGCAGGCATTTGAGACATCAGGGATTCGTGCTACTCAGTATCCATTCTGTCTGACTATGAAGAAACATTTTTTTGCACAACCTTTGGATGAGTTGTTGATATATACAAGAGAACAGACTTATTGTACAAAGGTTTTCAAGATCTTCGGGTTAATTTTTGCAGACTTATTCCATTATGTAAATAAAAATTAACACCATAAAACATGGGCTTTAAGGAAAAGGACCAATGCAAATTGCTATGTCTAGCCTTCATTAGGATCATTTTTGGTGGCAGTGTGGGAAACAAACAAACAAACAAACAATAACTGTCCCAAGTGAGCCATGAGGGAAACGCATATATATACAGATCTGCTGAGGACAATGATTAAAACCAAGAGCCATTTGAAATTATTTATTTCACACATTCATGCAACTAGAAAAAACTTATTACTTTAAAGAGCTCTTTTTTCTGGCTTTTTGAAAAATGGAAGTATAGTTGTCACTCAACGTTACCTTGATTTCAGGTGTACAGCATAGTAATTCAACAACTCTGTATGATACGCTGTGCTCACAAGTGCAGCTACCATCTGTCACCACACAACACTCTTGCAATACCGTTGAACTGTATCGCCTATGCTGTGCCATTCATCCCTGTGACTTATTCATTCAGTTACTGAAAGCCTATATCCCCCAAACGTCTTCACCCATTTTGTTGGAGGGCTATTTTATTTATTTTTAATGTTTATTTGTTTTGAAAAGAGAGAGAGAGAGAGTGCAAACAGGGAAGGGGCAGAGAGAGAGGGAGATACATAATCTGAAGCAGTCTCCAGGCTCCAAGCTGTCTGCACAGAGCCCCATGTGGGGCTTGAACTCACTAGTGTGAGATCATGACCTGAGCTGAAGTCCTAGGCTTAACCGACTGAGCCACCCAGGTGCCCTTGTTGAAGGGCTATTTTAAATACTTAACAAAAGTTATCAGAACTTCTTTCTCTCCCTCTCCCTCCCTCCCTCTCTCTCTCTCTCTCTCTCTCTCTCTCTCTCTCTGTTTTCCTTGCCTGTCTTTCATTCTAAGTAGATAATATTTTAAACATTTTATTTAATTTTTTTTTTGTTCTCATTCCCCTCTTTGGGAAGAGGAGGTGACTGGCTAGTGAGACGAGGGACTTTGCCGTGAAGTTTCCCAGCCTTATCTGTTACATGGCCAGTGAGCCACTGAGCAGCCCCTTTGCTCAGACGGTGCAGTTTTGTTTTGGCGTTCCCACTCAATGCCCTTTATTTGGCAAATAAAAGAGAATGATTATTTTAGATCATGTGATGTGAAAAAGTCTGCTTGGCAGCCTGGAAATCTTGATAAAAGGCATTTTACGCTTCTCAGAAAGTCTGGAAGTACTCGTTAGAATTCAATTTTCTTCTGGTCTCCTGGGTGGCTCAGTCAGTAAAGCATCTGACCAGCTGGGGTCATGATCTCAAGGGTTTGTGAGTTCAAGCCCAGCATCAGGCTCTGTGCTAACAACTCAGAGCATGGAGCCTGCTTTGCGTTCTGTGTCTCCCTCTTTCTCTCTGCCCCTCCCCTACTCTTTGCTCTGTCTCTGTCTCTCTCTCAAAAATAAATAAAAATTAAGATAAAAAAAGGAATGTTTAGAATTTAATTTTCTTCTTACCATGTGCAACCTTTGGACTTTTTTTTCTTAAACATTCTATATAAAGTTAGAATCTCTAACAAGCCTAGTCTATGGTTTTAAGTTAAATTTCTTTAAATGATAACGTGATTTACTTTAAACACCATAATCTGCAAACTTCCTGATTCCAAATATGTCTACCTTGAACAGCCTTATCTGTAAAAATAATAATAATAATAATAATAATAATAATAATATAAACGATAGCCACCATTTCTTAAGCACTTACCAGCTGCCAAGCATTGTACTCTAAATGTTCTGCAGCCTATTATTTAATATCATTCTCAACTTTTGAAGTTTTTTTTATCCACATTTTATAGGTAAGAACGCAGGGAGAAATTTAACAATTTACTTCATGTCATACCTATAAGTGACCCAAACATGAATCATACTCATGTCTGTCTGTCTGTAAAGCCTGTCCTCTAAACCATTCAGTATGGTGACTCACCAACTAGAATTCTTTTCTTACTAAATAAGGTTAAATCATGGTCATATTATATTTTTATATGACTGTTGTTTCTTACTACCTTACCTCCAACCCACCATGCCCCAAAACAAACACATTTATCTCCTCCCTTGGTAGAAAGTCATATCTCTGAAACATAGAGAAATACCATGAAAGAAGGTTGGCTGTTGAAGTAAAGACTATTGATAAATTTCCAAAGCAATAAATAACCTATCGTGGCTATATCCGAAGTCAGCTTTCCAAAATACATTTCAACAAAGCATGCCACACATTTTACAAATGCAATTCTAGGAGATAGCCACATTTTTCATATGCCTGAAACCACTTGGCCTTTTGCCCTGTGGTTCGCGAGGCAGTGGAGATGTGTACAGACAACGGAAGAAATACAAGCCTGTTCTGGCTTCTGTCTCTCCTGCCATCTCCCACTATCACGGAGACCATGAATAACTCCTCCCTACTTGGGGTCATAATTCATTACTCTATCTCTTTTCTGCTTCCTTTGCGATTGGGGAGAAGCAATGTAAAATCTAATAAGTCGAATAAAAGTTATTTTTCCCCCTGTCTGTATGGATTCTGGCAGAGTGCTTCATAAAGTGCTTTCCATTACTAGGAGCTATGTCATACCAAACTCCTGCCTAACAGGTGTTGGCACCAAAATTAAGTTGAAGAAGCTTCTCAGCAGCCTAAGGCACCTGTGTGCCTCAGTCAGTTAAGCCTCTGGCTTTGGCTCAGGTCATGATCTCACAATTCGTGGGTTTGACCCCCTCATCGGGCTCTGTGCTGACAGCTCCAAGCCCAAACCCACTTTGGATTTTCAGTCTCCCTCTCTCTCTGCCCCTCCCCCACTCACGCTTTGAGTCTCTCTCAAAATAAAATAAACATTAAAACAATCTTAAAAAAAAAAAAAAAAGTACGTCAGCAACCAGAATTTCATCTTGCTTCATGCTGCTGTGAAGTCCTTTTTGGCTTCTTTAGCATCTTCCACTCTGGGGAAGCTACAGGGAAGAGACAAGGTAGCTGAGTGTGTGTGATGACAGGACAAGCACAGAACTTTCCTTCACTTTCCTGAATTAGCTTTCCAAAATCCTGAAGGAAAGTAGCATCTTGACACAACCTCCCATTTTATTCTTTCAGTATAATATGTTTCATCTGTTTTATGAAATTAAAGAGGACCATGATTAGCCAAGTTATGGTCGATTTCTTTTTTTTTTCTAATGTGAAGATGTCCATACTTAAAATGTTTATGGAATATCACAGATGCTTTCCCTAAAGTTGAGTTATTTTCAACTTTTTCCTTACAGCCACATTTTTTTTTTCTGTTTTACTTCTTTTGTTTTCTAAACGTATATTCCTTTGAAGAAAGCAATTTGTAAACCCCTGTGTTCCAATTAAACAAGACACTCTTTCTGCTCTGTCATTATACACAATTGTTTATTGACCCAATGACTACTTAAAACAGGTCCCTGGCCCCCATTTTAGCATGTTCTTTCCAGAACTACAGGTAGTTTGTACAGCCCCTCAGGGTTGTTCACGGGACGCACAAATGTAGGTTTCTTGGTCTTACTTACAGGTCAGGTTTTCTAAAGTTTATATCATTTTTATTGTCCTTATTTGGCCTCTCTCCAATACAATAAAACATTTCTTAAGTATGTGGCTGAGAATCGCATACAATAATGCTTTTCTAGAAAAAATCTTTATTCTTTACGTGATACCTCTATTATACATCTAAATGTGAGTCACCATTTGTCTTTTGCGTATTGCTTTGCATATTCATGTTAAATGAGTGGCCCACCATCCACATCCTTTTCCTTTAGTGTTATCTTCTTTTCTTTGCTGAGTAATTTGCATCAGGATTTGTTCTCTCCCAATGAACTCACTTCTTTTTGAAACACATATTCTTGATTCAAACCTATTTTGGGATTTTTAGTAACATGGAGTACTAAACATTAACTCTCAACCCAAATATTAGTCATATTATATTTTGTAAGCATTGCAGTCAAATCATTCAAGAACATCTTATGCTAACTGCATTGCCCTCAATCAAATTTTTTTTTCCTCTCCCTTGTTCAAAGATAGTGACAACCACGTCAACATGATTATTTGGCTTTTGGTGCCTTCAGCCTTCACATCTGAACCAACTTTGACCTGAGCCATTATAGTTAATGACTGATTCGGGTAAACTTGAGGTCAGACCATTTTAGAACTTTGAGACAAATTGGTTTCCTAAAGTGTATTTTAGGTCACATGCAGTAGGAACAGTTTTGATGGTCTGTGCATTAACCTTTCCTGTTTCATAATTTCAAAGCATGGGTGGGGATGGTTAGTGTTGCTGTTGAATATATTTAAGTTCCAAGAGCAAATTTCTGACCTAGAATGGGTATGATGTTCAAAGTGGAGCAAGAGGTGGGTAAAATAGACCTTATAAGACATAAATTCAAATGGGAAAGTAGAACATATGGATATAGAGCTGTCTCCACATTATGCATTCTGGATGAGACTGACTGGACCTCTCTCCAACTTTGGGACCTAATTGGAAACCAAGTGGAGTTATTCTCACTTCTTGCTACACTGATTACTTTAGCACTCCAGGGAAAAACCAAACAGTATGTGCCATTCTGCTCACCTGAAGGTGTTCCATCAGCATCCAAATCTGACCTTTCTTTTGATCTTGGCCAGGGGAGAAATCCCTTTTTCAAGAGAAATATCTCATGTGATACATGACATGGAAAATTCATTTTAGTAAAGTTTTGTAAAATCTGCTCTAGAAAATCTTCATGTTAATATGTTAGAAATAGCCATAAGCATTTCTATTTCATTAAAAAATACAATATTTTGAGGTTCACTAGTCAGTAGATCTAATTAGTCAATATGATTTAAATCCTTTTAGAATTTGTATTATTTCTAACTACTATGACTTGAAAAAAACTTGAAACTCCCAATTCAAACACGTTACTGTATATTGGAAATATTTTTTTACTTATAGTCTTTGACCTCTGAGTCTAACCTTTTTAATTTTTGTTTTATGTTTATTTTTGAGAGAGAAAGAGGAAGACAGACCGTGAGTGGGGCAGGGGCAGAGAGACAAGGAGACATGGAATCTGAAGCAGGCTCCAGGCTCTGAGCTGTCAGCCCAGAGCCCAATATGCGGCTCAAACCCATGAACTGTGAGGTCATGACCTGAGCCGAAGTCAGATGCTTAACCGACTGAGCCACCCCAGGGGCCCCTAACCTTTATGTATGTATGTATGTATGTATGTATGTATGTATGTATGTATGTATTTTAAACCAACAGTTAACATAATTTTGTGGCCCATTGGAGACAAAATGTTTTTTTTTTCCTGACCCTTGAGTCTATTCTTTACCACAGTTAAGAAGATCAATAAGAAATAAGAAATTATTGTTTTGTGGTTTGCTACAAAGCACTTAACTTCTGCTCATCTCTCTCTAAATTTCCCTAAATATTTCCCTCAAAACTATCTTAATTTGCAAGTTTAAGTTTTTGATTTGACACTAACATCAAGTGATATTGAAATAAACAGCAAAAGAAGCTTTTCCATAAAATTTGGCTAACATAACACAGAATAAATGATATTCTGTGACCTAGTATGAACATCGCAGTAAAACTAAACAAGGGAATGCTGGGGTCGCCTGGATGGCTCAGTTGGTTAAGTGTCAAACTCTTTTTTTTTTTTTAACGTTTTGATGTTTATACATTTTTGACAGACACGAAGAGTGATAGCAGGGAGAGGCATAGAGAGAGGAAGTGACAGAATCTGAAACAGGTTCCAGGCTCTGAGCTGTCAGCACAGAGCCCAACGCAGGGCTCAAGCCCACGAACCACGAGATCATGACCTGAGCCCAAGTCAGACACTCAACCCACCGAGACACCCAGGCACCCCAAGGGTCCAACTCTTAATCTCAGCTCAGATCATGATATCACAGTTCATGAGTTTGAGTCCCGTGGTGGGCTTTGTGCTCACAGCACAGAGCCTGCTTGGAATTCTCTCTCCCTCTCTCTCTGCCCCTACCCACTGTGCATGCTCTCTGTCTCTCAAAATAAATACACTTTTAAAAAATTTCCCTTTTGGAAATTGGTTTGTGTCTATGGCTAAACAAAAATTTCAATTGTAATTCTATTTTATATAAACAGAAGGATTTTTTCCTTGACACATTTCTTAGAGTGATATTTCAACAATAAAAATAATATCAAAATCTGTAAAAATGATTCAACTAAAAATATCCTGTTATTCTACACTTTAGGGAAAAGTACTTCCTTTTAAAAAAATGATATAGCTATCTTGCTAACATAGCTGTTTATTTTTGTGCAAGCCAGGTTAGCTTTATTAAGTGACAGAAGTATAACGCAGGCAGGAATATTTAACCCAGGAATATTAACGAATAATATAACGCAGGCAGCCAAGTTATTTTTTGCTTATCCATTATTGTGTAGTATGTTTTGTGTATTACAGAGTATACTTTTTTGGACTATGTAATTTGTGCACAAATGATGGGCTCAGGATTGTTCTATATTGAACAAAAGGCCACTTTCATTTTTTGTTGAGCTTTACATTTTGTCTGTGTATGTGCGTGTGCACATATGTTGTGGAGGTGTGTGTATATATGGATTTATTTTTTATAGAAATTAAGACACTAGTCATATACTTACTGCTTGTTAAAAGCTATTTCTGCAGTAATTTTGGCTTTTGAATTATTATTGAATTCCAATAATTGGCATAAAAGTGAATATAATAGGGACGCTGGGATGGCTCAGTCGGTTGAGCGTCCAACTTCTGCTCAGTTCACAGTCTCATGGTCTGTGAGTTCACGTCAGGCTCTGTGCTGACAGCTCAGAGCCTGGAGCCCGTTTCGGATTCTGTGTCTCCCTCTCTCTCTGCCCCTCCCTCACTCATGCTCTGTCTATCTCTGTCAAAAATAAGTAAACGCTAAAAAAAATTTTGTAAAACGTGACTATAATAGTAATGGTGGTGGTGTGATGTTAATCACAGTTTATTAACTGTTCATGCTGTGCCTGGTAGTGTGGCAAGTGCTTCCACACGTTAATTTTTTAAGCACCACTATGTCGATATTATTACCCCCCAAATGTATGTGACAAAACCAAAGTAGACTGTGCAGTAAGGTTAACCATCCTATTAAAGATCATACAGTGTCGTGTTTGCTTGAACCCAGGTCCCTCTGGATTCAAAATCTATCTCTTTCCACTACGTCATTAGTGACAGCAAAGGAAAAGGAGAAACTGATATGGTGACCTGTGACGTCTTTACCTTGGCTAAAAGTAATTTGCAGATTTTAATCACTTTAAAGTATTTTTATTTATGAAAACATGACAGGATGGATGTTTTTGCCTTTGAAATATCCCAGTGCCTTGCACTGCTTAGTAAGATAAATCCCAAAGCAGCTAACTTGCTGTTTCTTGGCTTTAGAGGCTGTAGCTTATGTCTTTCCTTCATAGTGTAATTATGTTTGGCTTACACTTTACAAAAATTCCTGCTAAGGAGGAGTTTCTGCTCAGCCCCAGGATTGGTCTAGAGCTGTTCTGAATTTTAGTGATAAGTGAACTGATCCCTTCAGGTCCCTCTGTAGAGTGTCAGAGCCTCATTTCTCTGGATTTATTTATTGTTAGTTGACTCTGCTGCCCCTGAAGACTTCCCTGATCATTTCTACAGAACATGACATCTGGACCCTTCTCATTGCCTAATGGCCCAGTTTACCTTGCTGGGTGGTTTCTTTCCCATTAGCCAGTTTGCTGCTTTTGCTTTCTTCTATCCACTTGCACTCTCTCATAAATCAGACCACTTATTTTTTTTCTAACAGGTATTCATTTACATTTTCAGCTAATAACCTGCCTTATACTTCACAGGGAAAAGAGAAGCAGTTGGGTGAAAACTCCTTGGCCTTCTCCTTACCAGACTACCCCTGCAAATTAACATGTGCCTATCCCCTTGCCTTCCTTTTTATTACAAAGGATAAAGTCTCGGATTTTGTCGTTGGTCAGTCTACTTACACATGCATGGTTCTTATCCCATCTTTGTCTGCTTAAGGATTTTGCTCTTGTAATTATTCTTTTTCACTCCCACTTCATTAGAGACTATATCCTAGACCATCCCCATCTCTAATATTCCCTACTTTAAAAGGCAGAATAAAACAAGGAATCAATGCTAGCATCCACAAGTACTGCCTTCAGTCTGCCTTACTCTGTCAGGTGTCTAAATATTGAAGTACCCCAAGACTGCTCACGGTCCACTTCTCTTCTGTTTCCATCACGTTTCTTCTTCCTGTTCCTCTCCTCTCTGTGCATGTTACCTGAGTGATTTTTCACTAATTCCTTCTCTACAAATTCCATCTATACAGAATGAGTCTCGATTTTGCATTTTTGTTCATATTTTTCAGCAGAACTCCAGATATGTATATCCAGTGATCTACTTGATATCTGCACTTGGATGTCTAATTGGGATTTAAAATTTAAAGCAGTCGAAAGCAGATGTCTTAATGTCCCTTCCCTTGTCCCTACCAAATTTGTTCAGGACAAAAGTATGGGAATAATTTTTTTTAATGTTTATTTGTTTTTGAGAATGAGAGAGCAAGCAGGGAAGTTGCAGAGAGACAGGGGGACAGAGGATCCAAAGTGGGCTCTGTGCTGACAGCAGAGAGCCTGATGTGGGGCTTGAACTCATAAACTGTAAGCTCATGACCTGAGCTGAAGTCAGACGTTTAACAGACTGAGCCACCCAGGCACCAAAAGTATGGGAATAAATTTTAATCTCCATCTTTCACATATATGTTGCTTAAATATCTGGTTTGAATTCTCACCTACACCACCTCTGAAACTTTTCTGAAAGTCTACTTGTCTCTATCACCACCCCAACTGAAGCCACTGCTATCAATTTGTGTTCCCTAACAGCTTCTTAAATAACTATAGTAGCTTCCCTGATTCATATATTCCAGGCATATTCTATACCTCTCAGAATGAAACCTAAACACCGTACTTTGCTACATAATCTGCCTCTTGCCCAGTCTCTCGTGACATCCCGTAGTGACCTCCCTCTCAAGTTCTGTGTTCTAATCTCTGCCTTAGAGAACACCCTAAACTGTTATGTAGTTTTTCTGTTATTAGAAAGGACATAATAAATTGGTTCCTGCATTTGGACCCCTCACTGGCTGCTCTTTCTCTCTAGATTAGAATGTTCCTTTGTGTTCTTCAAGTCCTTTGAAAGGACGTTCCCACCTAATTCTCTTCCTCTAGCCATGCTGTATACCATCACCCTATTTTATTCTTTTTTTATAAAGTTTTTAAAAATGTTTATTTGAGAGAGAGAGAGAGAGAACAAGTGAATGCACAGGAGGGGGAGAGAAAGAGGATGAGAGAAAATCCCAAGTAGGTTCTGCACTGTGAGCACAGAACCCTCCACAGGGCTCAATCTCACGAACCGTGATATCGTGACTTGAGCCGAAATCAGGAGTCAGACACTTAACCAGGTGAGTCACCCAGGTGCCCCACCCAGTTTTATTATTTTTCATTTCTCATTATTAGTGAATATGTGAATATGTTAATCATTTTCGCCTTCCCTTAGAATATAGTCTCCGTGGGAGCAGCGGTTCTGTTCACCCTGCTTGCCACTCTATTCACAGCAGTTAGTAATGATCCTTCTAGTTACCATTGAACATATAGGCCTTATTTAAGTTTCTTAAATTCATTCTTCATCATGGATACTTTAGAAGGAGCATCTTCCAGCAAAGCTGTATAAGCAGTTTGGCACCTGCATTCTTGTTCTGACTTCATTCACTCATCCCACTTGGCAGTACAAATCAGGGACAAGGGCTCCCTAGCCTCCTCCTGCACAAATGTCAGCTTTGGTTTGGTTGCCGTCCACAGATTTTTTATTTATGCCAGCACACACAGATGGGCTAATGGGCCTCCTAAAGAGACTCAGCGGAAATGTTCCTCTCCAGCTGGAGATAGAAGAAGACGCTTAAATATGAGGAGAAATCTCCCCCAATATTACTTCTAGATAGTTGGACTTATATCCCGAATATGCAAATTTTTTTCTATGTAGTTTGTAATCTAGGTCAGCAGAGGTGATTAATGTCAGCTACATCCCATCAGTGTTCAAGGAGAATTCTTAAAAATCACAGTTAATAGTGTCACTAAGATTCATTCAGCTGCTATTGAGCATAAAAGAGATTCTTCAAAATTAACAAATTAATTGTAAACATACACAGTGTATACATATATTTTGTTCATAAATTTCCCCATATATAGTATCTGCCATCAAATGTGTACCTGCAGCAGGAATAAGTAAGCTATAAATGGTGGTATATCTTGGACACCTCATCCACAAAATCCGACATAGGAGATTTGATATCCGCCTTGTCTTATTTAGTCATTACACAAATATTAGTTGAAAACTGATTCTGTACCAGGCACAGTTCGGGTGGTGGAATATAATAACATCAGCACACACAAAACATATCTGTTTTCCTGAGCGTGCATTCTTGTGTGTGGGTTAAGGGACAATAAGAAAATAGATAAGTACGTATATATTTATTATGTAGTGATAAGCCTTATGAAGAAAAGTCAGCTGTGCAAGGAGATAATAGAAAAGGGTGAGTGGAGAATTATATTCTCAGTGGGTTGCTCTCTAGCCTCTCAGATAAGGTAGCGTGGGAACAAAGGTTTTGAAGGTGCAGGATACAAGATCATCCAGTGAAGTGTGTTCCTGGAAGTAGAAATAGCAGGTGCACAGTCTTACTATTCTAGTAGTGGTGCATTCTAAAAACAGAAAGGAGGCTCCTTGGCCAAAACTAAGAGATGAAATAGCAGTTTTATTTTCACATCATATTATTTATAGTTGCTTACTGAGATTTTGAAATTGCGGGCTACTTGATTGGAAGAAGATGGGAAATTAAGGAAAAGGTTAAACACAAGGTAAAAGAAAGATGAAACAAATATTCCAAAAAGAGCACAACTGAATAGTGGAAGATGTTTTCATAGTAAATAAGATCTCCTAATTCAGTGACTTATAGAAAGCGCAAAATGTACTTTTAAAAGTTTATTACTCAAGACACCATTGCCATGAAAACATCTCTGCAAAAACAGTTAATGGGAAAATAAGTTTGATATATGCTTTGTCTTGGAGGCTGTAGAATATTATTATTTTATATTATATCTGAGTATATGAGAAGACCTGTATCCAGGACACTCAACTGTACCGATCCCAAAATTGTAGACTTACTTAATCACAGATTGTTTGGTTCATGTAATACATTTTGAAAACAATTGTATTAGAAATGAGAGTCAGATGTGATATGATGAGAGAGAGACTGCCTCATAAGGGTAATGAATGCAGTTTAAAAAGAGGGTCCAAAATACAATGGCTTAAAGGTAACGAGACACCGGTAGACTTGGTAACGTGAAAGCATGCAGGCACCAAGGATAACATGGGTGGGGGCATGGATGGGTGGGAGCGGGGGGATAGACAGCTCTGTCATCTTCTACATGTGGCTTTCCAGGATTGCTGTATTCTTCGGTACCTTTCAGCCAGACCTCATCAACATTAAAGACAGGCATTTTACCTTTGCTGTGTTCTGAAAGATGTTTAATTATAGTTCAATTCCATATTGATGATGAATTGGTTCCAGAACTTAATTTGTTTCTTTGTTTGTTTGTTTGTTTTTCTTTGTTTCCGGCCAGCCAATCAATGCATTTAGGTAGTAGAATTTTCTCTATGGAAATAAATGAAGACCAGCCAACTGAGAACAAGCAAAAACTGTTTATTCAGAGCTTGTTATAGCAAGAGAGTCAGCTGCCTTCAGTGCATTTTGGCAGAGACTGAGAGGCAGGCAGAGGAGTGGGAAGGCTTTACATTACAAAAAAAGGAAGGCTTAGGTGTGCCCTGATTTGAAGTTGTGTCTTGGAGAAGCTGGAGGCGGGCTAACTACAAGCAGGTGCTGTGTGATTCGCTAGGGGCACATATTTGGCTTCCTCTGGTGGGTCCTAAGTTGAAAGCAGGGACAGAAATTGGGGAAGCTGCCATTTATTAATCAGGTCCTGATGGTTTTGGATAGATTGTTACTGAAGTTATCGTTTGGCTTCCTGGATTATCACGGGAGACGGCAGTCTGGCTTCCTACAAATCGGACTTACAAGGCTGGTTTCCTGGCATGGTTATTGTAGAAAAGGGACGTCCCGGGCAAGTCACTGCAGGTTGTGGATCAGAGTTCTCTTTTACGTATATTCTACGTAATGACTATATTCTAGTCATTGTCCATTATGTATCTTTAGGATCTCATCTGTTTATCACTTCGTTTGTTCCTTTTCGTTTTTCCTTGAACCAGTGTTTTTGATTATGGCAGCAGATGGTTTGCTCAGGAAATCTAAATCACCATAGTGACAGAATGAAGAATGCCTCAACCCCCTCATACTTAAAAAGCAACTTGTTGCTCCTGGTCTTGTACAGTACTACACTTGGCTGGTTTCCTTCCTGTCCACCTGGTTACTTTTTCTCTGCTCTCTTGGTCCATCTTCTCTGAATCTTTAAACTTCATAGTGACTGAGGATTTGGGCCACAGATTTTCTTCTTTTCTCTTTCTCTTTCTCTTTTTTCCTCCAGTGATTTATCCAGCTTCACAACTTCCCGTGTATTCTGTACACTGACAGCTTTCAAGATTAGGTCTTCAAATAACACCTCCTGAAATAAATATTTCCAAAATATAACTGATTACTTGGCATTTCCACTTGAGTATCTAGAAAGCACCTCAAACTTCTAGGACACCATAGAACTATTCAGATTCATATCATAATATACTGCCCCCTCCAAGCCTTGTATGTCTATCTTAGCTTGGGTTGCCGTAACAGAAAACCATAGAGTGGGTGACTTAAACAACAGAAATTCATCTTCTCACGGTTCTGGATGCTGAAAGTCTAAGTTCACGGCATTAGCAGTGTCACCTTCTGGTGAGAACATTCTTCCTGGCTTGCAGACTGTTGCCTTTTTGCTGTGTGCTCACATGACCTTTCCCGAGTGAATGTGTGTGGGGAAAAAAGAAGGATCTCTCTCCCTTCTTCTTCCTATTAGTGGCACTAAGTCCTTCCTGTGGATCCCATCCCCAGGACCATCTAAACCTAATTATCCCCCATAGGCTCCGTCTCCAAAAGCCATCACACTGGGGGTTAGGGATTTAACATATTCATTTGGAGGCAGAGGGTGAGGACACATTTCAGTCCATAACCACATCCCACTAAATGACTTTTCTATTCACTCATTTGTTCAGGTAACTGGATACCTAGTTTCCTTGATTCCTCTTTCTTCACTGCCCATGTCTAGTACATCAGTAAGTTTGAGCAGCTTTAGTTCCAGGAGGTATTCCATACCCAAACAAATTTCAACATTTCTGCCACTGAAGTCTTAGTTCAGGACACCACAATGTATTGACTACCAGAAGTTTCTTAATTAATATGCTTTTCTCCATTCTTTCCCCTAGTGGTTGATGTTTACACAGCATTAAGGATTTTATTTTCTTCCTTGTAAAATATTATAAATCCTCTACTTCCCATTTCATGTGGTAAAGTATGACGCTTTCTATGGCCTGTGAGGCCCTAAACAATCTTATCGCTGTCTGACTCTCAGATGTCACAGGCTGCTCTCGCCTTTTCCTTCACTAAGTGCAGTTCTCTAATAACCAGTGACTCCTGTCTCAGCAACATGGCGCTTGCTATTCCTTCTGCTTGAAGTGCTTGTTCCCCAGATTTTCACAATACTACTCAAATATCATCATTTCAAAGAGGATGTTACCGGTCTCTACGACCTTCTCGTACATCTTCATCATAGCACTACAAGCTCTTGAAACAATTTTTATACTACATGCAAGCTCCTTGAGATAATACATGCATTTTCCCAACTTACTGACATAGCCACAGTTTCGAGAACAGTACAGGCTCATAGCAGACACTGAATAAATATTTGCTGGTTGATTAAAAGAAACTTTGGCTCAAATAGGGCTAAAAATATGAAAATAGTGAAGGAGATGTGGTATACAGGTTTCTTCAGAGTGTGGAAGTATAGGGTGCCTTCTGGAGATAACAGCTGGCTGCTATGATTTTGACTGCGTATAAAACATTCATAGGTCATCAGGGAAAAAGAGATGACTATAGATACTTCTTTCCCTCTAGGATTTCACCTGGGGAAATAAACAAAGGTCAAGGAATTTTGATTGATTCTGCCATTGACTAGCCAGTTTGAAGCAGCAGTAATTAATTAAAGAACTGAAACTTAAGTACGAATAATCTATTTCCTGAGCTAGAGCACAGCAGCAGGCCTGGAAATTGGTGAGATGCACCATAACTCTAAACTACAGAGGGCTTTTAAAGAATTGTGAAATTTAGCCAAGGGATGAGCTCTTTGATTAGACAGTGACAACCGAGGACAGGTGGAGAATGTGTCAGTTGGAGCAGTTCTGCCAACCGCATCAGGCCTAATGTTAAAGATTCAATTTGGGTGTAATTGAAAGAGCATTGATCTTAACATCCAAAAAGCAGACTCAGAGTCTTCACTTCTAGCCTCTACTCTTTCACCCGTAGAACGGGGACAGTAATGCCAGGTTCATAGTTTATTATGGTTTCTAAGCCATAAAATACTATTCACATTTCAGGAATCAATGTTAAATATTTTTGTACTTTTTCTTTAAGGGAGATGTTTTTTTGGCAACTGATTATATATTACATTTTAATCAATAAATATTTAACTTCCTTAAAAACATTCATTCCTTATTCTATTCTCCATCCCAATTTACAATTAAAAGAACAAACAAACAAACAAACAAACAAAAAACAGATGCCCTTGACTATGGCAACCAAATATATAAGACCTGCATCACAAAGTGATTGCATTAACCTGTGAATGTATTAAACCTTGTGTTTGGGGCAGAGATAGAGGAGAATTAAAGAAACAAAAGAAACAGAACATATGGCTGACTAGTTTGAGCCTGTTCAGTGACATTTCATGTCACAATGTCACAAATGGATTTCTGTTATCCATATTTGCCTTTGTCTGGGGAGTCTGCTGTAAATTTGGGGCACTGTAATCTTCATAGTTTAAGAACTAAGATTTTTTTAATGTTTATTTATTTATTTTGAGAGAGAGAAGGGGAGAGCTTGGGAGGGGCAGAGAGAGAAGGAGACAGAGAATCCCAAGCAGGCTCCGCACTGTCAGCACGGAGCCCCATAAGGGGCTGGAACTCACAAACCTGTGAGATCATGACCTGAGCTGAAATCAGGAGCCAGACATTTAACCAGCTGAGTCACCCAGGTGCCCAAGAACTGGGAAGTTTTAAATAAAGATTACTTACTGGCAGTCATATAATTATAATGTTATCTAAGTTTAGAAAAATTAAGTCAAGCATCCAGGCACTATGCAGTGTTCTGGGGATAATGTCCTGAAAAAAAAAAACAAAACAAAGGCACTCTTTCTACTCACAAAGTGTATATTGCAGCATAGAAGACAAATCTTAAATTAAGCAAATGACATTTT
Organism: Felis catus; assembly: GCF_018350175.1. Taxonomy (NCBI): domain Eukaryota; kingdom Metazoa; phylum Chordata; class Mammalia; order Carnivora; family Felidae; genus Felis; species Felis catus. Next base: position 56,250,013 of record NC_058371.1, on the reverse strand, counting down.
CAAATTAGAAAAACTGTAATTGTAATTGTGGCAAATGCACCAAAGGAGAAGCTCTTTCCTATGATCAGGTAAATGTGGGAGACTATTTCTCAACTGGGAGATGTTGGAGGAGTTTTGCTTTGCATAAATGGTAACTTTTCAAATATGCTATGTCACTTTTGAGAACTTTCTTTTCAATTTTAATGGTTATTTAATAATGCACTACTTTTAATGTTTTGTTCATGTTATGGAATAGTGATGTTCATATTATAGGCAAGCCTGCATTTTTTTTCTATCTTACTTTTTACTATCACTTATAAGACTTTTAATTAGTTTGTGCATTTTAGGAGTATTATGTGAGGACACTTATTTTTAAGACATCATATTTGATTTCTATCCTGTTTATGTTTAGAAAATCTTGTATTTATTCTCCTTTTCCTGATTTTTTACTCTAACCTTTATATAAGCATTTCTCATAATTTAAGAGCTGCCTGCCCATCTAAATTCTGATTTTTCCTCTTTCCTAGAATACTATGGAATATGCTTTCTCCACTAAAGTTATTTATATTTATTTCTTCCTTTATTTTTCTTTTTCCTTTTTTTAAAAGACCTTTTCTCAAGCCTAACTTGTATCTTTAAGAAAGAAAAAGATAAAATATTCTGGCAAAGTTTGCCTGTAGTTTCTACAACAGTGAAAATAGCCCTTACATCTCCCTTCTGCTTCAATACACTGCCAGAAATATGAGGGAAAGTGGGGAGGGAGGGAGTGAGGGAGACAGACAGAGAGAGAGAGAGGGAGACCTCACTGTGCTGGACAGGTGAGCAGTCATTATAGAACAATATGGAAGTAACAGGATTGAGCACACTAATTATTCCTGAAATATCCTTTATCCTCATGAGTCATGTATATTTTAAAAATACATTGGGTATTCTTAAATTTCTAACATATTTAAATTATAGTATATTGTATAAAACTAGTCTGTTTACACAGATCATTAACTTTGGCTTAATTAATAGTCTAGGCTCTTCTGCGGAGGCATGTTGGCAGAGGAAAAAAAATTCCTTTGGGTGAAAATGGACCTCTGTAAGTGACATGAACCAGGTTGTGTGTTTTTTCCCTAATAGCACCCCTATTTTGGGAATTGACCTAGATACCCAAAAAGGTCTTTATTATTGAGAATTTATCTTTCTCTTGTGGCTTTCATTTGCTTAATTAGCCTCTGCTGCATATTAAACATTGATAACTAAAGCCACTTTATTGCTGCTGGGCCTATTCAGCATCTTTTTTCTCAGAACACAATCTACATAATTAGAAAATAGCATGACATCTTCATGCAGCCCATCAGGAGGGTAAAGATGTTGTTCTCTTGCTTTCATTTCATATGCCAGCCTTCATAGCATTGATGTGATAATAACATTCTTTTAATTTAAAAATGGTAATAGGTGTACTGAATTGTCTTGACAAAAGAACAAATAAAACAAAGGAAAGATATGAATTTATTAAGACAGGCAAAACATCACATTTAACTTAGATGTCAAGGAAAATTTGGGGAAAATTTAGTACTGCAGGAAATCACCATATCTGTACTGTCACCAAGAATAATTGCAAGACAAATGAGACAAATAGCATGCTTCTTATAAACCAGTCCACAAACTACTTGTAGTATTGCTGTGCATTTTATATTCATATTCTACCCATTATTCATGTATGTTCCATTTAACTAAAGCTCATAAAAAGATTTTAAGATACATTTCTAAAATGCCTTCACATGATACCTCAGTTATTTATCAAAACGTCAAGTTTTAGCTATGATAATATTGAGGAATTACTAAATTAAATATGAGGCCAGCATTTATTTTACTGATATGGTATATACATAGGTACCCAGTACATTAAATTCTACCAGACTTGGTTAAGTATTAGTAATATTCATGAAAATATCTTAACTCTTAAAAGAGAAGCAAAATTGAATTGGCTTGTTTCAAGTTGCTTAGAGTAAACTTGAGGAACCAGATATATCTGGAACTAGTATTTTAGATTCAGTACTACCTTAGTGTAGTCCACAAGAAGAGTTTATGTTGATGCATGGTCATTTTGTTGTCTGTGAGGGAAAAGCATTTATTTGTATCTTAAATGTTTCATTTTTGTGTACTATAGACTGAGCCTTTATAATGTTTTGGTAGAAAAAGCCCAAATTAAAAATATTAGAAAGGGGCGCTTGGGTGGCTCAGTCAGATAAATGTCCTGATTTCAGCTCAGGTCATGGTCACACGATTGTGAGTTTGAGCGCCGCGTTGGACTCCTCACTGAGTGTGGAGCTTGCTTAAGATTGCTTCTCTCTCTCTCTAAAAAAAGAAAACTTTATAAAATATGCAGAGGTTTTATTTAATTACACAAGTCAGTGAAAAGACAACTGCTACATACTAATGGATCACAAGAGAAGCATGTTCATATTGCTATTTCAACAGCATTATTACTATTTTGAGAGTTCTTATCTGTGAATATATGTGTACATAAATACATGCACCCAGCTATGTAACTGTACATATCTATTTAAGTCTGTATATGTCTTTATCTGCATCCAAATTCGTATCTATATTAATATGTGCATCACCATCTATATCTACTGGATAAACCTATGAAAAAATGAAATTCGGCTCTTAGTAAGGTTTAGGATCTTTTTTGCTGAACAACATGTCCCAGGTATTTTTCAGTCATAAGATCCTGACAATGTACAGATATCTGTGTGTAAAATATGTCATGAGTAGATAATCTAAATCATATTACTAACTACACAGTATTCCATGGTATGGATATCCTATTTATTTTACCAAGCTTGCATTATTGATTGTGTAAATTTTTTAAGAAACTTTCCTATTGCAAGCATTGCCTTTATAAACGTCTTTGATTAATTAACTTATTATTTTCTTAGCTCTCTCTAATTTCAATTTATTGATCATTTATAAAGTATGCACATTTAAAATATTTGCACGCATTACTCTATTGTCTCCAGAAATAATGTACCACTTACATCCCTGCTACTTTATCATAACACACATCATCATTATGATTAAAGTTTTGCCACTCTAGTAAGTAAAAGCTTGGTAGGTCTTTGTTGTTTTCATTTTCTTTTTCTTACTAGTTCTAGTTCATCTTTTCATTGGAACAGTGGATTTCCATTCATTCTCTGTTTTAAGGTCTTGAATTGTTTTTAAAATAAGAATTTCTTATTCTACTGGATAATTAGTAATTTTTTAAACAGCGATAATTTTCAATGTAATAGGGATATTTATTATTTCTCATAAATATGATAAGACACTTTTTTTTACCAGATTTTATTTTTTTACACTTTATGATTTTTAAGATATTTAGTTAGAAGTAGTTTTTATAAGGAAAATCTTAATGTTCCTGCAGTTTAATCTAACATTTTATTCTTTATGATTTCTGATTTTAGCTTCATTCTTAGAAATATCCTTGCTATATGATATAGATTATTCATTGTAATTTATATAATACTTAATTTTTACATTTTTTTAACCATAAATATCAGTAAACACAGGATTTGTTTCATTTTAAGTGTGAGAGTTTTGGGTTTTTTTTTTTAATAACACACCATTAGTACCAACATAATTTTTTTTAATGTTTATTTTTGGAAGAGAGAGACAGAGAGACAGAGAGCAAGCAAGGGAAGGGCAGAGAGAGAGGGAGACACAGAATCCGAAGCAGGCTCCAGGCTCTGAGCTGTCAGCACAGAGCCCAATGCGTGGCTCGAACCCACAGACCATGAGATAATGACCTGAGCCAAAGTTGGACACTTAACCGACTGATCCACCCAGGTCCCCCTGTACCAGTAAGCTTCTCTATAGCTTTGAAATACTACATTTTTATGTACTAGGTTTACATATGTGAACATTTTTGGCATTTACAAATGCTACTAGGTTTACCTATAGGTATGTATCAGCATATTCCTATATTTATATGACTATTACATAAATTATTCCATACCAATAAGTGAATTGCAATAAAAATTCATAAACAGACATATATGCATATATGTATATATTCAAATGTTAATACACAATTTTATATAGTGTATGTTATATATGAGTGGAGAAATATAATTTGAGTCTCATTCTTAATTCTCCTTTGAGATTTAGCGATTTATTTGGAGTCACTAATAAAATAGGGTAAAAGGGCATTTACATAGTGCATCAATTATTCCACTTATATATAATATGTACTTCCCACTGAAATCCCTGCACAGGACAAATACTTCCAAGTTAGCTGTATTGTACACTCTCCCTTGGGCATTGATATTACCGTGTGCCAAGAGCATACTCAGTGCAGCCTCTCTTGAGCATTTCCTGCTGCCATCACTATTATGAAACTCTGCCATGTGGTAGCCATTAATTGAAATCAATATCCGCATAATCTATTTAAAACAATTCCGTGGAGTGTATTTTGAATGCACTGTGTTCGAATAACATATAATGTTCAAGTGCATGCATATATAGAGGCAAAAGGAAACAGAGAAGGAATAGATGTATAGAAGGCCAGGAAGAAGCTGGAACTGAGCCCTCAAGTGAGCATATAATGGAAAGTCATCCTTGGTCTTTATCTTCAATCTATATTCATGAGAGATTAAGAAACAAGAAGCTGCATCTGGTATATGTTTGCACTAATTCCAAAATAATTGAAATAAATTTGAACTTAGTGAAGAGCTATAAAGCCACTGAGGCTGTGTGTCTGGAAGTTGACAACCTCTGTGATCTAAGCTATTGTTGTCATCATCTGCGCATTAGCTAGAAGTCCACTTAGAAAAGTAATTACATCTTCTTGCATGCAAAATAAAGAATTACTGACTTTTGCTCACTTTTTGTTGTTCTCTTTCCTGATAATCATCGCTTTTTTCTGGGCCTCAGTCCTTTATTAGACACATGTAGGCATCCTATTTTCCATGTGAGGAAAAAAGAGAAAGCTTTAAAATACCATTTAAACTCCAAAAGGAGATAATTTAAAGCTCAATTATCAGTGGTACAAAAAGAGTCACAACAGGATTCCTTAAATGATAATTTTCTCTTTATACTTGTGAGTAGTTCCACTCCCCCACTCTTCCCACCCTCCTTGCCCTGTATCATTCATTTTTTTGGCAGAAATAGAGAAATAAAAAGAAAAGAAAACTCAAGAGCAAAGTGTTGGGGTCACTTTCACATAAAAAATATAATTTTTCAGAAAACTATGATTGCATGTAGAGAATGGTTATTTAATAGCATGGTCTACATGAAATATGCACACACACACACACACACACACACACACACAAATGGCATACTACCAATTTGCAAAATGTTTTAGAAAGTCCCTTTTATGTATGAATAAGATAATACAGAAACTATGTCTTACAAAAAAGTTTGAGATATTGTAACTAGTACTGTATCCTCAATCTCTCACTGGGTTCTGCTGCTTCTAATTCCCTGTATCTTTCCAAATCTTACCAATCAAGCAGATATTTCCAAGACCCAACTCCATCATGATGTTTCCTGGCACACTGTGTTGTCTCACTCATTTGTATTTCTTGTTACTAAGTGTGCAAAATCATATGGCACACAACGATATATGAACATGTTATGTTAAACTTTTAATATGTAAGCTTTTCATACATTTGATATCTATGTTTTTTCCATGTTATGTGTCTTCTGTATTGTGACCTATGTTTTTGCTAGAGCAGTTGACCGGCAAGGGTGGCAAAGTGAGTTTATTGTTATGACACAACTGGACATATGTATCTGAGTTGTCGTTATGTAAGTCTACCAGTCCTGCTCTCCCTTTATTGTATCTGTTGAGGAGAAGTTCCTAAATTGACCCCTGGATTTGATCCAGCATAGCACATATCTGTGCTTTTATTATTCATTACATATCTACATGGCTTTTCAAGATGAAAAGAAGCCCTCTGAAATGAAATAAACAGAGGTTGAAATCAGAAATACTTGGGTTTGGATCTGACCTTTGCCACATAGAAACTACATGACCTTGAGAATATAATTTTCTTGAGTCTCAGTTTTCTCAGTGAATGAAAATCCCACTTATTTAAATAGTTTAAGGACTTGAAACCTACATTTTAAAGTTCCGAGAAAATAGCCTAAATATGTAAGGTTCCAAACAAATAGTAGTTATTATTACAAATTAAAGTGTCATAATAAATTTAGATTAATAAACAAAGAGAGTAAAGTCTTTGTATGCAATTATATCATTGAAAACATAACTCTATGAAATAGATAGGAAAAATATTAATATTTGGAGATCGTGGACTAGAACATTAACACTCGGACATGTAAAGACATGTTTGCATATTCATTTTAATTTGTACTTAACACTGTAGTAGATTGTGGTTACACAAAATCGTTAATTTAGTGGGAAAACATGCATTAATCAAATAATCACACAAATAAGTTTAAAATTCCATCCTTGGCTAAATTGCTTGAGTGGGGAAGTAGGATGCAGGGTGAATACAAGAGAAGGTATTGCAGGTGTGAGAGCCAAAGGGACCCTGCAGGAGCCCTGGCAGCAGGCAATGGTAGATTAGACTAGGTGGTGGTAGGTGGAGAGAAGTGGCCAGATTCAAGTGATATTTTCAAAGTAAAGTCATTGTGTTAATGAGGGATTAGAGACGGTAGAGAATAAAAGGAAAGTATAATTTTTTAAAAGCACTCTTCTATATCTGAATAGCAGGTTCTGGAGAGGGAAGGTCATTTGGTTCAAAACAGATTAAATTTCAGGTGCCTTTCAGATGTCCAAAATGCAAAATCAAGTAGACAGTCGAAGCACAGGGGACATGACTGGCATAGGATGAAATCTGTGAGGTGGCTTTTGAACTAGTGGTTGTAGATGAGATCACCAAGGGTGAGGGAAAATAGTAAGATAGAAAAGGGGCAAATTCTCAAGCCTTAAGTAAGCATTAAAGGGTGTGTTGAGGGAGATATACCTGCCAAGCGAGAAAGAGAATGAACATCGAAAACAAAGAGGAGAAGAAAACAAATAGAAGATTATGTCAGTAAAGCCAAGTAAAAAGAAAGTTACAAGAACCAGGGACTGGTCATCATTCTTGAATTTCAGTAAGAAGTTAAATAGGAAAAAAAGCAGAATCTATCTTCCTATAGTTAATGTAAAGATTTCAGCAAGTAAACGTGATTTCGGCAGGTGAACATGAGGGAGTGATGATCCTGGACTAACTTAGGTGGAGGATGGAACAAAATATGAGGAAGAGAAGACAGTTATGATAGTGCTTTAGAAATGTGTGGTTTTACCCACAGTGGAGAGAGGAGGAGTGATTGCATTTGATGAATCTTTCTCATGACTCCTGATTTCTTCTCTGTGTTCTCTCTCTTGGTGTTTAAATTTAATATTTAGAACTACAATATTTGCTCCAAAACTTGCTCCTTCTGGAATCCTCTCTCTCTCTCTCTCTCTCTCTCTCTCTCTCTCTCTCTCTCTCTGACTCTCTGTCTCATCAATTTGGAAAGGCAAAATCTTTAGTGTCATCTGTAATTTCACGCTTTATCCCATTCTCCACATATAATTTGTGAGTAAACCCTGTTGCTTCTGTCTTCAAAATGTATTTAGAATGTGAATGTTTTCATCACCCCCACAGCAAAATCTTTGGCTCAAGATTTTCATGCTTTATCTGAATAATAGCAAGATCTCCCTTTGATCTCACTGCTCTGCTTTTACTTCATCAGTACAGCAAGATTGTTCCTTTTAACGCATATGTGAGATTCTGTAACTTATGTACAAAACCTTCTACTGCCATCCTAGCCCACTTAGAGTAAAAGTCAGTCTTTACAATGACATTCAAAGCCATACAGGATCGCCGACTCAGCTCCACATTGTTCTCATTGCTGTTCCTCAAACACACAACCATATTCCAAGAACATTCTTGGTGCAGGGCCTTTACACTTGCTGCATTTTCTATCAGAAATAGATTTTCCCCAGATACTTACAAGACCCATTCCCTTTTACATCTTTCTGGTGTTTGTTGAAATCTCATTGTATCAGTGACACATTGCCAGATAGCATTACTCAAAATAGCAAACTGTATTTCCTTCTTCCCAACCCCACAATATTTCTGATCCTTTTTCTTTCCTTTATGTTGCCCTATGGTGCCTGTCATGTGACGTATTATATGTTTTATTTATTCATTTGAGTTTTTACAGAATGCCTCTCTCCATTATATTAGGGCAGAAATTGGACTGATTTTATCACTGTTCTAGCTCTAATGACTAGAATAGTGCCTCATAAATTGAAGTTACTTATTCAATACTTAATAAAGAGATGAAGAAAGCTGTGGGGGTGGACATACTCAAGAGGATATGCAGAGTGAGCATGTAAGGCTAAGTGTAGAACCCATGGACACTCATCATTTAAGAGGTGGCTGAAGAACAGGGTCCAATGAAAGAAATCGGTCAGTAATCACAAGATATAAAGAATAGTTGCAGAGAATGATGTCATGGAACAAGAAGTTTGAAGTAGATCACAGAGTGATCATTGATGCCAAAGGCTGTCGAAAATCAAACAAAATGATACCTGATAATTATCTAGGGATTTGTCTAATGAGAGAGATTGATGACATTGAAATGAGCTATTTATAGAGTGTTTGGTTACATGTCAGTGTGGGAACAATAGGTGAGAAGGAAATGGGATATGAGAAAATGAAGAAGTGAATGGAAGAAAGACTAGAGTGCTAATAAGTGGGGGAATTCACGATCACGGTCAAAGGGAAAATGTTTGATTTTATATATATATATATATATATATATATATATATATATATATATATATATATATATTTGCTCTTAGGTAGGGACTGAGTAATAGAACTGAAAGAAGAAAAAAATGACCATATTATAACCAAACTTTTTGTAGTGCCATAAAACAGATGTATGGTACAGCTGCTGTCTGCAAATGGATTACAGCACAGGAGGTATTTCTCTTAGCTCAGACCAGTTCCCTTCGGTCAAGAGCAGTTTCATACGGTTCCAACATTGCACAGTACAAATGGTAACATTTTTTATGTGGCCCATACTGTGAAAATAGTAGGTATACCTGTCCTACAAGAATTCTTGCACATCTGTCTAGGGAGATGTATGATATCTATTTCAGAATTATTAATAGCAAAAAAATGGGAAGAGCCTACACGTTCATCAGAAGGAGAATGAGGATATCTAATTATACAATAAAACATTACTCTGCTGTTAAAAACAAACAAACAAACAAAACCAAACTATATCTATGAGAATTTGTACCTTCATGAACTCTATGGAAACTTTACCCAAATGGGCTGACTTGCTCTTGCTTCTTCATATTTGTCAAGAGTCTTCTGTTGTTGTTGTTATACTGCCTCTCTTTCTTATGTTTTTGCCTTTGTGAGGATACCTAGGTGATTATTGGAATCTCTGGGATATCCAGGGATGTGATTTTCTTAAATAATAAGTACTGGCTCAGTTTATGTCCAGAAACAGATTAGGAGTAGTGTTATTTTTCAAAAAAGAAGTCAAAACAATGACACCTGGTAAGCCCATTGACCAACATTTTAGTGTTCTTCTTGGCTTCTTTTAGAAGATCCTGTTTGCAGGGATGTAAGCAACCAGAACTTCCAGTATCATAAACCAAATCCACTTCTAGGATTGACTAGAGCTATGTGGGCTGTGCTTTACAATCTCAGCCAGCACCCTCTCCTGGTTTTCCCCTATTCAAAAAGTATAATTATTTTTGTGCAATCTAGTATATAGTTTGTAAATCTGCTTCCAGGTTTACAGTGTGATTGTTCTTTGAGATGAATTTAACAGCGCCAGTTTTGGTGTTTTGTTTTATTTTTGTGAAAGGCAGTACCCAATATGGTTTAGCACAGGATGCGTGTAGAAATTTCACCTGTTACACTGAACCCTGATTTTATAAAGATTTGATCAGCCAATTTGGCATACCATATGTTGCATTTTTTTTTCATCAGTAACTCTTAATATTATCTTACCAGTATACTGAATTAAATACAGGTGGTGATTGTCAGGTAGAAATCTACATCTACTAAAATATAAGAATGAGCAGTTGAATAAGCATAGACAGAAAGCAGCAATATTAAAGGACAGCACATTTGGGGCGCCTGGGTGGCTCAGTCGGTTAAGCCGCCAACTTTGGCTCAGGTCATGATTTTGCGGTCCGTGAGTTCAAGCCCCGCATCCGGCTCTGTGCTGACAGCTCAGAGCCCGGAGCCTGTTTCAGATTCTGTGTCTCCCTCTCACTGACCCTCCCCCGTTCATGCTCTGTCTCTCTCTGTCTCAAAAATAAATAATAAAAAAAAAAGTTAAAAAAAATTAAAAAAAATAAAGTACAGCACATTCATTCTCGTGTAAAATAATTTACCAGGATCCTTCCTGAAAACTCAGCCAGTAATTTGAGAATTGTACTTTAAATATCAAGCAGTTATCAAGGAAAATTGACTTTTTTAAAGCAGAAGCAGAAGATGGTGTCACCACAAAAGTTAGGGTATCTTTTCTGGTAGCACACTTAAATACAAGAAATTGGAAACAAATAAGAAATACATATACATAGGGCCACCTGAGTGGTTCAGTCAGTTAAACGTCTGACTTTGTCTCAGGTTATGATCTCACAGTTTGTGGGTTCCAGCCCTCCGTCAGGCTCTGTGCTAACAGCTCAGAACCTTAAGCCTACCTCAAATTCTGTGTCTTCCTCGCTCTCTGCCCCTCCCCCACTCATGCTCAGTCTGTCTCTCAAAAATAAATAAACATTCAAAAATATAGATAGTTAAAATTAAAAAAAAATCGAAATATATAGTAATCAGTGAAAAATGTCAAATGATTCAGTAAAAACTGTGGAATTACTTAACTTTATGTTCAGTTATTGAAAATAACTGTAAGTTGTTGAAGGTCCTGAACAAAAGAACATTGGGGAGGAGCACATGCAAAATAATAAATAAATAAATAAATAAATAAATAAATAAGGGGCGCCTGGGTGGCGCAGTCGGTTAAGCATCCGACTTCAGCCAGGTCACGATCTCGCGGTCTGTGAGTTCGAGCCCCGCGTCGGGCTCTGGGCTGATGGCTCAGAGCCTGGAGCCTGTTTCTGATTCTGTGTCTCCCTCTCTCTCTGCCCTTCCCCCATTCATGCTCTGTCTCTCTCTGTCCCAAAAATAAATAAACGTTGAAAAAAAATTTTTTTTAATAAATAAATAAATAAATAAATAAATAAATAAATAAATAAAGGAAAGGGAATGATAAAGAGGCAGCAAAATCACACCAAAACATTTTAGAGAGATGTAAGTGATCAAGAATCCATATAAGAATCAGAGAATTTCGTTATGTGATTAAACAATGTATAACAGAAGGAATTTCAAAGAGATAACAGCTTCTCAATGTTTACTGCAGCATTATTCACAATAGACAAGGTATGGAAACAATCTAAGTGTCCATCAACAGGAGAATGGATAAAGAAAAATGTGGTAAACAAACCATGGGAACATTATTCAGCCTGAAAAAAGAACGGAATCCTACCCTTTGCAATAACATGGATGGATCAGGAGGATATTATGCTAAGTGGGATGATCCAGAGAGAAATACAAATACTATACTATCTCACTTACATGTGGAATCTAAAATAGTTAAATTCATAGAAGCAGACACTAGAATAGTAGCTGTAAGAGTTTTAGTTATACAAAATTATTTCTAGAAATTTACTATACAGCATAGTACCTATAACAAATAATACTATATTGGGTATGTAAGATTTGCTTAGAGATTAGATCTTATGTCAAGTGTTCTTAACACACACACACACAGACACACACATACACAATAATAGTAATAACAATAATAACAATAATGAAAGAGGTGAGAGGAAGCCTTGCGAGATGATAAATATGTCTATCACCTTAGTAGTGGTGATGGTTTCTTGGGTGCTTCCTTATCCCCAAACACCTTTTACATGCCAAACATCTTTTACATGCCAAACACCTTTTACATGCCAAACATCTTTTGCATGCCAATTATACCTCCCTAAAGTAATATATATATTTTTATATATCTGTACATACACGTTAATATATATGGGAAAATGAAAGGAAAACTAATAAGAGTTAAACATTGGGAGTGAAGTGACTGCTGGTTTAATAGAGAAATATATTAATAATATTTTGAATTTAAATGTATTTTACTTGCATAAAAATATTCTAAATACATGTTAAAATTATTTTAAATTCTAGATATACTTCTAAAGCTAAATATATTTTTAAATGTTTTTATAATATTGAACATTTTGAACAAAGCATTGCCCTTTTGGATGAAATTCAATTCCTCCTAGGAAATAATCTAAAGCACCTTCTAGAGTCACTTTCAGCTTTATAATGCCTTAATTTTGTGCTTTGTCACAGTTTTCATTTCATGACTTCTCTAGCCTGACTGACCTCACACTCACAGATCTAGATTATAGCGCTTGTATGCTGCAGCCCTTACCAAATACTTTTAGACTAACTTAATACATACTCTGCAAACCTTTTACCCAAACTCAGTCTTCCTCTGCTTGTTATTCCTCACACTGCCACAGAAAGTTTGTCTTTGTTGATATCAACCAGAATTCCATCAGTGCTGATGAAGAGAAACATTCATATTCTCTCTGCTGGTATTATTGCCTCAATGAATTGTCCTGAGGGATTGAGTAAGGTCAAATAGTAGAGATAATGATTTATTAACCTTCCTGATTGGGTGCACACATTAGATGTAATTAAACTGGAAATTAACACTATAGTATTTTTTTTAATTTTTTTTCAACGTTTATTTATTTTTGGGACAGAGAGAGACAGAGCATGAACGGGGGAGGGGCAGAGAGAGAGGGAGACACAGAATCGGAAACAGGCTCCAGGCTCTGAGCCATCAGCCCAGAGCCCGACGCGGGCTCGAACTCATGGACCGCGAGATCGCGACCTGGCTGAAGTCGGACGCTTAACCGACTGCGCCACCCAGGCGCCCCAACACTATAGTATTTTTAATGAATAATATAATTATACTTGAAGATCTATTCACAATATGTTCATATTTAACATGTTAAGGGAAGCATCTTGTCTGAAGCATTAATTTCCTAGTCACTTCACTAAAGCTAACTTCCCTATGTTCAAAAGATAACTGTTTTCAAGGATCATTTACATTTTTCATTTTTATTTTCATGCAAGCCATCTTTGTTAAACAGATTTAATTATTTTGCCTCTAAACTTGATTCTAAAATAGTTTTGTTTTGTTATTAGAAAATGTATTTCAAACAAAAGTAAAATATATTTCTTCATATGTATACACACACAGTTGAGATTAAGGTAAAAAAATGATGAGTCATGGTTTACATTCTAATCATACCCCACAGAAGTGACTAGATCTGGCAGCTTCTTATGTTTTCAGCTCTCCTGATGGTGATCTCCATTATTCTAAATTATATGTCTGTCTGGGTTATTTCTGTCTCATGACTTACCAAAATGACCCTCCCACCATGGTCATTCCCACCATGAGATATCAGAAACTGATGAACTCATAGTACTCTGATACCACTTATACTACCCCTATTTCCCATTTTTATCCACTTCTGATTTTTTATAATTATGCAGATTATGATTACCTTATTTAATTTAAAATAAAATGCCAAAACTTTGCATCTTAAATATCAATAAAATGAGGATTCCTTGTTGTCTTGAATGTCCCAGTGTTGCTTGGCATCCTGTCCAGGACATAAGTGATCAGAGCAGTGTCTCTCTCCTCTCTGGTACTGTTTTCCAGCTTTTACCTTCTATTATGGAGAATGACTTATATTCAGTTACTCATTGTAGCATCTTCTTAATGGTAAAATTAGAAACAACCAGGGTGTCCCTTCCAACATGAAATAAAGTGATATGTATGCAAAATAAAACACAGTGCATTTTTTAAAATGAGGTAAAAATGTATATGGTGATAATGAAAAAGCTTTGTGATACATTGCCAAGCGAAAGAAAGCAAGATGCAGAAAAAAATAGATATATCATGCTATCATTGTAAAGAAGATAGGGAACATAATGTATATATTTGCTTAGTTTTTCACAAAGATTTTCTTAAAGATATCCCTCAGGAATACAGAAAGTGGATACCCACAGGTGACAAAGACAACCAAAAGAGACAAAGGTAGTGGTGAGATTTTTTTTATAGTGATTTTAATATAATTATTTTTTTTTATTTAAAAAATTTTTTTAACGTTTATTTATTTTTGAGACAGAGAGAGACAGAGCATGAACGGGGGAGGGTCAGAGAGAGAGGGAGACACAGAATCGGAAACAGGCTCCAGGCTCTGAACAGTCAGCACAGAGCCCGATGCGGGGCTCGAACTCACGGACCTCGAGATCGTGACCTGAGCCGAAGTCGGACGCTTAACCGACTGAGCCACCCAGGCGCCCCTATTTTAACTATATACATATATTAACTTCTGAAAAAATTAAATTGCAACAGTTAAAGCATTTATATTCTATATGTAATAATAACATTGTTCAATCAAATACTTTATTACTGGAAGAAATAAAATTTGCCTTACTAAAAATGTATGGGTAATGTTTACTGTAGAACAAATGGTTAATGATATTGGGACTACAGAGAGAGATATATAATCCTACAAAGTTAACCATTATTCCCCCAAATAAGTGTGTGATGACAGTCAAAGGCTATTACATTTTATTTCTGTGAAATTTTTGAAATCATGCTATTTTGAATTTGCTACCTGTTTGAACCATGATTTTGTGGTATAGATCTTCTTCTTCTTCTTCTTCTTCTTCTTCTTTCTTTTTCAGGAAAATCACTGATGGGGAAGTAAATTTTTCAGAGGTTTGCTGATTTAAAATTTTATCAACTTATCCTCATACTTGAAATTCAACGTGGTGGCTGTGTCAGTGAGGATCTAAGCAGGAAAAAAAATCACAAGAGTTATTGTTTCAAATAATAAGGTAGATTCACCAAATATTAGAAAATTAGAGAGGCAAAGGTAATTCTGAGATGGAGTTGTTATATGGAGATTGGAAGGTCAGAATGTCTCTCAGAAGCAAAGGATCCTCAACTAGTAACTCTAAGATTGGAGCTTCATAGGGTGGACTCAGGTGTGGGGAATTTAGGAGAGACAAGCCAGCCAGAGAGGGCATCTCTGAGAGGGGCAATGAAAGAGATTCTGCAGGTCGTGGGGAAAGTGCAAACGGGAGGCAACTGCTGCTATAGAGGGAAAAAGTATTGTTAGAGAAAAGCTGATAAGAACACCAAACAGACAGGAAAAGGCAGCACCCTTTATTGTTTGTTTCTTCCTTTTTGGTATTTTAGTTTCCTTGTTAGCATCCCAGATTGTAGAGCTCAACAAGGAAGTTAGTGGGTATGGGAGAAATGTGGTTTGCAGAGTCCTTGCCCCTAGCATCATAAGCGGAGCATAAAATGGAGGCTTTGCCCATGGGGGTCGAACTGGATAACCATCATAGCTGCACATGCAACTAGGTTTTCTCAGGATTACAAAGGGCTTGTGCAGTTAATCACAATGAGAAGAATGATGCTGGTGAAGTCTCCTTTCTTCCTGGGAAAAAACCCTTCTCTCTGGAAATAACCACTTTTTTTCTTATCCTTAGTGTGGTAAAATTTGTATTTAAATTTATAATAAACTGTAGGATAATTCTAATATTTTTAAATTGAATTGTTTTATTTCATTAATAATTTATTTTTCTCCATTTTCCCTTTAACTCTCTGGAATTATATGAGTCAAATATTGGACTTCCTGGATTGATGCCTTATGTTTACTTTTCCTGCCACATTTTTTGCTTCATTTTTATATGAGCTAAATATTCTGAATTTCTTTGATGTTATCTTCTAGGCCTTCCTCAGAATATTGTACTTATACCCAGTCAAATGATCTTTTCCTTGTTGTCTGTCTGTATTTCCTGGCACCCTCCTATGGTTTCTTGTTTATTTATTCATTTATTTATTTTTTGTTACCTTAATTTCTTTGAAGGGGCTGCTTAGGACTTTCATTTTTATTTACTTTTAATTTTTTTATTATAACTTTTTAAAGTATTTTCAGAGAGAGAGAGAGAGCATGCACAAGTGGGGGAGGGGCAGAGAGAAAGAGAGACAGAATCCCAAGCAGGCTCACACCATCAGTGCAGAGCCTGATGCAGGGCTCACACTCAGGAACCATGAGGTCGTGCTCTGAACCAAGATCAAGAGTTGGACGCATGATTGTGCCACCCAGGTACCCATGCTTAGGAATTTTACATGTTTCATTTGTTCCTCCAATTATGATGCATTTTTCCTTATTAAGTTTTTTACTTATTCATCTTAGACCTTTTCTCTTATATTTTTAATGTTGCAAAAATGCCTGATCCTTCTGTAGTCATTTATGTTTTAAAACAAAGAACTAAGTGAACATAAGTAACTGATATAAAAGTCCTCTGCTATTGTGACTTTAGGTTTATATCCCAAAAGTCTCTCATGAAAGAATAATTTATCAGGAATTGGTAGATTTCACTTTATTTTGTGTATAGAAAGTAGGCTAAGATCCCCTCCCACTCAATGCCAGTCTATGGAGAATAACACTCTTGCATGCCAATATCAAAACTGAAAGACCCAGCTATCCTCATTCACAGCATCACACGTTTTCAGAGAAACACTTCTGTTTTTTGTTCTATGCAAATGCCAGACTTTCAGTCACTCTGAAAATGTGAGTTTGGGAGAGCAGTATGTGGAGGACTGATCCCAAATGGTATATTTCTTTAAAGACATTCCTTAAGATAATCTCCCTGGTTTTGATCCTATTACCCACTGCCATTTTTTGTTCCTGTTGTTTCCCTGTTTTGAGTCTTTAGGCAGAGATATTGGGGGAAAAGTCTCAGTATTCTCTTATAGGTTTTTCATATGTCAGAAATGCATTGCTAGACTTCACCCAGGCTCCAACCACAACCCCTTCTTCCTGTGCTCGGCAGCCATGGATGGACACATGACATAGTTCTGTCCAATCTGGTGAAAGCAGGAGTCTGACAGTGGGACTAGCGGGAAAGGTGATAAAATAGAGCAGATGCAGGCAATTCAATACCTTCAGCCATCCCCCTCTGTCCCCAAAGTGAATGTGAACTTCAAAAGAACAGAAGTCATCTTATAATCATGAAAATTAAAATCAAAATTCTGAGAATTGCAGAGAACAGAGACCTAGGTCTTTGACATCATTGTTGAGTGACTATACTGACCAACAACTGCCTGTTCTCACTCTTATTAGGTGAGAAAAGCAAACTCATGTTGGATTAAGCTACAGTTACATTGGTTTCTTTTATAATCTGTTAAATGCATTCATAATTTTTGTTACCAACCTGCTCCCAGGCTTTCCCCACCCCAGCATGATATTTTCTTTGGTATGAAGTAATTCTGTTTAAAACTTTTCTTTGGTTTTTCAAAGGAAGCGTTGTAAGGGAAGAAAGTCACGCTTGTGTTTGGTCGGCCTTAGTAAGCCAGAAGCTTTAGGGGAGCCTGTGTGGCTCAATAGGTTAAGCATCATACTCTTGATTTTGGCTCAGGTCATGATCCCAGGGTCATGGAATCCAGCCCCGCTTCAACTCAGTGCTGAGCATGGACCCTGCTTAAGATTCTCTCTCTCCCTCTGCCCCTCCCCTGCTCACACTACTTCTGTCTCCCTCAAAATAAATAAATAAACTTAAAAAAAAGTAAACCAGAAGCTTTGCAATTTCATAATAGTGCACTTTGCCAAAAGAAATAGGCATAACAATAAGTCCCACTTGTTGAAAATAATAATCAAAAATAACTAGCAGCTATTATTTACATTATGTACATTATATACAAGGATTTGTGTTAGGAGGCAAAGTTATAAAAATTATAACACACAACCTATGTATTTAAAATATTTAAAAATGTTTAAAAAACTGGATTGGGATGGATATATATATATATATATATATATATATATATATATCCATATATCCATATACATATATATAACATGATATAACTAGATATATTATATGGCCTAATTTTGTCTAGGGTTTGCTGGGGCAGGGCAGGGTGGGTTCAGGGGGTGGTATAGAAAAGGATTACCAGAGTTGGTGAGGTATGAGGTGAGTCTTGCATTTCACAGAAAGATAAGGCAAAGAAGGATAATTTAGGGACATAGAAAAATAGTTGTAAAGTAATAATGTTATATCACACTAATAGGAAAATGAGGTATGAGTTTTTATCTGTTACAAGTTCTCCAAGATTTTTCAATATGCGCTCAAATCGGAAAACCACCATAGCAACAGAGGGATGTGGTTATTTGTGTTTTGTATGGAGTGCTGTGATAGCAGTGAAGAAGCGATATTGGAAGTGAGCAAGACTGTAGACAAAGAAATCATTCTGAGTCAGTTATAACTATGAATGTCTCTTGCCATTGCTTTAGCCAGAGGTTCTCAACCAGGGGCAATTTTCCCCCAGGGAACATGTGACAAATCTGGAGACTTTTTAAACTACAGTATGGGTGGCAGGGACTGTTACTGGTGTCCAGTGGGTAGATGCTGCTAAACATCTTATAAAGTACAGCCCAGTGCCCCCCAGTACAGCATTATCTGGCCCGGGATATTAATAGTACTGCTGTTGCAAACGCTGGCATAGGAAATGTACTAATCATAGAAAATAATAGATGATTTTATGGGAATTAAAATCACATATTCTTTTTTTTTAATTTTATTTAAATCCAAATTAGTTACCATATAGTGTAATAATGGTTTCAGGAGGAGAATTTAATGATTCATCTCTTACATAGGACACCCACTGCTCATCCCAACAAGTAAGTGCCCTCCTTAATGCTCATCGCCCATTTAGCCCATCCCCCACCCAATACCCCTCCAGCAACCCTCAGTTTGTTCTCTGTATTTAAGAGTCTCTTATGATTTGCCTCCCTCTCTGTCTGTGTCTTATTTTTCCTTCCTTTCCCCTGTGTCCATCTGTTGGCTTTTTTTTTTCTTTCAAATTTTCATTGTGATTTTCACATACAAAATCACAAAGACAGTATGAGAATTTGGTTAAGGATTGTGTCCCTGAGACTACTCAGAATTATGTGTTAGAGAACAACACATTTAAGTCGTGTCCAGATCAGTAGGAGAATCAGGAGGGGACAAGATGGGAAATGAAAAAGAGTAGACTATTCAGAAAGGTGCAGCTTCAAATACAGGTATGACAAACATTTGCTACGTATTCCCATCAAATGGGTGAACTTTGAGGTGTTCATGATTTGCATAAAAGTGAGTTGAGGATGACAGTTAAAACCTAATGCAGTGGTCAGTGGGATGAATGACGAGTTAAAAACATACAAGCACTATTTACTCAGGTTTCACTGAAGAGGGAAAGAAAACCGAAACAAAAGCAGCAGCTGCTAGAAATGCTGGAAGGAAGGGAAGAAGTCTCTGATAATTTGATATTCAAACTATGTGGCTTTCCTTCACTTCAGGGAGAGGAAACAGCAGGAGTAAAAGTCCTAGGATAAAATGACCTCTGTATTCTCAGCCCTCATTCAATTTTGTTCTGACTTTTCATCTACTAACTGCTCTTCCCTAGTTGATGGAGAGTCCAAATTATTTATGAGAGGAACATGAATGTCCATTGCTACTGAATGTACCTGGGAATTAAACTCTAACTTACAGTTGATAGCTAAGTTTGTTAGAACATGATGCTTAAACGTGCCAAGTTTTAAGTTTGGCCTTTGTATGAACCAGTGATCATTTTCTGGGTACTCTGCTGCCAGTAGCCCTGTTCTCATGATATATCCCAGTTATCGTAACAGGAGGCACATAAGAGTGTCAACGTAGTGCCAGAACTACTATCACCTGCTAGAAGACGCCGTTCATGTTATAAGCCATTCTTACCTCCCCTCAGTGACATTACAGCTGTGCAAAAGACATACTACATTAACTCATTCAACCTCTGATTCTTTTTACGTATCATTTGTTACAGATACAAAGTATTTAAAAAAGAGGTTATATTAGAACCAAGAATTACATTTGTTAACTTGGCTCCTTTACCATGCAACTACATTGGCGAATAAAATCATTTCCTGCCATGAATGCGTTTCATTTCATCACAAATATTGGTATTAGTTTGATATGTTACCATATGCAAGGTGTCTAATGTGGTTCCTGATGCATAGCTACCCCTTAATGATAACAATAGCATTATAGAATGTGAGTTCTCACTTGAACGTAAGCTCCAGAAGGCATGTCTCTGCCTCTTTATTGCCTGTTAACTCAGTTTCTGTCACATAGTAGGTACTTAATAAGTGGCTATTGAATAAGTAAATGAATACACAAATGAAAAACAATAGCTAATATGTATTGATCAATTTACTGTGTGTCAAGAACTTGCTTCATAAAATATCTGCTACTTGCAGATATAGAAACTGAGACAAGGGGAGGAGAAAAATGACCTTTGAAAATACACCAAATTGGCAATTATTATAGTAGACAGAAATTCTCATAGTTTGGTTACAGGACCCAATTCTTAACATTATACTGTCTCAATAAATTATAACTACTATTTTAGTTTTAAAATGACCATCTAATTATACACATTTGCCACAATGACATTACTATAGATATATTTTTGTATTTCCTCATTTGAGACAGTTCCCCCCCCCCAACAAACGTATTCTTTATTATAGGATTTTTTGTATGAGGAAGCTAATAATTCTCTGGAATAATAACTGTTTTGGATTTATGTTACCTTTAATTTCTTACTCATACTCATAACTTTTAAAGATTTAAACAGCACAATGTCTGCTTATCATTTTGTCATTTAATTGGGGAATGTCAGGAAAAATAGTCTACAATACAGATTTTTTTTAACACGTGAACTATAGATTATCAGTTGGAGTATGTTCCCTGTACATATTTTGGCTGGTATAATCAGGACTTTCCTAGTATTCTAACTCTCAGATTTTCAATGAAAGCAATTATAATTTGTTTAGTTTTTAATGAGAATATAAATGCATTTGTCTTTAATCTTTAGAAGATGAACCCCTCGATCTTTGCACTTAATATTTTCTAAGACTAAAGTAATAGATAACGGTGAAGAGAAACTGGAAGATACAAGATACACAACAAATGAATATATAAAGTTAAGCCAACATTTTAAAAAATAATGAATACTTTTAAAACTAAAAACATAATGGCAGCCTGGGTATCTCAGTCCACTGAGCGTCCGACACTGGCTCGGGTCGTGATCTTACAGTGCATGGGTTCAAACCCTGCATTGGGCGCTATGCTGACAGCCCAGAGCCTGGAGCCTGCTTCAGATTCTGTGCCTCCCTCTGTCTCTGCCCCTCCCCTGCTCACTCTCTGTCATTCTCTCTCTCTGTCTCAAAAATTAAAAAAAAAATTAAAAATTTTTAAATTAAAAACATAATCATTAGGTCAAAATAAAATGATAAGGCCATATGCAAAGTTCTATTTTCATTAAACAAAAATTATTTTTAGCTATAGAGTATTTATTGGGTTCTAAGTTTAGCGTAATGTGATTTACCTAATTGAAAAACTCCCTGTAATCTTTGAGGGTGGCATTACTGTCTCCATTCTATAAATGAGTAAACAGGTTGAGGTTACTCTTCATGTGCAAAGAAAGTGAGTTTTATGTTTAAGTCATTTGGAAACGTAAGAACTGGGCTTTCTCTTCCATAGGCCCCATCTGAATTAGTCAAAGACCCCCAACCTCTTTTTCTGGGAACTTGTAAGAGTTCTGGCTTATAAAATGGGAGTAAGTGGGTGGAAATTCATGGCAGTTGAAGGGACTCGTTAAAATCTCAAGTACAAGTAAAAGCTCAAGTATCCTTCAGCTGGACAGTCCATGGGAGGTGAGCAGCCCACTTTTGCTGAGAATATTTGAGCCCTCATCTCATTACAAGCAGATTGATGTGCTCCTTGGAAAAAGAAGAGAGGTCTCTACCTCCTGCCTGCGTTCCTGGGTCAATCTGGAGCAGTAGAATGGCCACACCAACTTCTTGGACCAGTGCTTCCAGAGCAAATCCCCTCCTCCTCACATTTTTCCCCTGCTACTCCAAGGAGGCTCCTCATTTTCCTTGTTCACAGATTTCAGGCAGATTACCTTCATCCACCTGCAGGCATCCCGCCCGTGTATTGTGATCTTTCTCTATGCTCTTACCACCCACGACTATTGAGTACACTACAGGTCCAGCTTTTCTTACGGCTTACTTTTTTGATTACCAAACATTTATTACATAGTTTAAAACTAAAACTCACCTGTCCTTTCTTTGCATTCCTGCTCTAATATCCTAGGATATTAGACGTAGGAGACTTGACCAGAGAAAAAGATTTGTAAGAAAGTGCAGAATATAAATGACCATTGGTATCATCTTCTATATTTATCCAAAAATCACTACACTTCTCCAATATCAATAGTGGACATGATATTTGAGCTTAATTAATAAAGTTCTGTCCATTAATAAAACCATTTATTTATCTTCTTATAATCATTCTTGAATCATTTACACTCTTTTGTTTTAGTGTGCAAGGGTTCCCGGAATATCTTTTCTGTTTTTTGTTTCGTATGAAGATAGAATTGGCTTTTTTAAGTGATTCATTAATTGACAGTATCCAGTATCTCATCTAGCAAGTTGAGAGATGTGCCCCTTTCTGGTTTTAAATCAAATCAATAAGTATTTATTGACTGTTCATTAAATATCAGTCCTTCACTTCATCCATTGTTTTTTTTTTACACTGCTTAGTTACAAAAAATTTTTAAAGTGAGTTGAAAAAAGACACAAAAAATCAAAACCATGGTTAAAATGAAAAATCTAATTAAAAATAATAAACCTTATTGAAGAAATCCTTGTCTCTGAGTTTCAGAGAAGTCATGGTAAGAGAGGAAGTGTTATAAACTACATAGCTCTTGTTGTTTAATTAAAGGAAACATATCTACTTTTCAGAAGTAGAAAAAAAATCCTGACTCTGGAAACTATTAATGGAATATCATCTTTGTGAGAATATTGGCTATAAGCAGTGGTTTTCAAAATAATTAAATAAGAGTTTCTGGTTAGTCTTGGGGAATATGTATCCCATTGGGGATTTACTGAATCCATTCTAATATAATTTATAAAAACCAGAAAACCAGATTATGTTTTCACTTGCAGCTTCTCAAAGCTACAGAAACTCATTAACTCTCTTATTTCATCCCCAGATAACAACAGTTTTAATCAAAAAGTAATATAGTCCAGACATGAAAAATTCAGTTGGTATGACTTTATACACGAGAACAGTTCAAATAACAGAAATGTTTAGCTGAGGGCATCTGGGCGGCTCAGTTAAGCATCCGACTCTTGATTTCAGTTCAGTTCATGATCTCACGGTTTGTGAGTTTGAGGCCCACATCAGGCTCTGTGCTGAAAGCTCGGAGCCTGCTTGAGATTCTCTCTCTCCCCGTCTCTCTCTGCCCCTCTCCCATTTGCTCTCTCTCTCTCTCAAAATACATAAGTAAACATTTAAAAAGGAAGAAATGTTTAGCTGATGTTTGAGGCCAAGAGTGGTGACCTCCTGAATGATATTATTCTGATTGTCCATTACAGTTCTGAAGAATATCTGGCCATAACTTTCAGATTAAATAAGGATGATCTCAGGTGTTCTACTGGAAGCAGCTGGATAATAGGAACTGTTGAAAGTTACTCCTAAACCTGATAATAAGACCAAGTGTTCAATGCCAAAGGTGCATCAGGAGCCTGAGCTGTGGACAGAGCTGAGCGGCTGGCTTTGGGAGTAGTCAATTAAATCATCAAGAGCCCAGATGAAAGGAACAGTGAGGACCTTGATCACTCACTGCAATATAATATTCAAGAGGCTGAAACTGAGAAACCGCCTACTCTTTCTGTTCAATTTTTCCTCCATTGAATGATGCTCTGGCGGAGGGTTGGTGGATCAGTATAGACATGGAGGTTATGTCACTCTTCAGGAACCCGCAAACAAAAGGCTCCAGTAGTTTTATGGACCTGGGAGCCAGGAGGAAGGAGAAAGGGCAAGGTGGGAGCTGGAAAGTACTGCGCACTGAGTCATAAGGGGGAAAAGTCTCTAAGATTTTCTCCCTTCTCTCCTGAAAAAGGGAGCTTAACAGAGGCACCTGAACACTGGTACTTGTATTTAGATAAAGACACCTAGGAATGGAGGCACCAGGGCTAGGAATACAAATACACATAAAAAGATGGCCAGCTGTGGGTCCCTGAGTGCCTGGCTGCAACTCCCTTTAGAGACTGCGACACATTGGTTGTACACAGAGTCTGGTGTGGGGAGAGCAGCATTTCCCTGTGAGGCCTGTCAGGTAAAGCCTTTAAAGTTGACTATGGATGGACTTGAAAAAGCACACATAGGTCTTTAATCAGAAATTGGTCTGCTTAGGATGAAGCAACTGCTCTTACTGAGGCTAAAGATTATACATCCTGTTGATATCCTGATTATATATCCTGATTTATTTAGGCATGTATTAGATAAGATGGGGTACTACAAATTACTGTGCAAGTCTAAAGGCATTTATACATCATAAATCTGTTATGGTTAATGTAATCATAATGGATCTCTCCCTCTCTCTCTCTCTCTCTCTCTCTCTCTCTTTCTCTCTCTCTCTCTCTCTCTCTCTCTCTCTCTCTCTCTCTCTCTATATATATATATATATATATATATAATAGTATTTTATAATTACAAAGAAATCTACTTTCATTTATTTGCAATGTATACACTATATACCTATAGACAAGTCTATTCTCTTCCTGCACCCAACTAAGGAAGAACTGTGTACAATTTTGCACCTGTCTTGATAACCATCAGGATTCAGATGTCCTTCATGTAGATTTAGAGTTCCGCTTCACACTGTGGAGTTAGCAATAGCTTTTTAATATTTGCAAGAGAAAAATTAATCTCCTTTTGAGAGAGCAGCAGTTATCAGAGTTATCCTGAGCTAATCCAGGGTACCACCGTCAGAAGGGAAGACCTCTTGGCATTCCTCGTCAGATGCCTTAGCTTGATCCTCCCACGGGCCCCCATATTCCAGTCAACAAAAGCAGATACTCTAGGACTAGTCCAAGGACGCGTGGGCCAGGTTTTTGGAAATTCAACCAGGGCCATTGGTGGAGAAAGTTCCTGAAAATGTTTATGAATCTGGATTTTAATGTGAGGGCTTACCAAACCAGAGAGAGGTAAAAATACCTAGTAGTTCAAGAGAAATTGACCTAAACTGAAGGACAAATTTCTTGTGAAATATAAAGACATGAATCAGAAGCCAGGAACTGGAAATCCATAAGGAAGTAAGGTTCCTTTAAATGAAGACTAGGAAACAAAGTAGTAAAAAATAGGGCTTTATTAATTAGGTAGCAACAAATAGCAAACAGCATGATTTATCAAGAAAGACACACTCCTTATATGCATCTTATGAAAAATCAATTCAGGTGTCCTTGACTTTGTTTTATATTTTATGTGTACTGTTCAGACAACTCCAAATAGGTATAATTTGAATAATCTTTATCCATGTCTGAGTCTGTTTTGTGTTACCTGAATTGTACATCTGTGATTCTCCACCTTATCTGGTTTGAAAGTCTACCTGTGCCCTATAGATGTTGACCAATATTAATATAGAAGTGGGTTGGTAGTCCTGACTAGTGAGTGGAAAACCTCCTCTGTGAGAACTCCTAATGATTAACTGCATACTTGTGGCATAAAAATTTACACTATTTTCAAATGAAGGAAGCCCATGGTGAAAGATTAACATAAACATACCCATAATAGTGAAAACCAAAGGACCCTGGTAGATGCAAATCATCCCTGAGAATACCTCCACAACTGATGAATTCCATATATGCCAGTTTTTGCCTTATGGTTTCAAAAATTGCAAAGCTCATATGAAAACAAGTTGTCCTGAGAGAGTTAACAAATGCAACATAGTTCATATATTGCCATTTGGATTATATAATAAAAAATGGAGGGGCGCCTGGGTGGCGCAGTCGGTTGAGCGTCCGACTTCAGCCAGGTCACAATCTCGTGGTCCGTGAGTTCGAGCCCCGCGTCAGGCTCTGGGCTGATGGCTCGGAGCCTGGAGCCTGTTTCCGATTCTGTGTCTCCCTCTCTCTCTGCCCCTCCCCCGTTCATGCTCTGTCTCTCTCTGTCCCAAAAATAAATTAAAAAAAATAAAAGTTGAAAAAAAAATGGAAATACTGCCAATTAAATGAGATTTCAATGTTTTAAGAGAGAAAAGAAACTTAATGGCAAGATCCAATCATTATTTAACATAATACCCAGATTATAAATAGAATTAAACAGAAATTCTAGAAATAAAAATATGGTCTTTGAAATAAAAAAATGAACATTAGAAGAGCTTAACATTAGACTGAAAACAGATGGAATAATTAATGATTTGGAACACAGATTTATGGAAATATAGGATAAAGTGATAAAAACAGGAAAGATAGGAATTAGAAGTTAAACATAAAAGGGAATAAAATAATTGCTCCAAAAATACCTCGGTAGGTGTTTGAGAAGAAGAGGGTAGAGCAAATGACAGTGGGAAAGTCTTTAAAGAAAATGTGCAATGATTTTTTTTTTTAATTAAAGAAATGAACAAGACCTTACATTTAGAGGAAAAGAGAAAAACAAAAAAAAAAGTGTTGCAAAAGAAAATAAAGAAAAGTCATATGTTGATACCTCATAGTAAAATTGCATAGTATCAATAATAATGAGAAAATGTTAGATGCTTCCAGAGAAAAAATAGATTATCTATGTAAAGTTAACAAAGAGACATCTATTTTTTATTAGTAAACAAAAAATCCTTGAGTATATAATGAATAATACTTTAAAAGTACTGAATTAAGTAATTTTCAATTGTCACATATGTGAGAAAAGCTCATTCAAAATCAAGTATGAAATAAAGATTTTCTTGAGACAACAAGAACACTTATTTTACAAATTACATGCCCTTTTCAAAATAAGCAACAAGTAATTGAATCTACACAGTTCAACAGTGGAAAAAGAAAAGAAGTGTAAGTGAAAGAAGGTTTTGAAAATTTGGTATTTGGCAAACATTAATAAGTATCAATTGTAAAAAAAAATTGCTAAGGATTTAAAAACTAAAGCATATAAGCTGGTAATTATACCTTGGAGAACAATTGCCAATAGTAAAGTTGAAGATTTAGATACCTTTCAAAGGTGCAATGACATTTCTTGGTCTATTCAGGTGTTAAAAACAGATATGAAAAAGAAACCTTTATATATTCCAGATAAGAGGAAATGGCTTAGCAAAAGAGATTTCAGATAAATACTTAGGTAAACACTAGTTAGTTATGAGTTGTTTTCTGAGGCAGGATCTAAACTCATTTTCTTGTCTTTAATTTACCAGTGAAAATAAAGCTTGGCATAATTTGGTATGCCTGGAGTAGGGACCTTCCTCAAGGCATTAATGGTTAAGTGTTTAAAATCTGCTTCAAGGGGCGCCTGGGTGGCGCAGTCGGTTAAGCGTCCGACTTCAGCCAGGTCACGATCTCGCGGTCCGGGAGTTCGAGCCCCGCGTCGGGCTGTGGGCTGATGGCTCAGAGCCTGGAGCCTGCTTCCGATTCTGTGTCTCCCTCTCTCTCTGCCCCTCCCCCATTCATGCTCTGTCTCTCTCTGTCCCAAAAATAAATAAAACGTTGAAAAAAAAAAATCTGCTTCAAGATTCCAAGGGAGGATTTAGTAATTTCATGTAGAGTTTGCCTGAAACATCCTGTTATCCCAAGAATCCACTAAAAATATCTTTGTATTAGGTATTAGATATTTCTTTAAAATTTTTTTTCGTTTATTTAAAATTGTTGAGAGGGAGGGAGACAGAATGCAAGCAGGGGAGGAGCAAAGAGAGAGGGAGACAGAGAATCTGAAGCAGGTTGTAGACCCTGAGCTGTCAACACAGAGCCTGACATGGGGCTCAAACCCACAACAGTGAGATCATAACCTGAGCCGAAGTCAGATGCTTAACCGACTGAACCATCCAGGCACCCGCATATTAGATATTTCTAAATCTTTTCAGACCATGTAAGAAACATATCTGTCCATTAGATGGTAATTGGTTTTCTAAATAAAGGAGCCCCCCCCAGCCACCGGTAGTCTTATAGTCTGTCTTTGGGGTTTTATACCCTATTGGAACTAACATGTCAAGAGACATATGGAATCCTCTTGAGAACTAACTAAATGTAGTGAATGTAATAGCAAATTATCTATATACAGGATGGTACTGAACATCCTAGAAAATTTAAATTCTTTCAGTCAATACTACACACTAAAAGAAAGTAAGACTCTATGAAGTTTTGGGGCATTGTAACTTAAGTGTATAGTTGAGCTCTCCAAGTAAAAGCAAAGAGATAACCTCTAAAGAAGGCAAATCATAGGCCAACATAATTTTGGGTCATTTCTGAATGGAAACATTTCATCTGACCAAATGCAGCAAATACTATGATCAAAATGAATGTGTGTGTGTGTGTGTGTGTGTGTGTGTGTTGTAATGAGAAGTTTTGGTGGAGAGATTAGGGAATGGTCCTAGAATTGGTTTGTCCCTAGAGGACGGAAGGACAGATCCAGAGAAAACAATATGAATATGTCTTCAATAGATTAATCAAGATAGTATTGCAGCCTAGGATATGACTCAGGGCCACTTGTAAACCATTTAGCTTAAATGTGGCTAAAACCTTCTAAGTAGTAGTGGAGTGACCAAGTTGTGAAGCAGTATGTAGCTTTGTCACTGAAAATTTTTGCAATCCTGCAGACAAACCACTTAATGGAGATAAATGTCAACCTCTCAGCAATTGCATCTTGGTGGTGAAGAATAAGTAGCTCCGGACAGAAGCAATTCAAACGGCTGTGAGGCAGAAATGAATCAAATGGCTGAGAACCAAAAGGAATAAAGTCTCAATTCACTGCTTGGTTGGCCTGGCCAAAGGCAGCTGAGGCCTGGAGGCCTGAACAGAAAGGTCTGTGCAAAAGACCTGAGCTCTCAAGGAACATGGTTGAAGTCAGTCCAAAGGCTTCCCTGGGTGAGACCAAGTATACAAATCCTTATGGGATTTGAAGAAAAAGGTCAAAAGAAAAGTTAAACCCACAAATATTTTAGTTTCATAAATTAAAAAAAGATTTTGTTAAAGACTTATGAAAGAAAGAACTTATTAAATAAAAAGAAAATTGACACATTTATAACCCAGATTTGACCATTGATTGGTAAGATGTTTCTGTCTTTGAAAGAGTAAAACAGAATGGTTTCTCCTTTTTCATGGCTTGTGTTGGATTGTCAGATATTCAGGAGGTTCCTCCCCTCCCCCTTTCTTGATTATTTTGAATTGCACGCCTTTTAATAATATAATCCTTTTTTGGTCTATGTTATATGTTTTGTTCAATATTGGACAGGACCAAGATGAAAATAAAAATGTAAGATTTCCTTCTTTCTGTTTTGAATAATTTACTGAGGAATTGTACTCAACAGTTGATCACATTAAGACAAGGGAATAATAGAGTTGGAAAAATTATTGGAGTCCATTAATCCAGCTGTCATTATAATTGATGTGTTATCAAAATTCTTCAAAGAAGAAGGGATGAACTGTGGGAAAAGATGTTTGGAGAAAGCAGTGATAGTACTTTCACAATATTTAGTTAGTCACTAGCATTTTAAAAAAAATCAAAAGAAAAAGTGTTTCTATTTTATGATGTGCTACATTAGTCAACAAGTATTTTCTGCCAGAAATCTTCCTAGAGAGCTGTAGGAGCAATCCAACCCTACCAGAGAAACCAGTTATTTATAAAACAGTGCTTTAAATTTAAAGAGTATTTTGATTATACAGAATTGAATTCAGAGCACTGAATGCTTTCTAACCTAACTTCCATATTTGAGAAAAGAGATTATGTTCCTTTTTTGTTGTTTGCTACATACCTACAGAAATTATTGCTTTCAATAAAACTTTGCAAATTGGGAGATGGATGTAGAAGTTTTGGATCTGATTATACTGTCATCCACAACTCCCAAAGAAAAACAGGACTGCTTTTCATTATGATGAATACGTATGGGATGAAAACCACCTATGAGAAAAGGAAATGGGGCTGGCAATCAAATTATTTTTCAGCCTCGGCATTATCAAGGATATGTTTAAAAACTCTTTTTTCTTAGTGCAGTAATCTCATGTAACCATGTGCAACATGAATTCAAGGACTGTGTTTCCCCCATTGTGGTTGGAAATACCATTTGGAAGCTTTGAAGAGCCTTCTTCTTGCAGGTAATAAGCTTCATTAGATGATCACTCAGAGGCATTTTGATACAGTGCCAAAAAACAATTTTCCACAAAACACTACTTTGGAGAATTCTGGAGTAAGATAAATTGTTGTGTGCAACATTTTTATCTTCCTAGAAACATCTATGAAAGAACTTTTTGGCAGTAAAACAAAGCGGACCAACTAGCTGGGTCTTGAAAATTTACGCTACCAAAGATAGAAATGATACAAGCAGCTTCTATGTTTGTATCTAAACCACACTAGTGAGTAAAATATGTATCTCTAAAAATAAAAATATTATTTTTTAAATTTATGATAGATTATTGTCAGTTTTAATTTCTTGTGGAATTTTAATAAGTGGGAAAGAGTAAAGAAAGCATGAGCTTAATTTAAGGAAAACTTTTATTTTTCTGTTTAATAGTGAGAAATGTAGTATTTCCTTTTCTCTTGCTCTAATTTTTACTATAATTTACAATTTGAGATTTTCGATTAATACTACTAAAATATTCACTATATATTTTGAATTTTTATTTTAATTATTTTTGGAAATTGTAGCTTTATAACTACAGTAAGAATTTGGGTATCATTTTATATTGAAGGGTTTCTGCTCATTGTCTATCTTGGATAGTATTGCTTATATATGTTCTTGAATTCTTTATTTTGATTCATCTTTCACCTAGAATATGAAAGTGACTTGTTTTTCAAGGTCTTAGCATTTTAAGAATGTTTTGTGTCAGTTCAGTATGAATGGCTCTGCTCTGCACTATATCCAACGTGTTTTTTGGATTCAGTAAGCATGCTTTTTTCATTGGTCTCACATTCTGATCTCATTTTTCTCATTTAATGAATTTATGATGTACCATTATATATACATTATTTTATTAATATTACTATAATTATATGCTATATAATTATATAATTTTATATACTATATAATTTTATATAGTATATATAATTATATAATTCTATTTAATATTGCTGAATATCTTACTAATTTTTCTGGAACTTACTTCTGCTTTTGATTTGACATTTTCTTAGGTAATTTCCTTTCTTGAACTACAGGGTTTCCAAATATCCAAACATCGTTTTTGTTTTTGGTATATATATCCATGAGTGACATTTATAGTATTTAATTAATGTTATTTGGTGCAGTAGAAATACATGTTGTACCAAGAAGAAAATATGCGAGAGAAAAATAGCTCTTAAAATCAGACATTTCATTTCAACCTCTTTTTATATAGAAATACAACGTATGAAATGTTAAGATGTACATGTGAATCTCAGTTCAGAAATGTCTGTTAGTTTGCTTCTTAAACATTTGACATGCCCCTGCCCCCAGAACTGCGGATACTGCTTTGGATTAGATATTTCAATAGAAATCAAAGATAAATTTACACAGGTTGAGTATTAACAGTTTGCCTTATGAAACCCCTTGCAAAGACATAATGGACTACATGTTGATGCCTAAACTCTTCATGAAATGTACTGACACTTAAAATTCTCGGGGCGCCTGGGTGGCGCAGTCGGTTAAGCGTCCGACTTCAGCCAGGTCATGATCTCGCGGTCCGTGAGTTCGAGCCCCGCGTCGGGCTCTGGGCTGATGGCTCAGAGCCTGGAGCCTGTTTCCGATTCTGTGTCTCCCTCTCTCTCTGCCCCTCCCCTGTTCACGCTCTGTCTCTCTCTGTCCCAAAAATAAATAAATGTTGAAAAAAAATTAAAAAAAATAAAAAATAAATAGAATTCTCTTAAGACTAGCAGATGACCAATGCAGATGGGACCCTTTTAGAGTCCTCTCTTTTTGAAGTGTTCTAGCACAATGCTTTTTATGGTAATAGGTACCTGTGTGTTGAGATTTAAGCTACTTAACTGTATTTTCCTTTTGTTGAGTGACTAACTTTTTGATTTTTTTTAAACTATAAAATGACAACTACTCAGTCTCCTTATTGTTGAGACACAGTTATTGGCACAACAAAGAGCTCAGAGATTTTGAGCTGTCAGAAGAAAAATGTCGGAACAAGTTACATTTTATCATTGTGAAGACCCAGCAATTAACAATTTAACTAGGATTAGTGGCATTTGTTTTAAAAAGAAAAGATGATGAATACTTAACAGATATTCTCTTAGAAGTTTAAAGAAATAATAAACATAGCTGCTTCATTGTTAAGATACATGATTCTTTTTTTTAAATTGTATACCCAATATGTAACTTAGATGTTATATGGGACCTGCCTGGTATAGAAACTTGAATAAACTTTGGATCCCTCAGTTTCATGCCATACTAGTATTGAGGGACTCTCAAAATTTCTGTGATTTCTCGCTTACTGATGACATACTTCTCTGCTAACATGGCTCACGCTCACCAATTTTCCCCAAGAAAACACACCCACCAGCCTGTCTGTGAATGGAATAGCTTTATTAATGTTTTGCTGATTTATGTATTTTACACGGTGAGGTTACATTATGAACTGTTCTCGGGGCTCCTTCTCCTTTATTTCTACCATCTCTTTTGTTTTCTTCCTTTCCTGGAGTGACACAAAGTTATCACCTTATATTACATAGATCGTTTCTTCCCCAGATCAGGATCTGTGTCTGTGTCTCAAACTCAGTACCATCGCCTGGTTAGTGTTTTCCCCCAGAAATTATAGTTCTCTTTCTGATTACAGCTGTTAATGTAATAGTGTTAAAGAGATTTATTAAACATCCTGAAGAAAACCTTCTAGAATAGCACAGGAAGGTATAGAACTGACATAAAAATGCCGAAAGTAATCAAAAGGACTTTGAGGAAGTGTTTTAGTTCAAAGTACACAGAAAAGAGCTTAGTGAAGATGGCACAAAATTGGAAAAATATAGAGAGCAACCAAAATTCACTTTTTTTTCTTCCATTTTCTCAGACTCAAGCTACTAATGCAAATATGGCTTTAGTAAAAATTGGTTGGATGAGCAGATAGTAAGAAATTAATGTTATCTATACGAATGAGTTTCCATGTTAGATTATTTCCATTTTAGACCTCTAAAATAGTCTTTGAAATGTAAGAATGGAACAGATAATATGAGGCACCCGGGTGGCTCCGTAAGTGAAATGTCCAACTTCAGCTCCAGTCATGATCTCATGGTTCGTGAGTTCAAGCCCTGCATCAGACTGTACTGATAGCTCAGAGCCTGGAACCCGTTTCAGATTCTGTGTCTCCCTCTCTCTCCGCCCCTCCCCCCTTGCCCCCATCTTTCACTTTGTCAAAAATAAATAAAACAAAAATTAAAAAATAGATATGTAACAGATAATATTACTCATTGAGTAATAATGAAATATCATGGAATATATCTGGCACTTTCAAAATGGTAGAAAAGACAAATGGACTACAAAACAGTAAGCTTGAAATAAATATCTTAGAAAATTTAAGATATACGATTAAATAAAAGAAGTTTGAATACTAATAAAGTAGGAAATGATAGTGAAGAGTAAGAATGTATTATAGAGAATGTTAATGCCCAATTATTTTCATTTTCTTCTTATGGGAGATTTTCCTGAAAAACAGAGCCAATCAAAGCCAATGAATGTCCAGGATTTCAACTAATCCTCTAAGTTTTCAACTCTTACAGATAAAATTAAATAGAGGATATGAATTATATGCCAGTATTTGTTGAAAAAGAGTTGAAAGGGTCTACTTTTAATAAGTTGAAATGCACCTAGAAGCAATATAAATGCTAACTAATACTGCTATGTAACTGGCTCTTCTTTAGATTTTACATGTGCTATTCCATGATTATCTTATGATTTTATCATCATATAAAAGTAATTTTTAGGGGAGACCAAACTGAGACAAATAGCTAATGCACTGGACACTTAACTTCAATGTTAGGTTTTCAAACAATCAAATCATCATCCAGAATTAAAAGAAGGTAATTTGGTACCAAAGAACATATTATGCTGCAATATGTTTTTTTTTTAATGCCACAAGTTAATGAAAATTGGCAAAACTACAGCCCATGTGTGAAAAATTGGGGTTTTAGTTGACTATTATTATCCAAAATCAACTTTAAGACAAACATAAGGGTTGAAATATATCTCCAGACCATGAAAGTAGTGTCACCATTATTCTGTCCTGCAGTCAGTACACAAGTGGAGTATGTGTCCGGTGCTTAAGAGCACTCTGAAAGACATTAATTTAATTCTGCAACAAAAGTAGAAAGATATGTCAATGCAATAGAATGCAATGGCTAGAAAACAGACTAATGTATATAAATATTTCAGAATGTGATAAAGTAATTTCCAATTAGTAGAGAAATGATTGATTTAATCAGTAATAGGTCTATGAACTAAGGTTAGAAACCTGATAAACAATTATCTCTGCCTAATAACCTCACACCAAATATACTACAGGTGTAATAAAGATTTAAGTTATATAAAACAGTAAATATAAAATCACTAAGAAAAAAATTGAATTTTCTTAAGTTGGGGAAAAAATTTCTGCACACAGCCATATACAAAAGTGACAACTCTTTTTTACTTTATAATATTACATATGTTTTACTTTTTAATTTATTTAATTTAATTTTTTTTAATTTCAAACTAGTTAGCATATAGTGCAACAATGATTTCAGGAGTAGATTCCTTAATGCCCCTTACCCATTAGCCCATCCCCCCTTCCACACCCCCTCCAGTAACCCTCTGTTCTCCATATTTATGAGTCTCTTATGTTTTGTTCCCCTCCCTGTTTTTATATTATTTTTGTTCCCCTTCCCTTATGTTCATCTGTTTTGTTCTTAAAGTCCTCATATGAGTGAATTCATATGATTTTTGTCTTTCTCTGACTAATTTCACTTAGCATAATACCCTCCAGTTCCATCCACGTAGTTGCAAATGGCAAGATTTGATTCTTTTTGACTGCCAAGTAATACTCCATTGAATATATATACCAAATCTTCTTTATCCATTCATCCATCGATGGACATTTGGGCTCTTTCCATACTATGGCTATTGTTGATAGTGCTGCTATAAACATGGGTGTGCATGGGTCCCTTCAAACCAGCACACCTGTGTCCCTTGGATAAATGCCTAGTAGTACAATTGCTGGGTCTTAGAGTAGTTCTATTTTTAGTTTTTTGAGGAACCTCCATACTGTTTTCCAGAGTGGCTGCACCAGCTTGCATTCACACCAACAGTGCAAAAGAGATCCTCTTTCTCCGCATCCTCGCCAACATCTGTTGTTGCCTGAGTTGTTAATGTTAGCCATTCTGACAGGTGTAAGGTGATATCTCATTGTGATTTTGATTTGTATTTCCCTAATGATGAGTGATGTTGAGCATTTTTTCATGTGTCAGTTGGCCATCTGGATGTCTTCCTTGGAGAAGTGTCTATTCATGTCTTTTGCCCATTTCTTCACTGGATTATTTGTTTTTTGGGTGTAGAGTTGGATAAGTTCTTTATAGATTTTGGATACTAACCCTTTATCTGATATGTCATTTGCAAATATCTTCTCCCATTCTGTCAGTTCCTTTTAGTTTTGCTGATTGTTTCCTTCATTGTGCAGAAGCTTTTTATTTTGATGAGGTCTCATAGTTCATTTTTGCTTTTGTTTCCCTTGCCTCCGGGGACGTGTTGAGTAAGAAGTTGCCGTGGCCAATATCAAAGAGGTTTTTGCCTGCTTTCTCCTCAAGGATTTTGATGGCTTCCTGTCTTACTGTGAGGTCCTTCATCCATTTTGAGTTTATTTTTGTGAATGGTGTAAGAAAGTTGTCCAGGTTCATTCTTCTGCATGTCGCTGTCCAGTTTTCCCAGCACCACTTGCTGAAGAGACTGTCTTTATTCCATTGGATATTCTTTCCTGCTTTGTCAAAGATTAGTTGGCCATACATTTGTGGGTGCATTTCTGGGTTCTCTGTTCTGTTCTATTTATCTGAATGCCTGTTCCTGTGCCAGTACCATAACGTCTTGATGATTACAGCTTTGTAGTATAGCTTGAAGTCCAGGATTGTGGTGCCTCCTGTTTTGGTTTTCTTTTTCAAGATTGCTTTAGCTCTTTAGGGTCTTTTCTGGTTCCAAAAAAATTTTAGGATTATTTGTTCTAGCTCTGTGAAGAATGCTTGTGTTATTTTGATAGGGATTGCATTGAATATGTAAACTGCTTTGGGTAGTATCAATATTTTAACAATATTTGTTCTTCCTGTCTAGGAGCATAGAATATTTTTCTGTTTTTTTTGTGTCTTCTTCAATTTCTTTCATAAGCTTTCTATAGTGTTCGGTGTAGATTTTTCACCTTTTGGTTAAATTGATTCCTAGGTATTGTATGGTTTTGGGTGCAATTGTAAATGGGATCGATTCCTTGATTTCTCTTTCTGTTGCTTCATTGTTGGCATATACAAATGCAACCGATATTCGTGCATTGATTTTATATCCTGCAACTTTGCTGAATTCATGAATCACTTCTAGCAGTTTTTTGGTAGAATCCTTAGGGTTTTCCATATAGAGTATCATGTCATCTATGAAGAGTGAGAGTTTGACCTCCTCCTGGCCGATTTGGATGCCTTTTATTTCTTTGTGTTTTCTGATTGCAGAGGCTAAGACTCCCAATATTATGTTGAATAATAGTGGTGAGAGTGGATATCCCTGTCTTGTTCCTGACCTTAGGGGGAAGGCTCTCAGTTTTTCCCCATTGAGGATGATATTAGCGTTGGGTCGTCCATATACGGCTTTTATGATCTTGAGGTATGCTCCTTCTGTCCCTACTTTCTTGAGGGTTTTTATCAAGGGTTTTTATCAAGAAACGATGCTGTATTTTGTCAAATGTTTTCTCTGCATCAGTTGAGAGGATCACATGGTTCATGTCCTTTCTTTATTGATGCGATGAATCACGTTAATTATTTTGTGGATATTGAACCAGCCCTGTATCTCAGGTATAAATCCCACTTGGTCGTGGTGAGTAATTTTTTTTACTGTATTGTTGGATCTGGTTGGCTAATATCTTTTTGAGGATTTTTACATCCATATTCATCAGGGAAATTGGTCTATAGTTCTCCTTTTTAGTGTGCTTTTTGTCTGATTTTGGAATAAAGGTAATGCTGGCTTCATAGATAGAGTTTGGAAGTTTCCTTCCATTTCTATTTTTTGGAACATCTTCAAGAGAATAGGTGTTAACTCTTTAAATGTTTGGTAGAATTCCCCTGGAAAGCCATCTGACCCTGGACTCTTGTTTTTTTGGAAGATTTTTGATTACTAACTCAATTGTTTACTGGTTATGAGTCTGTTCAAATTTTCTATTTCTCCCTGTTTCAGTTTTGGTAGTGTATATGTTTCTAGGAATTTGTCCATTTCTTCCAGATTGCCCATTTTATTGGCATATAATTGCTCATAATATTCCTTATTATTGTTTTCATTTCTGCTGTGTTGGTTGTGATCTCTCCTCTTGCACTCTTGATTTTATTTATTTGGGTCCTTTCCTTTTTCTTTTTGATCAAACTGGCTAGTGGTTTATCAATTTTGTTAATTCTTTCAAAGAACCAGCTTCTGGTTTCATTGATCTG
Source organism: Felis catus (assembly GCF_018350175.1). NCBI lineage: Eukaryota > Metazoa > Chordata > Mammalia > Carnivora > Felidae > Felis > Felis catus. Next base: position 56,212,178 of record NC_058371.1, on the reverse strand, counting down.
TTCTACTGGTTTTTTTTTGTTTGTTTGTTTGTTTGTTTGTTTTGACAGCTTTGATTTCTGCTCTAATCTTTGTTATTTCCTGTCTTCTGCTGGTTTTGGGTTTTATTTACTGTTCTTTTTCCAGCTCTTTACGGCATAAAGTTAGGTTGTGTATCTGAGATCTTTCTTCCTTCTTTAGGAAGGCCTGGATTTGTATATACTTTCCTCTTATGACTGCCTTTGCTGCGTCCCAGAGGTTTTGGGTTGTGGTGTTACCGTTTTCATTGGCTTCCATATACTTTTTAATTTCCTCTTTAACTTCTTGGTTAGCCCATTCATTCTTTAGTAGGATGTTCTTCAGTCTCCAAATATTTGTTACCTTTCCAAATTTTTTTCTAGTGGTTGATTTCAAGTTTCATAGCATTGTGGTCTGAAAATATGCACAGAATGATCTTGATCTTTTTGTACTTGCTGAGGACTGATTTGTGTCCCAGTGTGTGGTCTATTCTGGAGAATGTCCCATGTGCACTGGAGAAGAATGTATATTCTGCGGCTTTAGGATGAAATGTTCTGGATATATCTGTTAAGTCCATCTGGTCCAGTGTGTCATTCAAAGCCATTGTTTTGTTGATTTTTTTATTAGATTATCTGTCCATTGCTGTGAGTGGAGTGTTGAAGTCTCCTATTATTATGGTATTACTATCGATGAGTTTCTTTATGTTTGTGATTCATTGATTTATGTATTTGGGTTCTTCCACATGACGCATAAATGTTTACAATTGTTAGGTCTTCTTGGTGGATAGACCTCTTGATTATGATATAATGCCCTTCTGCATGTCTTGATACAGTCTTTATTTTAAAGTCCAGATTGTCTGATATATATATATATATATGGCTACTCTGGCTTTCTTTTGTTGACCATTAGCATGATAGATGGTTCTCCATCCCCTTATTTTAAATCTGAAGGTGTCTTAGGTCTAAAGTGGGTCTCTTGTAAACAGCATATAGATGGATCTTGTTTCTTTGTCCATTCTGTTACCCTGTGTCTTTTGATTGGAACATTGAGTCCATTGACGTTTAGAGTGAGTACTGAAAAATAAGAATTTATTACCATTATGATGCTTGTCGAGTTGGAGTTTCTGGTGGTATTCTCTTGTCCTTTGTAATCTTTGTTGCTTTTGATATATATATGAAATATGAATATATGTATAATATGAATATATTATACATATTTATAATATGTATAATATGTATACATATGTATAATATGAATATATTATACATATATTCATATTATGTATTCAATATATATAATATACATATATGTATTCAATATATATAATATAAATATATATACATATATTCATCTTTTCTCCCCTCAGAGAGTCCCCCTTAAAATTTCTTGCAGGGCTGGTTTAGTGGTCACAAACTCCTTTAATTTTTGTTTGCTTGGGAAACCTTTCATATCTCCTTCTATTTTGAATGACAACATTGCTGGATAAAGAATTCCTGGCTGCATATGTTTTTGATTCAGCATATTGAATATACCCTGCCACTCCCTTCTGTCTTGCCAACTTTCTGTGGATAGGTCTGTGGCAAACCTAATCTGTCTTCCCTTGTAAGTTAAAGACTTTTTCTCTTTGCTGCTTTCATGATTCTCTCCTTGCCTGAGTATTTTGTGAATTTGACTATGATATGCCTTATTGATGATCAGTTTTTGTTGAATCTAATGGGAGTCCTCTGTGCTTCCTGGATTTTGGTATCTGTGCCTTTCCCCAGGTTAGGAAAGTTTTCCACTATGATTTGTTCACATAACACTTCTACCCCTATTTCTCTCTCCTCCTCTTCTGGGACCCCTATAATTCTGATGTTTTTCATTTTTAATGAGTCACTGATTTCTATAATTCTTAAATCTTGCTCTTTTGTCTTAATCTTACTCTTTTTTTCTGCTTCGTTATTCTCCACAAGTTTGTCCTCTGTATCGCTCATTCTCTGTTCTGCCCCATTCATCCTTGCTGCTGCGGCATCATCTATTTTTCCAGCTCAGTTATAGCATTTTTTTTCATTCTGACTAGTTTTTACTTCTTTTTTCCCGCAGAAAGGGATTCTAGTCTATTTCTGACTCCATCTTGTTTTCTAATTGTAGTGATTCTAAATTCTGGTTCAGACATCTTGCTTGTACCTGTGTTGGTTAAATCCCTGGCTGTCGTTTTCTTCCTGATCTTTCTTCTGGAGTGAATTCCTTCATGTCATCATTTTTGAAGGGAGAAAAGGAATTAATGAGGTATAAAAAATTAAAATTATAAAAAGTTAAATTAAAAAAAATACTAAAATCAAACACACACACACACACACACACACACACAAATCGAATAAATGATGCTAGATCCTAGGTGTGTTTTGGTCTGGGTGTTTAAAGTGGTTTGAGGGGCGCCTGGGTGGCGCAGTCGGTTAAGCGTCCGACTTCAGCCAGGTCACGATCTTGCGGTCCGGGAGTTCGAGCCCCGCGTCAGGCTCTGGGCTGATGGCTCGGAGCCTGGAGCCTGTTTACGATTCTGTGTCTCCCTCTCTCTCTGCCCCTCCCCCGTTCATGCTCTGTCTCTCTCTGTCCCAAAAATAAATAAACGTTAAAGTGGTTTGATAAATTAGAGAAAAAAAGGGGGAAAAAAAGAAAAAAAAAGGAAATTGAAAATTTGAAAAAATGAATATACTGAAGTAGGCTAAAATGAAATGATGGAAATAAGATATAAGTTGAAAAATTTACACAAAAGTAAAGAATATAGCAGGAAAAAAAATTAAAGAAAAATATTTTTAATAAAAATTGAAAATAAAAATGAATTTTTCTCTCTGAATTCAAGAAAAAGAAAATAAACGAAAAAGAGAAAAAAATGAAATTGTTTAGTCTACTGTAGTAGACTAAAATAAAATGATGGAAGTAAGATAGAATTTGAAAAACAATTACAGGAAATTAAATATAGTAAAAATATTAAAGAAAAATATTTTAATAAAAATTGAAAATAAAAATGAATTTTTTCTCTCTGTATTCAAGAAAAACAAAAGAAGTGAAAAAGAAGAAAAAAAATTGAATAGATGGACCTGCTAACAGATTGAAGTACAACTGAAATTACTTCGTTTTGCCCAAGAAGTCAGACTATGAAGTGCTTTGTAGTCCATAAACTAAGCAGGCAGTGAGACTTGTTTTCTTGAAGAGCAAGATTGGCCCAGTTCAACAGGGCTCAGTGTAACGGCTCCATTCTCCACTAGATGGCATTGCTGGGGTGGATTGTTGTGGTGCTTGTAGGTGCGTATGCGCATGTGTGGGAGCAGTGAAAATGGCGTCACCCAGCTACCCAGTCTCTAGTATCTGAACTTTGTTCTCCCGGATCAGCAATCGTGCTCCCATCTTTGTCTTCAGCTTTCATCCACTCCATGCTTTTACATTGTCTGTGATCAAGCCCCAGGTAGTACCTCTCTCTCGAGTTTTGTCTCAGGTGCAACTATTTTTTCCTGGCCCCTTACTTCCGAATGACTGGCTTTGACCCATTCTGCCCCTCTGCGGGAGGGTCTCACCAAGCTATAGCTGATTGCTGGCTGCACCCAAGGAAGGTTCACTGGACCGTGCCGCTGCTGATGCACAGAAACTGCGGCCAGATGCCAGCCTGCCCCAGAAAAAGTTTTCGAGATAGTGTAGCAGCCGCATTTCATGGATTGTGGAAAATCACAACACCCATCTGACACCAAGGTTCACCCTTAACAACCTTGTTCCAGCACCAGCGAATGTTGCTGTTCTCTGAGGTCTGCTGGGCCCAGGTTGCCTCACAGTCTCTACCAAATGCCCTTCCAGCAGTGGAACCACTTTTCCCCATGTGTTCCAAGAAGCTCCTGGGGATTTGCCCTTCCTACCAGAGCACCGCCAGGTATTGAGCTACAGAATTGAAGACTGTCTGTGTGCTCCATTACAGTCTTAATGGAATTTAAACCCTCTCCGCTATCCCTTTTTAGTTTAGTCCCTGCAACTGTTTCCAATTTTTCACTTTCTCTCCAGGTGCTTTTGGGGAAGGGTGCTTTCCCATATTCTCCCCCCCCCCCCCACCGTCTCCGTCCTCTATCCACCAACAAAAGCAGCTCCCTGCCCTCTGCGGCTTCTCTTTCCCCAAATTCACCTCTCCGTGCTATGTACCTTCTGAATTCTGTTGTTTCAGCTTGTGCGGATTATTGTGTTAATCCTCAGATCAGTTATCTAGTTGTGCAGGATGGTTTAGTGTTGGTCTGGCTGTAGTTCATGAATGAGAGACACACCAAAAACTTCCATGATGTTCTGCTATCTTGGCTCCCTCCTACATAATATAATTTATAACTTAATACTGTATTGTCCAGTATGGCAACCTCTCCCCACCTGTAGCTATTGAGCACTTGAAGCCTGGCTGGTCCAAACTGAGATCTGTTTTAAATGTAAATACACACATTAGATTTTGAAGATAAAAAAAGATAGTAACATATTAGTAATTTTTAAACGTTAATTACATTTGGAAATGGTAATATTAAGTACATATTGGGTTACATATACAATTAAAATTAATTTCACCTTTTTACTATTCACTTTTTCAATGTAGCAGCTAAATGCTTTAAATTGCATATATGGCTCATATATTTCTGTTGGACAGCACTGATAAACACATTTCTGATTTTGGATTGATCCCTTTCACAGAAATGAAGCATTTAACTGATTCCCTTGAGGATACAAGTTAGAGATTTTTATAAGCTCCACCCTTCCACATTTAGCAGTGCTGTGGGTGGGGAGGTTTCTTGCAATAATACTGTTATAGGGTGGAGTAAGGAGAATGTGAGATTTTTTTTTTCTTTTTCTGCCCGTGAATGCCTTATTTTTCATATGGCCACCTTCAGTATTTCTTGTAATTGTATTATTTTTTCCTTATAGTTGGGGAAAGGAATCTATATGCAACCAATATTGGGAGTTGTGATGTTTCAGTCTTAAAATGTGTGCGTTGCGTTGCAATTCATGTCACTGCTGACATTTAACCTTCCAGATCATGGGGAATGGAGGACAAAACAATCATGCAGTGACTACCCTAGCAGTGGTTTCCTTTCCATGTTATAGATTTGCAGCCTGTCTTGGGATTCTCACAGCTGTTTTTGATGTGAGCCAGCTCTGTTAGTGCCTCTCAGTGGGAGACAAATGAACTCATGACACTTGTTGGCTAAGAAAGAGATCCTCTTGTATCAGAGATATTCTTAAAATAGGACATTTCCAAAGCTATCAGCCCCTTGGGGATGGACCTATCCATGGATTCTTCCTGGAGCTTTATTTTATCTATCGGGTAACTTTTCTTGTATATGTGAGGAGTTTTGTGATGATGGTTTATTCTTTCAACTTATTCTCTCCTGAAATATATCTTAGAGTTTGTTCAGTATTACTGGTATGTAAAGAGAGATTTTAAACCACATGTCTATCCTTGTGTTATTCCTCTGAGAGCGTTAGAATGGTAAGGATGGGGAGAAAAGTTAAGAGCAAGACCTCAGGTCAGTATATACAAATATACATCATAGACAAAATTTATTTCAGAAATGTCTCCCAGTTACAATGCTCTTTCAAAGCACAATTTATTTATTTATTTTTATTTTTTTAATTACTAGTATTTTTTTAAATTTTATTCTAATTCCAGTGTAGTTAACATACAGTGTTATATTAGTTTCAGGTATACAATATACCAATACAACAATTCTATACATTACTCAGTGCTCACTGTGACAAGTGTATTCTTTAGCACTATCAACAATAGCCAAAGTATGGATTTCACCCATCTTCCTCCCATCTACCACCCCTCTGGCAGCCATATGTTTGTTCTCTATAGAAAAGAGTCTGTTTTCTGGTTTGTCTCTTTTTTCTTCATTCGTTTTGTGTCTTATATTCCACATATGAGTGAAATAATATGGTATTTGTCTTTTTCTGACAGACTTATTTCACTTAGCATTATACCTTCTAGCTCCATCCATGTTGCTGCAAATGGCAAGATTTCATTATTTTTTTATGGTGGACTAATATTCTGATATATATATCTCACATCTTCTTTATCCATTCATCTTTTAATGGACACTTGGGTTGCTGCCATCATTTGGCTATTGTAAATAATGCTGCAATAACCATAGAGGTGCATATTATCTTTTTGAATTAGTACTTTCATATTCTTTGAGTAAATACTCAGTAGTGAAATTACTGTATCATTGGGTAATTCTAGGTTTTTTTTAGGGGCTTGGGGAATTGGTGTTTCATCACTTTTTTTTAAGCGTTTATTTTAATATTTTATTTAATGATTTATTTAGACTTGTTAGTTAACATACAGTGTACTATTGGTTTCAGGAGCAGAACCCAGTGATTCATCACTTATGTACAACACCCAATGTTCATCCCATCAAGTGTCCTACTTAATGCCATTACCTATTTAGCCCATCCCTCCCACCTCCCCTCCAGCAATCCTCCATTTGTCCTCTGTATTTCAGAGTCTCTTATGGTTTGACTTCCTCCCTGTTTATTATCTTATTCTTTCTTCACTTCCCCTATGATCATCTATTTTTTTTTCTTAAATTCCACATATGATTGAAATCCTATATTTGTCTTTCTGACTGACTTATTTCACTTAGCATAATACACTCCAGTTCCATCCACATTGTTGTAAATGGCAAGATTTCATTCTTTTTGATTGCTGAGTAATATTCCATTGTATGCATATGTGTGTGTGTGTATATATATATATATATATATATATACACACCCACATACATACATACGCATACCATTCTTCTATATCCAATCATCAGTTGATGGACATTTGGAATTTGGGCTCTTTCTATAATTTGGCTATTGTTTTCTCTTTTTTTTTAATTTATTTTTTTAAATTACATCCAAGTTAGTTGGTTAGCATATAGTGCAATAATGATTTCAGGAATAGAATCCAGTGATTTATTCCTTACATATAGCATCCAATGCTCATCCCAACAAGTGTCTTCTTTAATGTCCCTTACCCATTTAGTCCATCCCCCCACCCACAGCCTCTCCAGCAACCCTCAGTTTGTTCTCTGTATTTCAGTGCCTCTTAAGTTTTGTCCCCCTCCCTGTTTTTATATTATTTTTGCTTCCCTTCCCTTATGTTCATCTGTTTTGTATCTTGAAGTCCTCATATGAGTGAAGTCATATATTTGTCTTTCTCTAACTGACTAATTTCGTTTAGCATGATACATTCTAGTTCCACCTATGTTGTTGCAAATGGCAAGATTTCATTCTTCTTGATTGCTGAGTAATACTCCATTGTATATATAGACCAATTCTTCTTTATCCATTCATCTGTCAGTGGACATTTGAGTTCTTTCCATACTTTGGCTATTGTTGATAGTGCTACTATAAACATTGGGGTGCATGTACCCCTTGGAACAACACATCTGTGTCTCTTGGATAAATACCTAGTAGTTCAATTGCTGGGTCATAAGGTAGTTCTATTTTTAACTTTTTGAGGAACCTCCATACTGTTTTTTCAGAGTGGCTGCACCAGTTTGCTTTTCCACCAGCAGTAGAAAACGATTCCTCTTTCTCTGCATCCTTGCCAACATCTGTCATATCTCACTGTGGTTTTGATTTATATTTCCCTGATGATGAGTGATGTGGAGCCTTTTTTCATGTGTATCTGAACCATTGGATATCTTCTTTGGACAAATGTCTGTTCATCTCTTCTGCCCATTTCTTCACTGGATTATTTGTTTTTTGGGTGTTGAGTTTGATAATTCATTATAGATTTTGAATGATAACCCTTTTTCTGCTATGTCATTTGCAAATATCTTCTCCCATTCTATCAGTTGGCTTTTAGTTTTGATGATTGTTTCCTTCTCTGTGCAGAAGTTTTTTATCTTGATGAGATCCCAATAGTTGCTTTTGTTTCCCTTGCCTCCAGAGATATGTTGAGTAAGAAGTTGCTGCGGCCGAGGTCAGAGAGGTTTTTGCCCATTTTCTCCTCTAGGATTTTGATGGTTTCCTGTCTTATATTTACGTCTTACATCCATTTTTAGTTTATTTTATGTATAGTGTAAGAAAGTGGTCCAGGTTCATTTTTCTGCATGTCACTGTCCAGTTTTCCCAACACCATTTTCTGAAGAGACTGTCTATTCCATTGGATATTCTTCCCTGCTTTGTCAAAGATTAGTTGGCCATATGTTTGTGGGTCCATTTCTGGGTTCTCTATCCTGTTCCATTGATCAAAATGTCTGTTTTTGTGCCAGCACCATACTGTCTTAATGATTACAGTTTTGTAATACATCTTGAAGTTGGAATTGTGATGCGTCTAGCCTTGGTTTTCTTTTACAAGTTTGCTTTGGCTCTTTGAGGTCTTTTTCATTACCTTACAAATTTTAGGATTTTGTTCTAGTTCTGTGAAGAATGCTGGTGTTATTTTGATAGGGATTGCAATGAATATGTAGATTTCTTTGGGCAGTATCGATATTTTAACAGTATTCTTCCAATTTATGACCATGGAATATTTTTCCATTTTATTGTGTCTTCTTCAGTTTCTTACATGAGCTTTCTATAGTTTTCTGTGTGTAGATTGTTCACCTCTCTGGTTAGGTTTATTCCTAGGTATTTTATGATTTTTGGTACAATTGTAAATCAGTTGATTCCTTGATTTCTCTTTCTGCTGCTTCATTATTGGACCCTAGGAATGCAACTAATTTCTGTGCATTGATTTTATATCCTGCAACTCTGCTGAATTTCTATATCCATTCTAGCAGTTTTTGGTGGGATCTTTTGGGTTTTCCATATAGAGTATCATGTCATCTGGGACAAGTGGAAGTTTGACCTCCTTCTGGCCAATTTGGATGCCTTTCATTTCTTTGTGTTATCTGATTGCTGAGGCTAGGAATTCTAATACTGTGTTGAATAACAGTGGTGAGAGTGGACATCCCTGTCTTGTTTTTGACCTTAGGCCGAAAGCTCTCAGTTTTTCCCCATTGAGGATGATATTAGCAGTGGGTCTTTCATATATGGCTTTTATAATCTTGAAGTATTATCCTTCTATCTCTACTTTCCTGAGGGTTTTTATCAAGAAAGGATGCTGTATTTTGTCAAATGCTTTCTCTGCATCTATTGAAAAGATGTGTTTCCTGTCCCTTCTTTTATTAATGTGATGTATCACATTGATTGATTTGTAGATATTGAACCAGTCCTGCATCCCAGGTATAAATCCCACTTGATCATGGTGAATAATTCTTTTAATATGTGCTTGGATCTGGTCGGCTAGTATCTTGTTTAGAATTTTTTCATACTTGTTCATCAGAGAAATTGGTCTCTAGTTCTCCTTTTTAGTGTGGTTTTTGTCTGGTTTTAGAATCAAGGTAATTCTATCCTCATAGAATGATTTTGTAAGTGTTCCTTCCATTTCTATTTTTTGGAACAGCTTCAAGAGAATAGGTGTTAACTCTTCTTTAAATGTTTGGTAGAATTCCCCTGGAAAGCCATCCAGCCCTGGACTCTTTTTTGGGGGGAGATTTTTTTATTCCAATTCAATTTCTTTACTGGTTATGGGACTGTTCAAATTTTCTATTTTTTCCTGTTTCAGTTTTGGTTGTTTACATTTCTAGGAATTTGTGAATTTTACCCAGATTGCCCAATTTATTAGCATATAATTGCTCAAATATTCTCCTATTGTTATTTGTATTTCTTCAGTGTTGGCTGTGATCTCTCCTTTTCCATTCTTGATTTTATTTATTTGGGTCTTTTCCATTTTCTTTTTCATCAAACTGTCCTGTGGTTTATCAATTTTGTTTATTCTTTCAAACAACCAGGTTCTGGTTTCCTTGATCTATTCTACTATTGTTTTTTGTTTTGTTTTGCTTTGTTTTTTTTTTTTTTTTAATTTTGATACCATTGATTTCTGCTCTAATCTTTATTATTTCCCATCTTCTGCTGGTTTTGGGTTTTATCTGCTATTCTTTTTCCAGCTCTTTAAGTTGTAAGGTTAGGTTGTAAATCTAAGACCTTTCTTCCTTTTTTAGGAAGGCCTGGATTGCTATATACTTCCCTCTTATGACTGCCTTTGCTGCGTCCCAGAGGTTTTGGGCTGTGGTGTTATCATTTTCATTGCCTTCCATGTACTTTTTAATTTCCTCTTTAACTTCTTGGTTATCCCATTCATTCTTCAGTAGGATGTTCTTTAATCTCCAAGTATTTATTGTCTTTCCAAATTTTTTCTTGTGGTTGATTTAGAGTTTCATAGTGTTGTGGTCTGAAAATATGTACAGTGTGATCTCGATCTTTTTGTACTTGCTGAGGGATGATTTGTGTCCCAGCATGTGATCTATTCTGGAGAACGTTCCAAGTGCACTTGAGAAGAATGTGTATTCTGCTGCTTTAGGATGAAATGTTCTGAATATATCTTTTAAGTCCATCCCATCCAGTGTGTTATTCAAAGCCATTGTTTCCTTGCTGATTTTCTGCTTAGATGACCTATTGCTATAAATGGGTGTTGAAGTCCCCTACTATTATGATTATAATTTGCCTATTGTTGATAGCACTGCTAGAAACACTGGGATGCATGTACCCCTTCAGTTCAGCATTTTTGTATCCTTTAGATAAATACTTAGTAGTGTAATTGCTGGGTTGTAGGGTAATTCTATTTTTAATTTTTTGAGGAGCCTCCATACTGTTTTCCAGAGAGGCTGCATTCCCACCAAGGGTGCAAAAGGGTTCTCCTTTCTCCACATCCTCACCAGGATCTGTTATTTCCTGAGTTCGTTTTAACCATTCTGACAGGTGTGAGGTAGTATCTCATTATGCTTTTCATTTGTATTTCCCTGATGATGAGTGATGTTGAGCATCTTTTCATTTGTCTCTTAACCATCTGAAGGTCTTCTTTGAAAAAGTTTCTGTTCATGTTTTCTGCCAATTTCTTCACTGGATTACAACAAATATTTTTAAAATGTCTATACCACCCAAGACAATTTATACATCCAATGTAATCCCTATCAAAATAACACCAGCATTCTTCACAGAGCTAGAAAAACAGTCCTAAAATTTGTATGGAGCCAGAAAAGACTCCAATAGCCAAAGTAATGTTGAAAAAGAAAACTAAAGCTGGAAGTATCACAATTCCAGACTTCAAGCTATATTACACAGCTGTAATCATCAAGATGGTATGGTACTGGCACAAAAACCAACACATAGAGCAGTGGACCAGAATGGAGAACCCAGAAATGAACCCACATATTTATGACCAACTAATCTTTAACAGAGCAGGAAAGAGTATCCAATGGAAAAAAATCAGTCTCTTCAGCAAATGGTGCTGGGAAAATGGGCAGCAATATGCAGAAGAATGAACCTGGACCACTTTCTTATACCATACAAAAAATAAATTCAAAATGGATGAAATACCTCAATGTGAGAAAGGAAAACATCAAAATCCTAGAGGAGAAAACAGGCAACAACCTTTTTGACCTCAGCCATAGCAACTTCTTACTAGACATGTTTCCAGAGGTAAGGGAAATAACAAAAATGAACTTGGGACCTTATTAAGATAAAAGCTTCTGAACAGCAAAGGAAACAATCAACAAAACCAGAAAGCAACTGAAAGAATGGTATTTCTATGGGGCGCCTGGGTGGCGCAGTCGGTTAAGCGTCCGACTTCAGCCAGGTCACGATCTCGCGGTCCGGGAGTTCGAGCCCTGCGTCAGGCTCTGGGCTGATGGCCCAGAGCCTGGAGCCAGCTTCCGATTCTGTGTCTCCCTCTCTCTCTGCCCCTCCCCCGTTCATGCTCTGTCTCTCTCTGTCCCAAAAATAAATAAACGTTGAAAAAAAAATTAAAAAAAAAAAAGAATGGTATTTCTACTTTTAATTTTTGAGGAAACTCCATACTGTATTTCTACAGTGGCTGCTCCAGTTTGCATTCCCACCAACAATGCACAAGATTTCCTTTTTCTCCTCATCCTCACCAGCACTTGTTTCTTGTGGTTTTGATTTTAGCCATTCTGACAGATGTGAGGTAATACCTCATTGTGGTTTTGATTTGCATTTCCGTGATGGTACGTGATGATGAGCATCTTTTCATGCGTCTGCTGTCCATCTTCATGTGTTCTTTGGAGGAATGTCTATTCATGTCTTCTATTTTTTAATTGGATTATTTGTTTTGGGGTATTGAGTTGTGTAAGTTATTTATATGTTTTGGATACTAACCCTTTATCACATGTCACTTGCAAATACCTTCTCCCATTCAGTAGATTGTCTTTTAGTTTTATTGATCATTATCTTTGTTGTGCAGAAGCACAACTTTATTCTTTAACAAGTAAGTTATAGTTTTTAATTCTAAATGAAATCAAAAAAGAAAATATCTACAAAATGTAATGAGAATGGGGCACCTGGGTGGCTCAGTCAGTTAAGTGTCTGACTTTGGCTCATGTCATGATCTCATGGTTTGTGAATTCGAGCCCCATGTCAAGCTCTGTGCTGACAGCTCAGAGCCTGGAGCCTGCTTTGGATTCTGTGTCTCCCTCCCTCTCTACCCATCCTCAACTAGTGCTCTACCTCTGTCTGTCTGTCTGTCTCTCTCTCTCTCACTCACTGTCTCAAAAATAAACATTAAAAAATATAAAAAAAAGAAAATCTAATGATATTTACTTCACATTTTTTATTTATTGCTAAAAAAAACAAGTATTTTTAAAAATTATTTCAATGGGGAGAAACATATCCTAATATAATTTTAAAGTAGTGTTTTAGTAGTTTTTTTCATATCAAACCAAGTATCAAATTATTTTAAAGAGAATTAAATTAATCCAATTATTTTCCCAGAAGGTTGTTTTATATTATTTTAATTTAAAGTAGTATGTGGGGGTGCCTGGGTGGTCAGTCAGTTGAGCAGTTTCTGATTCTTGTTTTTTCTCAGGTCATGATCTCATGGTCATGGGATTGAGCCTGTGTTGTCCTCTATCCTGGGCGTGAAGCCTGCTTAAGATTCTCTCCCTCTCTCTCCCTCTGCTTCTTCCCCACTAGTGTGCTCTCCATCTCCCTGTTGAAAAAATAAAATAAAAAATAAAATAAAGTAGCATGTGAGTATAACTTCTTATATCATGTGTTCTACAGAAATTATTTCCATTAATGTGCTATAATGAAACCAATATTATAGATAACATAATAAAACTTCAGGAGTCAACTTTTAATTTTAAAGCAAACTTCATAAAACAAGATGCAATGCAACATAATATCATAGCAATGTAGTCACAACCCTCCCCTCCTCATATGCAGGCAGGTATGTGAACTGCTATTCATATTCCTCAAGCTCTTTTCTCTTCCAGTTGAAGACCAATAGAAAATTAAATCCACAATATTATACCCCAAAGTAATAGCATACTGTCTAAAGCTCTATTGTAATGGACTCATTTTAGATTGTTACCATTACATTTTTGTATTAGTGATAATAAGACAATGAAAGCTAGCATCCATTGAGACCTTAGTATGTGAGAGCTATATATGTAGCAACTTGATCCTTATAACTAGCCTGTAGAGTAGAAGTATTACTCTTCCTCTATTATAGAGAAGCCCAGTAAGGTGAGGAACCTCATTATTTCCAAGTTAATTTTATAATACATTTTATTTCCGACTGTCACCAATTTATCTTATTGTTGTTTATTTTGCCAACTTCTCAGAATAATTCCTAAATTAATTAATGTAAAATGTTTGGCTTCAAAAATTATTTTCTGAAAAAAATTGAGTGTCCATCAACAGAAGAATGGAAACACAAACTGCACTATATTCATGCCTAGAATATTGCTTGGAAATAAAAAGGCACAAGGTAAATGCATTAACATGGATGTATTTCATTTTGGCAGAGCAAAATGAGCCAGGCATAGAAAAGACCATATTATATGTTTTTGTTAATAAAGAAAATTTAAAACAGACTATATACATATATATATATAATTTTTTATTTATTATTTATATACATATTATATATTTCCTCCAGAGGAATCTGGAGGATTGAGGGTGGGCAGGGGGAATAGAATAGTGGAAGTTGATTAGAATGGAATGTGAGAACATTCTGGGGAGAAGTAACTATCTGATATCATGATAGAGGTATGGGTTATCTGGGTGTGCCCATTTTGTTAAAATTGTAAGGCTAAATTTTGGGCATTAAAATGTATTTTTTAATATTTTTTTTATTTTTATTTTTTTTTGGGGGGGGGAGACAGAGCATGAGTCAGGGAGGGGCAGTGACAGAGAGGGAGACCCAGAATCTGAAGCAGGCTCCAGGTGCTGAGCTGTCAGCACAGAGCCCGACTTGTGGTTTGAACTCAGAAGCTATGAGATCATGACCTCAGCCGAAGTCAGATGCTTAACTGACTGAGCCACCCACATGCTTAGTATTTTTTTTTAACCTAAATAAAAGGAACTATAATTAGAGTCATTATAGCAGTAATTTGGGATGAGGTATAGATGATACATCAAGTAGAGAAGGTTGATAGTTGTTGAGGTTGAGTAACGGATACACTGAGGATCATTTGACTATCCTAGTTAATTTACATATATGTGAACATTTTCATAATATAAAGCCTAAAAATATGGTTCTTAAAATTCTTTCCCCAAGGCTTTAAGATATTGTTATCCAGACTTTGATAAAATGGAAATAAGTCTTTATAATAATCACAAATGTGAAGTCTTAGATTATTGTAGGAAATACGGAAAGGAAATTAAAACCAAGATAAAACTAGCTTTGGAAAGTATCCTAGGAGAAGTGAGAGTATTGGTGGAGGAGTTATTTTCCTTGATTGCAAATTTCCATTACGTAGTGATTTTTTTTTTCCTTTTCTGAACTGAGCCTACTTCTGAAATGAGAAACAATATTTCTAGCTGTACTCCAAACTTTTTGACTTTTAATGAATGGCAATTTCCTATATGTATGAGATACATAGATAAACTTTTGTTTTTATAATGATTCCATCAAATCTCCTATTCACAATGAAGTTATTTCCACGCGAGGTACATGACCCTAATAAGAATTGTGTTATGAAAGCACTGTATGGGTTGTGTAAATAGTATATGAATATTGATTTCAATATTAAACTATTGTATTTCTTGATAATGCTTGAGAAAATGTAATTTGCTATGTATTCATAAAAGGGCTAAAATAATGTGTAGGGTCATTTTTATTGTGTATTTGTGACTCCTATCAGTTTAAGCTATGAAGGCTGTATTTTTCTCCATTAGAAAGGTTTATCTCATTCTAGCATTGCATTTCAGATTTATTTCAGTGAACTAATCATAGTAACAGAAATGCGATTTTATTCTAACACATTTAGAAAGCTAAATGGAACTCATTATTTGGTTATTATCAAGTTCTAATTCTGGATTCCAATGGGTTTTTTGTGGAATGTGCTCCAGCACATTCAGAAATTCAGGAGAGAGGGACATATTTAGAAACAAGTAATTAGCTAATGTGTTAGTTATTTTATAACCACTTTTTTGGCCATTTATCACAGCATCGTGAAAAACCACAGAATTATCCATTTAGCACCCAACTTTAGTCTGTGTTGTATTCTTGCCAGAGGTCAGCAAGTTTTTGCTGTCAGGGTCAGAGAGTAAATATTTTAGGCTTTGCAGATCATAGTCTCTGTTACATCTACTCAACTCTGTCATTGCAACAAAAGCACTCACAGATAATACATAATTGAAAGCGCATGGCTGTATCCCAATAAAACTTTATTTACTAAATCAACCTTCAGGTTGTAGTTTGCCCACTTCTGCTCTAGATTAGTATTTCTCAAACTTCGGTGTGCATAAACATGTCCAAAGGGATTTCAATTCAGTATGTCTGAAGTAAAGCCCAAGAATTGGAGTTTTGAACTGGTTGTCTGTATAAATGTAGATAGTTAGCTATACAGACTGAAAAACTCTGCCTCCTAGTTTCTATAGCTATAAAAAGAACTTGAGTATCCTCCCTACCAACTTTGCACACTTGTAACGAAGAAGAAGGAGAATAATATATGTGAAATTTAATATGTGGTAAACACAGTCAGAAATAGCATTATGACAACATTTTGGTAGGGGTTTCTGTTTACCTATTGATCTAGTTGTTCTCAATTTCAGACCTAAGAATCTTAATTATAAAAGTTATAATAGGGCCACAGCAAGGTCTACTTTAGATATTTTTATTCCACAGTTTTCACAAGCACTTTAGAATGCATTTATTTCCTATTGCAGCTGGCACAAATTACTTTAAGCTTAGTAGCTTCAAACTACATGAGTTTGTTGTCTTATAGTTCTGTAGGTCAAAAATCTGAAATGAGTCTTCTGGGATTAAAGCCAAGGTGTCCACAGGACTGGGTCTTTCTAGAGGCTCTAGGAGAGAATCTATTACTTGCCTTTTCCTGAATTTAGAGGCTATCCTTCTCCTAGAATCACATCCTTTGTCCTTCTTCTATCCACCTTTCTCTTAGAAGGACTCTGTAATTCCATTGGGTCCAACTGGATAATCCAGGATCATTTCCTTATCTCAAGATCCTTAACTTGATCACATCTGTTAAGTCCTTTAGAACATGTATAGTAACATATTCATGGGTTTCTGGGGACTAGGACATGAATATTATTGAGGGCCATTATTCAGCCTAATAAATAAAGGTAACAAAATGTGAATTGAGTTTCCAGCAGAGAAAGATTGATCAATAAATAGGACACAGAATTCTGACACTTTCTTTGACAGAGTTAATACCCTTTTAGGATTCCCCTAACAGAGGAAGCTAAGAGGCTTTGCCAAAACCTGAGCAAAGAGTACTATGGTGAGATAAGCATAACTAAATTGGAGACTTCTTTGCTTCAGCTATAGACACACTTAAGTTGTCTGTCACAACATGGGCCAATGAGCATTTTAACACTTTTCCCCGTAAGCTGACATTTCACTTTAGCTATCTGTATTTTAGTACTCTGATTATGATGGAAGATAGGTTTTAGACAAAGAGGTCCCAGGTATAGTGGGAGAAATTCTAAGCTTCTTTCTAAGCTTTTAGTAGTTTGACACTTCAGTTCAATCTTAATGTTTCTAGAGAGAAAAGATTTTCCCATGTGGAATTGCTCTGGATCTGTCTGACTATGTCAGCTCTTAGGAGGAAAAAAAGGAACATCAAAAGCTTCAGGGAGATGAAATGGAGACTAAAATAAAATGTTCATAACATTTGGTCTAAAAAATATCCTTGTTCTTGACCCATCCATATCAAAGGATCCTTCTCTTTAGGAAGCATAGCAGCTTAAGTCCACTAAGGAGACAGAAACCACACAATTAGTGAATACAATAATTTAATATTAAAAAATGTTAACTAGATATGAAAGAATTGAAGAAAGAAAAAAAAAAGAATACACTAAGATATCGTGAAGGTAGAAACCTCAGGGAACAGCTATCGTCCCTAGTGGTGGTAGAACAAAGGGGCGAGAGTAGAATTATTACAACTCGGAAGCTTGACAGAAGGGTCCTGTGGAGCTAGGACTCAGCTCTGAAGGTGCGATGCTATTGTCTTCTGGCTCAGAGGAAGAGCCTGGGCATAACAACTCACACCTCTGGCAGAGGAAAGCTTACTTCCCCATGTGGGTATCACTAAGGAAACATGACAAGGCTGACAAAATTGCAAACTTGAATCACCTGCTGCTCCTGGAACAGACTGCTTCTGGCAGGGTAACACAAGAATTCGTTACTAGGAACAGATACTGAAAAAAGATCAGGATGCAGAATCAAAAACGGCAAAAAGGAGGGAGGCATTTCTTCCTTCTCTCACCTTTCAGTCTCCCTCTAGCTTCCCCTCTTGGCAGAGCCAAATAAGAAGGCATTTGGCAAAAGAAAGAAGTGGTTTGCTGAGTTCCAGCTATGGCATTACAAAGATAGGTCCGGGAGTTCCTTAAATGTGAAGCTGGAGATGTGACATCAACAATGAGTTCATGTCTTTGATGAGCTATACTTTCAGTGAAAAAAATGAGCTAGGAAAACAAAATACTTACTAGTAAAGTGGGTCAAGAAAGAAATATATGTTTTGGGGTCATTTATGGACTCAGTTCTGGGAGGGACAGAAAAAAGTCATCTTCCCTCAGTATACATAACCATAGTTCTGCACTCCACATGACACTGGAGTTCAAACTTGAACTTGAAAAAGATCCAGCTACTCCAACTAAAAAAAAAAAAAAGGATTTAACCAAGCTATTGAAAAAAAATGAAGTGGAAATTTGTTATAGAAGAGATTAACAGTCACAAATGGAGAAAATGTTGTCAGTAGCATCAAGTAGTTCTTATGATGAACTCAATATGGTAAAATTACACAAGAAAACATTTCAGCATGGAATAAAATTGTCAGAGAAATGTAGCAGAAAGGAACCTCAAGACTTTAGGGTAATGTAATGTTCTGACATAGATTATAAAATAAATATAAGTTGTAGACTTATAAGCAAAAAGTCATATATCATCAGTTAGATCTGAGGCAGAATTAAACAAAAAACTTTAATGCTATTAGAAATCAAAAACCAACAGGTGTTTTTAACATCCATTAAGAATTAGATGAAGATAGAATTAGTGAATTGAAAGATAAATTTGAAGATGTTGCTTAGATTGAAGTTTAGGCAGATAAAAAAAGGGAAATGTAAAAGTGATATTAAAAAATAATCATTGTATAATCCAATATATATTTAATATACTTCTCATAAGGACAGGATGGTGAGAACTGGGGACAAATTGTATTTGAAGTGATAATGGCTGATAATAAGTGATAATGATATTCAAGTTCAGGAAGCAATATGTGTTTCAGTTTGATAAATAATGCTAATATCTGCATTTAGTGGATTTTGTGGAAGAAGAAAACATACTGTCAGATATTGATATAACCTAAGATTTCAGATAGGCTTATACATATGGTAGTCTTGCATCTGTCATTTAATTTTAATACCATTATTTTATTCCATGATTTAGGCCAAGAATCCTTTCTTAGAATAGTTAATCTTTAGGAAGATAACTAAACATGCTTATCTTTTTTCATAATAGTTCATCTATAAAATTTGTGCCTGAAAATAATTGTAAAAAAGTTAATATACAACATTAAAAGGCTGTTATTTGAGACCAAGAATGGACAATGAAAATATAAAGTGTTCTATGTCTTCTCAGAAAATGTGGTTTTAAAAATACACTTAATCACATACTATATGAACATCAAAATCATTGCAGTATTATATGAAAAAAATAAAAAATATGAAAAAGAATGCATTTAGTTTTCATTGTTTAAAAGAAATAATTCCCAAGTGGAAGGATAATGTAATTAGATTTAGAAAATTATTTAAGATTTTGAACATTAAGACATTCATAAAGGAAGGTTTCATTATATATTTGGTATAAGTATAGTATATGTGAAATTCTGATAGTATCTCTATGTATCTATGTACTATGTATCTATTTACTCTGGTCCATGGATATGATTTATGTAATATTTTAAGTTGAAACTATGCTGCTTATTTTTATCTTGAGATCTTGGAAATAAGTACATTGTTTTTATTTGCTGAGTCGATCAAATGTTCTATTTTACTAAAGAAACTATTTTTTTTAATATTTGTTCATTTTTGAAAGAGAGAGAGAGAGAGAGAGAGAGAGCATGAGTAGGAGAGGGGCAGAGAAAGAGGGAGACAGAATCTGAAGCAGGCTCCATCCAGGCTCCAAGCTGTCAGCACAGAGCCTGATGTGGGGCTCGAACCCACGAACTGTGAGATCATGACCTGAGGTGAAGTCGGACGCTTAACTGATTGAGCCAGCCAGGTGCTCCAAGAAACAAATTTTTAAACAGTGTTTGGACTTTTGCCAAGGATGATTTAATTTTAAGAAAATATGCCTAAGGACTGAGGCATCAAATTAAAACAAACAAGAATCTCTTTGTGTGAAGAATTGTGTCTGGTATAGTAAAAGATTCACCTGATTGACAAGTAAGATGAAGATCAGCTTTAAAACAGAAGAACTGGTATTTACTTATGATTCATTTTGCTCAGATAGTTGTTCCCTTCCCCTTATTCTGAGATATGATTTTTAATATATTTTTATATTACAGCGGAACTGGGGTTTTTTTTTGTTTGTTTTTTTAGAACACTGAACTGTGTTTTTAGGTTCTTATTCTGCTTTTCAGAGTAAGGGGAAGTGAATATTTTATTCAAAATTGAGATATATTGATCAAAATAAATTTTGCCGAGGCCTGAGAATACATTTCCTCTTATTCTTGCTGTCTGGAGGGTTCATCCACATTTGTCATTTCAAGTATGCTATTTGTAGTCTTTTTATGTCTGACTTTACTTCTCACCAAGTCTCCAGAACCACACTCCAAGGAATGTGTTAGAACTCATGGTACCGGTTGTAGCATGTCCATTTCTGCTTTTGGAGATCTGTTTCTTCTCCACAGCTTCCAAATAAACTAGCTCTTGCCTTGTGATACTTCTTAGACTCAAGGCCTGATCAAGTCAAGGCATCTGGCACAGAGTAGACACTCCGTTAAAGCAAATATTTCCTTATTCCAGGAATCCTTCAGTGACCAATGTCACATCTCTTAATCTCTCTCTGGTTTTTTACAGTGTAGTTCAACATGAAGTTAATTTTCTTGCCTCCAACACAAGACAATTCTTTGAGAAATAAAGTAGTCTTATTTTTGATGGGTCAGTCAGCAAGCTTGCCCAAAAGAATATATTCTCTAACTAGTAAGATAATATATATTTAGATGATTTTTTAATTACTTAAATCACGTTGTCTTTTATTGAATTGCATGCCTTTAGTTACCCTGTTTCATTGTTCCTTATCAAATTGCATTAAATACTCAGCTCATCTGGATATTAAGGCCGTATATATCACTGTAGACATGAAAAGGTGCTCAACATTACTGAATCACTAATTTTCAGGGAAATGCAAGTCAAAACCACAATTAAATATCACCTCATACCTTCAATTAGAAGCTGAGTATGTTCTGGTGAAAATGTATTGCATTTTGATTATAGTTAATAATACTATATTGTGTGCCTGAAAGTTGCTGAAAGAGTACATCTCAAAGGTCCTCACCACAAAAAGAAATGGTAATTGTGTGGTATGGTAGAGGTGTTAGTTAATGCTGTGGTAGTAATCGTTTTGCAATGCAGAAGTGCATCAAGTCAACGTGCTGTACATCTGAAACTTACATAATGTTATATGTTAGTCATATCTCTAAATAAAGAAAAAGAAAAGACCACTTTATTTGCACTAGCCCTCACTAAGTCAAAACAGGTCTGTTCATGTCTTTGCCGTCTCAACTCCCTGCTTTTACTCATACTAGGATACCTTATCTGTTGCTTACTTCTTCCCTTCAACGTTTTCCTGACAGACTTTTACAAGTCTTTCTTTCTTTCTTTTCTTTCTTTTCTTTTCTTTTCTTTCCTTTCCTTTTCTTTTCTCTTCTTTTTTTTACCACAGAACCTTGGATTTCATCTATGTAGCACTGAATTTATGTTTCGTTGTAGATTTTTTTTATTTCATTTTAGCATTTTGTCTTCCAGAAGAAATGCTAAATGCCCTAGGAGGAGAAATTGTACATTCTGATGTCTCTCAAGAGCACTGACTATCACACTGTTCATTGTGCACGCAAGAAGCTTCATTTAATGTTTATTTTAATCCAGATCAATCATGCAAAATCAACATTAGGCATAATGAATGATATAGATAAGTACTGTTCATATTATGGCAAAGAATCAATGATCAGGATAGCTATCCTGTTTTGTGAAGAGAACCTCTTATAAAATAATATATATTATTCTTGAGAATATTAATGAGCACTTAAAGTTTTCTTTTCAGGTGGGTAGAAAAGGGAGAGTGAATGATGCTTTTAGGGTAATAACCCAGAAATCTTGCAACAGATATTTTATTTTGATCCTAATGTGCACAAGATTAACTTGCCCGTCCTGTTATAGAAAAAAAATATAAGCAGCGTTTTCATTAAGTTCAAATTTGAAATATCTAGGATTTGCTTTATCCCTGACAGTCTGGTCATTGCTAAATGCTTATATCTAATTTCCTTGACTATGATTGAAGTTTCCCTTATCAGTGATATAGTTTAAAAAACAACCAATTAAAAAAAATTTTTAACGTTTATTCATTTTTTGAGAGACAGAGTGTGAGTGGGGGAGGGACAGAGAGAGAGAGACGGAGACACAGAATCCGAAGCAGGCTCCAGGCTCTGGATTAACGGCACAGAGCCCAACACAGGGCTCAAACTCACAAATCGTGAAATCATGACTGAGCCGAAGTTGGACGCTTAACTGACTGAGCCACCCAGGTGTCCCCAAAACAACCACTTAGATAATATCTTTATCTGTCATATCACTTGAACCTATGAATATTTAATTTTCAAAGTGATTACGAAGGCATTTTATTTCCACCACTAACTAACCGTCTCTGCCATTAGCAGGTGAACTCTGAGATCAGAAATATCTTAAGCTTCATTGTTGTCAATTTAGGCTCTCTGTTATTTCCCCAAAAAAGGGTTATTTCTTTGTATTACAGAGACCTTGAAATTTGTATTGTGCATGTTTGTATTGTTGCATGCATGCTCTTCCCTTCCCTTCTCTCATATCATTTGCTAAAAGATAAATAATCATTACATGCTGAACTTGTCTTATAAACAAAGCCAAAAGCCCATATTGGTCCTTTTGCTAGATATAAGCCATATTCTTCAGGTGAATCTTATTTAAACTTTTCAGTATTGTTAGGAATGCAGTTGTTAAAACAGCCGACCCTCTAAAAAGGTTGTTCCTATTTGAGATGTAAAAAGAAAAGCCTACTGTTATAAATCTATCACTCATGCAATATTGCCATCTGATCCTTTAAGTATCCTTTTTATTTTTAGTGTTGCTTCAAAAATCATTTGGCAGCACTGATATATAGAAACCGGAAACTTTCCTGTCTTATTTCTTATGCCACGAACATATATATGTCAGTATCTACTTAGTGTATGCTTTAATTCATCTAATTTTATGTATGCACGATAGAAACTACTTATATGATTTCCCACTGAAAATTACAGATGACCTAATTGAGAAATGCATTTTCAAGTGACTAATGAACTAAGAAAAGAAAAAGTAAAAAGAATACTAATGTGCATATTCTCTTAAATCTTCAGCAATGCGGGGCCATCCACTAGATTATTAATTTAGCACAGCAGAGCACATGGTGTATAAATCTGCTTGAATTCCAGTTTTACTCCTTGAGGTATGTGGTAACTTGGTAGTTGAGGTAAGGTAATGAAGTCATGATCTATGATGAAAGGATCCCCAGAAGTGGTTATATGTATATTAGTATAAAATAGTTTGAACAGCCACATATTTCAAGTTGTTTCATTTACCTGAACATTAGCTTGTTGAGATTTGGGAGTAATAGATTATTCATTGTCCATTGATTTCAACAAATTTATTGAATATCTATATTGAGTGAGGAATATTGGTCTAAAGAATAGTGTTCTACTGTCTGGTGGAAAATAAAAAAGATAAACAAATGTCTGTGAGATACTCTTTTAAGTTCCTGTTTAAAATACAATGGATGGTCAGTAAAATTAAAAACGTTATACCCACTCCAACCAGATTTGTATGGGCTTTGGGAAAGCATGTGAAAGTCTCTTTATAGCAAGATAATATCTGACCTGAGTTCAAGATGCCCACTCCTTCTTTGTTAACATCGTAAATGACCTTAGTCTCTAATAATGTATTCATCTTTTTCTGAAAGGAAACATAAAGACAGCAATATTAAAGATAGTGACATAGGGGCGCCTGGGTGGCGCAGTCGGTTAAGCGTCCGACTTCAGCCAGGTCACGATCTCGCGGTCCGGGAGTTCGAGCCCCGCGTCGGGCTCTGGGCTGATGGCTCGGAGCCTGGAGCCTGTTTCCGATTCTGTGTCTCCCTCTCTCTCTGCCCCTCCCCCGTTCATGCTCTGTCTCTCTCTGTCCCAAAAATAAATAAACATTGAAAAAAAATTAAAAAAAAAAAAAGATAGTGACATATACAATGTGGTTTTGATGAGTTAATTATTGGATAAAAAACGAGGAAAGGAGAAGATTGACAATGATTTGTCAACCTTCATACTAAACAACTGGGTAGAATCATCTACCCATTTGATGATCTTATATCATCAAATAAGAAATCTACAGTTGGAAAGGGGATTTGGAAGTGAGGATGAATTAATTTTTTTATATGTTGAATTTTAAATATATATTCAAGAAAAGTTGTAATTTGTAGTATGGAGTCGGAGTGATTACAAGCAGAGGTCCAACAACTGCATTAGTCAAGATAGGTTAACTACTATAACTACTAGCCCCCGTAATTTCAGTGATGTAATATAGTACATTTCTTGCTCATACATCTGTGCAACACAGGTGTTCCTACTCAGCTCTTCTTAAAGCATGAAATGGGACAAAGATTTCTCCCATCTGTAGCTTGTCACCCGTAGAGTTCTTGGAGTCTTCTCCATGTGGCCAGTGGTTGGGGAAAAAATAACAAATAGCAGTTTCCAGAATCACTTTTTTTCACATTCCATGTTGAGAACTCAGTTACATGGCCACACCCATCTGCAAGAGGGGGCTGGGAAATGTAGTCGGGCTGTACCCCATGCCCTACTAAAGAGTGAGGTCTTCAGGGATGTGACCTCTGCAGACTTTTCCAAATTTGCTACCCACTGTCTCTCAATAGTCACCTAAGAACCAGCCATTCTGAAGAGAAAATACAAATACAGACAAGCTTTAATAATTTAATTAAAATAACAAATATTTTAGGCCAACTTATCATTTTAATATATTAGTTTTCATTTTTAAGCCACTCAGTTTTCTGATTAACAAACCTCCCTAGGCAATTATGTCTTCTTAAAAATCAAATAAATTAGTTGTGCAGAACACAGAGCTTCCTTAAATTCCACATAGTCTCCAGCCCAGGATTCCGGATAAGATTCATCCTCAAGACACTGATAGCACATCCAGGAGCTATAATAGGAATCTGTACTTAAAAACAAAAACCAAACAAACACACAAAAAATTCCACACAACCTTTGCTCTTAGCTGAAATCAAATCAATAATAAATTCTCCTCTATTAATTGAAGTCAACAAATTCCTACTTATTTGCATCCCTCAGCATGTCAATGGACTTTTGCAATTATTTCACTGTTTTACATAGTTAAATTCTTTGTAGTCACATACGTAAGATCATTCTAATGGCATAGATTATTTTAAAATAAACTTAAAACATAATTTCTGTACTTAGAAGCAAATAATTCACATGGAGAGATACTATATCAGAAAACAGTAAAAGTCAATATGTGAGAAAATTTTAAGTTAATAATACTGGTCAATGATCTACAAATGTTTTCATCAAGTACACTGAGTGCAAACGTATTTACCCATGCCTCCCAATAGATGGATTTATATTTACATAGTATATCCATATAGTATTATATACTTACAATGTGTATTGTGAAAACAAATTTAAAAGGATGAAAGAGAATTGAATATAATTATACTTTTAAACGTTTCATGTTTTTTCCAATGAATCATCTTTCATACCCACCTGCCCCAGATGTGCACAGCCCAGCTTGCAGGCCACAGCATCAAAGACGTTTAGAAAAGGGAGAACAGCAATTGGCAAAGACTTTATGAGGAATTTATACAATCAATGAATAGGGGATGACATTTTAGGAGCAGTGTAGGAAAATGTATAAAAAGATAAGAAATGTTACCTTTTCAAGAGAGTGAATCACTGGCCTGCTCAAGTAGGTAATTCAGTAATTAAACAAAATGTCCTCTAGAGTCAGGCAAACCAAATTTCTAATTCTGGCATTTTTCTTTATCTTGTAAACTGAACCTAACTTTTTTTTTAATGTTTATTCATTTTTGAGACAGAGGCATAGTGTGAGTAGGGGGAGGGCAGACAGAGAGGGAGACACAGAATGTGAAGCATGCTCCAGGCTCTGAGCTGACAGCACAGAGCCCGACACAGGGGTCACAAACTGTCAGATCATGACCTGAGGCGGGAGTCAGACACTTAAACGACTGAGCCACCCAGACATCCCTGAACCTAAGTTTTTGAGGCATCAGTGTCCTTACATCTGAAATAGGGATATCAACGGGATATCCCTTATTGCACCATTGAAAAGACTATAAGAAATGGTACATGTGCTTATATTAATTGCACAAAAGCTAGTTGTTGTTGTTGTTCTTAAGACAAGAATGATAATTTGGAGTTTGACTTGAACAGTTCTGAAAACCAATCCATAGAGTTTCATGTATCTCCTCAAAGCTTTTTGTTTATGTATAAAAAGGGATGAATAAATAATAATAAGGAAGCCAATTGTATGACAGGTGAGACTTTCTCTGCACTTGCAGTATTGGGACCACATAAAAGTCAGTCTGAATGAAAAGTTAATTGAGTAATTAGGCATAGAGAAAATTGTCAAATGAAAAATTGGACTAAACCTAATGTTTCTTACTCTTAGGTGAAGAATCTATATGATTAAATAAATATGTACTTTTTAAAATATGAAGCTTTTGTGTTAAAAAATATATTAGAAATAGTCATACATAAAACCTATGCCTAAAAAAGAAATACTTCCGTTGAATTCTCTCTTCCACACACACGTCTGAAGTACAAGTGCTAGGATAGTTGGAAGAATGTGTTGCTTTGACTCTGGGTGTGTTTGTGTGTACATATGTGAGAAGGAGAGATGTTGAAAACTAACTTTAATTATGTAAGTTTAAGTCACTGATTCTGGATGGTTCAGTCGATTAAACATCTGACTCTTGATTTCAGTTCAGGTCATGATCTCATGGTTCATAGGATTGAGCCCTGCATGGAGGGAGCTCTGTGCTGACAGCTTGGAGCCTGCTTGGGATTCTGTCTCTCCCTTTCTCTCTGCCCTTTCCCTGTTTAACATGCGTTCTCTAAATAAATAAATAAATAAACAAACAAACAAACAAAAAAAAAAAAAAAACAAAATTAAAAAGGTTTTCATGACAAACATGCCATGCCAATTCATATTGTAAAAATTACAAAGCAACCTCCGATGGATTTCAGCCTCCCAAACGCTGGTTCCTGTTTTTAATTCGGAAAGAATTTCAGTTCCCAGGACTAATACCCAGACCTATGCAGAAGTTCCATGCAAGAGATTTCATTGAACACTGCAAATGGGAGATACACATTATAGTTTAGCTTCATCCATTCATAATTCAAGCAAATCTCACATCTTTGAAGTCAATAGATTCATTATTACTTTTAATTGGTTATTTTGAAATATTTGACAACTCAGACTAGATATGATGCTTTGTAAAAATGACCCAAGTCTAGATAGCATTGAAAATTCCTTCCATTAAAAAAAGAAGAAGAAATGTAAGGGATTTGTCATCTGTCCTCCTTTGTTTTTTACATGTAAGTCATTTATTGGCTACATGCCTCTGCTCAATTTCTTTATTAACTTTCCTAGCCCTTAGTCTCTTCATATATGCACAATAAATAAATAAATAAATAAATAAATAAATAAATAATAAGGTCTGGACGTTATAGTCTCAGTGATCTCCTCCAACTCCACAAATTCATAATTCAGTATTTGTTTTTCTTCCATGATCTTGAACGTGGTCTAAAGATCAGAAAATTGTTAAAATGTCGTTTCAAGGGGCGTCTGGGTGGCGCAGTCGGTTAAGCGTCCGACTTCAGCCAGGTCACGATCTCGCGGTCCTTGAGTTCGAGCCCCGCGTCGGGCTCTGGGCTGATGGCTGAGAACCTGGAGCCTGTTTCCGATTCTGTTGTCTCCCTCTCTCTCTGACCCTCCCCCGTTCATGCTCTGTCTCTCTCTGTCCCAAAAATAAATAAACATTGAAAAAAAAATTAAAAAAAAATGTCGTTTCAAAATGTAATATGTCCAGTATCATTGAATCAGAGTTTGTAGTAATGTGTCTCTTTAAATATTGAAAAGATTGGGGGCGCCTGGGTGGCGCAGTTGGTTAAGCATCCGACTTCAGCCAGGTCACGATCTTGCGGTCCGTGAGTTCGAGCCTCGTATCAGGCTCTGGGCTGATGGCTCGGAGCCTGGAGCCTGTTTCCGATTCTGTGTCTCCCTCTCTCTCTGCCCCTCCCCCGTTCATGCTCTGTCTCTCTCTGTCCCAAAAATAAATAAAAAACATGGAAAAAAATTTAAAAAAAATAAATATTGGAAAGATTATTTTAAATTATTTCATAATTGTGGAATAATGTATTATGATCCTATGAAATACTTGAATATAATGATGTATGGTATGAGAATAGATAGATGGTACAAGACAAATTAGTATAAAATGATTAAAACCATCTTTATAATAGTTTTAGTCATATCCACTCCAAATATTTACTAAAAATACCAACTATGAAAAGAAATAGAGTCAAACTAGAGATTTTAGTATATTTAACAGCAAAGACCCCCACAGCAATTAAATGTAAATAATCAGTTCTTGAAAAATGGAGTCTGCTTTCTTCCAGCCTTTCCCATTAGCCATGGAATTGTCTCTGTTTTCTTTCTAGGATTGGCTAGAAATTGGCTAGCCAATTTAGCTAGGATTGACTCCCACTTTATTTTGATGGACATGGGATTTTGTTTTGGATGTTATTAATAGGAGTCTTCATTTGATCCCTTTAGATCTCTCATTCACAGAGAGCTTATAGCCTGAGGCTAAGAAACCAAGATAATTGAACTGGGACATAATAATTGGTATATGTAATTATTGCATGTTATTTTTTATTATTGATATATATTATGAAAAATTACTCCTTACATCACCTCAAGAGAACTTTGACTGCACTTATATTTTCTTCTTTATTTTTTTAAATGTTTATTTATTTTTGAGAGAGACAGAGAGAGAGCATGAGAGGCAGAGGGGCAGAGAGAGAAGAAGACACAGAATCTGAAGCAGGCCCCAGGCTCTGAGCTGTGAGCACAGAACCCGACGTGGGGCTCGAACTCACGGAGTGCAAGATCATGACCTGAGCCAAAGTCAGCGGCTTAACCGACTGAGCCACCCAGGCGCCCTTATATTTTCTTCTTTATAACTTTGTAAAAGGAAGATTCTGACTCTGGGAGAATAAAAGTCAGTGTAGTATTTGTAAATTCTATTTTGAAACCATATATACACTTTACACTCAAAATATATCTAGGGGAAATTTTCTCTATGTTTTGACCATATACACCTCCGTGAGATTGAATTTATAGATAACAGTGAGATTAAATTTAATCTCAAAAAGGTGTATATGGTTGAAATGTAGTAATAGTTTCTTTCTCCCCTGACATGAGAAGGTGACTGAAAAGTCCCTCTGCAGGGGTTTTTCCTGAGCCATACATTGACTTTTATTTAGGGAAGAATTCAGAAGAATCAAATTTAATGGACCTAAACAGAGTGCAAGGAATATGATGGCCATGTTGGTAAAAGATTTGCAGAATTAAAAAAAAAAAAAGCAAAAACCGCAAAACAACAACTCTAGGCAAACAGATGAGGGATAGGTGAGAAAGCACAAAGGATTATAGATATTTGGGCTTTTTCTCTGATTTCCACTGGAGTTGGATGAGAATCTACTCCCCCTTTGAATTGCTTATAACTTTGTGCCGTTGCAAGAGCAGAGTGGCAGGTGCAAGTTATGAAAGAATCTAGTCTTTGAAATCACTACGCCATAGAATAGGAAACCCAGTGATTGTGCAAAAGCTTGGATTGTTTTTTCTTTAGGTTACCAAATAGTAAGCCAGCTGCATTCTGTACAGAATCGTGATTGCTAAAAGCCTTGGCAACTGGGAAAAAGCCAACTTGCAACGATTTGGGGGTGTTGCCACAAGCATGCGAGCTGCTGCAGAGGCCTGATAAAGATGATTACATATTTTGCAATATTATGTTGATGAAATGGGTTCTAAAAGCATTTGAACATATCTGCTTCAGCAGCACAAACCATCCTGAAGCCTCCCAAATGAACTGAATTATGATTGGTTGAAAAAGTTATGACTTTTCCAATTCAGTTCTCTTTTCAGCTGATCTAAAATAAAGCTTAACAGTATACTGTACACATTATTGTGAATTACATAGACCCACAGGAAAATGCCAATGTCTGAATACCTTTATCATACTTGATATTTGGGGTGTTAAATATTATTATATTATTCCCTTTTGCATTCAGTTGGTTTGCATTTCATTTTACTATATTTCATTAGTCTAATGCTTTTTTAAAAATATTTTTATTTTTTGAAAGAGAGAGACAGAGTGTGAATTGGGGAGGGGCAGAGAGAAAGGAAAACACAGAATCTGAAGCAAGCTCCAGGCTCCAAGCTGTCAGCACAGAGCCCCACATGGGGCTCGAACCTATGAGCTATGAGATCACAACCTGAACGGAAGTTGTATGCTTAACTGACTAAGCCACCCAGGCGCCCCATAGTCTACTGCTCTTCTTAATTTTCCTTTTCCTTTTTTTTTTTTTTTTGGCCAACCATCTCAGAGTTAAATTTGGTGTTTAACTCTATTAATAACTAGATTGATTTTCTGCATTTTAAATATTTTGATATCTTTATTCCTAGTAATCCTGTGTTTTAATGCTTAATTTCTAAGTTGTCTACAATTTTTTTATAATAAGAAAATTTTAGAAATTATTTCCTTGTCCACTAAATTGATTCCATTAATAATAAAGGGCATCAACAATAAATTAGAAAAATATCATAGGCAGACAGAACAAAATAGTTAAGTATTGTTTACTAAGAACTAGTTTGATGTGCTCCAGGTATTAAAAAATCCAATGTGATTATAACTTCTTGAATAGGTGGAGAAGGACATATAATAAATTTGGAAAGTCACACTGGGTGTAGATCATATAGGACCTTGTAGGCTGTGGTGATTTGAATTTTATTCTTTCAGTGATTGCTCATTGCTTATGTCCTGGAAAACTTTAAGGTGTTTACCTTTAAGAGGAAAGGAGCATTTGAAAAACTAAGCTTTTGTATTGATTGATGGAAAAATAAAACTTCAAACAATTGCACATATACTTAAAATGTAAATCCCTTAAAGTAATTTGGCCACATCAAAACTTAAACCAGGCAGAGCAGTGATGGAATGATATCTCACAGCTAAGGGGACAAAAGGCTACAACCTAACACAGCGCATCTTCACATAACTTTAGCTATCATTAGATGTAATTAATATAATCACAATCCCAGGATTAAATCCTGTCTTTCTAGAATATAATTTTTCAGATGTGAAATTGTTGAAAGTGTATGCAAACATTGAACTGTCTGCTCTCTTTCAGCAGGCTCAGGGAGGACACATGATACTTTATGGACAAATTTGAAAATTTCAATAAGTATATTCCTTCATAGGATCCAATTCTATTCCTTTACAATTAGAATATATTCCCCTCATAGGAATCAACTACCCCATTCTCTCCACAAATATATTTTCTGCCATTTTTTAAAGGCCATTTTCAAGACTCAGTTTTTTAAAGCCATTTTGTTTTCATTCTGATTACTCAAAAGCATTGCTTTTCTTGTTTGTGAGAATACTGGCCTTTTCTGTTGAGTTTTCTGAAAAGGTGCATATTATAATGACTACTTTTTAGGTTTTCAACAAGTACTTATTATTGCTTAAACATTATCTTTTTAAAATTACTTTTACTTTCTACCCAAATAATAAATTCAGAAAATACAGAGGTAGTGCTATTGTGTGCATTCTGAGGGCATTTAGTACAAATTTCCATACTTACAATCTCAGCAAGCCACTCCCAGTTTGTTAAGTCACAATAAGAGTAACCTCAGGAAATTGATTACATTTCTTATCCCTGAACATTCTTATGCTTAAAGTTACCTACCCTTTCACATGTTACAAGAAAAGAAGCCATGAACAAGGTCAAGTTTTACCTTCAGGCTTCATTCAACCATAATATATTTATAAAATTTACTACTCTGGGGAACAGATGTATGGTATTTTTTAAGGCCCAGAAATGTAATATATTATTAAATCAATCTTGAAGATAGTATCAGGAACTCTACAAGTTTACAAAAGTCTTGTTTATTTTCTGTAAAAGACATTTATATAGCATTGACCCTGTGCCATTTTCCTACTTAAAATTACCAGCTCATTTAATCCTCACAGAACCCTATAATATAGAGTTCGCTTTTTCCCCCTATTTCACAATAAGAATGCTGAGCCAAAGAAAGGTTAAATGATTTTCTGAAAGTTACAACTGGTAAGCAGCAGTTATGGAATTCAAGCCCAGGAAAGCTGTTCCTAGAATTTATGCTATCAGCTGTTGTGTGGGTTTCAGGACTCTTTCATGCCGTGTTAGGAGCCTGCCCTCAAACTTTACATTCATTCAGTAGATTGGACATTTAATGTGTAACAGCAAGAAATTGAACCAAGAGTAAAGACTATCAGAGAGTAGAATCTGAAATGACAGAAAATTTCTTGGGCAAGCGATATGGGGTAACAATTTGGTCTGCTTGTTTTCTACAGGGATCATTGACTCTCAGTGTTAGAAGAAAGGAGCTAACAGTGAAAAGTAACTTAAAAATATTCTAGGTCTGAATAAAAAGTATAAAAGATGTCTACTCACCTCCTTTTAAAATTAGGATAGGATAAAGGTGCAGAAAGTGCCTCTGGCGTCTATATCAATTATGTACCATTTTAGTATACAACTATTCATAACCTTAATTTGATTAATCTTTGCCCCTTATGTAAATTAAGTTAGCTTTAGGGAACCAAAAAAAAAAAAAAAACTATTTTAGAGAATGTTGCTCTGATTCCTCCCTGCTGAGACAGGATATGGGGTAGAAATACCAGAGAGAGCAGAAAAGCCTTTCCAATATGTCTGAGTTGCAAGTGCTCCAGTGTCAGCAAAAGCACACATTCTGGTTCTCAGGTTTTTCCATCAATTTGAAGCAAGCACTGTATTCGTTAATGGGAAACAGAAATAAATTATACACAACCTGTTTCTTTCTAGTATGTCTCAATCTGGTAAGGAAAGCAGACAAAATATAAAAACCTTTACAGTACCATGCGGTATACATTCTGGGTGGCCAATTCGTCACTTGTTGGGTAGTATTAGTACAAATTCAATGAAAAGTTTACCTTGATTCGTACTTTATTTTACTAAAGTTGATAATTTTAGTTGAAAGCAGGTAAATATAATGCAACAAGTATTTATTGACTAAATAAATAAGAATAATCTTAACATCAATATATTTTTAAAAATTTTTTTTAATGTTTATTTATTTTTGAGACAGAGAGAGACAGAGCATGAACGGGGGAGGGTCAGAGAGAGAGGGAGACACAGAATCTGAAACAGGCTCCACGCTCTGAGCTGTCAGCACAGAGCCCGACGCAGGGCTCAAACTCACGGACCGTGAGATCATGATCTGAGCCGAAGTCGGACACCCAACCGACTGAGCCACCCAGGCGCCCCTTAACATCAATATTTTAAGGGCATTGTCAATTTTAAAAAACTGCTTGGCTGAATAAAACTGTCTTTCGGTGTAAAAAGACGTTAGAGGATGTTGGAATTGAAGTCTAAGACCTAATGAGAAGCCATTTTATTTTGGAGTAAAGAAATGAAAAATGAGAAAGATGACTTAAATGAAGCGAAATGAAGCCAAAATCTGTGAATGGAGACTCTAGGACAAGAATGTCATAGCAAGCAAGAGGTATCTTGCTATTTAACACTTCAGTCTGATAGTTGAGAATAAACCATGACTGACAGTACTAACACACACAGGTACACAAACACAAATACACACATACCTGATGCCAGGGCAGGATAAACATAGCAAATCTGTTAGAAAAGAAGCATCAACTTTCTGACAGAAGCCATGTAAATAGAAAAAACTATTATTTTATGATTTCTAGTGATACACTTCCTGCATTTATTCCTCAGAAAAAAAAGTATAATGATGGATATTTTTCTATAGGCCTCAGTAAGTCATTGTTGTTGTTGTTGTTCTTTGCTGTTTATATGCTAAGTAATAAAAAAAGAAAATTGTAATAAGAAATAATCCCTTTATTCCTTTTGCACTATCGCTAGGAATGTGAATTGGTGCAATCTCTGTGGAAAACACTGTGGAGGCACCTCAAAAAATTAAAAATAGAAATAACCATATGGTAATTCCACTACTGGGCATTTACCCAAAGAAAAGAAAACATTAACCCAAAAAGATATAGGCACTCCTAGGTTTAAATTTTTTTAATGTTTATTTATTTTTGAGAGAGAGAGAGACAGACACACAGACAGACAGACAGCATGCGCAGGGAGCGACAGAAAGAGAGAGGGAGATACAGAATCTGAAGTAGACTCCAGGCGTTGAGCTGTCAGCATGGAGCCTGATGCAGGGCTCAAACTCATGAACCACGAGATCACGACCTGAGCTTAAGTCAGACGCTTAACTGACTGAACCACCCAGGTGCCCCTGCACCCCATGTTTATTGCAGTATTATTTCCAATAGCCAAAGTATAGGAGCAACATTGGTATAGGACACAACATCACGTGTCCATTGATAGATGAATGGATAAAAATATATGGTATATATTAAATATGTATAATGGAATATTATTCAGCCATAAAAAAAGAAAGGGATCTTGCCATTTTTGACAACATGGATGGACCTGGAGGGGATTGTAGGGAAATACATATAAATGATTTCACTTATATGTGGAATCTAAAAACAACAACAGCAACAACAACAAAACACCAAAATGGATTCATAAATACAGAGAAAAAGCTGATGATTGCCAAAGGAGGGGGGGTGGGTAGGGAGGATGGGCAAAATAGGTGAAGGGAATTAAGAGAAACAAACTTCCAATTATAAAATAAATAAGTCACAGGGATGAAAATTACAACATAGAAGACAATATTGTAATAATGTTGTATGATGACAGATAGCAAATACACTTAATGTGGTGAGCATTGTGGAATGCATGAAATTGCACAATCATTTTGCTGTTCAGGTGAAACTAATATTATATGACAACCACACTTCAATAATAAAGTTTTAATTAAAAGATAAATGAGGAAAAATATTTTATGTGCTTTTTAAAAGAAGATGATTATTTTAATTAAATATATAGCTGCAAAATACAAAATGTCTTATATGATGAAGAACAACTTATACGTGTGACAACACTGAGTGCACTTCTTGCTGTATAACTTGAAGTTCTGTGCAGTACTTAAACATTCAAACTTTCTTTTTCAAAAAATGTTTTAATGTTTATTTATTTTTGAGAGAGAGACAGAGTGAGCAGGAGAGGGGTAGAGAGAGGGA
The DNA here is from genome assembly GCF_018350175.1 of Felis catus. Lineage (NCBI taxonomy): Eukaryota > Metazoa > Chordata > Mammalia > Carnivora > Felidae > Felis > Felis catus. The sequence continues at coordinate 56,176,854 of NC_058371.1, read as the reverse complement.
GACACAGAATCCGAAGCAGGCTCCAGACTCTGAGCTGTCAACGCAGAGCCCAATGTGGTGCTTGAACCCACAAACCATGAGATCATGACCTGAGCTGAAGTTGGAGGCTCAATCAGCTGAGCCACCTAGGTGCCCTTAAACATTCAGACTTTCTGATACTACTGCAGAGGTCTACAAGCATGTCATAGTGTATGATAAAGGATTTAATAAACCTAAAAGTCACTACTTCCTCCACCATATTGCACTTGATTGCAATCAGCATGTTACAACCAGAGTCTAATTATAAAACGTGAAATGTTTCATCTGCTTTTTTAGCATGGCTCTGTGCCGCATCTGTGGTCACTGGCCCATTGAACATAAATTTTAATTCTTTTTATGTTCAATTTGAATCTGAATTACACAGTTGATGCTAAACTATGCCAGAATTAAAACTCCCTTGAAGATAACTTGTCTGGTGAACTATTTTCAGGGACATGATTTCCCAAACATCCCTTGCATCATTCATGAAAATGAGCAATACTTTTGAAAAACTTGTTCTGCTTGCATTTCTAGAATTTTAATTCTAAGCTATTAAAGAACACAACAAAGGAGGTACCCATGAATTCATATTCTTTACTATTCTTGATAATAAGTATTTGATTGGACAAGAAATGGGATATCTAAGTTAATGGATTTTGATGTTTATTAACATAAAAGTAATTGAATATAATGGAGAGGTTTTTTTCCTTCTGTTGTTCTATTCCTCTACCTTCTTAGAGACAGCTATTTTCATGAATTAGATGTATACACATCTATTCTGGATATTTATATATTTGATATGTGAATATGTATCCATCGATTTAGTCAATAAATATCTGTTGGTTGTTTACTCTGTGTTGGGTCCTGGTGAGAAAATAAAACCAAGTCTCTGTGTTCAGGATGCTTTTAGCAAGTGCCCTGTATCTACTTAAATAGTTGGCTAGTTCCCTACCATATTTTTTTCTTTACTTTCAGCTGTTCTGGGTAATTATAAGTTAAGTATCTCTTGAAAACATTGTATGGGGTTTATGTTTACATAAATAATCTATCTCTATATCTCCTTCACCTATTTTGGCTGCTCTCCAACCCCTCCGTACCTCTGGTACAAAAATATTGAATTGAGGGGCCCCCAGGTGGCTCGGTTTATTGAGCGTCCAACTCTTGATTTCTGCTTGGGTCATGATCCCAGGGTCATGGGATCCAGCCCTGTGTAGGGCTCTGTGCTGAGCATGCCGCCTGCTTGGGATTCTCTCTCTTCCCCACTCACACTGTCTCTAAAATAAAATTTTAAAAAATATATATTAAAAGATACTGAATCACAATGGTGTACATCTTGAAACTAATGGGATATAGCATGTTAATTATACTTTGATAAAAAAAAGAAAACTGTTACAGTTAGAAAACTATATAAAAGTCTATTTCTTTTAAAATGAAATTCTAGTTTTAAATGTTTTTTTATGTTAAAATAATGGGACTTTAAAATGGTATTTTAAGCTGTTTTGATTAATGTATTTGTCTTTTGACTTATCTTCATCAGTTTCTTTATTTGGCTTTACCCTATTCTTTCCCTTTTTTTTTTTCATCTGTGCTTGAGGTAGGTTTGTGTTTTCTTTTTACTTTTTGCCACTATCCTAACTTAGAAGTTCAATGTTCATGGGGCCCCTGGGTGGCTCAGTTGGTTAAGCGTCTGACTTCAGCTCAGGTCATGATCTTGCTGTCCATGAGTTTGAGCCCCTCATTGGATTCTGTGCTGACAGCTCAGAGCCTGGAGCTTGCTTTGGATTCTGTGTCTCCGTCTCTGTGCCCCTCCCCTGCTCGCACTCTGTCTCTCTCTCAAAAATAAGTAAATGTTAATTTTTTTAAACAAGTTCAACATTCCATTTCTATTATGGTTGCTATTATATTTTTATAGTGCACACCTAAAAAGTCTAAAGTAATCAATATTTTTACCTGCCTCCAAACAATGCAAGACCTTGAACACTTTGACTATTGCTATTACTGGCTGACCTCACTCATGAGGTTCTGATCTACTATTTTAATTTCCTTTGTTTGGATCACCGTGAATCATCTTACTTTTATTTTTTAATTTTTTTATTTACTTTCTTTAAAGTTTTATTTATTTTTTAGAGAGAGAGAGTACGAGCAGGGGAGGAGCAGAGAGAGAGGGAGACACAGAATCTGAAGCAGGCTCCAGGCTCTGAGCTGTCAGCACAGAGACCAACGCAGGGGTCTAACTTGTAAACCTGAGATCGTGACCTGAGCTGAAGTCGGTAGCTTAACTGACTGAGCCAGCCAGGCACCCTATGAATCATCTTACTTTTATAATCAGCACTTATCAAGACTTAACAACACATTTTCCTCATAGTTTATTTCCTCAATTGGTATATTATTTTTGTTATTTGCCACATAAGTTGCTCTTGGGTGTTCCGTATGCCTAAGTTTGGATTTACCCCTATGGGTGTTTATTCTGTGTTCTTTCTAAAGGACCTGTGATTTTATCTGTTATAAATACTTGTTTCTTTAATTAATTTTCTCCAGTTCCCTGTTTTATGGCAATAACCAAATCAGCACTGGCCGACTCTCAGCTTTCCGCTGTTTCTTTTTCTCAGTCGTGTGATACCTCATGACTCTAAGATGGCTAGGATTTCTCTTATGACTTCAGGGGAACACAAGGAACACACGCTTTAGATGAAGGGTTTCTCCCAAATATCAGGAGCTCCACTTCTCCCACAGTTATTAGGAGTATTTTGTTATTATTGTTATTTAATATTGTTTGCATTATCGACTTTCTAATGTTGGTTGCCAGAATTTTTCTGTCAATTAAAAATTTAATGTAAATAGGAAGAAAGAAAATAATGTGTCTGGTTTTAGTTGCCCTATAGTGGAATTCTATAAAATTTGCACACCGCATTTATTTGCATAAATCTACATTGTAGTTAATTTGTACCACTATGTACTTCTGAAAACTTGGTTGAGTTACTCAGTATTTATGAGCTCCAGTATCCTTGTCTATAAGATTAAAGAGTCTGGACTAAAAGTTATCTTTATTTTCATATGCAAGCTTTAAAATCCTAGGAAATTAAAATTATATCTGAACAGTCAGGGGAAAAAATGGAAATACTTCCTCAGTCTGATGTGTTTACAAGGTAAAATCATGTCATAAATTTTGCATGGAAGGAGGAGGAGGTCATCTTGTCTGCGCCTCTCCTTTAGTAGATGACTCTAAAGAACTTCTGTGAAGTTAAATGATCTCTTCAAATGGCTTTAGTGAAAAAGTCAGGACCAGGATTCCATCTGCTCTGAATCTTTATATAATGGTCTTTCTTTTGTACTGTTGTTTTCAATCTTAGGCAATCTCTAAGTTGTTTTACAAATAATATATGCTTATAGTTACCTGTTACGAAGATTATATACAGTGAAGTTCCTGTACACTGTGAGAACTGAGTGTGTAATTTCCAATCTGTGTTAAATGGAACTCTAATATTCTTTGAGTCATTTCTTTAGTGAATTTACATCTTATGGAAATACTTGTTTTTTAAAGTGTATATTAGGTAACTGTTTCTGAATATGGCTCCACTATCTTCTCATATTGTCTCAACGATTCCTTAAAAGGCTACATTTTTTTTTACCAGTATCTATCTAGAATCACAAAGAAAAGTAAGAGCGTTTATCATCATTGCTTTTTTGCTAAAACAGTTTATATCCTAGATCCTAATAATGAACAATATACCAGTGGCTAAATAGAGTAATACTGTCCCTTTAACTATTCCAACTCAACCATTTTGCCCTTCTTTATGGATATTAACTTTTTCAACATAAAACTTTTAAAATATGCCAGTCTCAGAAGAGGTGTGAACCACAGGAAAGCAAAAGGAAACCAAAAGAAGACAAGAACCAAAAATCACCCATAAAATTTAAGTCCAGAGGGACCACATCTACTTTATTTGCATTGGTATCCATTTATTTGCACAAAGGCTATACATGTATGTGAATTTGTATATGAGATATATATTTTTTTCTGTGTAATTGTTTCTCAAATGGCAGCACAGTGAATGTTCTGTTCAGAGAACATTTTTTAATACCCTAAGACTATTCCCCACCTCTGCATCAATGCTTTATTAACCCCTATTTCTATATATTATTACTCCTGTATACCTTAACTATATCTTTGTTACATCTCCTATGTTACCTTTTGTAATGATCTGTATCTTTTTTTTTTGTCTTTTGCTTACCTCATCCACAAGAATGTAACTTTCATGAAAGCAGGAACTTAGTGTTTCCTATTCACTGCTGGCAGGTTGTAGGCTCTTAATAAATATTTGTTAAATTGAATAAAATAAACTATATATTAAGATAATTGGGGACTTGGCCAAGTTGTATAAGTGAAGAGAGAACTATATTTCTAATGGGTGATTACATATTAGCCACAACCCATCCCCAGGAAAATGATCTTTACTTTTGCTTATAAGGGGTTATAATACATTTAAATAGAAAAAATTAATGATGTAGTTTCAGAAAATAAAAGTTATTGAAATGAACTGTCAAAAAAGTTACAGATGATGACTATTTTGGTATCTTCAATAGAGGACATGTATTTTTAAGTTGTCACTGGGCTACAGAAAATAGTTTCATTATAGTTCCATTTTGATCTTTATCTTAATATTTACTTGTTATGAATGTCATTAAAATATTAGCCCAACTTTCTGAATTTAACACTTAGCCACCATCTCACATATTTTTCTGCATTTTTGTATTTTGCTTTGTCTAAACATGATCATTTTTACAACAAAACATGCCAACAAAAAGAAACAGCACTGAACACCGGTTGTACAGAATTTTTAGGATTTTCCACATCTTTAAGGTATAGAATAACTGTCAATGTACTAAACAAATGATTTTGGCTTCATGATGGAATTTCTTCAAGAGAATTTGTCAATTGATTTATTTATTTACGAGCTCGTCCTTGATGGATGTGGCCGTGCATAATTTCTGAGAGCATGCTGAAGTGCATAATGTGTGTTTCCTTTTTCAGAAAGCCAGTTTGCCCTAGAAGGAATCTATATTTTCATCCTGCTCTGAGAGGTGCTGATTCCATCACTCAGTGCCTTTACTCATAAACATTTTGTGGTTCCTAAAAATATGTACTATGCAAACTTTTGGCAATAATTTATGAAGAAAAGAAACATTTCCCAGCTTGTTTGAAAATATAATAGACAGTAAAAAAAAATGTGCCTATAAACAAAGCACATAAGGACTGTACAGGATGGATTTCTAAGAAACAATACTGATCCCTTGGGTGATGCCAGAGCTGTTTTGCAGAGCAGCCAGAAAATAACCATGAAAACAATCCCCAAATATCTGAATCAGCAACAATTTCACTCTATGCTCCTGCAACTTAACAGAGAGACGTTTAATAGCACTGTGAATCTACTCTAAGATCAACTTCTCCATCTACTGGCTGAAGGTCAAATTTTGATTTTTATCGGTGTCAAAAGTCATGAATTTTATTTGTATGTGTGTGTGAATATGCTTTCCATGGTAAACACGTTAGTAACTGATGACGTAATTTATTCTCTTTAAATTACAGCCCAATATGACTCAAAGAATCACAAAGAACATTTTGAAAATAATATTAATACTTTAAAATAGAAATCAAGCTGACAAGTTACATTGTTTTTGAAAGTTAGTAATTTTATTATATCATGAGTAAATGACAAGATATTTCTATTTCTCAAAAATAAAATACTTAAGTATTTTATGAAGAATTTCTTGATATATTGGCATGTAGAAAGGTCATTTCTACTTGTGCAGTTTTGCAGGCACATGTGGGATCACACTTTAGAGATTCATTATGGATTTTTTTTCCTCCATCTGTTTTCAAACAGCACTCAAATTGACAGATGATCTTACTCATAGAATCTTAAACGTCAGCTTAGAAATCTGATTAAGAAATTAATAGAAACCAAAAAGGTAATGTTAACTGCAAATTAGCAACTTCAGTTTAATAAGAAAAATTGTTTGACAATCTGAAAAGGGTATTGAATGAATGAGAGCATAAGACAGACATTCCTCACAGCAAAAAATCTTGGTTCCTAAGAATTTTACAAGCCATATTACTTAGTCTGTCAACTACTTACATGTTTTTTACAAATTTCCTACCCATGTTATATCTCACCTGTCTTGGACAATATATCCTTGTCCTTCTAACTAATCCTAAGTGTCTAAAACTATAGATTGTCATCATTTGAATGCCTTAACTGCCAACACAAAGCATCTCACAGATCTGTCCTCTCACAGAAATATGACCATGTTGACTATTCTGACTTATCTGGTTTTTCCATCCCATCAAGGTAGTTTCCTGACTCTTATTTTATTTTTTTAATAATTTCTTACACCTATTTTATAATAATTATCTAGAAGGACATGCTACACATCCCTGCTAGAAGTTGTGACAGACTTTTCCTCTGTGTGTGTGTGTGTGTGTGTGTGTGTGTGTGTGTTTATGTGACCATAATGTGTGATGGAACTTTCTGTAGTTCAAAATGTTCTAGCCATGATGGATGGGATGTATCTTTTCCTTCTCTAGATATCCCTTTTCTTCTATGGTTTCTTGGAACTCCTTCAAAGTCACGTCATTGCACTCAAAAACCATCTTGGTGTGCCTTTCTCACGCCTTCTCTTTGCACTGTCATTACTCATCCTTGGGCTTCTGTGTTGTGTCATATAAAAACGAATGCCACTGAGGCACCTGGATGGCTCAGTCAGTTAAACGTCTGCTCAGGTCATGGTCTCATGATTGGGGGGTCAAGCACCTCGTTGAGCCCCACGTGAGCCTCACGTTGAGCTTGAGATTCCCTCTCTCCTCTCTCTCTCTCTGTCTCTCCCTTGTGTGTGTGCCTGCTCTCTCTCAAAATAAATAAATAAACTTAAAAAGTGCCATTGCCAAGTGCCATATATCACTCAAGTCACCCAGGGATGCCTCACAACACCACTTCTGGTACCCCTATTCCTTCTTGCAGACGATCCACTCTAGGATCTCAGATCTTCCTCTTAAAACCTCTGCATCACACCACAGGATGCTGCTTGCCATGGGTTACCAGCAAACACTTTTCTGCTCCAAGAACTCAGTGCTAACTTCCATGAATCTGAAAGAATACAGTGGTCCCTACTGTAGTCATAGACCATTAGATGTCACACCTTTGGGATTGAAAACATAGATCAGTCTTCTTTTCTTAACATATCTATGCTATGATTATGATTGGGGCTGGACAAAACAAGTAATTGCCATACACTACACACAGAACTGTTTCTTGTGTAAGGCTCTCAGCTCCTGGTCCCATGATTGGATTATCGCCCCAGATTCTTTTTTGCCCTAGTGAATTTTCACATAGGTATCCTATAAGCATCACCCCCATACCTTTGTGGGTCCCACCACTAATAAAAGCCTATTAGACGTGTCTTCATATATGTAAATTCCAGCCATTCAGTGCTCTTGGATGCTCCTGTTAAGGTTTTTTCTCAGTCCTTGTATAAATCAGCAGATGCTGCTCCTGAAGAGAAGCATGTCAACCTGCATGTATGGTGTCAGCTACAAACATAATTATTTTTATAAAGCTCTGATTGTGGCACACATGTGTAGCGGACATGACATTCTTTAAGCGATGGGTTCTTTTACCAGAGATTGACTTACAAAGCTTATCACAAGGGTGTAAAAAGATTTTCAACACAAATTCCAATAAGCAATGTGGCAGACAAGATGTCAGTTCCATGAAAAGGATCGTAGTGGAGGAGATACTTGAGATTTGGGACAGGAGCAGAGAAGACCTCTTTGGGAAAGTGTTTTTTGAGCCATGTCCCCTTGAGTCAGTAAAGAGTGAAGCAATGATGTTCTATGCAAAGGAGATAATATGTGAATATCTGTGAATGTGATAAAACCTTCAGATCATTCAAAGAATTGAAATAATAGATAAGCGACTAAAGCAGGTGAGTGAAAGGGCACAGTAGAACATTACACGGTTGGTCCAGGAGCACTAGAGATAAGAATGTCAATGAGGGGCTCCTGGGTAGCTCAGTTGGTTAAACAGCTGACTCTTGGTTTCGGCTCAGGTCAAATCTCTCAGTCATGAGACTGAGCCCCACATTGGGCTCCATGCCGAGCCTGGAACCTACTTAAGATTCTCTTTCCCTCTGTCCCTCTCTCCTGCTTGTGCTCTCTCTCTCTAAAATAAAAAAAAATTAAATTAAAATTTAAAAAAAAGAATGTCAATGAAAATGTACAACATAACAAAAAGATATAATTAAAATAAAATAGAACATATTTTAATTCTATTGTCTAAGAATTTTTTTTATTAAGACTTTATATTTTTAAAGCAGTTTTAGGTTCATGATAAAATTGAAGGGAAGGCACAGACATTTCCCATATACCCCCTGCCCTGGCACATGTAATACCCTCCCCCATTATCAACATCCCCCCAGGAGAACAGAACATTTGTTACAAGAGATTAATGTACATTGACACATCATAATTATCCAAAGTCCATAGTTTACGTTACAGTTTTCTCTGAGAGTTGTATATTCTGTGGATAATAGATGTATCCATCTATTATAGTATTATAAAGAGTATTTTCACGGCACTAAAAATCCTCTGTGCTCTGCCTATTCATCCTTCCCTGCTCCCTAACCCTGGGCAACCACAAATTTTTGTATTGTCTTCATAGTTTTGCTTTTTCCAGAATGCCATACAGTTGGAAGCATACAGTATGTAGCCTTTTCAGATTGACTTCTTTCACTTAGTAACATGCATTTAAGTTTCTTGCAGGTCTCTTCATGGCTTGATAGCTCATTTCTTTTTAGCACTGAATAATATTCCATTGTCTGGGTGTACCATAGTGTATCCATTTACCTACTAGAGGACACCTTTGTTGCTTCCAAATTTTGTCAAGTTTTACGAATAAAACTGCTATAAACACCATATACAGGCTTTTGCATGGACATGTTTTCATGTCCATTTCACTTTGTATAAATACCAAGTAGTGTGATTGCTGAATTTTATGTGAGGAGTATTTTAGTGCCACCAGCAACATGATCAGCATGCTTGTTGCTCCACATCCTCACCAGCATTTGGTGTTGTCAGTGTTCTGGACTTTGGTCATTCTAATAGGTCCGTTATGGTATTGAGTTTTGTTTTAATTTGCATTTCCCTGACACGATGCCATATGATAAGGAGCGCCTTTTCATAAGTTGGTTTTTTTTGGTTTTGTTTGTTTGTTTGTTTGTTTTGTTTTGTTTTTGCCATCTGTGTATCTTTTTTTGGGAGGTGCCTGTTAAGGTCTTTGGCCCATTTTTTAATCAGGCTGTTTATTTTGTTATTGTTGAGTTTTCACAGTCCTCTATCAAATGTGTCTTTTGCAATTATTTTCTCCCAGTTTGTGGCTTGTCTTCTCATTCTCTTGACATACCTTTCTCAGAGCAGAAGTTTCTAATTTTAATGCAATCCAGCTTATGAATTCTTTCTTTGATGGATTGTGCCATTGGTGTTGTACCTAAAAAGTTATTGCCTCACTGAGGTCATCTAGGTGTTCTCCTCTCTTATCTTCTAGGAGTTTCACAGTTTTGCATTTTATACTTTTGTCTGTGATCTATTTCGAGTTCGTTTTTGTGAAGAGTGTAAAGTCTACATTCTATTTTGTTTTGCATGTGGATGTCCAGTTGCTCCAGCACCATTTGAAAGGACTATCTTTACTCTATTGCATTGCTTTTATTCCTTTGTCAAAAGTCAGTTGACTGTGTTTATGTGGATCTATTCTGGGCTTTGTATTCTGTCCCACTGATCTATTGGTCTATTCTTTCACCAGTCCCACATTGTCCCTGTTACTGTAGCCTCATAGTAAATCTTGAAGTAGGGTAGTGTCAGCCCTTCAATTTTGTTCTTCTGCTTTAACATTGCATTAGTTATTCTGGGTCTTTTGTCCTGTTAGTTAAGTAATTTTACATAATTTATTAGAGTCAAATGTAGAAACATGCTGTATTATAACTAAGACAAAATAGCTTAGAAAAGAATTTGCAGTTTTTATATCTAATTAAGCTATGTTACAAAATGAATAAGGTTCTGATATCATATTTGTATTTAGTTATTCTCAATCTACTACCCATTGTTTAATTGGACCCATTATTCACTTTTTTTAAACTATGTAAAGAATACATTCATTGTTATTATAGATAGCTATGTCAAATGAGCATGAATTCTTGGTGATTATGACAGACAAAATTTGGGCATTTAGTTAGCATCCTGAATATAGATGATATAGGTTGGAAACAAAATAATGTAAAATTTTAAGATAGAAGTAATGGAAGGCTAAGCAAAGAGATCAATCACAAAAAGAAACCTGTAAATAGCTAATAACTGTGATAAAAGCTCAAACTCATTAGGAAAGAAAAGCAACTTAAAACCATGATCTAATTTTTTTTTAAGTTTAAAGAAGGTAATTCTCCATGCTGTCTGGATAAGAGGAATTCTCATATACTGAGGAATTGTTATTTTTAAAACCATTTTTTAGACAGAAGACAGCAGGTTTAGAATTCATGTCATGAATCACAAAAATATTTTTCTAACAATCTATCCAAGGTAAAAAAAAAATGTGTGCCTAGATTTATACATGAAGACATTTATCAATGTAGATCCTTTAGGATTAGTTATCAACATCATTGAGAATGTTCCAGGAGTTTGTTAACAGTTTCAGAAAAAGGAAAAAGTGAAGCTGATCGAGATTGAAAGCAATTAAAGAGTCTTTGAAAGAGTATTTTCAAAAATTCAAGGAATGTGGCTTGTATTTCTAGAGCAATATTTTCAAACTTTAAAGTCCCCATGAATCACCTTGAGATCTTGTTAAAAGCAAATTGTGATTCAATAGGTCTGAGAAGGACCTGAGATTCTGTGTCTCTAACAAGGTCCCAGGTGGTGCTCAGGCTGTGTTCTCACTATATTCTTCAGTGGAGTCTAAAGAACATGTGATGGGGGTGGCTGTGAGGCTATCTTTTATGCTTACAAGCTTCTTCTATTTTTAAATTGAATAGTATAATTAATATGTGATTTTTGGACAGGGAATATGAGTCAAATGGTTTATTTAGTGTTAATATAATAAAATCACTGCCATATAGTTCCTGTACTCTTACTGAACTTTTTTTAAGTGTCCTCTTTAGTGATTTCATAGCAGCTGTACCCACATAAAGTACACTAGTGCATGGATATTTCTGCATTTATAAGTAAGATGACAGTTGCATAGTCGTGTTAAGTATTTTGAGTTCATTTTCCTTTACATGGGAATTAGTAACTAAGGAAAAATAGCACAGAAAAGAAGTTACAAAAAGTAATGTAATAGTGTGTAATGGAAAGCAAGTCATATAAGGATTACAGAAGAGTGGGGATTAAAGAACTAGGACATTATAATGATTGAAATGTTTTCAAACAAGATCACCTGGCCACAGAAAAATGGATTGTTAAAGTTATATTTGAAAATTAATGTCTTCAATGTATAGTTGTAGCTCATGGCCTTTTTATCAACCGCAGCTCTCAGACACTGTGCTGACAGTTTCCATCACTGCTTGGAAGTTTTATTTTAAAATTTAAAGAGTATAAAACTTTGATATTTGCAAAAATTCTGGAAGGAGGGGAAGCCAAAAGCAAAAATCTTGACTATTTTTCTACCTTATCACTTTTAAGACTTTTCATGAGAATTTACGTTAACTATGATTTTGCAACCCTCTGCTCAAATCATTGGGAATGAATCAAAATTGTATTTATAAATGAATAATTAGAGTCAGTTATATTACTAAACCAATGGCCTGATTATTAGCCATTAACATTGTAGATATCTTTTTTAATGTTTTTTTAAAAATCTTTTAATGTTTGTTTATTTTTGAGAGACACAGAGCGTGAGTGGGGAGAGTCAGAGAGAGGGAGACACAGAATCCGAAGCAGGCTCCAGGCTCTGAGCTGTCAGCACAGAGCCCGACATGGGGCTCAAACTCACAGTGAGATCATGACCTGAGACAAAGTCGGCGCTTAACTGACTGAGCCACCCAGGTGCCCCATCTTTTTTATGTTTTTAAGATATCCTTCAGTCAGTATTTATAAATTCTCTATTTTTTTTACTTAATTACCTAAGGAGAATGAAGTTATTTATTATTAACATGATTATTTTAGAACCATTTTGCATGAAAACTGTTATTTAATTCACAATGAAATGTTTACTCTTAATTTCATGCAAATTGCTATGCTGGTTCATCACAGTGCTATAGATTGTCTGCTAGATGTTGTTCTCTTAGAAAGTAGAGGTGGATATATTGGTGAATTTAATATTCTTGAAGAATATAAAGCATATGGTCCCACATTCAAAGTTACTCAATTCAGATGTACCAAATGCTGACAAAAAAGCTCCTGAGAATACTACATGACCTCAGAATTAAACATAATCATCAAACAATGCCTGCAGATGCATCAAAGCAGAAACTCCACCACCCAAGCCCCAAACCCTTTAAGGAGCAAAAAGGGGGCGGAGGCTGCCAACTAACTTTTAGATGGACATTCTGAAGAAGATTTAACCTAATGTTATGAAATTATTTCTTTATTATACAGTCCTAAGCAATTGAGTAGTGTTTTTCTTTTTCTTTTTTTTTCAGAGTACTTTGTTACCAACAAGAAATTACCATTCCCTGCTTCTAGTGTGTTAAATAAAAATCATATTCATTTTTCATTAAAGACCACTGAGATTAAGAGATTTATTCATTAACCATAGCTAAAATGAAACCCTATAAAGGGAATTAACCCTGGCTACATTTTAATGCTGTCTTTCAAATGATAAGTTGCTTGTTCATGAGGTGTTTTGTTTCTCTAAGTGGAACTCTCTCAACTGTCTTAAAGCCATGGTACATGAAATGAATATGCTTCCTCTTGTATGTATTCTACCCTGGTAATTGACAAGCATGTTTCTACTTATAAAACAAACTAAGAGGGACAGGTCTCTGCAGGTACCAGTCACCAGGCACATATGAAATGAAGTGTCACATATCCTGAATTGTCTAGTCCAAAGCTGGAACATTTTGAGGAAGGAGTTTTTAAACTTATTTGTTTTTTTTTTCTTTTTAACATTTATTTATTGCTGAGAGACAAAGAGAGACAGGGCACGAGCAGGGGTGGGACAGAGAGGGATGGAGACACAAAATGTGAAGCAGGCTCCAGGCTCTGAGCTGTCATCACAGAGCCCGACGTGGGGCTCGAACCCACAAACCACGAGATCATGACCTGAGTCGAAGTCGTACACTTAATCGACTAAGCCACCCAGGCTCCCCTAAAATTATTTCTATCTGTAAGTCAATAATGTTTGCTGTGATTCTGCATACAGAATCATTTATATCTATAATATATGGTCTCTCATATTTTAATGACTCCTACTTAAAGATGCAGACTATTTGCATTAAAATAAAATGTTTGACAGTATCTGTTCTGTTTATGGAGTGAATTTTTAAAATATGTATGTATTTAATGTATATTTTTAATTTTTTTTTAATTTTAGATAGAGAGTGCAAGCAGAGGATAAGGGCAGAGGGAGAAAGAGAGAGAATCTTTAGCAGGTTCCACACTCAGCACAGAGCCCCACATAGGCCTCGATTCCATGACCCTGGGATTATGACCTGAGCCAAAATCAAGAGTCAGATGCTCAACTGTCTGAGCTACCCAGGCACCCCTAAATATATTTTTATCTTTAAATAGTATTCAATAATTATCTTTGTCATGGAATTCTGCCAGATCAGAATATTAATATGGCCTGTTAATCAGAGAATTGAGATTATTGAAATATTTTATTATTCACTTATTTTTTTGTTGAATTTTCCATGGCAAAAGGTATGTAGAATCCTGACCACACTTTTCAAATTTTCACCTCCTTTTCTTTCAAGTTCCTCTTTATTCTTATTTAATAAGCTTTTGAAATGAAATAACAAGCCTGAATAAATGAGCATATATTTTTTAAAAGTTCATATTTAGAGATTTCAAAAGATTATTTTACTTTTGAAATATCTGGAAAAGTTGACATTTAAATTTTTTATGTATTTAAGCATTTTGTTTGACTTTGATTTGATTTTGCACTGAGTTTTGTCTAGAAAACTAGAAGTGTAAATCAAATGCCATGTCCTCCAACACAGAGACATTTAAATTGATTTTAAATGTATATACATTATATACATATGTATGTGTGTGTGTGTGTGTGTGTGTATATATATATATATATATATATGAGATAAGAGTTATACTTCTCTTTATCTGTATAAAACCCTTGGTTATTAACTGCAAAAGCATGTGAAAGTGAGATATTTGCAATTATTTGCATCTTTTAGGAAAATACACTCAAATTGGGGAGCCATGACCTTTAATGTTACACTTAAAATACAAAAGAAAAGAGACTTTTGGGAGGAGAGAGACAGTGGAGGGGAAAGAAGAAGGAGAAGGAGGAGGGGGAGGAGGAGGAGGAAAAGGGCAGGGAAGAGAAGAGAAGAAATATTACATCTGCTTCAGTTAGTCATTGAATTATTTATGAAGGAAGCATCGTTTTGATCTGATTTGGGAAGGACCATACCTAGAAAAGAAAGCATGGAAACTCTTCTAAGTAGCATTAAAGATCATGACCATGATCTGGGACTGAACGAGCTCTAAAGTTCCATATAATACTGAGTCTCAGCCTCTGCGTCCTCTATTTTTTCACAAATTTGCACACCTCATCAAGATGAACTACAGAAAGTCCTTTTTATCAATAAGCCAACAAGCCATTCTTGAAATATTATTCTCTATATAAAATTATACCAGGCACTCTAAAAAGACAAGCACTAAACATTGTTCTTTCCTTTAAGGAGTTAAGAATTTAGTTGACAGCTAAAATGCCAACATACTAAAGCAGTTGGAAGCCAAATTTCAATGCAAATCGTTTCATAGATTCTGATTCAAAAAGCCGTAAGGTCTAAGCCAATAGTATCTTTCGAACGCTATTACAGCTAAATCTCAACTTGGCAGTGTGGAAAGATAATAAAAAGTGTTAATCTCACTGCTTGTCTATAGGTAATATACTAAATTGAGTCTCAGAAAAAGATGCAATATAGCCCCCCTAAGATTCAGTAGTAACTAGGAATTTGAGAGTTTCTATGAGTGACATTGTAGAATAGAATGCATTTGAAACTATGCTCCTTACCTCTTTACAGTTTTTCTACATATATATTTTCTTTTCTGTACCTTTTCTTTTCTTTATGATTTCCGTAATCTTAATTCTTCAGTTAGGGAAGCAGCTTACATTAATGGTTGAGTATTTGTTAGTGAGTGTTACCATGAGCACCATTACTAAACTTAGCATTTTACAGTGATAGTAATCTATTGTGAATACAAGATTAGAGAAGTCAATATACCTCACAATATGTGTTTTCCTGTAATTGGTTGGAGATAATATGTTCATTCCCATAGTCTTTAAGTGTAATTATCATAACAATGCTTTGTTTTCAAAATAGCTCACTTACTATGCACAATATTTATAAAATAGGATAGATTTATTTTTGCTTATGAGCCTACATTTCATTATTTAAAAAAATTGACCTCTGTAGTTTTCTAAATCAAGTTCACCATTATAAATTTCTCAGTCGCTGCAAAAAGCATTTCCTTAGATTTTAAACGTTTCATATGATTAGATTGTTACATCAACACGCTACCAGATAGAAAGCTATGTTTGCTAGCACTTCTCCTCAGGTACATTAAATTAATTGAGCATATTGTGGCCTTTGCAGCGTGATCTTTTGCTTGTAAATGATTCATGTTGCGTCCCAACCACAGTGAACATCAAACTTTCACCAGAAACAGATGGAAGAATGATCTTGGCCATTTGTGGCAACCTCAGGTTCATCCAGGAAAAACCGAAGTTTGTTGAAAATTGACCTCAATATGCTGTTGGCCAGATTTGATTCACCTCAGGTGTGTGGTTTTACTGAGAAGTAATCAGCACCAGCAGATGGACCTCTCTGGGTTCCCTTTCCCAGGCAATTAAAAATCTGTTGCTAGGATATAGAACTATCAAGTATTTTGATATCTCTATGTGGCAGCTCTTCCCATCAATTTGTGATCCCCAAAATAAAGATCTGGTCCCCATACCCCCATGCCAGATTACCTATTAGACATATTTTTGTATTATGAAACAGTTATTTTCTTTTGGGAGAAATTGAACAAAGTAAACACCATATGTTTATTTTTATTTTTTAAAAAAGTTTATTTATTTATTTTGAGAGAAAGGGAGAGAGAGCAAGAGAGCAAGAGAGCCAGAGAGGGGCAGACAGAGAGAGAGAGAGAGAGAGAGAGAGAGAGAGAGAGAGAGAAGCTCAAGCAGGCTCTGTGCTGTCAGCACAGAACCTGATGCGGGCTTGAACCCACAATCTGTGAGATCATGACCTCAGCCAAAATCAAGAATTGGGCATTCAACTGACTAAGCCACCCCAGTGCCCCTAAAAACCATACTTTTTAAGTAAAAGCTTAAGTAATCAAGTATCCTTCACTTTGTGCCTCACTGCTTTCCTGGAATACGCCTTTCCCCACCTCCATACATGCTTAGACATTATTCGCATTTTCAAAATAAGCGAACAACTTTTCCATGAGTTTTCCATTCATTGCCATAGTTTATGCTAAATTAAGTGATGATATATTGCTGTCTGTTTATTTAAATATGATAGTGCTGCCAATCTGGTGGTGAGAGTTATGTTACCAGTTCTGTTCATAATTTACAGTCACCGAACTACTCTATTGTCATACTTTCATATTCTCATGATCATGAACAGAATTTTATGAGACAGATGCCCAGACCAAGTGGCAAAGTTAAGCAAGGTCCATTTATATAATAGAATTTATGAAGTCCAATTTGTTCCAAGAAGATAGCTTGATTAGATGGCATAATATGTCAAATGGGCAATTAATTACTTTATGAACATTTTTTTAAAGGGAGTTGTTTCTCTGCAAAAGTTATGTGTCTAAGTCAAAGGATTTAGCTTTGTATGTTGTTACTACTAGTCCTACAACTATGAAGAAAAACTTTAAGGCATACAAATGAATTAGCGTCAATGCAGTGTATGCAAAGTGAAATTATTTGCCCATGTTTAGCTGATAATTCGAGTAATTCTTACAAAAAATAAAAATAAGAAAGAGTTCTCTTAATGTGATCTGTATTAAAATGCAGTTATTTTCTAAGTTGCCGTACAAGTCAATTCTTTATTTCATCCACCACTTTTTATATGAAATTTATTTTCAAATTGGTTTCCATACAACACCCAGTGCTCATCCCAATGGATGCCCTCCTCAATGCCCATCACCCACTTTCCCCTCCCTCCCACCCCCCATCAACCCTCAGTATATTCTCAGTTTTTAAGAGTCTCATGGTTTGGCTCCCTCCCTCTCTAACTTTTTTTTTCCTTCCCCTCCCCCATGGTCTTAAGTTTCTCAGGATCCACCATTTATTGAGTACTTATGAGACCCAGAATTAGTCTATGCAGCACCTTTGTACAAGCTTCTAAAAAATACAGCCCCAGAGGGTCACAATCATGCACTAGGGTGCAGTGCTAGCAAGCAGTACATAGGCTGGAATCACACCACCATTTACCTCCTCGGACTGCTACCCTTGTTCACTGAACAACCTGTGCAATGATATGAGATGGTCCTGAAACCTACAATACCTAGGAGCGGGGACATTGATGGTGAACAAAACAAGGATTGTCTAAGCCCTAAGAAGTACAAATGTGTAAAAATACAGACACTAAAGAATTAATTACACAAATGAATACATAATTACAAAGGTATATTAAATGCTTTGAAAGAAAATATAATTGGAGAATATTACTGGAGAAACTTCATTTGCATTGAGAGATCAATAGAGTCTTCTCTGAGGAAGTGATGTTTAAGTTTAAATTTGAAGCATAGTAAGTAATCAGTAAAGGGTGGCAAGGAGAATGTTTTAGGAAGAGGGAAGATCCTGCTATGACATTTAGGTGGAAAAAGAACTTCCCCATACTTCAGGAAGAGAAAGGGAGCTTCTGTTCCTGGAGCTTAAGGAGCAAGCCTGGAGTTTTGTTAAGTAAAACCCAGACTGTGCAGAATCTTTGAGCTATATATACAGAATTTTAAGTTTTTTATCCTAAATTTAATGGCCAGACACTGAAGGATGTTAACAGAGGAAGTAATGTGATCATACATATGTTGAAGTAAAATCACTCTGGCTTAGGTGTGTAAAATGGCTTGGAGAAAGGAAAAGATACAGAAAGGGAGAGAATAAAGGGATTTTGCAATAGTCTAGTTGAGAGGATGATGCTTGGTCTAAGAGGTTGCCATGGGTGCCAAATAGACTTTAGAAAAAAATACTATTGACCTTTGTGATGGATTAAAAATCAAGGTTGATGCCCCAGCGTAAATTATTAGCAAATGGATAAGTCAAGTTACCATGTAAGGAGAAAGGGATTTCTGGAAGAGGGACAAATTTGGATATCAAATGTTCTCTCCAGGGAGATGATAGTGAGATGTACCCAAAATTACATCAACTAGGTAGTTGTATATATGGGTCTGGACCTTGAGAAAAGGATCTTACTAGGGATAGAAGAGTGAATGTTGTTAATAACTAGCCATGGACATGAGTCAGCTTACCTACAGAAAGAGTTTATTATTTGTTTTAATGCCTATTTATTTTTGAGAGAGAGAGAGAGAGAGAGAGACAGAGAGAGAGAGAGAGACAGAGCATGAGCTGGGGAGGGGCAGAGAGAGAGGGAGACACAGAATCTGAAGCAGGCTCCAGGCTCTGAGCTGTCAGCACAGAGTCCGATGCAGGGCTCAAACTTACGAACCACGAGATCATGACCTGAGCTGAAGTCGTATGCTTAACCGACTGAGCCACCCAGGCACCCCATAGAATTTTAAAACAATTACTATTGTCAAAAGATAGCATAATTAGAGAGCACTGTGACTGAATCTGAGTGACTCACTGAGATGACAAGATCCAGCATGTCCCTCTGGGTACAGGTGGATTAGACTGAGGGAGAGAGATTATTTGAGTTAAGGAGATGACAAAACTGAGGAAACGAGGTGTTAGACCCACTGCCCATAAGAACATCAATATTATTGATGGAATTCACTGTAATGGGGGAAGCAGCAGCACTGAGTCTGAACGGGATGCCCATAACTTCTAGGGCTTTAGTAAAAGGAAGGTGTTAGAGTAAACATTGCTTCAGAGTGTTTCTCAAAGAAACAGATAAAAAAGAAGGGGTTATATATTTATTTGCTTGTTTATTCACTCATTTATAAAATAAAGGGGTTGCCATGGTCTACGAGTGTCACTGAGAAACCTTTAAACATGGTCATTCACTGAGAGAGAAAAAGGAAAATAGCTGCTGAGAAAAAAAAGTCAAGTTTCTAACAAGATCAGGAGGCAGGGGGATCAGTTTGAAGAGATCTTGTGGCTATTGATACTTTCACAGATTACATTCTTCTTTTGAGAATACTTTCTGGCCCTTTTCATTTACGATATTAAAAAGCAGTGGCTAACAAGTAACCGAGTACATCGGCTTTTCATCCTTCTAGAATAATCCTTTAAAAACAACCAGTAAATATTAAGATGTCAAAGATAAATGATTAGGCTATGCTGAATAATTAAATACGACCACTTTTAATTCTCCTGGAACTAGATAAAATTCTGTATCTGAGAACACATTAGCGATAATCAATGTTAAATACAATATTCTGCGCAATACTGCCTTAGGTAACCATGGAGAATAAAGTAGTTGAGTCATTTAGAAGACATGTCTGGCAATCAGCAAAGAGTCACAAAAATCATTTCCTGTGGGGCCGTCCTGATGAAAATTTTATGTCCATTTAAAGCCCTATTCCAGTGAGCACAAGGTCTGACTTTACTAAATTTGTAGCTTTCATGTCCATTGCAGGATTATTTAGATCTATGCCAATGAAATATAACATTATATAAATTTTGAGAAATGCTTTATACATCTTTTTAAAAAAATTACTTTCCTCTCTAGTTTTAAATGCAGTCAAGCTGATTAACAGTTAGTAGACTTTTACATTCTAGGTACCTTATTTTGGAGATGCAGAGCAACTACAGTTTATTTTATCTTGGAGTTCTTTTCATTATCCTCATGATATACCATTTAAACATAGATAACTTGGTTAATCAACGTTTACTTCATATTACTGTATATATACTAGATAAATAAAAGTAATCTATATCACATTAGGTTCTAATAAAATAAGCAAAGCAAATGGTACTTAAGCTTTAAATGCAATTCCTGTTCTTGAAAAATGGTTTTCTTCAAAGTAATCAAAAGTTATTTGTTTCACTTTAAGTTTTTATTATTTCACCTAACATCAATTGTTTGTAAATTTATGAGAAAATAAATATAGACATTTTTATATGTATATTATAGAAAAGAAGGGGTTCTTTTACATTAAATTTTGTAAACCAATCGAGCAGAATCTTTCAGGTTAACAAGCATCTGTTGAGAGCCATCTGCAGCTATAATTCAGAAATGTAAGCCTCAATGGAAATTGTGCATTTTCAGAAACTCCCTAGATCTTTGATTAATGGCAAACAACACACACACACACACACACACACACACACACACACACACACACACATCCTCTCTCCTTCCCTCCCTCTCTCTTTCTCTGTGTTACACAAACACACATACACACACAAATATATATAGGGTATACATTAGAAAATATAGAAGTGATTTCAATCAGTTGCTAAAACTACATGTGTATACTTGGTCTCTTCATAGTAGTTATTAGACAAAATATCACTCACTGAAATCAGAGTATTTAACATTACTCATTGCAATGTAAGGAGCTTCAAGAAATGGAAATTTATGACAAAATCCATTGATGATGAAGGATGAACAGGGAATTCTGGGGTATAAAACAAAATGATAAACATATGGCCAAGGAATAACTATTCTAATGGGACTAAGTGACTACTCTTCAGAAGTAAAAAGATATTTTCACTCATGTTCATTGCTTTTGAATTTCTGTCTCAAACAACAACAACAACAACAACAACAACAACAAACAGGCTACCCAGAGCTTTGAGACATATTGAATGGTAAAAATGAAGTAAATTGGGTAATCAACCCATTTAATTTTTCTAAAGTTACCTCTTCATATAATTTAATCAAAATATTTGTAAGACTCTCACTTCAAATACTAAATGAATGATAATTAAAATAAAAATATAAATGAATTCTAATTATCATCATCATAACATATTTATGGATTTTATAAAGTGTTAATAATCCAGACAGTAAATTTAAGACTTCTGAAGTTAAAAACTATGGTTTTCACATAAAGCTTTTTAATGTATTTCATTAGTTGTTATTTTTTTTAATTTTTTTTAAAATCTTTATTTATTTTTGAGAGAGAGACAGAGTGTGAGCAGAGGAGGAGCAGAGAGAGAGGGAGACACAGAATCTGAAGCAGGCTCCAGGCTCTGAGCTGTCAGCACAGACCCCGATGCAGGGCTTGAACTCACGAACCGTGAGATCATGACCTGAGCCAAAGTCAGACACTCAACCGACTGAGCCACTCAGGCGCCCCACATTGTTTTTTTTTTAATTTATGTGTTGTTTTTTAAATTATATGATTCAAAGGTAGAACTTACTATAAATGTGGAGCATTACCTTACAATTATTATTACAGTAATAAGAATTCTTTCTTTATTTGAGTCTCAGTAATCTGTGATATAAATAAATTAAATATTTCTATTTTCAGTTACATGGCCCCCAGTTAAACTGTGTTCAAGTACTTGGAGAAATTGCTGAGAATATTTATGGATTTCCAAGTGATTGAGTTTTCATTCTTTTTAAAATTACTATAAGTGTTCTGTAAACTGCAAAGTGTTATGCAAATATTAGCTACTATTATTAGTTAGACTCTTCCAAAAGACATCTGCCAAGACAAGATGAAAATATGTATGCTGTAGTACAGATCTGTGGTTCAGCAAGAATGTGGTATGTGTTATACTTCATGTAGAGAGCTCATTAATATTCACATGCTCACCTGACGCACCAATGTAATCTGTAAGTCTTGCTTCCAAGCAAAATTAAGGTTGAGGAAAATCTGGACTATTTTTCAAAGTTTTTATGAATATAATTCCAAACATCCTCCTTTTTTTTATATGAAATTTATTGACAAATTGGTTTCCATACAACACCTAGTGCTCATCCCAAAAGGTGCCCTCCTCAATACCCATCACCCACCCTCCCCTCCCTCCCACCCCCCATCAACCCTCATTTGTTCTCAGTTTTTAACAGTCTCTTATGCTTTGGCTCTCTCCCACTCTAACCTCTTTTTTTTTCCCTTCCCCTCCCCCATGGGTTCCTGTTAAGTTTCTCAGGATCCACATAAGAGTGAAACCATATGGTATCTGTCTTTCTCTGTGTGGCTTATTTCACTTAGCATCACACTCTCCAGTTCCATCCACGTTGCTACAAAAGGCCATATTTCATTTTTTCTCATTGCCACGTAGTACTCCATTGTGTATATAAACCACAATTTCTTTATCCATTCATCAGTTGATGAACATTTAAGCTCTTTCCATAATTTGGCTATTGTTGAGAGTGCTGCTATGAACATTGGGGTACAAGTGGCCCTATGCATCAGTACTCCTGCATCCCTTGGATAAATTCCTAGCAGTGCTATTGCTGGGTCATAGGGTAGGTCTATTTTTAATTTTCTGAGGAACCTCCACACTGCTTTCCAGAGCGGCTGCACCAATTTGCATTCCCACCGACAGTGCAAGAGGGTTCCCGTTTCTCCACATCCTCTCCAGCATCTATAGTCTCCTGATTTGTTCATTTGGGCCACTCTGACTGGCGTGAGGTGATACCTGAGTGTGGTTTTGATTTGTATTTCCCTGATAAGGAGCGACGCTGAACATCTTTTCATGTGCCTGTTGGCCATCCGGATGTCTTCTTTAGAGCAGTGTCTATTCATGTTTTCTGCCCATTTCTTCACTGGGTTATTTGTTTTTCGGGTGTGGAGTTTGGTGAGCTCTTTATAGATTTTGGATACTAGCCCTTTGTCCGATATGTCATTTGCGAATATCTTTTCCCATTCCGTTGGTTGCCTTTTAGTTTTGTTGGTTGTTTCCTTTGCTGTGCAGAAGCTTTTTATCTTCATAAGGTCCCAGTAATTCACTTTTGCTTTTAATTCCCTTGCCTTTGGGGATGTGTCGAGTAAGAGATTGCTACGGCTGAGGTCAGAGAGGTCTTTTCCTGCTTTCTCCTCTAAGGTTTTGATGGTTTCCTGTCTCACATTTAGGTCCTTTATCCATTTTGAGTTTATTTTTGTGAATGGTGTGAGAAAGTGGTCTAGTTTCAACCTTCTGCATGTTGCTGCCCAGTTCTCCCAGCACCATTTGTTAAAGAGGCTGTCTTTTTTCCATTGGATGTTCTTTCCTGCTTTGTCAAAGATGAGTTGGCCATACGTTTGTGGGTCTAGTTCTGGGGTTTCTATTCTATTCCATTGGTCTATGTGTCTGTTTTTGTGCCATCAAACATCCTCATTTTTAAAGGCACAATAGTTTATGTTCTTACTTATATGCATACACACATGCACACACATACACACACACACACGCACACTTTTTCCTCAATTAATCCCCCAGCAACCAATTATGAAATGATGGACATATGGCCAAGGAATAGCTCATACAACTTATGTAAGTGAAAATGAAGCTCAAAGAGGTAGAAAGTTGTCTAATGCCATATAGTTCACAGGAAGTAGCATAGAAACAGGAACAAAGGTTGTTGTTGTTGTTGTTGTTGTTGTTTTCATTCTAAGTCCTATTGTTTTCCTACTACATCACAGCTATTCTCAAAGGTGTCCTAATGTCTTTAGAGTTGGAAGACATTCACTTTGTATTTAGAGACTGAGAGAATGACCCATGTGACAAGTTAAAAGTATAAATATAATTCCTTTGCAAACATAATTTAAGTATTGCCGCTTTGTTTCACTATTTTATGATGTGCATTATGAATTGAACTTAGAATTCTGTTGTATGGATATATGAATATATGCCAAGGGTATTACTTTTGATATTCATATCTAAAAGGAAAAATTTCAATATCCATGGAAATAAAAGAATAAACAGAGATTGAAACATCAGGCTTCTAACAGCACACATTTTTCTGGATGTCTTCAGGAAATACTTATTACGTTAAGTGATGTCAATACAGATATGTTACACTAATTTTCTTATGCTGCTTCATAAGAAAAATCTATGTGTTGGATTATAGAAAGAAACTACCAGAACCACAGCTAGATCACTGGACCCAAGTACAATGTAAAGCTTCAGAAAAAGAGAAATAAAGAAAAATATGTAATAAAGCTCCACTGAAGGAAAAAAACATTCTATTAAAAATTAATAAATCAATTAGGAATTAATATACAAAATTAAATAAATAGTCTCATGTCATCATAGAAGGTCCAAAACACCCTTTCTATGTAAACATATATTTTGTACATCACTGGCTTATTCATGAGAGTAGAAGCTGTGGAAAAAAAAAGAAAATTACTTACAAATTAAGTATAACATTATTAAAAACATTATTCTATCAAATAAATGTAGCAGTTGAAACCTGAGAACTAAAAGCATGACAAAAACAAAGAAGATAGGCCAAATATTTTGATCTGAACCAAGGATGTGTATCTATCTTGATGTAATCAGATTCTCATTTTACAACAAAGCAACTGTTGACCTTGATCTTCCACAATCTGTGAGGTTTTATAAACCAATTGTTTTTTTTTTTTGTTTATTTCTCTCCATTTCCTAGATGGTGAGTTATTTCAATCTGGATTTGTATACTATCTGCATCAAATATTACATTTTTATATTCTAACAAATAAGACTACCTCAATTTATCATATTTATGCTTGTTCTTTGGTTAATTAGATATATGGCTATATGATCTTGGTTTCCATGTTTATTTCATGAAAATTTCAGGAAGTGACACACCATTGTGAAAAGAGCACAGGAACCAGTACTCACAGGTTCTAGAGATGGCTCTACCAATAACTAGTTTGTGTCATAGGGAAAGATATTTCATCTTATAGTGTTTCAGTTTTCTTGTCTCTGAAATTAACTTTAAAGGATCATATTCTTTCTCAATCCTGTCTGTATGTCTTCTGAATGTATATTACCTGAGGAAATGTTTTTTTTTTTACTTTCTTTTTTTTAATTACCTGAGAAATGTTTAAAAACAGTGAGTGCCTGCCACACTCAAGCTGTATGAAATCAGAATGTGGAGAGCAATGCAGTGATATTAAGAGAAAAAATCATGGGTGATTCTGTGGATAGGGTTGATTAAGACCTACTACTTTTAGAGACAGAAGCTCATTAGTTTCAGTGTCATAAGTAAGGCTAAATCAAGACCATAAGACTTTGTCCAACAACAATCCACGCTGCTAGAAGTATAACTATTGATAAGAATATTGTGACATGCATAACACAACCCAGTTAAAAAAAAAAGCTTTGCTAAAATCCTTTTTAAATTTTTTTTTTAAATTTTATTTATTTTGAGAGAGAGCACACAAGCAGGGTAGGGACAGAGAGAGAGGGGAGAGAGAATCCCAAGCAGGTCCCACACTGTCAGTGCAGAGCCCAATGTGGGGCTTGAACTCATGTACCATGAGATGATGACCTGAGCCAAAACCAAGAGTCGGAAGCTTACCCAACTGAGCCAATCAGGCTAAATCAAAATCTTAAAAGTTGATACTTGCCTGCATATAGCAAAGGGATAGGATAATTTTGATAAATCATTGTAAAATACAGGATAAAGTACATATAAAATATAAAGGATTTATTTTGGCGATAAAACCATCACCAAATGTGGAAATAACAATCTGTTAATAAGTGTATGTGGCCTTTAAATGAAGCAAAGATTACTTTGCTTTTTTTTTAAGTGAGTTTTCAAATTGTGGTCATGATATGTTATGTGAAATAAACAAGAAACATTGAGGCCAAACCTAATGATTCTGTGTTTCATTGGGGTTCTTCCAGTAAATACCTCATTTTGCTTCCTGAAACTTATTTTTCCATTTGATGAGAACTCTATTAACAGTTGTCTGGAGAATATATGCCAAATATACAAACTAATCCTAATTAATTTAGAGCCACTGTGCCTTATTTTTAATTTGGTGAAATCTATGAAAGAGGCTAGGTACCATTTAATATATATATATGAAAAGCCCAAAAGTTTCAAATACCAAAATAATCTTGCTAAAGTTCCTTTAAATTATGTAGCTGTTCCCTCCATATATTGATTGACGTAGGACCTTTGGTTCTGAGTCCGTTTACAGGTGATGTTAATGATGGTGATGGTCATGTGATGCTGCTTATGGTGGTAATGGTTATGATGAAGAAGATGAACATGACTCTTATCTTTCACATGGACCATGAAAGCCCTGTCACTTACAGGGCAAAACATAAAAGGGATATCAGATACAACAATAGGAAATGTAATTAAGCTTTACAATTATTTTCTCTTTATCTTTAGTGTAACTAAAAGTATGCAAAACTATATATTTGTATTTATCTAAGCAACTGGTAATATATTATATTCCAAAACACTATGAGGTCAAACTTCTTTTGAAATATTCTTTGAGGATAACCGTTGGGCATATGGAACTTCTGATCTAAACTTTAGACATTAGTGAAAATTTTCTTTTGTTAAAAACCAGAATTTTGCTTTTTTCCTAGCCCCAGCTTGAGCATAAGGACTTGGAAGGGCTGCCAGTGAAAAGTGATTGACTTGTCCTATAGAATTAAAGAAGTGAAAAATGAGGTTGGAGTCAAAGGTTACAAGTAACTGGGATGGATCATAAGAGAACATTCTCTCAGTCAGAAAACCCCCAACCTAAAGTTAGCCAGAGGAAATACGTGGGTTGTTATTGGAGAAATTCATCTAGAGGCTTCACCTGTTGGGGCTGCTTAAAGAGATTCCTGACGTAGCTGAAAGGTTTTTTTTAGGCAACTTCTAAGGTCCCTTTCATGTCTAGAATTCCATGGTAAGTGATAGGAGCTAGATGGTTTGGGTGAGATGCTTAACTACATAGCAGTAGATATAGTGATATAGTGTGACACTGTCTTTAATACATCACAATAATTTTTACTCCTGTTTTTTTTAATGCTTTTTTTTGAAAGGCAGAACAGATTTTCAGGATTTCCTTCTTAAATCCCTTGGTAAGATTTCAGTATAGACAGATGACTAAGCAGAAATTAGACAGAGATTGTTTTTTTTGTTATTGCATGTGAAACTTATATGAAAATCACATCACCAATATCTAACTATAGTTTTATTTATTGTGATGTGGCTCAAAATTAGAATTAGTACAATCGCTTCGTGCAGGAGAAATTTATGAGATACCAAAACATAGATGTGATATTGCGATTTATAAGAAATATAAGTATATATAATACTTACGTATTATATGTATCTGATCTTCTTCCATGGTTCCTGGCTCACAGCTCCCCACACTCTTGGAATTTCCTGAGATAAGAGCAATTGGGAGCATCTTCTGTTATAATATTTGGTCTTTTGTCTCCAGTTCCTGAAGACCCTTCAGAGCCATAAATGGGAAATGGGTGCCTTTTTATTCACAACAAGCCCCTCTCTACAACAACTGAGTTTCTGTTAACAAGGTAACTTTTGGAAAGCACCTAAGGATGAGGCGGTTTGTCAGGGGAACCGACAGTGATTAGAAAGTTGGAATTTTTAATCCCAGGGAGCTAGAGAGACTGGAGGTTGAATCAATCACCAGTGGCCAATGATTTGATCAGTCATGCCTATACAATGAATCGTCCATAAAATCCTAAAAGGACAGGATTATCAGAGCTTCTGGTTTGGAGAACACATGGAGATTTGGGGAGAGTGGCATGCCTGGAGAGGGCATGGAAGTTCTGCTTCACTTCCAGACATTGTCCTATGTATCTCTTTCATCTGGCTGTTCCTGAGTTATATCCTTTTATCACTAACAAGGGATCTAGTAAGTAAATTTTTTCTGAGTTCTGTAAGCCTCTCCAGCAAGTTACTTGAACCCAAGGAGGGGATCATGGGAACCTCCAATTTATAGGCAGCTGGTATGAAGCATAAGTGACAACATGGATTTCCAGCTGGTGTATGAAGTCCAAGGAGGGCATCATGGGAACCTCCAATCTGTAGCTGATCAGGCAGATGCACAGGTAACAATTTACACTTGTGATTGGTGTCTGAAGTCACAGAGAAAGGGAGTCTTGGGGGATTGAAGCCTTAAGCTGTGGAATCTGATGCTATCTCCGTGTTGATAGTACAAGAATTGAGTTGACCTGTAAGACATGTGGCTGGTGTCTGGAGAATTGCTTTTTGTTGGTGTAGAGCAATCCTCACCAAAACACACACAGTGGAATTGGGTCCAAGAGTCACCCTTTTTAATAGGGTAGGCAATGTTGTGCTACAACACTCTTTGATAATGATCATCACGCAAAGAAGCTTAATTTCAGAAGTAATGGCAATAACAGTAGCTGTTATTGAGTGAGTCTGAGAAAGCATTTTGCAACCATTACATTACTTGCTTGTCACAGCTCTTTATAGCTATTGCCTTTGTTTGACAGAAAGGGAAACTGAGACTTCGATTTGGTAAGTACCTTAACCAAAGTCACATTAATGTGAATAAGAAAGCAGGAATTTGAGCCCAGGCAGTTCCGTCCCCATCATCCGCAGCTCTCCTACCACTTTCTTCTGCCTAAGCCTGCTCCGCCTACCCCTGCATTCATACCTCACGTGACTCTAGCTTCCTATCATAACTGCACTGAAAATGAGGCATCACTGGCTATCAGTTACACTGTATTCTATATGTATGGTGATTCTTAAATAGGTTCTCCATTCTCTTATTCTCTAGATTTTTTTACCTTTTTCTTATCACCAAGTTAAGATATAAAACCAGCAAATTTTAGTGCCTTTACACATTAGTACTATTACCAACACAGTAGATGATAAGTCTGTCTCTGATCATTTAGCAACACAGAACTATTAATTTGATGTTCAGGTGGCAAAGATAAATTATTTAAATGAAACACCATAACACCAGAAGCCCTTATCCAAAACATGCTGTTGCAAAAAAGATTAAAATTAGTTTCAGGACTTTAGATTTTTTTAAATTGTTTTTGTGTTTTTATTTTATTTTTGAGAGAGAGACAGAGTGCGAGAAGGAGAGGGGCAAGGAGAGAGGGAGACACAGAATCTGAAGCAGGCTCCAGGCTCTGAGCTGTTGGCACACAGCCTGACGCTGGACTCAAACTCACAGACTGTGAGATCATGACCTGAGCTCAAGTCAGATGCTTAACCGACTGAGCCACCCAGGTGCCCCACTTCAGATTTTTTAGAAGTACAACTGAAGAAGTGTAACCTTGAATTTCCAAAGTGTAGTTTATGGCCAAATATTCAAATTAATGATGTTTTTTCATTCTGTTTTAAGATCCTATGGCAAGATATTGGTTATATAAAATTATATTTAGTGTATTGTAATATTTTAGTGATTGTTGCAAGAATTATGTGGTATCATCATAAAAGAGAAATACAATTCTACATGACATAAATTGGTCGGGAAAATATTTTCAGGAAAGCGAGTGTATGAATATAGGTTATTTAATTTCTCTTAACGACTTAATGAATGTAATAATCCCAATGGAAGATGTATCACAAGCAGTCCCTGCCAGGTACCAGACAACTCCTCGTGGAGCCCAAGAACCGAAGCTTCTGAGCAGATCTTGACAGTCATCCATGGAGCATGGCTTCGGGGTGGCACCCACATTGGGTGGTGTTAGATACCCTCGTTTAGAAGGTGGTGTCTCAAAGGAGCCAATGTCCCCACAAGTCTAGTGCTATGGGCCGAGCTGTGTGCCCTCAAAATTCTTACGTTGAAGTCCCACCCCCCAGTACCTCAGAATGTCACTGTGTTTGAAGATAGGGCCTTTAAAGAGGTGAGGTAAAATGAAGTCATAGGGATCGATTGGTATCCTCATAAGAAGAGGAACTTAGGACACAGACAATGCACAGAGGCAAGCCCATGTAAAGATAGAGAGGAGGGTCAGATGGCCATTTACCACCCAGAGAGGCCTCAGAAAAGACAACCCTGCCAACACCTTGAACTCCAACCTCCAGCCTCAACAACTGTGAGAAAAGATATTGTTGTCTAAGTCAAGGTGTGGGACTTTGTTATGGCAGCAGTGGCAAACAAATATATCTGATTCCCAGCATCCCAACAAAGGATGTGACGAGCTAGCAGACTCCCCACGCTCAGGCAAACCCAGCAATCCGACTATTTATTTGTGGTTCTTTCTGAATTCAAATGCAGCCTACCAATCTGGATCTTTAAACCATATTTTTAATTTTTAATTTTTTAGAGGAGCCTTAGGTTCATAGCAAAATTTAGAAGAAGAAAGAGAGATTTTTTTTTATACCCCATTCCCTCACGGTCTTTCTCTCATTTATCAATATCCTCCGCCAGAGCGTTACATTTCTTACAACTGAGGAACTGATATCGGCACATCATAATCACCCAGAATTTACAGTTTACCTTAGGGTTCACTCTTGGTGCTGGTCTTTAAAAAAAAGAAAATCAAGAAGCAATGTTGTCCATTAACATATTTGACATTTCAATTTTTATCTGGTTTCCAGGGAAAACGAGCTGAAAAGTTAACTGGAGGTCAAATTCTGTTTCAGAAGAAGAAAGTTTTTGTTTATCCTTTGCTTAGATCCTAGCAGCTTCTTTTATGATAGGGCAGGGTGAGTGAGAGTGGAGATGGAGGAAATTTTAAACCAGTTTCTTGTCATTTTCGCTACTTTCTGAAGATACTATTCTTGAGATAGAAGTTATTAAATTTTTAGTAAATCCTAAGAGATTTCCCAAATTGTAAGTGTTGCCAAACCAGTAGCAGCTAAGGTGGGTGACCAGTGACAGCACATGTCATGGTTATTATTTTCAGAGTCCTTCCCAGAACTCACTGAAGAGCTGACTTTTAAAATGAGTTCTAAAGGATGGCATGGGTCCGGTCATAGGAAGTAGATCCTCACAGCGGCGCTGTGAGGGAGGAGATCTCTGCTGCTGGTTCATCCAGACCCTTCCTGCACCTTTTCCTGAGGTGCCTCTTCCCCTGGGAGAATGCAGTCTATACCAGAGGAGCAACATGTTGAGCTGGGCATGTAGTGGATTTCAACAAACCGTGCTCATTTAGCTGAGCAACCCTGTGCATGGGCCAGCCTCCCTGCCCAAACGTTTGAGAGAGATCTGAGTTTCACAATAGCAGCTGTGCAACTCTATATGATGAATTAATAGGAATCGTAATGTCCTGGAAGGATAAAGAAGAACAAGAGAGGTATTCACGGTATTTGTTGGCAAATTGGAAATGGAGGTATCATTTCTAAACAGTGAATTGGGTGATTATTTGAATGTAAACACTTTACTTCTTCAACTGAAAGGAACAAATGTTGGATGTAGTCCTTGTGTAGACTATCTTTTTTTAGGGGTGATGAGGAAAAGACATTAAAGAGTATCTGAGACAAGAGGAGAAATAGAAAAGGAAAAGCTTGGTCCACCCTAGTGACTGCACACAGCCTATGCGCCCAGAGCACAGTAAACAAGGTACAGAGTCAGGTGGGAGGAAAGACGGGCAAAGCCTTGTTTTAGATTTTATTTCAAGTGCAAGCTATTGAAGGACTTTTAGCAGGGAAGCAACATGATCTTTTTTTGTTGTTTTCTTTAGAAACATCACTCTACCTGATACATGAAAAATAGCATGGAAGTTTGTAGTGGTGACAAGTGAGAGACAGTAATGAGGCTCCTTAGTAATCCACTGATAGATCATGGTAGCTTGAGCTCTGACTGCAGCAGTGGAGATGGAGAAAGTGAATAGATTTGAGACATATTTGGAATTAGAATAACTAGACATTAATGTAAAGGTTTGGCGAAGAAACTGGGGGCAAGGAAGAAAGAGGAAAACGTGTTTACTCCCAGTTTTCTTGCTTGAGCACTTTGTGAATTTTGGTGTCATGTACTGAAATGGGCCAGCCTTGGTGAAATACAGATTTATTTTTTGTTTTTGTTTTTTTTTATAAGTTGTGAAACTCCTTGGAGTGCCTGGGTGGCTCAATCGGTTAAGCATTCAACTCCTGATTTCGGCTCAGGTCATGATCTCACTGTTTGAGTTTGAGCCCCACGCTGGGCTTTGCACTGACAATGTGGAGCCTGCTTAGAATTGTCTCTGTCTGGATCTCTGCCCTTCCCCTTTTCATTCTCTCTCTCCCTCTCTCAAAATAAGTAAATAAAGTTAAAAACAAAAGGTTGTGAAAATCCTTTATATGCTCTACATGATTCTGGCCCCACTGGGCATACTCTGCTTTGTTCTCCCTTCACTTTCTAAAAGTAGTTGATATGAAAACACAGACTGACATCTATAGAAAATGGAGGAATGACTTTAGTGGAGGGGTGGCTTCTTCCAATTTAATAAAAGAATGAAAGAAATAACCTTATTCAGGACATTACTATTTTAGATTTTATTTGAAGGACTTACATATATCTCATAATCATAAGCCACTCAGTTTCCTAAACCATTATGGATCTGGTATTGCCTGTGCTGAGGAGGCTCAGCCTAAGGCAGGGGAGTCCCCGCCCTCTAGGCAAACACATCTGCAGA
Source organism: Felis catus (assembly GCF_018350175.1). Lineage (NCBI taxonomy): Eukaryota > Metazoa > Chordata > Mammalia > Carnivora > Felidae > Felis > Felis catus. The sequence goes on along the minus strand of NC_058371.1, from coordinate 56,144,038 downwards.
AAGATACACATACAGATATGGAACGAGTGATGTGGAAAGATGCACCTCCCTACATACTAGCATCAGTATGCAAAGTAATAGAAAAAGGGTCAGAGTTAGACAGACTGGATGCTCTAATTGAGGGGTAAGCATTTGAGAACACAAGGGGTGTGTCACTAGGTGGAAATAAGGGAAGGAGAGGCAGAGGGAGCAGGAAGAGTGATGACACAAAATCTTAAAAATGTGAATGTTATGTGTAGGTTATAAACAACCATTTTGGCTATATCGTAGGGTGATTTTAGGGAAAAATTTGTGTCCAGTTGTGGGGGACATTCCCATAATGGTAAGGATTTTTGGTTCTGTGTTTAATGAATAAAAATTCATTGAAGATTTGTAAGCAATTTAAAACATTTTCAAAGTATGATGTCCGTATTTACAGATTGTCAATGAGTATTTCTTTGTTTTCCAGCACTTGAGTACACTTCCTGTCTTCCAGTCTTCTGTGTTCTAACCACAATCTTGTAATATAATGCCTTTTTTTACTTTATGTACTCTTTTTCTTGTCTCACTTCGTTTCTTCTTCTCTGTTTCTCTTATGCATACACCCATAAAAAATTATGGGTGAGATAAAACTCAATATAGCTGAATAATTACAGATGATATAGAAATCAATATGAATAAATGATGGATTGACTTTTGCTTTAAAACTGGCAGCTATAAAACTCTTAAATGAATTAATATCTCATGCAACAAACTTAGAAAGGATAAACAAGTGTGTATTCAGAATACTTATTGGATAATTAAAAATGACAATAATATTCATAGTTGGTCAACTTGGCAGATGGATTATTTGAAAAATAAGTAAAGAATTCAAATACTATAAAAGAGGAGGGGGTATAAAATGCAGTCATTTTTATGTTATTAGGAAGTCAAGTTAGATCTCTTGTTTGTTTGTTTCTTTTTTACTGTTTTTGCCTGCTTCCCCTTTCTATACAGCTGATTGATCATGAATTTTCGTATGTATTTTTTTCTTAATACCTTCCTGGTGAGTCTTTGGAGTGATAATGCCACTTCTGCCCTCACTCTGGAAGTCCTGGATGACATCTCATGTGCTGCCATTTAGCAACTTCTGGATCCATGCCTGGTCTAGACTCCCCAAGATGGAATTCAATTTCTGTCTTCCCACCTTTATTATTTGGGAATAATCCCTAAGTCAAAAGGAGGGAAGGAGGTAACAAAGAGGGTTAATAAAGACTGAGAGTCAAGCTGCACACATGGATTGAGAAATTCGCTTTTGTGTGGCAGGGAACAACTTTATATTTCTTTGCCACTTCTTAGGCAGACATACTACGTTGAAATGAATACTTAATGAAAATTCAGCTGAAGTGTGTAATAATATGTGTAAAATATTTGAGTAATGGTGAATGAAAGAAAATCATATTGGAACATTTAAATTTTTTTCTTTGGCTAATATAGAGACACTACCTTTAGTCAGATGAAATGATGTAAATATTAAACCTGGAACTGACTTATTAGCTTTGGGGCACCTGTCTCTGAGCCTCAGTTTCCTCATCCGTATTGAAAAAGGCAGGATTTAGCCTGCAAAATCATTTTGAGGATTAAAGATATAGTTAGTTGAGTGGTGCCTGACAAATGCATTATAGGCATTAAATAAATAGCCCCTCTCGGAGGATCATTATAAGAATTTGTCTAGATATTTTACATAAATATTTTAGCCTCCAAAAGGACAGATATTTCTGTATCTCTGCTTGCACACAGGCAGCATATTATTTTGAACAGGGTGAGAATATTCACTGTCTTCCTTAGTTGAATGACACATTTGATTACTATTCACTTACTTTGTCTACTAGCTACACTGAGTACAGAAAGAGTACAAATAGATATGATTTTATATTCTCAACTAGACACAAATATTTTTATATTCACTTAATCCTCAAACTGATAGTAAACATATATATGTACGTACGTGTGTGTGTGTGTGTGTGTGTAGATACTACTAAATAAGCTGCATACGAGTCATGTAGAAATGTTTCTATTCCCATCAAATCACTTTTGTAGAGACCTTCAAGGTTGCCCTTTGAAATCATTGTGACTATGTCATTAAATAATACAAATTACTACATTAGTACTAAAAGGAACTCAATGCTCATTTAAAAAAAATCAGATTTCTTTTAAGGTATTAGTTGGTATAAAGGAAAGTAAATGAGCCTTGGATCTAAAGGCTTAACCTGGCACTGTGATTTATGAGCTTTCTGGCATTTGACTCTGCACCTAGGTTTCCTCATCTATAATGCAAAAAGCAGGATTTACAAAATTGTTATAAGGACCAAAGATAATAGGTATTGGAACACTGCCTGACAAATGCATCATAAGCATTGAGTAAATGCTTGCTCTTTGAGTTCTGTTTTCTTTGAATGTATCCAGGGAACCACTGCATCACATAGACTCAGAAGTACTTGAAGGCTGGGAAGGCTTTACATACCATGTCTTATAAAACAGTCTGGTAAAGAGAGATGTGAGCTGCTTCCTGCAGTAATGTGTTCAGGTTCAGACAGAATGTAATCTTCCTCAGATATATAAGTCCAAAGACTCCGTTTTAATTCATCCACAGAGGACTAATAAATATTAACAAAATATATTGTTTAAATAGTTCCCAGCTGAGGGGCGCCTGGGTGGCTCAGTCTGTTAAGCGTCCGACTTCAGCTCAGGTCATGATCTCGCGGTCTGTGAGTTCGAGCCCCGTGTCAGGCTCTGGCCTGTTGGCTCAGAGCCTGGAGCCTGTTTCCGATTCTGTGTCTCCCTCTCTCTCTGCCCCTCCCCCGTTCATGCTCTGTCTCTCTCTGTCTCAAAAATAAATAAAACGTAAAAAAAAAAAAATTTAAATAGTTCCCAGCTGCAAAATTCCAGGGTGATAAACAGGATTGGTTGTATAGACATAATGCTCCATTTCCTAAGAGAATATCTATTCAGTAGACTAGATCAACCAATTTCTCAGAAAATTAAGACAGAGCAAGTTCCCTAAAATATGCTATCTGTGGGTCTGTATAAATATATTTTTGAAAAATGCTTTTATTTTAAATATCAAAGATTGTGTTGTGAAAGTATAAATTTGTACTTCGTATTTTCACAAAAATATATTCATCATCAGTGTATCATATTACTAGGCCTAATCATATTATTAGGCCTCTTCTTATTCTTCTATGAATTTCTCTTTTTTTAAGTTTATTTATTTATTTTGAGAGAGAGAGCACATGTGCATGAATGGGGGAGAAGCAGAGAGAGAGGGAGAAAGAGAGAGAGAATCCTAAGCAGGCTTTGCAGGTTAATGTGGAGTCCAATGTGGGGCTCGAACCCACAACCCTCAAGATCATAACCTGAGCCGAAACCAAGAGTCACTCGCTCAACTGACTGAGCCACCCAGGTACCCCTCTATGAATTTTTATAAGTAGATTAATCAGGACTATTTGTAATTCAAAGAAAATATCCTCACTTTGGGAAGTAGATATATAGTTTCCTAAGTATTCACACTAAATGACTGGTCCCTTGGGGCAGGTGTGACTTCATAGGTAAAGCATCAGATGCTTGATTTCGGCTCAGGTCATGATCTCATGGTTCATGAGATGGAGCCCTGCATTGAGCCCCACATTCAAGCCCCACTTTGGGCTTGGTACTGACAGTGCAGAGCCTGCTTGGGATTTTGTCTCTCCCTCTCTCTCTGCCCCTTCCTCTTCTCTCTCTCTCTTTCTCAAAGTAAATAAATAAAAATTTAAAAAAATAAAAGACTTGTCCTTTTATTGATTCTCATTGATAGATGGCAATCTGATTTGCTGTAAAACCTAGTCCTTTAAGATCTAATATCCATTTATACACATTTGTTTTAGTTTGTTTTGTGAAAACCAAAATTCCTGTATCAGGATATTCTAAATATCCCTTTTGTTCAATCGATAAATATTTGTCAAACAAAATTGGGCCAGCTTTGTACAGTCCCAAGCATGCTTTTCTATTTGTCCACCTTCCCCCAACCCAACAAGATAGCAGTAATGAGTAATATTAGAGTCCCATGGTATCCCTGTGTTTTCCACAACCACTCCTAAGGTATCATTTGCGGGAATAGAGATAACCCTAGGGAAAGATGCTGAGAGGAAACAGAGTAAATTTAGCTGTCAGAACCTATCAGTGAGCTGCTCTTTGGAATGACTAACTCAAACAGGTTAAATAATATGTAGTCTATTATTCACAGAGCAGGAGTCCAAATGACAGGTGGGCTTCAGGATTGGTGGATTACGGTTTCAACAATGTAAGCATGGACTCTGATCATTTCCGTCTTCTTCTGTGGTCAACAGCATTGGCTGCATTGTTTCCCTCATTACCACAAGATGATTTCTGAGACCATTAGGGTGGCTTGAGCCCTAGGTTAAATCCCATGGCAGTGTGGGACTGGCCATTCCTCTCACTTAATGGGCATAAGCAAATACCAGTTGAAAGACAATTCTTAGTGAATCTCTCATGTTTTGGCATATTTTCCTTTAAAATATAGTTAAGTTATTTTGTTGTTAAAAATTGTTTTTCAGTGTTGTTCGTATGTTCTTGGAGTACAGTGACTGTGCCTTTCTCTCTGAGCGAAGGTGATTTGTCTTCTGACCAGGGTAACAAAGATAATATTTTCCACCAGGGCAAAGATAGTTCAAGATTGCTAGTGGTTTCTTTCATGAGATTAGGGATTTCCTAAAATCAGCATTTCTCAGCTGTGACACAGACCGGCTGTGTGTGCAGCATTCAGCTGAGCCTACCTCCACCTCTCCCCTGTGGGATTTAGGGGGCAAGAGGAACAGATAAGAATATGAAGCTTATGCTGTCTGCTGTGTCATGAGTAATCCATTCCTTTGTCTCTGAGCTAGTTGTCTCATGTCTTCTGGCACCATCTGAAAAACCTGTGGCAGGACAACTTTTTATTTTTAAGTAGAATAAAATCTCAGATCTCTCATAGTTCTTCTCAGTTTCTGAAAACATTGTAGCATGCTTCTTCTACCATGAAATTAGATAAAGCTGGGTTGTGTGTTGTTCCAAAACCAATTGCCAGCAATACAAATGGACTACAATTAGAAGAGGCAGTCCCATGCCTTGACAATTCTCAGATGACACTTCTGTTATTCAATAGATAGAAGAAGAATGGAATAGGATTTGAAGACTCAAGTATTAGGCAAGAGTTGCACACTCAAATAATGATGGCATCTAGGAAGATTTTATATGAGAAAAACATGGCAATTCAGGCTTTTTTACTATAACAGTGAATATGGGTGGTGGGACAAAACCCTGTGTATTTTAAGCCAAAGTTAGTGACACCTCTTTTAAGGAAATATGCAGATTATTATACCCTAACCCTCAATCATGTTATTTTAATATCTGCAACACATATCACATGTGTGTATGTAATTTTGTTCAGTTAATACCTAAAGATTCTTTTAAATTTTTTCCTGTCATCAAAGAAATAGAAAAATTCTTTCCAGTTCTCTGAATTGGCAACAGGTAACATCTCATCTTTTTGATTAGGCATTTTTATAACTGTATATATGGTAATGCCTAAGCATAGTTCAGATTATTAGGTTTTATGTTATTTTAGTAAATCTGAAAGATGTCCACTTAATAAATGAATTTCACAATTTTAGTAAATTAGAGTAACTGCTAAATTATATCCTCCCCCATTTATTTTTCCACTACCGACAGACTTTAGTTTAACCCCAAAGGATTTTCCTGAGAGTGTTGAAAATTAATATGGCGTTTCATATACAATTTTACTGCTTGAGTAAAATAATATAACATTGTAGGAAACCATTAACATATTGGCTACAGAATTACATAAATATCTCAACTGTACTAATGCTAGGGAGTACATGGTAAACATTAAAATTTCCCAGAAAGAGGAAGGGATTCTGTATGAATCTTTGATAAGATGAAATGAAGATAATTTGTTTATCTTATATTATTTTTTTTAAATGGCATAAGGTGTTATAAGTGAAGGCCTATTAGAGAATTAAAATTACTGATTGATACAAAGGCAAGAGCAGACTATCTTGAAAAATTTTGTAACAATTAGAAATGGGCTCACTTTTGGGGCGCCTGGGAGGCTCAGTCGGTTAAACGTCTGACTTCGGCTCAGGTCATGATCTCATGGTTCATGGGTTTGAGCCCTGCATCAGGCTTTGTGCTGACCGCTCAGAGCCTGGAGCCTGCTTTGGATTCTGTGTCTCCTCGTCTCTCTGCCCCTCCCCTACTCATGCTCTGTCTCTGTCTTTCAATAATAAATACATGTTAAAAAAAAATTAAGAAAAGAAAAAGAAATTGACACACCTTTCCAAAGAAGATATGGATATATTCTCAATATCATTAGTCACTTGGGGAATGCAAATCAAAATCATAGGACATGACACTTCACAACCACAAGGGTAGATATAATTTTTTAAATGAAAAATAGCAAGTGTTAGCAAGGATGTAGAGAAATGGAACTCTTGCACAGTGTTGTTGGGAATGTAATATACTTCAGTCTCTGTAGAAAACAATTCAGCTGTTCTGCAAGTAGTTAAACTTAGAATTATCATATGGCCCAGCAATTCGACTCCTGGGTGTGTATCCAAAAGAATTGAAAATGAGCACTCAAACAAATACATATACACCCACACTCATAACAGCATTAGTCATAACAGCCCCAAAATGGAAACAGTCTGACTGGCCATCATCAGATGAATGCATAAACAAATTGTGATACATATGTGCCATGAATATTATTCTTCATAAAAAGAAATGAGGTACTGATACATGCTATGATGTGGATAAACCTCTAGTGCATTATGCTAGTGAAGGAAGCCAAATACAAAGCTCACATATGATTCCAATTATATGAAATATTCAGTATAGGTAAATCCACAGAAACAGAATACAGATTAGTGGTTGCCAGGGGTTGGAGGGAGTGGTAGTAGGAATGGAGATTATGTTCTTAATGGGTATAGGTTTCCTTTTGGGGTGTTGAAACTGTTTTGGAACTAGATAACAGTGGTTGTGTAATGCTGCAAATGCACTAAAGGGCATTGAATTGCTCACTTTAAAATGGTTAATTTTATGTTATATAAAATAAATCTCCAGGGGCGCCTGGGTGGCTCAGTCGGTTAATCAGCTGACTTCAGCTCAGGTCATGATCTCACAGTCCGTGAGTTCGAACCCCTGTGCTGACAGCTCAGAGCCTGGAGCCTGCTTCGGATTCTGTGTCTCCGTCTCTCTCTGCCCCTCCCCTGCTCCTGTTCTGTCTCTCTCTGTCTCAAAAATAAATAAAGAAAAAAACATTAAAAATTTTTTAAAAGAAATCTCAGAAATGATCAAACGTTTGACAATTCCTTAAAAAATGGGTACCTTACCACCAAGTAGAATATTAACCGAATACACATTTAATTTATAATATCTTTTAACATTGTGTTTATCAATTAAACACAGCTGGATGTTATGTCTCTTATGTAAAATGCTTAGGCACTGATTCCAGAACTCTGCTGTAGTTTTAATTTATAATATTTTAACAAAACATAAAATTTTTGTGATATTTTACATTCCTATGTTCATATCATACTACTAAAGAAAAAAAATCCAGTGTGAAACATAAGATTTCGATATCTTTTAGGATAAATGCTTAATTGTTAGAAGGGGCGCTTTGGAGTGTCTATTTCTTAATCTGAGTGATAGGACATTTAAAAATTACTGCATCTTCCAGACGCACTTAGTTTGTTCCCCTGAAGAATTATTGCTCAAAATGAGCTTTTTGCAAAAATTAAATATTTAATTATCCAACAGCTCTTTCAAGAAAAGTAATCAAAATGACTCAAGTTCATTTGTATTAGTGTCAGATTTTTCAATACACACCAATTATATTTGAAAAGATTTCAATTCCTGATTTAAGGCCATCAGAGTAGTGTCTCATGAGAAATTCTGCTCCTTGACAAGCAAGTTGCTATCAAAGGTTTGCAGAATCTGTCCCCCTTAACCTTTACAGTGACAATTTCAGATGAAGAAAATAACCTTTATCTGTCTTGTTCAGGCACAATTTAGGGGCCAAGAGTTCATTTTTGACACATTCACTAAGGATAATGGATATCACTGATGGCCTTTGATAATTATGTGGCATTAATATAAATGATGAATTATTAAATACTTTTATGCTATTTATTTAACTTGGATGACAAATCTCACTTTTAAAATGCTCTTTGGAGTGGTAAAGATTATGTTTGTCCTGTTTTGCTTATGTATATTCATGGAATTTTTTTCAATATTAAGTTCATATTTTTATTATCACCAAGGTAAGATAGTTAAATTACTCTTCCTTCATTGCTATTCTTTAGAACACATTATGTGATTCCATATTTTCTTCCTCATATACAAAGTCATTATAGAGATGGGCCGATTGCCTAGGTCAGTTCATCCTTCAGAACATAAAGCTTCTAGTTTTTCTGCATGATGAGTGAGATAAGTTCTGGTTTCTGAGACTGAAGTTATATTGATACATCTTAAATCACTGAGCATTCACTAGAGAAGTATTTGCATGCACCTGCTATGAGTAAAGAATTGCAAATATAATCAAGTAAAGCATATAAAATTCAGAAACCAATGCAACATAAATCCTAATATTCACATATGGTTTCATGATTCCCAAGAGAAGACAAAAATTTCCTAATGCTTTCCAAGATAAAATAAGAAAAGGGAAATATTTGCAAATGGCAAGCTCATTATATTTGTCCATTCTGCACAGAAATTTCCACCATGAAAAGCACCTATCCTCAGGTTTGATCATTTATTTTTTCAGTGAATATATGTTAACTACCAGGCCACAAATGCAGTCCTCAGCAATGGGGATACAGTGAAAACAAAAGAGATGAGACCCTCTTGGAACTTAAGGAGAAATGAGAAAGACATTGGACTCTATCCACACTGAATAATGCTAATAGATATAGAAGATGCTTGAAGTGATCCGAAGGAAAATTACAGGGTTGATAGGCTAGTATCCTAGGGTCCTAATTTAGACTATAAAATCTGGGAGGTCCCCTCTGAGCAAACAATACCTAAGCAGATACCTGAAGGGTAAATAGGATTCAGGTGGAGATGGTGGCCAACCATTCCTGGCAGATGGAAAGAGTTCTGGGGAGGGAAAGGTTGCCACCTGGATATCCTGTTGAGGAAATGATAGAAAACAACATTGCTGGAATGTAGTGAGCAACAGTGGGGCATTTAGTGCATGGGAACTTGTAGTTAGAAGCTTCCATGCTTTTGAAAGGCACATTTTATTCTTCATAGGTCTACCCTTAAATCCCAGCAAAAGTTTGACATAAATGTACAGATTCAAGTTGGCAATATTAATACGAAATCCATGCATCATATTCTTTCTTGTTTGCCATGATTTCAGGAGGGCTGAGGACTTCCTTATTTGAAAATGCTTTATAATTTTGGAAAAAATGAATTATAAACTCCACCTTATGAGAGATTACAATATGATAAGATTTAAACTTTTATGTATACTTTTTTAAAAAATATTTTTAAAGTTTATTTATTTTGAGAGAGAGAAAGAGAAAGAGGGAACGAGCAGGGGAGGGGCAGAGAGAGGGAGGGAGAGAGAGAATCCCAAGCAGGCTCCTCACTGTCAGCACAGAGCCTGATGTGGGGCTCAATCCCACAAACTGTGAGATCATGACCTGAGCCAAAATCAAGAGTTGGATGCTTAATGGACTGAGCTACCCAGGTGCCCCTAAACTTTTATGTATACTTTAGAGATAGGGGAAGCAACACTGTGCAAGGGAAACATTCCTGAACTAAATTTAAATCATAGATCAGCCAACAATTGCCTAAAATCTCTACAGTTCCATTAAAATCTAATGAATAATAAGCACCAATTGTACCAGATTATAGATAACAAAAGAGTACACAGACCCCACAGAAAACCAGGAAGCACAGTGTATCTAAGAGGCCAGTTGCTTGTATTATTAAGTCCATTTTGGATCTCAGAAACCTAAGTTTCTTGGTTTCTAGCTCTGTAACAAATGGAGGAGTTTCAGATCAGCGAAGTATCCCATATTCTTAGAAATAAGTAGTGATTGGAAGCAGAGACAGGTTACCTTCATTGTTCAAGGAGACTGGAATGTTAACATGTTAAGATGCAAAATGTTACAAAAGAATACACGCTGAAAGCTTTGCAGACTAATTTATTATTTTTAAATGGTTTCATTAGTCACAGACATGAGCATATTATTAACACTTGAATAAACTTGCCCTTTTAAAATGGAGAAGGGAATTAAATTCAAAAGACTTTATTATATAAAACAAAAATTTCCTTTTAGCAAAGTTATTTTTATTCATCTAAAGATTATCTGCAGTTTTTCTGTTTCCTAATTTGGAATTCAGATAATTCAATGATAATAATAATAATACCTCTTCCTCTTACTAAGTTGAAGCAGATGGAAATAGAAAACCCAAGCTGCTATTCAGCATATAATCACCATGCAGATATTCCAACAGCTTGCATGATTTTTCAAACTATTATCTCAAGAGCAACAAACCATTATACTGAAAAGTTGAGAAAGACAGCACAGTAAAAAGATGTTATGCATATAGAGTTTGAGACCATTTGTACTCAATTCAACAATGATTAAAATAAATCCACTATTTTTAGAGGATACACGTAAGAAAAGGGAGGCTTAGAAATTATGTTTGGCAACATTTCCCAAACAAGAGTCGTGTGAGTGTGTGTGTGTGTGTGTGTGTGTGTGTGTGTGCGCGTGCACGCGTGTGTGTTGCATACTGTGTACTCTGTGGCCTCCTTCTCTTCATTTAAGCATGGTGAATCTCACCTATCTTAAAAAGTCTCAAGTCCATATTTCTCTCTTCTAGCTCTCTTTCTGTATCTTCACTATTACAGCCATATATTTTGTTTAAAAAAATGGGGGGGGGGGAGAGGCACTTTCAATTCTACATCTATTTTAACCTGTAGTACTTCTTGCAATTCGTCCATTAATTCATTTAAGAAATATTAGTGGAGGCCACATAATTTGATGTGTGCTAAAGATTCAGTGGTGAGCGAAGTCAAATATGGTGCTTGTCCCCATGAAAATCCATCTGTGGGGATAGTGAATATCCAACGTACGTTATAAGGGACAGAGTAAATGTTTTCAACTGTAATTGGTAATTGACCAATCAGGAATTTAAAAGATTTTATCAATGGCTTTTTCTTTGTTATGCTTCATTTTGGATATGCTTCAGCCCCCCTAGTTAACTAAACCTTAGCTTCAAAGGAGTTTTGGAATGACTACTATCGGAGTCATCCAACCACATCCTTGATGTGAGGTCGCTGTACCACGTCACACATTCTAAATCATTTGTTCTAATGGACCCAGTGCTACTTTTGGACTTGGTGCTAAAATTGTAACTTAATTCACCTCCAGGCAATGGAGTAAAGTAGCATTTTTTTTTAAACGTTTATTTTTATTTTTGGGACAGAGAGAGACAGAGCATGAACGGGGGAGGGGCAGAGAGAGAGGGAGACACAGAATCGGAAACAGACTCCAGGCTCTGAGCCATCAGCCCAGAGCCCGATGCGGGGCTCGAACTCACAGACCGCGAGATCGTGACCTGGCTGAAGTCGGACGCTCAACCGACTGCGCCACCCAGGCGCCCCATAAAGTAGCATTTATTATAATATGAAGTTACATTTGCCATGTACCTTCAATTAAATTATTTAAAAATAGCAGAGCTATTTTATACCTGAGTATAGGTAAAGATTTAATTCTAAATGGAAAACTGCTCCTCATTTTTAAGTTGAAGAAAGGAATAAACAGTCAAAAATGGAAGCGTACAAAGTCTAAACTTATTTTAATATAATTATTTCTTTGGGCCTTGAAATATTTCTTTAGTCAAAGTAATGCCAAAATATCAAGTCAGAAAATATACTCTGTAGCTGAGTAGCTAAATCCAAAAGAAATCATATTAGCTAACATTTATTGAGGCTTATGATGTGCTAAATATAGTTCTAAGAATTCCACAGAGTTACAGACAAAACTGTAACATCAAAAAATCCTATTATATAAGTAAGGAACCTAAAGATAGTCAGGCATCTTGCCCATAGTTACACAGTTAATGAGTAGGCAAGCTGAGATTCGAATCCAAACCACTTAAGTACAAAAATCTTTTCTGCGATTCTAATTGCTAGACACTTTTACTTAGACTACTGTAACCATAGCACAGTAAAACAAACAAATGGCTTGTAAAATTATACTAAGGTAGCAAACCTGGTTTAAAGGTCTGTTGCACTAGCATACTCTCCTTAAGTGATAATTGAATTCCTATTAGCCCAGGTTTTGATGTGGCAAAATCAACTTCACCATCTCTGAGGTAAGGTGAGCCTGCAAAAGCCTATCTTTAAAGCCATGTTTTTTATTAGATGTGCATACAAATAGTGTTTGTAAGCATCAAGTAATGAATTTATGCAAGGAGAAGGAAAGAAAAAATTCAGTGGGCCTTACAACATTCGTTGAAGAAACAGGGAGAGAAGAAGTCATAACTTTGGGCAGTGTGTCAATGATAAAAAATATGGACTGTATACATGATCAGTCATGTAATTTGTGAAATACAATAGAAGATACAGAGTTAGCACTGTCTACTGAAAACAAAATAACATGAAAGCAGCAGGACAGGTTATCCTACTCTTGTAGCCACATCAAAAGGCAAATATTCCTTTGCTTGCACGTTCTGATGAGACAGCTGGTACATATGCTCTATAACCTCTGTGGAAGGACCAAGGATGGAATTAAAATGTCAAAAATCACTGTGCTGTAGCAAATAGAAGGTAAGTAAAATCTAAGTAAAAAAAATATAGTAAATATCAAGACTAATAAAAGCCTTAAAAGTTAATAAAATCACGCACATACATAAAAACACATTCAGAAAGGCTAGTAATTGAAATTCTTGAATTGCTCATAAATATATGGCACAGAAATATAACCCGTTTTTTTAGCAATCGATAATTCTGTACTCAGTAATGGACTGCATTGGATAGAAATCAGAATTTTAAAATATTAGCTATACATTATTGCTCAGAAATGCAAAAGAAAATATAATGAAACCTTGAAATTAAGTGGGTTTTTTTCATGTTTATTTTTGAGAGAGAGAGAGAGAGAGAGAGAGAGAGAGAGCACAAGTGGGGGAGGAGCAGAGAGAAAGGGAGACACAGAATCTGAAGCAGGCTCCAGGCTGTGAGCTGTCAGCACAGAACCCAACATGGAGCTCAAACATACGAACTGTGAGATCATGAGATCATGATCTGAGCCGAAGTCGGATGCTTAACTGACTGAGCCACCCAGGCGCCCCAAATTGAGTGGATTTGGGGGGCTAAATCAGGCAGCTGAAAACCCCCAACTGATTACAAAGGTAGCAGAGATGACCCGGAACTCCTCTTCCTGCTTGAGTGGATCATTTAACCAACAGCACTTGAGCCTGGATGGAGGGAAGAGACTTCTGCATATTCAGACAGTGGGTCACATTCTAGTGCTTGGAGACAATCCTGGGTGCAAAAGTATATCCTTGCAACCTTGCAGTGTTTCCTGTTGATACTTACCATTTTCTACATCTCACCAGTGTGTCCCTTTTCTTCTGCTTCCACTATCCTAGTTAAGCCCTTTATGGCTGAGATCCTGAACTGCTAGCTCCTTGCTGTCCATTTACTACATTGTTGCCAGAGTGATTATTCTAAGAATCCTTCAATATTTTACATTGCCCCCGGTAAAAATCCTAGCTCAATAGATATTTTAGCATTCTCAATTGAATATAAATAAATTAAATTTCAAAAAACTAAATTTCCTCCCTAGTCTTGGATCCACAAATAGCAAATTTCTCATGTGTTCAAAAGATAGATCAGTCTCCATTTGTGCATGAAAGAGAGACCATATGTTGATATGCAGATAATTTGTAGACATGTATTGAAAAAGAAAAAGAAACAATCAGTACTTAAAATGCCTGAAATGGATGTCATCTCCCTTTCTCTACTCCTTCTGTCTCTCATTCTGCAGAACATAATTTACAGATGCTTCATAGACATTTCATTTGGATAACCAATGCAACTCAAACTTATTTTAAACTGAACTCAGTGTTTTTCCTTTTCTCAAACCCTTTATTCTCCTATTCCCTAAATTCCCCTCCTATTTCATTAGACTCTACTCAGGTTCTCAAACTAAAAAACGTTAGGGGCAAACGTGATACCATTTTTGCCGTAACTGTTCAATTATGTCCTTTTCAGTTCTGACATCAACGTTACCTCATACTTGGATTACTGCAATAGCCTTGTAAATGATTTGTCATTAGTCTTATTGTAGGAGGGTAGTGCTACTTGCTATTACATATAAACCCTGTAGTCTTCAGGCTTTAAAAAATCAGTGTTTTGTTTTGTTTTGTTTTTAGCTCATCTAAAGTACAGTTTGCTCATGTAAAGTCCAGTGAGAATGGCAGTATCTGTGTCTTTTGCTTAATGACTCATTCAGTAACTGAAGATGTGAAATGCATCTTCGAAGCATTTTTGAAGGTTGTCCTGGACACTGACCTAAAGCAAGCAGGTGGGGGAAGAAGGAATACTAGAGTTGTATAGGAAGTTTGGAGAATAGTTCTTAACCGGGCAGCTCGTTTCTATCAAAATCTCTACACTATAGAGATGAGCATAACCATCTCTGCCCATATATGTTTTCTCCATACTATTCTCAGTTTTTTCAGTTGGTGACTTTTCTGACATGTAAATCTGTGCCAATTCTCTGTTTAAAGATCTTGTGTCATCCCATTACACACACACACACACACACACACACACACAATTCACACACACACAAGTAGAACCTCTAATACATACAATTCAGTATCTGGCAGGAAATTTTTGAGAGTGAAAAGGGTGCCATTAAGTAATTGTTTGGGGACAAAAGGTGATATTCACATTATGTTAGGCTTGTTCTGGAAATACCAAACCAACATATAGTCATCCCTATAAGACGCTTTAACCTCCACTGCCTACTTGCCTTTTGAAGCATCATATCCAAACCATTCTGTACTAATTTAGTACGTGTACTCACCGTACTGCACTACTTTAATTCCCAAAAGGTGTTGTTCCTTTTCTTACTCTGGAGCCTAGTAGTTTCTTTTCCTCTTCCTGTAACTAACTCATCATCTTCCAGGTCCTTAGGTATCACGTCCTATGGGACATCTCTGTTTTTGTTTTTCTCAGCTGAAGGCACTCTACGCTATTTTGATTCCTTATAACATCAAATGAAATTTGTTATAACCAGAAGTTTATTTATATGCACATCAACCCCCACATTGGAATTCTTGGGAGCAGAGTATGATAGTCAACATTTTATCCTTAGCTCCTGGAAAAGGAACTAGCATAGAATAAGCATTTGATAAATATATGTTGAGTAGATGAATAAACCTGTCTTTTCTGGTCATGTCTATTTCCACAGAATCTTTTGCGTCTTCATTATCACATGGGTAAAATAAGAACTGCATCTATATAATACGATGTTTATAGGAACTCATGGATTATAATACAGTATACAAAAAATGCTCAGTGTATTACTTGGCACAAAGGCAGTCTCACTAATTTTTAGCTATTATTATTCCCCAAGCATGAGGATCTCCTTGTGAATTTTTTTCCTGGTTGCTTCACTCAAAAATATTTTCTCTCAGATTTTTGTGCCCTCATATTGATAATTCTCTCATCATTTCATTTACACTCATTAACTGAGAAGAATTCTGTCTCCTCCAATAAGTAATAAGCCCTTGATAACAGGATTATGTCTTATTCTTACTGTGACTATCTAGTGATTGGTACAACATGGACATCAAAAAAACATCTATAGAATATCTTACAATTAAAGAAAAGTATAGACTGAAGAAAGATAGTTTAGGATTCTCTCTCCATTGCAAGAGAGACTTGATAGTGACTTAAAAAACACACAAAACTCTTAGTGAATAGGTCATATTTACATCAAAAGAAAGACTATATTTTGCTTTTAATTAGTTTTATTTTAACATTTATTTATTTTTGAGACAGAGAGAGACAGAGCATGAGCAGGGGAGGGGCAGAGAGAGAGGGAGACACAGAATCCAAAACAGGCTCCAGGCTCTGAGCTGCCGGCACAGAGCCCGACACGGGGCTCAAACTCACGAGCTGCAAGATCATGACCTGAGCCGAAGTCAGACGCTCAACCAACTGAGCCACCCAGGCGCCCCAGAAAAACTATATTTTGTTTGCTTTCTTGTTTAAATAGTAGAAGAGTCCTGAAGCATTCCAAAATATAACAGAATTTTTTGACTGTGTTGAAAAGACTATTCCTTCAATTTCTAACACAACCAGCCATATGCCTCCGTATGGTTTCCTCTTCCAATAATTCAGATGATAGTTAATTTTTAGGAATTTCAAAAGACTTTAAAAACCACTAGTCCAACTCTTCTCATTTTGCATTGGAGGAATCAAAAATCCAGACAAGTTAAGCAACTTTGAAATTCTAAGACAGTAAAGGATTAAGGGAAATATAATCACTAGTTATTTATCCAAATAGTTAATGTCTTCAAAAGTATCAGTAATTTAGATGAAACTGTCAATTCAATATATTCTAGATGCAGTAGAGGCTTAATTGAATGTCTGCTTGAATTACATTCAATTATATTGATGTTTCACTAATATGTGTTGCAATGAGCATAACAAAATCTCTCCCAAACTTGAACTTTTTTCCCATGTTGTTAAAAGGCACCAGTTTAATTATCTTTCATTTAAAGTTAGACTTTAGAACTACTGCTCATGACTGCACATTGATTTTACTTGCATTTAGGAAATCCTGTTGCCTTAAATCGTTGATGTGTATTTATAAATCATGAATGATGCTTTTTTTTAAATGTGTGAGACTATTTACATGGTTGCAAATGTCAGCGATATGAAGAAAAAGTTGTAGAATGGAACTAACAAATGGTACTAGAAAATGTTTTACAATTGCCTGTATAATCCACTCAGCCCTTCATAATCTAATGCCATTTGAGATTGTGCGCTGATGAAGATGGTAACATCGTGAGTTTTGGCATTAGTTACTATAGAATAGTTTATCCTGTTTAATTTTATTTCAGAGCATTATATCTCAATAGACTCATAAATACAAAAGTAAATGCATGATAACATCTAACTTATTTACCATTTTGTTTTGCCAGTCTGTCATAATATTTTAAGTGATTGTTCTTAAATGTTTTCTTTTGGTAGAGGGGAATGTCATCAACGGTAACATCAGAATTGTTACTGAGAGGTAAACTTTAAAAGCACATTCCTAATTGTTAATCTGGTGATTGTAATGCTGAATTCAAAGTGTTGCATTAAATAAGTTATTACATATAAAAGTCTTAACACAATGCTGGACATATAGGGTATGTGCTCATGAAATCACTCATGAAATGGTGATTACTTTTTTGTTTACCAATGGAAAGCAAACTTTGTTGATGTTAGTAACATACTTTATGAAAGAGAAGTTGAAAAGTACCTGCTTTAAGTTTCATAACATTATTTCCCCCAAAAGATTTTATATGTAAATACTCTGTTCAATTACTGAGAGTAAAGAAAAAAGAAATTTTTTGAAATTGGATCAACAACATTGTCTCCTAACGTTTTACTTTATTTTTAAAAACTTCTTGAGAATAATGGACTGGGTTTGGTAAAAATCTCCACTGAAATTCTTGTTATTATAGAAGCATACAAAAGCTGTTTTATATATTCAGCTAGTTGAAA
This sequence comes from Felis catus, assembly GCF_018350175.1. Classification (NCBI taxonomy): domain Eukaryota; kingdom Metazoa; phylum Chordata; class Mammalia; order Carnivora; family Felidae; genus Felis; species Felis catus. The sequence goes on along the minus strand of NC_058371.1, from coordinate 56,126,214 downwards.
ATGCTTTTGTAGTGTTGCCCTAGTTGCTTCCGGAGTTAAAAGATAAAATATCTGTTGTGGAATTTGCAGACTAGCTGAAACAATAAAATAATGCACATGTAATGACACTTACTGTAAAAGGAAACAATTACATTAATTGATCTAATTGGATTATCAATTACCAAAAGGCAGTGGTGATGAGCCACTACTCCAGGCTAACTTTTTGGTTGTAGCCCCCACTTTCTTGCAAATGCAGAAGAAGGGTGTGACCAATTCTCACTTGGTTCCAAATGAATCTAGGCTTGAAAAGGACCAAGAAATTGGTGGGAAAAAAGTTGCAGAAGTGATGGGACCTGATATGCTCTCTGGTGCCTTGCCACTCTCTAGAATTTAAAAAGCAGAGCAACTATCATGTGGGAGAATACCTTAATTTAGTTAGAGCCATGAGGTAAAGAGCCAGGCATTAGTGAGAAAGAACATCTCTTATGTAATGTAAATATCTTACTTACTTAATTAAAGCTTTCAGGCTTTTTATACTTACAATTCCTCAAAGCATCATTGGCAACTAGACTGATGGTTAAAAATTTGCTAGAGTCTTGTAATTGTATGGACATTGCTGAGTCTGCAGAGATGGAGAGCAGTTTAATTGAGGTTGCACTCTCCGATTAAGACAAATAATTTCTAATGGAAAAAGACAGATATTAGTGCAGTGAGTTTTAAATGTCTTGAATTATATTTGTTATTAAGTAAGTGAGTGGGTAAATAAATAAAGGGATGGGAAGTTGGAATATTTTAATACATCTACTACATCTTTTACTTTTGAAATAATAATATTAGTATTGAAATAATAATTTCATATGTTTTTAATATCCAATTATACATAGGTAGATAGATAGATATAGATACTTAAATATAGGTATGATTACATAAAGGTGATAGATAATATTATTTTTGGAAGAAAGATTTAAAAATAGCTTAATGTGGGAGATTATCTCTAAAATAGGTTATCTAGATAATGTACTTAGAAGTCGATGTGGTCTATTATTACCATCTAGTGGCAGTGTCTTTGAACTGCAAACACTCAGTGCCAATGTAGAATCTAAGGGGGCTTACTTGGCCAATTCAACCCATTTTCTTGATGCATATGTCAGAAATATCGTTATATAACATCAACCATACACACATTAACTTGTAAAAACTTTTTCATAAAATGAAACTGATTTGAATAAGGCCAACTGCAAAAGACTTAAGTTGGTTTTGATAGGTAGCAAAATCAAAATTGGGCTGAGAGGAAAATAATATGTTTATGTTGAATTAAATTACCAAGAATAAGGCATATGAATAGACACAAAATTCTCTGCACACTTTGGCAATATAGTCTTCCAGTATTAAAATATATAATTTTGACCAGATGAGAAAAAAAGCAAAAAGTTGACGTTGAGATTGAAGGTCAGATATTTTAAATAGCATAAATTAGTGATAAAGAATAAAGGTAAAATACCTTTAAAATGATATCATAAAAAGTAAAAAAAAATGTGGACATGTAATTAGATATGTTGTTATGGGAGAAGATAAATTGGTAATTATTTTCAATAATTTCTGAGGATATGAGTATATACTTATATTTGAGTGGTCTTTGGGGGAATGCAAAGAAAGGGAAGAGTGTGTAAGCTTTGTCAAGAAAGTACAGTACTTGATAAATTAGGCAAATGAGATAAAGGGATGAAGGCATCTCTTATGGTTTTAAGTAGAACAACTAAGGAATAATGGCACTGTTTTAGATATTAGGGAAATTAAGAATAATTATTATAGACCCTTGTTATATAGGATATCAGTCTCATAAAAGCTGGACAGAATTCTGAGGAGTTTTCCTATATTATGTCATTTAACCTCCCATCCATTCCTCCGTTTTTAAACCGGGGTGAGGGGAGGTGAAAGAGTCAGAGCCAACTCTATTATATCATTTTTCCAAGACCTTACAGCTTAATATGTGGAATCATTGGCATTCGATTCCCAAACCCATGATATCTAAAGTTTGGTGCTCTTTTCACTTCTCTGTGAAACCTTGACAGAGATTTTTTTTAAACTAAATGAACATGAAGATTCTACAGTATATTCAATCCTGTATTACCAATAATATGACTTTATGTAATTAAAGTTTAGAAATTTTGAAGTTTATTAGGTTGCTTTTTACATAAAGGAGGAGATGTTTGTCCTGAATTATAAACCTAAAAAGGATCAAGATAAAGGAATATATAAAAGGTATATTTATGTGCCATGATCTTTTTTAGTTACATCATTATAATAACTAAAGGATTGCTAAAGTGTGCAGTGCATGGTAAAGATGTACATGGTTCTCTGGTCTACAATTAAACAGTCAGAATTACCACGTGGATGCAACCTGCCTGATAGTCTAGGAAGGGACAGACAGTTGGCTGCATGCATAGATCACCTAGTGTCTCCCTCCGTTCATGTACATGCCTGTTTCTGGTTGTTTATGTTTATTGGTTGGTAACAATGTTTTTACTTATTATTATTATTATTATTATTACTATAATAAGACTTATTATTGTTATCATTTATTTTAGAGTTAATATAGGTAAACTCCAAAACTGTTTTAATAGTCTCAGCTATCCTTTAATTGTTAATATTTACATTAAATAATAATTATTAATGATATTATAATTATCCTCTCATTTTAAAAAAGTGCCTTGGTTGGGCTGATGAATTATGTTTTTACCCTAGACAGGGGGTACTTAGACAAATACATACATGGTGGTCTGGCAAAATTTATGGACCCTTTTTAGAATTAAATTTTTAAGTGCATAAAATAAAATGCATAAAATTACAAAGTAAAGCAAACATATGAAACAGAATTATCAAAATAGTGATTTAGTAATCATTGTGCTCCGTTACTAAGATCTAGTGATGGGTTTAATACCTACTGTAATTTGAAGAGGGGATAATCAATATTTCAACATAGCTGTAAGGTGAGAAATATATTTGTAATTTCTATTGATGAAAAAGTCAGAAGTCCTAATTCTATGGCTTATGACTTACCTCCATTTTTGAAGGAAATGTTAATATTTAGTTCCTTAAAAATCAGGATATATTTTTTGCTAACACCAAAATCATATAGTTAACAACCTCTAGGTGTACGACATTGCCAGCTTATATACCTTTTCCAACATTAGAACTGAGCTCCTTAAACTCGCAAATTATATTCATCTTTGTATCTTTAGTAACAAATATAAAACATAACCCATTATACGTTGTCAATACATAGATCAATGAATGCATAAAAAATAAAGTCAGTGAGAAAAAATCAAGGATGTGAAAAAATTAATTGGGAAAAATTACATGATAGCAGACACGGCATAGAAAAGTTTCCAGATGAAGACGTTAGCTGTGGTGTGAGATAGATTATGGAAATGAAGGTGAGTTTTTCCTAAGCTGAAACTTGTGCCACCGTCCACTTATTTGGCCTATTAGGACCTGCTTGGGCAGTTGAAAAGATGGCCAGGGCTGACCTAGCTCCAGAGTGACATCTTGCTAATCCACATATTGTGAGATTGATGATTTCGAAGTTAGGTCACAGGACCATTGTGACAAAGGGAAGATGCTCATCTTTTGTTTCTTCTCTCTCCCTACTTCCAGTCCCACTCACAAATTCAAAGGTACACTCTGAAGGGTTTAGTAGGCAGTGTTACCAAAGCAGTTACTCTGCGTCTGTGACGTTTGTTCTTTAGTTGGAAGTCTGTTCCAGAGACATCTTCACATCTTCTTCTCAGAAGCTGTCCGCAGAGCTTCATCTTGCTGCTTTTGTACCTCCACCAGCTCTACCATCAATGGATTGAAATTGTCAGAAGAAAAATGTGTTTTTCCTTTCCCATTTATGTGTATAAGGCTGTAACTGGTATTTCCAGAGCAAAAAAACAACAACAACAAAAAAGGAAACAAACAAAAAATATCTGGAGATTTACTATAGAAACATAAAACATTGAATTGAATATCCTTTTTAAATTTTTTTATTAAATTTATTCATTTTGAGAGAGACAGTGACAGTGTGTTGGGGGGGGGGGGGCAGAGACACTGGGGTAGGGCCAGAGAGAGGGAAACAGAGAATCCCAAGCAGACTCCAGCTGTAAGCACAGAGCCCCCACCCAGGGACTGTGAGATCATGACCTGAGCTGAAACCAAGAGTTGGACACTTAATGAACTGAGCCACCCAGACACCCCTTGACTGAACATCTAATGAAAAAACATTTAAGCGTCCTTTAACTGTCCCCACTGGGTCTCAGCAGAAGTACAAGGACAGTTGTATTTCTTCAGCTTGTCAACAGTGATGATCTGAGAAAAAAACTGCCCAAATGATGTGGGTGCAGGGAGATAGTAGGAGACCACAGAACATAATGGAAGGAGGGACACAGTGAGGAAAAGACAATAGCCAGATGCTTAAGGCGTTTCATGAAAAAACATATTCTCTTATAATGAATGTTCTCAGCAGTCCTAGATGAGTGGATACATATGTATTTTTCCTTTATAACTGTATGAGTAATTTGTACTGGCATTGTCGATATGAGTAAGATAAGCTATTTCAGAGAATGATAGGTGATAGAAGTGACATGGTGCATTGTAACAGAGGGGACTACTTTGGATAAGGTTGGGAGTAGGCAGGCATTTTTTAATAAGTGACAATTGAAGTGCAACCTGAATGATGAGAAAAGAGACAGCTGTATGAATAGTTGCCAAAAGAGCATGCCAGGCAGCGGGAAAAGCTTGGAATCATATAGGGTCGCAGAGGGTCTAATTATAGCTTCTTATCAACTTGGTTCTCACTCTGTCATCTTTTAGTCACTGAAACAGTGCTTGTCCCCCTTTAAGAACTGAGGAAAACTCTGAACAAGCATAGGGTATAGGAAAACTTCTATAAGCAAGACAGAATGAATATGTATTCTAAATGACAGTGAGTTATAATAGGAAACACTCCGGTTTAGGAATAGTCCTAAGAAACTTAATGTGTATCATTTGCTTACTCTCAGCCAGGGTCTCCTAAGTTTTGGTGAGCACTTTGGATTTCAACCTAAGGGCAGTGAATTAATTCACTAAATGGCCTTAAGTGAATAGTGCATGATTTGAGTTATGTTTTGAAAAGCCTACCTTGGATATTTGTGGAGAATGGATTACAGAAGGACGATGGGGAACCCTGGGGAACCAAGTGGGGATGCTTTTGTCATTGTCAGGAGAGACAGTGAAAGAGATGGGTGGACGGTAGTGCCCTTTGCTGAAAGAGCAAGCGGAAATTTATTCCAGCAAGTAGAGGAAGCTTCCAAAGTTCTGTTTGGAAATGTTAATTTTTAATCACAGTTTGGGCAACCTTTTCTTTTTTTTTTTTTTTTTTAATTTTTTTTTTCAACGTTTTATTTTATTTTTGGGACAGAGAGAGACAGAGCATGAACGGGGGAGGGGCAGAGAGAGAGGGAGCCACAGAATCGGAAACAGGCTCCAGGCTCTGAGCCATCAGCCCAGAGCCTGACGCGGGGCTCGAACTCCCGGACCGCGAGATCGTGACCTGGCTGAAGTCGGACGCTTAACCGACTGCGCCACCCAGGCGCCCCATTGGGCAACCTTTTCTGAAGAGGGTGAGCGTTTGCTCCCCTTTCCTAAATTGACCTTTGGCACAGCCAAGACAACACCTCTTTCCAAGAAGCTGTTTGTATGGTTGTTAATACCAGGTCTGGAGCCAGACTAAGGACATAAAGACTCCCGCTCTGCGTGTTACTAGCTGTGTGTGACCTTGAACTTTCTGACTTATTAAATTGTATATGCCTCAGTTTCCTCAGATAAAAAGAGGATGTAACTATCTTCCGTCTAACGGGGTTTTCAGAGATTAATTACATTAGTTAATATAAGGCCTTAAAATAGGGCCAGGCACATTGCAAGTGTGTGATACACATTAAGTTTCTCAGAACTATTCCCAAACCACAGTACTTTGTATTAACATCCACTCTTTAGAATATATATTCATTCTATATTATTTATAGAAGTTTCCCTGTACCCTATGCTTGTTTAGAGGCTTCTCCAATTCTTAAAGGAAACCGAGTGTTAAGGGGAGGCTATAATTAGTTGAATTATGATATTTTAGCTCTTTGTGCAATTCTTATCAATAGCATTTGGATGTTATGCAGTGCGCTCAAGAGATCTACGAGTAGGTCCCCTGACCTGTATATACTGGAAGTTGGGCTATCATTGGAGACTTACCTTAAAGAATACTGTCTTGTTTTCCTCAGTAAGTTTAAGGTTATGAAAAGTATTCTTTTGTATTTTTTTCTACTTTCTTTCCACTTTTAATTAGTTTAGTAAATCAATCATTGCTCTAAATGTAAAACCATAGAATTATAGAGCAGAACTGGGATTTTGGAATGCAAAAAAAATTGATATATAACCAATGTATAACTAAAAATACTGAGTTTCTAAGGCATAACTAAATAAAACATTTCATTATGAAGCTGGAAACAATTCATTTCATTATGAAGTGGGAAATATCATAGAAATATAAATAATCCTCAAGAAATGTCTGAATTTCAGCAGAGCCAAACCTGCTGAGGGGCCTTGTCACATTTGCACCACTTGGTATTTTTTTCTGAAGAACATTAGTGAGAATTTCGGTGGTATATTGTTTATACTTCACAAAGCTATGAAACTCTGTGAGTTATTTCACCTCTAAGACCTTAAGACATAATCATATATTAAAAAAAACATAGGTAGGAACAGAGAGCATATTTGGTGACTGCTTTGACAGAAATATTGGTTTCAGAACAGAAGAGTTAAATCTGCCTCTTCTTGGTTTGGTCAGACACTACCTAGACATCACAGCTGAGAATGGCGGTTAATAGATGGAGATTGACATGGATGATGAAGTCTCTAGTAATCATGTCTGCATGAAAACCTGAAGAACCATTGACTTCAAATAATTAGATGGCTGTTGTGTAGAAGAAAGGATTTATTCTTTTTAGCTTTGGGTGAAAGTTATTGGAAGACCTACAAAGAAACAATTTTTCAAGCATAAATAATTGCTGAAAATACACGAGAAACATTAGACTACAGAAGTTCCCGAGTTCTTTGTTTTTCTGTTTCTTTTCTTTTTTTTTTTGTTCCCCTGGTTCACCTGTCTATTCTAGAAAAAAAAAGCTATTACAAGGATGTCTAGTTACCAAGGAGAAAATATGGTCAAGTTGTTAAAGTGATTTCATTCTTCTATATGATTACATGGCTTAAAATTCACAAATAATATCATAATCTTACATGTTACAAAATTGCAAAGATAAATTTTCATCCCAATGATCTCTCACAGAGGTAAGTCCACTGGGAGATAGATCACAATGAACCCTCTCAAAAGCATCAATGTGATATAATTTAAGAGATTCCATTTGAAAATTATGCATTCTAACTGTCTTTCTATAGAGGGAGAATCCAGAATCATTGGTCAAAAGTATGCAATAGTTCTAAAAAACCAGACATTTAAAAAATAGTAACAGCCTTTATTTATTTTAATGCTACAGTTTACTGAATCATAATAACTATGTACACACGAGGAAAAACAAAGACAAACTGACATCAGCCTCCAATGTTTTAACAGATAACCATAATTGTAACTCAATGAAATAAGCATACTTTTCTCTCTATCTCCCTCTCTCTTTCTCTCTCTTTCTCTCTTTTAATGTGGGCATAATAACCAGGATCAAAATAAGGAATTATATTAACAAGACTGTTTCATTTACTTATTCATAGGTTTAATAAGTAGAGGCTAGAGCTTGCTGGTTTAATTTTCATTTTATTCAAATTTATATTTGCCCTTCCACAAATTCATTTTGCTGAATGGATTTCTATTTCCCAGTCAAGCTGGCAAAAAGGTTCCTTGGTACATTAGAATGTTAAATGGTATCAAGACAAAGTAAGTAAATAAAAATAATTAAAATGAATAGTTTATCATCATCTAAATGCAAAGTAGTACAACACAGAGAAAGCCAATGCCATCTTTTCCCATTATTCACTTCACAGTTATTAATTGTGCCAGTATACATCACAGTAAAGAATGAGACATTTTGACAACAGGGCTGTGAATTGGAAAGACAAGTATGCACTTCAGCTGTATGGATGTATGTAATAATATAAAAAGTATAAATATTGTTACAATTCCAAAATTAATGCTGAAAGGACTGAGGGTTATTTTAAAAACAAACTTTATTTTGGTAACAGTTTTAGACTTGCAGAAATGTTGCAGAGAGGTACACAGAGTTCTCATAACCTTAGAACAGATTCTCTTATTACTAACATCTTAACACTAGCAGGATTCATTTATTACAATTAGGGAAACAATACTGATATATTGTTATTAACTAAAGTCAATACTATATTAAAATTTATTAAATTCTTACCTAATGTCTTGTTTTCTGTCCCAGCATACATCCTAGAGTACCACATTACATTTAGTCATCATGTCTCCTAAGGCTCCTCTTGTGACACTTTCTCATACTTGCCTTCTTATTATTGATGACCTTGATAGTTTTGAGAAATACTGGTTAGGTATTTTGTAAAATGTCCCTCTTTTGAGGACTGTTTGCTGTGTTTCTCATAATTAGACTGGAGTTATGGATTTTTGGGGGGAGGCCCTTTGAGGTAAAGTGCCATGTTTGTGACATCATATCAAGGGTACATAATGCCACCAGGACTTGTCAATATTGGTGTTGTCCTTGATCATCTAGCTAAAAGTGTATTTGTCTGGTTTCTCCAACTATGAAATTCTTACCTCTAACCCCACCCCCTTCATACTGTACTCCTTGGAACAAAGTCACTATGCCAACACTTAAGGAGTCGAGAGGTATGTTCCACCTACTTGAGGGTAGGAAATCTATATAAATATATTACTTCTACACAGAATATTTGTCTCTTTCAACTTTATCTGCTTATTTAATAATTTACTTATATCAGTATGGTCTCATGGAAACTTAATACATTGTGTTATAATCTGATACTATCTTCTTTGTGTTCAAATTGTTGTAGCTGTGACTATTTGGAAACAGGTTCAGTTGGTTCCTGTGTCCCTTTGGATTATCTCCATTATTGTGGGTATTTGTTGTTAATTCTTATTTGCCTAATAAAGAGGCAAATATTTATTTATTTATATGCATTATCCTCTAGGGCAGTATTAGCTGTGCAGCAAAATTGATAGGAAGGTATGGAGATTTCCCACTCTCACAATCTGTCATTTAATTGGTGTATTCATATTATTCATATTTGAAGTGATTATTGATACGTTTATCATGTTTGTTTTCTATCTGTTGTGGTAATTTTCTCTTTCTACCTTCTGTAGTTTCGATTATTTTATATAATTTTATTTCCTCTCAGGTGTCGGTTCTACTTCCTTTAAACTTTTTATTAGTTTTCCTAGAGTTTACATTATTAATTTGTAACTCATCTTCCTCCACCTTCAAACAATGACACATTGCTTTGTAGGTACTGCGGGATCCTTACAACAGACTGTTCTCAACTGTTCTCAACGCTTCCTTCCTTTCTCTTATGATATGGCTGTCACGTGTTTCACATCCATATGCTGTATTTACCCAATACACTACTCTTAATATTTTAAACAAGCCATTATGTTTTACATCAATTAAAAGTGAAGGAAAAATTTACCCTAATTTATTACTGCTCGGATGTTCTTCCTTCCTTTTTGTAAATTTGAGTTTCTTCACTATAGCATTTTCCATCTCTTGAAGAACATCTTTTAACATTTCTTGCTGGGTAGACCTCCTGGCAATGAAGTACCCCTCAGCTGTTGTTTGTCTGAAAAAGTCATTATTTCTTCTACATTTCTGAAAAATAATTTCACTGGATATTGAATTGTATGTTGCTATTTTTTTTCTTTTAATATTTTTTAGTATTTTACTCCAGTTCCTTCTTGCTTCCATGGCTTCTGACAAAAAGTCCTCTAAAGTCTTATCCCTGGGTTTCCTGCATGGCTCAGTCAGTTAAGCATCAGACCTTAATTTTGGCTCAGGTCATGATCTCACAGTTTGTGGGTTCAAACCCCGTGTTGGGCTCTGCAGTGACAGTGCGGAGCCTGCTTGGGATTCTCTCACTCTCCCTTTCTCCCTGCCCCTTCTCTGTTCTTGTGCATGTGCACAACCTCTCTCTCTCTCTCAAAATATATAAAGTTAAAAAAAAATAAAAGTCATATCCCTGTTCCTCTATAGGGAAGATAATGCCAAACTCCCTTGTAATATTGCAATTTCTAAGAAATATATATTTGGTTATTCAGATATGATATATGTGAATACATATAATGAGTTTCCTGAGTTCTGTGAGCTACTCTAGCATTAATCAAACCCAAGGAGGGGGTATAGGAACCTCTGATTTGTAGCCAGTGGGTCAGAAGCACCTGGACTTGTAATTGGCACCTGAAATGAGGGCCATTTGTGTAGGACTGAACCCTTAACCAGTGGAACCGTGCTATCTCTGGGCAGATAGTGTTGGAATTGAGTTGAATTGTAGGACTCCCAGCAGGTGTTGGAGAATTGCATGATGGTGTAAGGAAAAACCTCCATACATTGGATTTGGGCACAGAATTTTTACCCCTCACTCCTGCTCTGTTTTTTGTTTTGTTTTGTGTTGTTTTGTTTTGTTTTGTTTTGTTTTAAGATTTTCTCTTTATCTTCAGTTTTCTGAAATTTTAATCTGAGATGGGTAGCTATAGAGTTTTTTGGTATTTGTCCTGCCTGGTGTTTTCTGTGCTTCTTGGGTCTTTTTTTGGTATTTGACATTAATTTTGGGAAATTCTCAGTGATTATTAATGCAAATATTTTTCTCCCATAATTCTCAGATTTTATTTTTATTTATTTTTCTTTTTTCTCATTAATTTTCATCTTTGAATACCAGTTGTGGAAGTCCCCATATAGCTTTAAGCCCACTGATTCTTTTCTTGACTATGTCCATTCTATTCATGAGGTTCAAAGACATTCTTCATTTCTATTAATGTTTTTTTAAGTTTATTCATTTTGAGAGAGAGAGTGAGTGTGTGTGTGTGTGTGTGTGTGCACGTGTGTGTGTGTGCGCGCGCCAATAGGGGAGGGGCAGAGAGAGAATGTGTGTGTGTGTGTATGTGTGTGTGTGTGTGTGTGTGTGTGCGGAAGTGGGGGAGTGGCAGAGAGAGGAAGAGAGAATGTGTGTGTGTGTTTGTGTGTCTGTGTGTGTCTGTGTCTGTGCAAATGGGGGAGGGGCAGAGAGAGAGAGGGAGAGCGAGAATCCCAATCAGGCTCTGCACTGTTAGTGCAGAGGCCAGTGCAGAGCTTGACTTCACAAACTGTGAGATCATGACCTGAGCTAAAATCAAGGGTCGAACTCTTAACCGACTGAACCCCAGGCACCTTCTATTAATGTTTTTGATTTCTAGCTTTTCCCTTTGATTCTTTCCCAGGGTTTCCACCTTTATTTACATTTCCTATGTGTCCTGACATATTGTCTGCTTTTTCCATTAGAACTCTTAAGATGTTCGTTATTTTAAATTCACTTTCTGATAATTCAAAAATCTATGTTAAATCTGAAAATGGTTCTGATGCTTGCTTTGTCTCTTTAGACAGCTGCTTTTCTTTAACCTTTCAGCATACCTTTTAATTTTTTTTGTTGAAAGGCTGACATAATGTATAAGATAATAGGACCTGAGATAAATAAGTAAGTCTCTACTATTAGGTTTTGTGTTTATGTGGCTAGGAATTGGACTGTATTTAATGTTGCTGTAGCTGCATGTGCCAGAAACTTCAATTTCCTCTAGGTTCCCTGTTTTGGTCTTTCCTCTCTAAGAAAACTTCTGTTTAGGTAGAACCTTTGTCTTTCAACTATCATCCACAATTTTTACACGTGAGCCCTGTCGGCATCATAGTAAGGGATGGGGGAAAGCAAATGTCCTGTAACTTTACAATTAAATCCCAGTCTTTTAGTGGGCCTTTTCCTGGAATATAACCTTCACAAAGCTTTCTTAGCTTCCTCTTACATGATACAAGAACATTAGAGTAGACTGGAATCCAGAGGGAAATGGCTTTTCCTCTAAGTGGATAAGTCTCTGGTAGTCTTTCTTTTTCCCTGGGGTGGAGGTATTTGTTACAGAAAACACTCTAGGCACATTTTACAGATGTTGCTTTTCCTCTCTTCCGGCAACTATTAGAGGGTCTTTCTTAGCTTTTTACCATAATGACATGGTTGGTATCTTCTCTCCTGGAGGTAAAACCTAGGAAAGGATGGGGATTCCTAAAGCCAGGGACTTGAAGTCCAAGTATTTATGATTCTCATGCTACTCCATGGTTAATTTTCATCAATTAATCAAAATTATCTAATTATTACTTGTTTATAGCCCCTGTATCTTCTGCTCCAACTAAAGAGATCTTGGCTGTGGCTTTTTCTATTTGCCTGTCTCTCTAGATTTCTGGGTGATGGGTTCCCTTGCAGCCTCAATTCTCTGGTGGATCCAAGAAAAATTTGCTTAGCTTCATTCTTATAGTAAGTTCAGGGTGACAACTTTCAAACTATTTATAGGTTGAGGTAGAAGCCAAAAATCCTTAATGGTCATTTTTTACAACTCATTTTTAGAGTAGTTAAATTAGAGAAATTAAAACAAAAAATTTTAAGGTGTATTTATTTTTAGAGACAGAGAGAGAGAGAGAGAGAGAGAGAGAGAGAGGCAGAGGGGCAGAGAGAGAGGGAGACACAGAATCCAAAGTAGTCTTGACATGAGGCTCGAACCCACGAACTGTGAGATCATGACCTGAGCCAAAGTTGGATGCTTAACCAACTGAGCCACCCAGGCGCCACTATTAGAGAAATTTTAAAGGTCTAAAATGTTCATAGCATTTAGGAAGTCCAGAATACTCAAAACTTTAAATGGAAGTGATCTATTTTCCTAGATACATAAGATTACTAATTTTTACACAAAATAAAAATAGTTTTACTGTATTTGATAAAATATTAGCTTAAAACTCTATGATTTTTATATTAACATTGAAAATATAGTTAAATTCCCAATAAGTTGAATAAGTGTACATGTATTTGTGTACATTTACTGTGTGCTAAGGACTATAATGGATGTTTTCCAAGTAAATCTTATCCGCACCTTACAAATGTGTGAGATACGCTTTATTATTCCCATTTTATGGAGTAAGAGAGTGAGACACTGAAATTTGTGCTTTTAAAACTAATTATTTTATCTCTCTAAAGAATCAGGAATTATCTATTTCAGATATTTGGGATGGTGGAAAGATGTATGCTAATGAGTTTAGCCAAAGCCACATTTCTAGATTAGATCACTTTGCAATCAGAAATAGTATCTCCAATTACACAAGTATGTCTTGGCCATCTGTTCTTAAAGCATAGAGATAAAAGAGTAATCCTGATTATAAAAGTAGAATATTTTATTGTATTCTTACTCATTGATACCTATACTTATTATTAATATGAAATGTTTCCTTAGTACTTTTCAAAATACCAAAGGCAGTAAAGTAGAATAAATTGCATTGTTGTACACTTGACACCCTTAACATGAAATGATAAATATAATGCAAAGCTTTGTTTGTTCCATGACTAAATGAAGATAAATCTTTTTTTTCTGCATTTAATAATAAGCTATCCAATCTCCTATCTATGTCCTATAAAGTAGTGTGTTTCAAATTTAGTTGTAATTTTTGAAAACTTTTGACTGTAGGCTTCAACAATCAAAGTTGCTTTCCCGTAAGTAAATTATTTTCAGAGTACAGTGTAGATACCAGGAAAACACAATGATCTATTGTCTTTCATGTATACAATTTGTTGAATAGGATGCTCTAAAGTAAGAGCTTGGAAAACATCTTTGCTGGTATTTGAAATAATTAGGTGTGAAAGTCATGATCCAAGACCCTTTTAAGATTTAGATTTTAAGTGGTTTCTCTTCTACTTGTCAAGTCCTGACATTTTATCCTTTGGTATTTAAAGAAGCGGGGATTCCATTCTTCCCCCAAACACTGCAGACAAATTATACTTAGTCTACATAACCAGTACTATAAAAGCAACCCGGTTTGGATACTCAAAAGCATTGACAAATTTCCTGTGAAAAGGTATTTGCCCACCCATATAAGAACAGGTCTTTATATTTAGAAAAAATACTTTGATTAATGATTTTTACAGTGAAATTTTCCATTGAGAAAAGTATTATTGTTCCTTTGACCAGTAAATCCAACTATTACCAAGCATCCTTTCTCTAGGTTTTAGGTATCTTAAATTCAGTGTCCCAAACTCAACTCATCTCTGTCCCTTACCTTCCCCCCACAATACTTAAATTAATAAAGTATAAAAGACTTCATTGGAAGTGATATTATAAAGTTACTTGTTTATATTTTTTAAAATGTTACCTTCCTAGAATGTAAGCTTCTCAAGAACCTGAAGCTTTCTCTGCATTAGTTGCTAATAAATCTCAAATACCTAGAACAGTACCAAGCACGTAGTAGATGTTCAATTAATATTGGTTCAATGGATGCCTCCTCCTACTAGAATATAAGATCTCTGAACTCTACAATTTTGTCTGCTGACAGTTATATTCTAGTGCTACAGTAGGCATTCACTAAATACCTGTTGACTGACCAGCTAAATGGTAGATTGAATAAAATTATACTAGTATTAAAATATTGACAGTGGAAGGGGAACATGGAAAAATATCCTTTACTATCTCTAAGCAATAAATGTGATTTACCAATGATCCGTTTTATATAATTTACTTGTTAGATTATGATACAACTGAAAATAAATTTGTTATATTTTTGATGTTGCACAATGATATGTTACCTTTTTACTAAATTTTCCTGAAGATTGAATTAACTTAAAACGTCAACTCAGCTATTAAGACAGACCAAAAAACATATTTGAACCTTTCAAGCATGAAGTTTGCATATTACAATTGCCTTCACCATTTAGGACAAATAATATTTCAGATAAAAATTTTAAATTGTCACTGTGAAAGGCTTTTCAAATTCCAACAATACTAAAAGTAGAAAAGACCTCACTGAAGGTAATGCTGAGGTCTTAGCTCCGTTTGCATGCATGTGGTTTGATGCATTGATGACTTTAATTATTATGAAAATGATAATAATACCTGAATTCAGCATATGTTTATACAGAGATATTTTAGGAGTTTGAAATAGATGACTGAGCCATGCTATAGCCTAATCATTTCTTAATTATGAACTAATTCTGTATCCTCAGTTGTAATTCTGGGCGTAGTGCTCTGCTGGTGTTTATTTTGTTAGTACTTACATAAAAGCACCCAGGTGACATAAAACTTGGAGAAAGAATTGACACGATTTTGGTTTCCTTGTCACTATCATACTTATCATGACAAAAGATCTTCGCTTTTTCTCTCTAATCCTCATTTCATCTTTCTGTGTTATATGTTTCCCTTTAGACATAGCACAGTGAGCTCAGATTAATAAGAAAATAGAGTCACAGTTTAAGATAATATTGATTCTGGAGAACAACTGAGGATGCTATGTTTTTTCCTTGAAGAATTGATAGGGTGGAAATCTAGAGGCACCATATGATGTCCTTCTGAAGAAAAGTTCAGGGGGTCATGAAACCCAGGCTTTATACCCCCAGAAAACTGCCAAGTGTATGGATTCTCCTTCACCAGGGGGCCAGGTGATTCTTGAAGGTTAATATAATATGTTTTTTTTTTGACATGATCTTTCTTTGCTTTTAAATTTTCACAGAAATGGTGTCCACTTCTATACTAAGTGTTCTTTATTGTTTTTATCTTTCCCCTTAGGAATCACAAAGAGAATACTTTGAGATGGGAAAAAAATCTCAGAAAATTTGTCATTTTTGTAAGATGCTGATCTCCTGATTATTTCTCCAAGGTACGCTGCTGCATAGCAATCAGGGATAAGGAGGGCTTTCCTGCTGAGTTAACATATTTCTGTTGTGATGGGAAAAAGTAAAAATTACAGTAATTTTGAGGGTCACTAACGCAACTATTCTACCTCATATGCTTAAACAGAAATATAGTATGTGAGCCGGATTATGGCTACTGCTGAGTTCTTACCCCTGTTTGATTACAGGGAGGCTTTTACCAAGCAGTTAATCTTCTTTAACTGAAATAAACTGTTAACAGTGTTGTCCTGTATTCATAGGAGAATAGTTTGCTACTGATCTCTCTGGTTGCTAACAGAAACTTCAGTTTACTGACAATTAATTCTGGTCGGAATGTTAATGGAATTTATGAAGTAACAGTATAGGGGAAAAAAGCTAAAACACAGTGTTTTTTTTCTATCTTTTTCAGCGACCCAGACATGTGTCCGATCTAAATAAGGAGGCATCTTCAGAAATTCTTCACAAACATCCCCAAGAAATCATAAAGTGAGGGTCTGTGACCTTTGCCTTTGCAAAGAAAAATGTGTAGATCTTCCCACTGACCGAAGAATGAAAATCTCATTAAAAACTTGTTTCAGAGAGATTGGAGCAGGGAGCAGATGTCAGTAGAACTACCAAATTGTATGTTCCTTGTATTACATGAATGTAGTTACTTAAAATAAAATGTTGGTGCTATTATAACAAGAGTATGATAGTATCCTTTTTTTATTTCTTTGCAGATAAATTCCATACAGACATATATGTAATAAAAGTGACTATTACTATACAACACAATTTCATTCTGTAAATTGTGTGATCAATGTAACTTTAGCATCAGGAAGAAATGGTCTTATCTGGGATGCTGAGCATCAAGCCACTCAATTGTTTTGTCTTTTTTATGCTCAAAATAAAAACCAGACCACTATTTAGTTACCGTTTACCAGGACTTACTCTTTCCCTGACATTTTCACTTTTGCAGATCTCCTCACCAATCTTGCCTCAGTGTTTGTCTTTATTTATAATGATCTACACAGACACCTTGTAGAGTGACTATATGAGTTTCATTAAAATTATACATGATAAATCATCCTGTGCTCTCAGGAGTTGAGATACTAATACAGATACAGAGGATAGGTTAATATGCTCAAAGTCTTGGCAATCACAGCCAATATCACACCAGATGAAAGATAATGCCATCAGTTTCTAAGGCAATGAGTAAGGTCAAGATTAAGATTGTGGCGAAAGCCTGGCCTTCGGTTTGGGAATGGTGACCACAGCCTAGATATTTGAAGACATAATCCTTCACGATGTATTTTTCAAATATTTGAATTTGTTTATTAAAATTAAGATATTTTATATAGGAACTCAGATTTCCAGATTCTGTTGAAAAATTTTGAGATCTAAAAATAGGAGCCGAACTCAGTACACCCCCCTTCCTGCTTCAAACATTTGAGTTCTCAACTCTGCCTCAGACATCATGTTTACAAAGTCAAGAGGAAGACCAGAGGTTTCAGTGACTGATAACAGTTCAAGGTTTATTTTATTGTATGTCGTTGGTATCTTAGAAATATGTTGACATCAAACCTGAGAATTTATACAGAATGTGAAGAACAAGACTTCTGTCCACTAAAAAAATATAATTTTATGTTCTGACACTAACTTATCAATATGTTTTGTGAGTATATAAAAATGCAGAACCTTCTCTGTAGATGATTCTAGGCCCATTGAATGTTCTATAAGTGGGTTCAACTCAGGAAGGAAAAAGATGTTAGAGCAACAACAAAACTAACCTTTACAAAACATTTTATTATATTACCCTTCACTTTGAGAGCCTTTAATGACTTGTTATGGCCCAGTGCGTGGTGTGATTATTTTTTGGTCTTCACTTTATCTCTCTAGTTTTATTTGCTAACATTTTTAAATGACCTTATACAATAAAGTTTGAATAAATGAATAATGAGAGAGTCATAAAAAGTCTCCATGCTTATTTATTTTTTGTAATTCATAAGATTTAAAAGCAGACAGCTCATATTCTAGTTTAGCACTTATTAGTTATGTGATCTTTAAGACTTAATTATGTGACCTTAATATTTCTGAACTCCAGTTCATAATCTGGCTCACATAAGAATAAACTTGTATAAGAATAAATGTTCCTTATCTCCTTTTCCCATCCATACCATCTGTGATATTGCTCTTTTGGTAGTGTTCTATTAGTTTAGAACGTCTTCTAGGTGGCTTAGAAACTTAATCACACCAAATGTAAGATTTCACACCCATCTCTATGTGCTACTAACACCTACTGTCATAGAGTTTGGCTCACATAATTTAATATTTGTATAATGTATATAAGTTTTTTCCCTGCAACTGTGTTATAACTTTTGAAGGGCAATAGAAATAACTCAGATATCTATAAAAAATAGCCTAGATGGCAAAAATAACTGGCATTTCTATGTCATTTTTTGATAAGCCAAGGGCTTTCATATACTTTATCTGATTTACTACTTTAAAAACTTTTTAGGGTGGGTAAGGTAGGTGTTATTTTTATTATCCTAATTTCATATATGAATTCACATATTTCATAACTGAAGGACCTAAATGAAACGTAGATTTTCTGTTTATAGTTTGAAACCATATTTTAATTTATGCCTTCTGACTCTGGATCCAGAGTACTTCTACTACATCATATTGTCTTCTAAGGAACAGGTATAGTGGTAGGTTTATGGTTCGTTGTGAAAATGAAAGTCCATTGTTTGTTGATTTATAAAACGTAAGATAGGTTTTAGGATATAGACAATCTTTTCATCATAGTGATTTACAGATGTGTCTATTTTCAATATCATCACTATCTGTAGTTATAAGTAAAATTACTCTAGAGGTAAAGGGTGAGATACTTTATTCACCTGGGTTTTGCAGACTTTATTCATCTGGGTCTCATCTGAGACATGTTTTAAGATTATTCAGTAGTTAAATATAGTAGTTAGATAGCCAAAAAATCCATCAGTTCTTAGAGTGGCACACCCTACTTTTTCACCCATTTGTGCCACATTTCTAACCCCAGAAAGTGCTTGAGTTTGCTATATCTGGTAAACACATTGCCTACGAATCATGTTTTACTCTTGGAAACTTTTTCTCATGACCCATTCTCAAGTATATTATCTTTCAGTAGTCTCCAGGATTCAGCTCTATTACATATGGTTTCTACCTAATGGATTCTGTCTCTTCCATCGCTGGTAATATTTTCAAGTTAATTATTTGTAGTGTAGTGACATTGCAATGAATAAAAAGTCTACAAGGTGAAAAACAAAAGGTGCTCACAAATAAATGGCTGACTGAATGATGGGTCTGAAATATACGTCTCATGAAGGTACGATCCTCGTTATATTTATTTTACAAGGTCATAGATAATGGATCTGTACTACTGTAGTCATAGAGAGGACACATGATATAACCCGGGAGAGAAGCAAATGGATCTAAGCGCTGGAGATTGCTCATGTGAAAGGAAAGGTCGGAATACTGATGGGTCATTTGCTG
Source organism: Felis catus (assembly GCF_018350175.1). NCBI lineage: Eukaryota > Metazoa > Chordata > Mammalia > Carnivora > Felidae > Felis > Felis catus. The sequence continues at coordinate 56,106,783 of NC_058371.1, read as the reverse complement.
GATGGCTAAGCTGTCAGAACCAAGGTAGTTTTATACAAATGTACCGGGGCTGATTTAGGTTTATTCACCTACCTTTCTAGCAGGTGAAAAGGACACAAACACAGTTAATCTTTATATTGGTTATCAGCCCTGAAAAGAAAAAGAAAGAAAAAAAAAGATTCTTCAAGAGTTTGTGGCACATGATTTGTGACTAAGTCTGACATGTTTTCTTAATGTGATAATTGTATCACTTTCCTATTCATATGAGTTAATGGTTCTCAAACTTTAGTAAGCCTTATAATCACCTGGAGAACTTGTTAAAACATAGATTTCTGTGTCTCCTCTCAAAGTTTCTGATTTAACAGGCATGAGTTGGGACCAGGGAATTGTAGTTCTAACAAGTTCCCAGGTGATGCTGATGCTGCTGGTCTGTCAGTAACACTGATACAGATAAGAAGAGGTATTAGTGTAGCAAATCCTTGGATAGCCCTTATTAAAGCACCATTTCAGATTATCTGCTTTAACCTGATTCCTCTATCATCAAAAAATATTCTCGTGATGCTAATACACCTTGCTGGAGTACTGATAACTATCAAGAATGTGTAAAAAACTTTGAGATTTCTTTTTGTACATAAAGTAATATTTGCAAATAATTTTAAAATGTAATCTTAATATAAAGCCTATAATGGTAACCAGCAATCCCCTAGCCCATTTCCCTCTACTTGTAATTTCTTAAAACCCAGGGCAACAATGTTGATCTTTTATCTTTATTCTGTTATATACATCCATATTTGTAGATAGCATGTGTGTATTACTGATACTTGATTTTTCTTTCATTTTGCTTTTATATGTTGTTTTCCTATTATATAAAATGTGTATTTAACTGTCTTCACCCTTGTCCTCAACCCCTGGTATAGTTATAAGACAAGTTTTAGTTAAACCAATATTTAGGTAAGAGTATTCATACCTGAATCAAATAATATGCTATGATTGAACTTTCTTTCTTGTACATTGTCTTTTTTCCCTCGAGCCTTATTAATTGTCCCAGTTTTCATTTGCTTAGATTTTTTTATGCATCTCAGTAATTTACCCCACCCTCTTCAGAAGAATTATAACTCTCCTTTCAATACATTTTTAAAAATAGCCAAAAAGTAAGTTTGTCTATTTGATGTTTTTGTGTGTGTGTGTATTTTTTCAGAACCTTTCAAGGGCTGCTTTCCAACTCCCTTGCACATTCAGGGCTGGATGATCTCTAGGCTTGCTGCCATTTTGCTATCTTCCTTCCTTCTTTGCTTCTGGCTCTCTTGTGTCTTTTTTTTTTTTTAAATCTGAGTAGGGTTCCTTTGGCCTTAATTTTCCAAACTCCTTTTTAATTATCCTATGCTTGCTATCCCATTTTTACTTTCCAAGAGCTCTTTTTTTTTTAATTCTTTGAATGCTTTTTTTTTAAATTTCTGTTTCTATGAAGGAACTTTTCCTTAAAGCTCTCTGAGAGAATGGAATTTAGATTTTTAGGTTGGGGGGATTATTTTTCTGAGCCTTACATTGCCTCTTTCCTTCAGGTTTGTTATATCTTTTATTTATTTTGGCCTCCAAATTTTATGTCCAAAGGTCTCCCAAATGTGGGTAATCCTTGGCTACCTGTTCATAGTCATAAGTGAAGTAGTAAAAATACTACTACAAAGATCTGTGGGTTGAGGAGGACTTCCCCCATACAAGCCTGTGTCTATACCTGGAAGCAGTGTCCATATCTGTTTCCATTTTCCAGAGTTAAAGTGGATGGCAGCTTTCTGGGAGCCAAGTAGAAGCAGATAGCTTTGGTTAACAATGTTTGGTATACAGACTTATAAGGAACCTTGATTTTCACTACTGCTTGGCATCCTGGTTTTCAATGACTTCTAGTAGCCTGAAAACATACTTCTCACATTCAAAATCCACTACTGTATGGGTGGGGAGCATAGTGGATGGGCCTCAGCAATCACTTTGTTGTTGGAATTGGGAAGAGAACCCAGGAGAGTCTAATTGCCCCATGTAAAAATGTCAGTCATTTTGTTGTGACCTTTAACCTCACTCTCAGAAATACCTCCAATTTTAAATTGCCTCCAATTTTAAGTAATTTCAAAATTCAGTGGCATTAAAAAGTGTTTCCTTTACAGTAATTTTTACCCATTTACAAAAAGTGCGTCAATTCAACTATCTGCTTTCTTGCTTCATCTGATGCTTTACTGTCATTTTCATAGAGTTTCTGCAGAAAGCAACGATTAACTCTTTTGTTCGATTGGCTTTGTATTACGAGTTGCTAAAAATTCTTATATCAAATGAATCAAGACAAGAGAAATAAAATGTCCCTAGTAAGATTGGAGGAGGTCATAGAGAGGACATGACCACTGGTTGACCCTCAAGCTGGATCATTGCAATTGGAGGATCCTCACCTATCCCTTGTCCTTCTAGAACCAACCCCACACTAGGAGCTGTTTAAAGGGCATAGCCTTAAGAGAGTAAGTGTTGTTTAGACCATTTGGACTGAATATATCCTGAATTGAACCTAGTTAAGGCATCCATATAAATTTTTAAGATTTGGTGGTGGGGTAAAGAGACCTACATGTCTTGCAGCACACAAGATGAGCCTCCTATGTAAGTTCCTTGCATATTAAACACACCCCCTACCAACCTGGAGGGGCTCACGTCTTCCTTCAATCCCTTCCTGCCTTCTGTGTATGCGGCGAATTGGCAAGCCAGCTAGGAGACCCAATAAGTGATCTTTGGGAAGGAGGCAGTTGCAGGGAAAATTGTGCATTGGCTATAGACCACTATGTGAGGATGTGTGGCCTGTGTTTTAGATGCTTTGGACCACTGTGCAAGCACAGGGATGCCTGAAAATGCTGGCTCATCTGATGTGATTGTTTGAGGAACTGCTTGTAGAGCAATATGACAGAAAGAAGAGTGGCTGCTGCAGTGAGCTATTCTCTGCCATGACAGTTCAGTGGCCACCGATGCCCATCGGGAGTTAGAGATTTGGAAGAAGATATGAAGGATCTTGAAGGACGTGCAGTGCCCACAACTCTCCCAGCTTTGGCCTGGAGGGCAAGTTGGGAGAGCAGGATAATAAGTTGGAGGACTTAGTGTGCCATTTTACAAAGCTAGGAGGGCCTGAACTGCATAGATTAAGGCAAGGGCTTCTGATAAAGCCTGCTTGGGATTCTAGGAAGTGGAATTCCTTGGGAAAGGAAGAGGGCAAAGAAGAGGCTAATGTCATGATTGACAGTAAAACAGATGAAATGCCCCATGTGTCTGACCTGTATGTAATCCAGATGAAAGCAAAGGCACAGCAACAGCAACCCCATCCAGTGGGGCTGCCCCCAATTAAGAAAATGTTCTTGATGAGAGAATATACTCCCATTGAGCTTATTGATACAGTTGCCAAGGTCTAGCAAAAGGGAAAGTATCCACATATGGTTAGTGTGGCTGGGGGGAGGGGGGAGGTACATAGCATTTCTCTGACCAGGCAGGAGACAGAGAAAATGAGCAAAACATCACTGCACACCCTACCCTCTGGCAGTGTCCACATGGTGCTCTCGGGGCAGTTTAAGGGGCTCAGTCTTTTATAGGTTGGATTTTCTAGCCTGCAGGGAGGCTTCATCCAATGAGACAATCTCCCTGTGCACATGAGACCCTGAAACTGGAGTCTATAGAGGTATAGAGGAGGTAGAGCAAACGCTTAGGGAGTTAAGAATGGGGTCAGCCCCAATCAGGCCAAATTCATTGCAAGAATCAAAGCCAAGATTCTCCAGTCCACTGCCAGCATTTGGTATGTAATACTAATATCCATGCTGAGCCTAGTCCTGGGACAAGACATTTTTGACATTGGGCAATCCATTACTCATCTGGGGGAAACTGACAAATCCCAGGAATACTGTAAGAAAGATCTGGAGACAGAGAGGGAACATGAAACCCAAAAAGCTATCCTGGTTGGTTAGCTATAAAAGGTTTGATGAGAATAACCCAGAAACAAATGTGGTTTGACCTCATTGCTGCTGGGACTTCCACCTGAAAATATATAACAGCAACCCAACATTGTTGGTCAGTCTGTGGAAAGTCTTAAAACATAAACAACAGTCAGATCTGCCCCCACTTGCACCTACTACCCCTGATGTTCCACCAGCTCCAGCAGAGGTCTTGGGGATACAGTTTTATTTGGAGTGGTGGCCCCCATCCCCCAGGTGTAGGATTCAGGCCAAGATAACCTCCAGGCAAGGGCTGTCGGAGGCCATCCATAGCCTCATGCTGAGTGTACTATTCATGGGTCCCCCAGAAACAAAAGGTGATGGGTCTGGTTAATACTGAGATGAATATTTTCTCATACATAGTAACCCTCAGAAGTTTTTTAGTCCCCTGAGTGGTCGTGGAAGGCAAGTGGTTGCAGTCAGGAAAATCCCTTTGACACTGCAAATTGGGCTTTCCCTACCCTTCACCTACTTCCCTGCCCTAAGGATATGAGATTTTTTCTCTCTCTCTTCTACCAGGGAACATATTGATATCTTATAAGGTCAAACTCCACAAAAACCTTTATGGGTGAATTCTACCTCTGAGTTAGAGCAATCATACCGATGCTGAGGGAAAACACCAACTGGGAACCAGTAAGTCTACCAATCCACATGAAAATTGGTAAATGTCAAACAACATAAATTGCCAGGGGGACATAAGTAAATAAGAGAAACTATACAGGCATTGTACCAAGTGGCTGTTTTATGCCCTGTCCACAGTGCTTTGAACAGCCTGAAAAGGCCAATAAAAAAGCTAAACAGCTCATTGATGATGATCATGGACTACTGAAAATTGAATAAGGTAGTGCTCCCAATCCATGTGGCTGTGCCCAACATTGACACCATCTTAGACACTTTGGCCACAGTCCTAGGAGTATATCATGCAGTACTGGACTTAGCAATGTTTTCTTCCCAGTATACTTCTGGCTGTTGAATCACAAGATCAATTTGCCTTCATGTGGGAAGGACAATAGTGGATGTTTCAAGTGCTTCCTCAAGGCTACTTACTACCAGCACAGACCCACAGTATATCGTGGGATTGCAGCTCAAGCTCTGTTCTTGTTCTCCTTTTTCACATCAGTGAAATGGGCTCATTACATTGATGATATAATGTTAACAAGTACAGACTTCCCTCTATAGCAGGATACTCTGCAGATTTTGTTGGAACATCTGCAAGGGGGAAAATAGGCAGTGAACCCACAGAAAATTCAGGGCCCAGCCACCACCATAAAGTTTCTGGGAGTCGTCTGGTTAGATTTAATGTATGTTGTCCCAGAAGCTGTGATTGAAAAGGGTATCCAGTCCCTAAAAACATGAAAGAAGTACAAGCCTTTGTAGGGATTTGACAGTTTGGGAAGGTATTTATTCCCCACCTGGCCCAGTTTCTCCATCTCTTATACTGCCTGGTAAATAAAGGGCATGTGTAGGACTGGGCATCAGAGCAACAAGCCCCCTTTAAGAAGGCAAAACTACTAGGGAAGCAAATTAAAGCTCTGGGCATCTCCCAAGCAGGGCTGCAATTTGAGTTGGATGTATCTGTGACTCTAGGAGGTGCGAGTTGGACACTGTGGCAGAGACAACAGAAAGAGACAGTGCCCTAGGATTTTTGCCATAGCTCTGGAAAGGAATAGAAGCCTGATATATCCCCCTCCCATCCACCCCAGCTCAATAGCTCCTAGCAGCATCCCTCCAGATAGAGCCTCTCACAAAGGAATAACACATTGTGGTAAGAACTTTCCTCCTATCAAAGGATGGGTTGAGAATATGTTTAATTGACCCACTTATACCTTGGCTCAAACTCCCACTTTGACTAAGTGGCATGCCTTTTTACAGCAGAGGAGACCTTGTCCACCAGCCCACTCTCTCTAGGAATGCAGATGGTACTAGGCTATGCAGAGGATGTAGATCCTCCAAATGTTCCTGCCCCTATTCCTCTGTTGGCCTCTAGTACCAGTAGAGAGGAAACAAGGAAATTCCCAGTGACTGGTCTAGTCAGGGCAATCTGTCCATGAGATTGCAGTTGCTATTCAGCCAAACACTGACACCATCTGGATGGACACAGAAATGAACTATAGTAGCCAGTAGGCCAAACTCACAGCAGTTTGGCTGGGAATCACTTATGAGGGTTGGCCTTTAACCGTTTGCACTGACAGTTGGGTAGTTCTAAAAGGATTAACCCTTTAGCATGGGCAATGGGAAGCTGAGGGGTGAATGATTGTGAATGTGCCTTGTGGGGTCAGGATATGTGGAAACACATTTGGGTTTACCTGCAACAGCCTGAGGCAGACCTCACTGTCTTCCAAGTCTGGTTCATAGAGGTCCTGACACTCCCTAACAATCAAGTTGATTTCCTAGCTTAGGTATGAGCCGTAAACTGATTCTTCAGTAGATACAGCAGATTGGTTGCATAGAAAGAGCGACCACCATAGTGCCTGGGTGGGATGGTATATTGCCAAAGACGATGTATTGGCCTTTGAATAAGTGACTTGTTTAATGCAGTAACAGCATGTTCTGTATGTACTAAATAATGCCCAAGGCAACTGCCAAAGGGGTCTGGGACAGACTTCCCAAACAAAATCACTCCCGAACAGTGAGATATTAGCAAGTAGACTATATTGGCCTCCTCCTTCCAAGTGAGGTTTCTAAATATACCTTCGTTTGTGTGGACACTGCCTCTGCCTTAACCCTAGCTTCCTACTCTCACTGTGCAGACCAGGCTACCACTATTAGAAGATTAGAGAATCTGAGTATCATGGATGGATGCCTTCATTGAGTAGATAGTGATTGAAAATTACATTTCAAAGGTTGTGATGTGCAAGACTGAGTAAAAGAACACAGCATTAAATATTTATTTCCCTTTATAACCCCAAAACAGCAGGTTGGTAGAAAAGAATAATGGACTATGAAAACAACAGGTCAAGTTCCTAAAAGCTTCCAACCTCTCTTTTTCCAAGGCCAGGTAGTCATGTTCTGTTTTCCAGTGGTATAGTCATTTGACTCCCCTCTTGGTTTCCTCCATTGGCCTGAAGGACATTGTAGCATACATAGAAGTTCTTACCAACCTCACCCTGTAAGCCTTAAAGGAAGCTGTCCTCCAAAATAGTATGGCCTTGGACATTATTACTGCCTTTCAAGGAAGTGCCTGTGTCATTATTCAAACACAATGTTGTGTGTTTACACCTGATGAGTCTGCTAACCTATCTTTATTAAATCACATGAAGATACAAGTAAACATCCAGAGTACTCTAACCCCCAGCCCGGAGGACTTAGTAAATCAATGGTTGTGATCATGGGGCTCTTGGTGGGGGAAAAATGTTACTTATTTTGGGAATCATTATCTTAACCTGTGTTTTTACTTGTATGTGCCCATATTGTCACTGTGGCCTCTGCCTCAAATGCAGCCAGATACCCACCAAATGAGCTACTTCCATGGTAATAAAACTCTTGCTGACTGCATTGGGCACATTGGAGAAGAGAGGGAATGTGTTAGATTGTAATAGCTGGTCAAGATGGGTGAAGTGTTGGAGGAGGTCAACATGAGGACATGACCACTGGCTGACCAGAAAAGGGGACCTGGGCAATCGAAGCACCTCACCCCTCCCTTGTCCTTGGAACGTACATTCTACCTACTAGTCCCACACTAAGAGCTGTTTTAATAAATAGCCTTGAGAGAATAAGGTGTTGTTAATACTATTGGACTGTGTATGTAACTAAGCCCAGTTAAGGCCTCTATATAAACTGAAAATTCTGGTGGACTTGAGCAAGGACCTATTTGTCTTTTGGCGCCCAAGATAAGCCTTGTATATAAGTTTCCTTGCTTAGTACCTCTGTCTCCTAACAAAATGGAGTGGCCTGCCTCTTTCCTTTGTCTCTCCTTGTCCTCCATGTTCAGGACCCGTTTGTGAACCAATAGGTAACCAGAGAGAGTTTTGCATATTTAGAGTTTACACAAGAATACCTCTATGTTTTATGCCCAAACTGATTTTAAAATTATCTGTTTTACTCCAAAAGTGTTGTTTATAAATTGGTATTTTCTAAATCACTGTAAGAGATTTTCATTACTGCTCAATATTTGTTATTGTAAATGAAAGTTTGAGATAACTCATGAGTTTTGTATTTTAAAGTTATTTGATTATTTAAAAGTTCTGATTCCTAGCTGAGTTTTGGTAAAATTTCCAATTATGAAATCAATATCAATTAGGAAAAATGCATGACTTTTTTTTCTAATGTTTGCTATTATAAGCCTGAATTTTTTTTCCAAAATTGTTTTTTCCTATTTTCTTCTATTTTTATTATGTTCTTTTCTATTAATTTTTCCATAACTTTTCTTTCTTGTCACCCCCTTTTAAAATTTATCCTTATTATCCTTAATATTTTACATAAACTCATCATCATCCTTATATGTTTATTCCTCTTTATTTTCATTTTCTTGAAATCATCACTCTTGTAACAAATTGGTTTAAATATGTAGATGATAGTCATCTTACTTGGCAAATCTTTCTTCTGATTTTAAGGACTTTTTTAATGTGAAGCTCCATTTTCATCCTTTCAAACAAGTGTACCCTTTAGAACCTATAAAGATGAACTGAGATAATTTTTCATAAGCACAGTAGTTATAAGTTATACTGTTTCAAACTAAGAAATAAGACATTTTATTTGCTTTGGAAAGCCTCTTATAATAAGATGTCCTCACTGAAATTATTCATCTTTTGTTTTATATAAACTGAAACTTGAAATTTTTTTCTCTCCATTCTATAGATGTATTATTTATTTCAAAAAGTAAACCAAGTAAAAGAAAAAATGGTATGTGAACATGAAAACATTTATTTTACATTAAGTTGAGTATTAAGATTGTGAAAATAAATTTCATTCAAAACATTTGTTTCTTGTTACCAAAAATAAACACCAAAAAAAGAAGTACTTTCAGCACTGTACACAAATATAATTTCCAAGTTGACATTGGAACATATTGGGTTTTACCAAAGCAAAAAACATATGTTGTGACTATAGTTGTTGAGTAAGTGATAATTTCAACAAAAAGTATAACCATGTATCATACTTTAGCAGAAATTTAGATGAGAGACAGTATTAATAGTTGTTAAGACCACAATTTTGGTCTGAAGAGACTGGCCCAAGTCCTGACTTTACTACTGTGGTTTAATTCAAGTTATTTTAGTTCTCCGGGCATTACTTTAATTGGCAGAAAAATGCAGGTTTACAACGAAAGATTATCAGAAAGATTAAGCAATCTTCTGTACAAAGAGTTTTTAGCATCGTGTCTGGCTCCTAGTGGCTAATAAGGCCATTCAAAAATACTTGATCAGGGGCACCTGGGTGGCTCAGTCGGTTAAGCATCTGACTTTGGCTCAGGTCATGATCTCGCGGTCCGTGAGTTCGAGCCCCGCATCAGGCTCTGTGCTGACGGCTCAGAGCCTGGAGCCTGTTTCAGATTGTGTGTGTGTGTCTCTCTCTGACCCTCCCCCATTCATGCTATCTCTCCCTGTCTCAAAAATAAATAAACATTAAAAAAATTAAAAAAAAACAAAAATACTTGATCAAAATGAATGAAACTGTACAAATCACAAACAAAATTAATTCCATTTAATACCATTACTAGTATTATGCTCAGAGGAAGTGATACAGAGTTATTAGTGTCTCCGGATGAAATAAAATAGGAAATGATAGGGGTTGTGGATGATACATGCTCTCATTTTTAAAGCTGGAAAAGGATTTTAAAATGTATATTAACCTTGTCACCAGCAATAGCTTTCTTTTCAGTATACTCAGAAGATTCACTTATTCAACAAATATTCTTTGATTGCCTATTATGTGCTCGGCTGTATTTACCTACCATGCAAAAGGAAGTGCCTCCTTTTTATGCTCTGAATACTTTCCTTTTCCACAGACATTTCCACTGGGCCTGGGAGATGGGCAATTCTATGCATGGACAGATGGTTTGAGAAGAAAGGACTGGCATGACTATGAAAGCATTCAGAAAGAGGCTATGCGCTCAGGTATGAAGTTCAGTGTAAGCCAAAGTGCTACTTTACTTACTGCAGTGTCTCATTTGTCACTTAAAGAGTCTTGAATTAGCATCTCTTCTGCGTACAGTAAGGTATGTCTCATGGGGGTGTTGGAGGTCAATGCTGAACAGAATTAAAACAACTTCACATTTCTGAGAGAAAACAAATAATGAACAGCCTTTACAATATCAGCTGAAGAAGAGGTTACATAAGTTTTAGAAATCTATAATATTTCATATTTCCAGACTGCTTTCTAGTAATTTCTGAGGATATCTTAAGATTTATCAGTGATACTTGACTTGGTTGACATCTGTCTTGAGCTTGTTTTGCTTGTTAGGGCTGATGTATGTCTAACAGTGCACAATATTGAAGGGGTACCACAGTTCTAGACCTTGGCAGGGGAACAGCAAGTTGGTAGATCATATGAACTAGATAGAGATAGAGAAAACATTTTAGTTCTTGGAAAAAGTAACCAGAGAAAATAAGTCTTTGTAGAAGGACAGTAAAATTAGGTTGTTGGAAACAGGGATTCAGAAAGGTATATAATTAGAAATCAAATGAACATGAGTAACATATGGTATGAAGTCCATATGCTTTCACTCAACCAGAGAAGCTCTGTTTTTTTCATACTGAGGATGTCATAGAACTAGAGAAGCCTTTGTTTGGTAGGACTGAGACATCTGAGCAGCATTGAGACATTGCATTCCAAGTCAAATCGGCAGCAAAACTATGACCAAGCGCAGTATGAGGTCCTCCTGGTTAACCTTTCTCATAGATCATCCCATCAGGCAAACTGGAGTGTGAGTATTTAAATAGTTATGAAATTGTGCAGACTGTGAAATGTTTTTGCTCTGGATCAGTTGTGGTTGATCTAATTATAGCCTTCTTTCATTTTCTTCTTCCATTCCTTTTCTCCAAATAAAGCAATTCTCTCCCCTCAACTTCATTAGAGCTGCTCATCCCAAGAATGTTCTCTATTAGTCAGAGAACGAAGCTCTTCCACCTTTCATTGTCTCCCCACTTGGCCATGACCCCATGAATGGTTCCTTCCAGTATCCTCACTTTTCCAGCTCTCTTATCTTTTCCTTCTATTTTCTCACTAAGCCCTGTATTAATCCAACCATCTGTTCCTTTTTCTAACCCCAGGATGCTGAAAATTTTTGGAGATGCTCACATAATTTAATCAACTGAAACTTCAATTTATTGAGCAGATATTTTGTACTAGGTACTTTACATATGAATTTTATTTAAACCACATAATTACTCTAATAGGAATTATTATCCCAAATTTGTAAAAGAAAGAAAAGAAAAGAAGCAATATGGAACTGGGTCCTTAAGAATTTATTAAATATTATCCAAGGTCAAACAGATAATAATTTGCAAAACTAGATTAAAAATCAGGTCTTATGCTCCATTACATCCCACTGTCAGACATTGAATAATAAATATTTGGACAATATGGAGTAATGACAGCGCACATATGTGAGGGAGAGATGTACCTGGGTTCATATTGTCTTTTCTGTACATGAGCTATGTAGGCGGCAAATCAATTTATCTTTCTGATGTTATACTTTGCAGAATTGCTGAAGGATTAAAGATAATACACCTAAATAATTGGCCAATTATTTGGACATATTATAAACTCAGCTAATAATAACTATAAATTTCTTTCGTTTGATTTGGTATGCCTAACCTTCACCTGTGTGATGGGTTTTGGGTAAAAATCCAGTACTTCATGTAATCTCTGCTTCATATCATTCTTTCTGCCTCCTGTGTAAGCATGCTGTTTATGTTCTCATCTTACTTGGGACAAGGGAAAGTTGACCTACAAAGAAAATTGGAAATATAACAAATTTTCTAAAGCATAAATTTTCTATGGAATTAGAAAACTTTGAAATGCTAAATGTTATATGATTCGCTGGAAAATACATGACAACTGAAATAGACTAAAATTCATAATTTAAAATTATATGAAATAGTACATAAATAAAAGGACTACACACACACAAATATACAAGCAGCTACACAGTCAAACATCTCTGTTCTTAGTATCTAAGTCAAGAAAAAGGATCATCTGTGTAGATTTTTATTACCTATGTATTTATACCTAAACAAATACTGTTGCATTTTTCTTGTGTTTGGGCTTAATCTATTAATTGAATCATAATGTCTGAATTTCTTCTTTTACTCAAAATAATTTTTGAGATTCATCCCTGTCCTTGTGTGTAATTCTCATTGATTTATTTCCACTGTTGTTTAATTTTCTACAACATTCTCCCCTTCATGGGCATTTGGGGAGTTCCTGGGTTTTCGTCATTATATATAATGTTGCTCTAAATATTTTTGTATGTGGTTCTGGGGTAGAGCATTAAATTAAGAAATAACTGACTATTTTTCAATATTGAATCATCTATTCTATGGCATATGTGATATTTACTTGCTGCTTATTTATTATCTTTAGAGACGTGTTAATAATTTTATCCTCACATATTTTTTAGTGTTATTCCTAGAAAACCAATGTTATATGGGTATTGTACATGTTATTGATTTTATTGAAATTCCACATTGTTTATAGCTGATATATAGAATATTAATAAATCTTAATATTTACTTGGATTTGAAACTTTCTAAACCCACTATTAATTATAATTATTTACCTATATGTTAGCTTGAATTCTCAACGCTACAAGAATTGACAGTGCTTAATTTTTTTTTCCTTCCATTCTAGATCTTATAATTTTTGTTCTGTTTGTTTAGTTCTACTTACTGTCTTTGCCTGGCATCCCAGCGTAATGGTAAATAGTGGTTTTTGGTGGCATATCATGACCTGTTCTAATTCTGACTGTCACAGATTAGGAACTTACTTTAAGATTTTATCTATTTAATGAAAATACACTTTATTATGATTGCTAAGCCTTCTGGAGCTAGTTTACTGAGAGTCTTGTTTATTTTTGTTTAAACCTAAATGAATATTGCTATTATCAGAAATTTTTTGTTTGCTTGCATCTGTTGAAATAGATAAAAGATAAATTTTCTCTTTTAATATGTTATTTGGGTAAATTATTTCTATTTATTTTGTAATGGAAATCAAATTTCCAATTCTAGACTAAATCTGTCTTTTTATTTATTACCAGATTTGGTTTGCTAATATTTTATTTAACATGTTTGAGTCTTTATTCATGAATGAATACTGGACACAAGTTTTTTTGTTTTTGTTTTTGTTTTTGTTTTTGTTTTTCTCATAGACCCCATGTCAAATTTTGGTAACAATGTAATGATAGCTTCATAAATTACTCAGGTAATAATTTCTGTCTTTCTGTGCTTTGTAATTGCTTGTTGCATACGAGAATTATACATTTGTTGATAACTATGGAGACCTTGTGGGTGAAACTATCTGGACCTGGACTTTCTTGGAGCAAAGAATGTAGCTACTAGGTTAAACTTTTAAAATGGGTACAGCACTAGTTGATTGTCTATTTCTCCTGGAATTAACTGTATTTTTCTATCAATTTGTCCATTACTTCTAGAAGTGTTCATATTTATTAGTAAATTTATTCGTAACATCTTCAAATATTTCATAATGTCTGCAATGCTTAAATTTATGTTGCTTTTTCTTTCAAATATCATTTGTACTGTTATTTTCATTTCTTCTTAATCTATTAAACCAGGAACCTGTCAATTTTATCAGTCATTTCAAAAACCAGGTTTTTACTTTGTTTATCTTATTTGTTATGTTTTTCTCATATGTTTACAGTCTTATGTGTAGTATTTCTTTTCTTTGACTTTATTTCCCTACTATATTTTTTCCTAATTTTTAAAATTGATTCATAGCCCCTTAATTTCAGCCTCTCTACTCCTGTAGACCGCATATTTAGGACTCTACATTCCCTTCTAAGTAGCACTTTAAGTACATAGCACTGCTCTGTGTTCCAGCATTTTATATTTGTTTTTTTATGTTTTAGTTATACGTTAGTTATGTTTTCAAATGTCTAGCCTACTTAAATACTGAAATTATCTTAACAATAAGAAAATCCAGAAATTACCTATTAATAAAAATCTCAATAATATTTTCAAAAATATATTAACATAAGCATGCATTTCATTAAATGTCCTTGTTAGTATTTTTATTAAGATTGTTTATTCTTTGTTCTGGCAATTACATCTTTGAGACATATATGGGTTTTTTTGAATATCAGGCATTTTAAGTATCTGTTTTTACTTACTAAGTAATTTATGGGGGGCCATGCTGTTTAACTCAGGTGAGTAATGAGGAAGATATTGCTTTAACCTTTCAGGAAATGGACATTTCCTACATTAAAACAATAAAAACAGAAAAAAATGCAATTGAAGGATAGACTCTAAGACCTTAGGTGTAGCATTGGGGTTGTTTTCTGGTACATCTGTACCCTTAGAGTTATACTAAATTTAATGGGTTCTTTGAATTTGTTCGAAGAATTCTAACTAAATGTTCAAAGAAACACAGAGCTTTTATTATTTCATAATCCTGTACTGCTTTGTTTTGAGATTAGCATTGACCAAACTAATTTAACCATAGAAGAAGTGTATCCACATAGCATGTCAGAGTCAGGAAGCCTTCCTGGAAAAGGTAAACCAAATTTGAAAAGATAAAGGTCTACCCTGATATCAGATAAAGTTGGCATTCATTCAATTAATTTTCTGATCTCTTTTTCATAATAAGTCAGCCATATTTTTAGCATGGCTATTTTTTCTAACCATACGTTTTCTATATACAATCCCATTGTGTTTCATTAAGTTAGTTTCAGCATCAAATTCTCATTTTAGAATTTATTGACACTAGGTTTCATCTTTTAACAGTTTTACTATCCTTCTGAGTCATACTATCCCAAAACTGAAAAGCATGCTTTTTGAAAATCATTCAAATTATTTATAAAAGTTGAATGGAAGGAACTGAACTAGGGATTCCTTTGATATAATATAAAAGACAATATATAAATTGATAATGATGTGTTATTCATTATATATTGTTATATTATACATTATTCAGTATTACTCTAGCAGCTAAAAAGCTATCCAGTTGACATTTCTCTATATATAATTTGAAAAAAAAAGGTAAATATATTTCTGAAATCAAAATAAAGTCTGCCTGTGGCATATCCCCCATCTATGGATCTAATAACTTGTACCAGATGTTGAGAAGAAAATGCAAGTGGTTTAGGTAACTGTTTCTTATTTAATATGTGATGTTTCCTAATTGTCATAACATCTTTCTCTAAGTGGTAAAAACATCCTTTCCTGCAGTCTATCCAGGGTGGTTCATATGTGTGTGTGCATGTGCACATATGTACATGTGTTTTATGAAATCATTTTAAGACTATTCATCTGTATTTCTAGAAAGCACTTATTTTTAGTTTTGAAATTTGAAAAATTTTCTGTCCAGTCTTCTTTTCATTTTAACTTTAAAGATTTTCACTATGCTTATCACTGGTTTTGGGATTTCAGTATGTGTGAACTCAACATGAAAAAAGCTATTCTCAACTCTTGTATTTGATCTATTTCTTTGAAACGGATTAACCCTCATATAATCATATCAACTCACACATTCTCCTATAAGCCTCAAGAATCTTATGAAATTATATCTAACTTTTCACTGCTTCCATTTGTCTTAGTTAATCATAGTTTTGAATATTCAAAGTTTTTATTGTCTTATTCTATTCATTTATTCATTCACTTGTTCAAAAAATACTTTTCAATGTCACTATATTTTATTTTTTTTTATTTTTTTTTAAATTTTTTTTTTCAACGTTTATTTATTTTTGGGACAGAGAGAGACAGAGCATGAACGGGGGAGGGGCAGAGAGAGAGGGAGACATAGAATCGGAAACAGGCTCCAGGCTCTGAGCCATCAGCCCAGAGCCTGACGCGGGGCTCGAACTCACGGACCGCGAGATCGTGACCTGGCTGAAGTCGGACGCTTAACCGACTGCGCCACCCAGGCGCCCCATCAATGTCACTATATTTTAAATACTGCTCCGAACTCCGAAAGAAAAAATACACAAAAATGAACTACAGTGGCTCTTACAAAGTGTGCGGCATGGTTGAAGGAGATTTCACTGTTACTGACATCAAACCATTGATCTCTCTTACCTAAATTATTTCAGTAGCCTCTGAACTGATCGCCTTGTCCCATAGTCAGCTTTTCAAATAGCAGCCAGAGAGATCTTCTACAAATACCTAACCTGATCAGAGCATTTGACTCCTCTGCTCAAAAGCCTACAAACGCTGCTCATTATATTCAAAATTAAATCCAAACCTATTCCATGATTATGAGATCCAACATGATCTACTCCTGACATGTCACTGTCCTGATCTCCTACTGATTGATATTCGATCAATTGACAGTTAGTCACTCCACTGGCCAGATTGGCCTCTTTGTTTTTCCTTAAGCATGCTAAACATGTGACTTTTCATTTATTATTCCTGCTGTTTGGAACACTCATGATTCATATCTTTCAACCCAGTCTCTCCTTGAGTAACAACACAAAACCATATATCACCAGCTTAGACATACATACCTGCCAAGCAACACATTATCCTATATAGATATAGTCCTGTTCATGCATTTTCTATCCCTTTATGCTACTTAATTTTATAATAATTATCTATCTATATTTACACGTATATGTATTTATTTAATGAATTAAGAATTTTATAATTCCTTGAAATATAATCACTTGTCCAAAGGCTCTAAATTGCAATATTATCTTGAATCACTGAATTGGAGTTTTTGAATAATGACACTCCTAGATGAGAGAATATTGTGAAAACCTGACACAAATGGTTGCTGCTTTTCCCTTCTGGAGATTGCATCCAAGGCCCCCTTAAACCTTACGATCAAAGTTACCAGATGTTAATACTAATCATTGTGAATTTCCATAGCAAAACATCTAAGGAGTATGAATTAAAACACTATTTGAGAAGTAGGAGTGTACCATGCTTTAAAATGATTAATAGTAAGGTTTTCTATGTTCCTTTAAACAACAGCTCACTTTAGTGCTGATCAGGGACCCATTTTGCTCTTAAATGTCCTTATTCTACATAATTGAGCAAGATTGCCAACCAAACAGAATGGGAAACAGAAATGTGCTTCATCTGGGAGATACTGTAACTACTTTGCATTCAGGAGGACAAAAAAAAATGGTAATTTTGCTATAACTACAATGGCTTCTGGTCATTTTTTTTAAATTTTGTTTTAATGTTTATTTACTTTTGAGAGAGAGAGAGAGAGAGAGAGAGAGAGAGAGAGCAAGCTGGGGAGGGACAAAGAGAGAGGGAGACATAGAATCTGAAGCAGGCTCCAGGTCTGAGCTGTAAGCACAGAGCCAGACGTGGGGCTCAAACTCACAAACTGTGAGATCATGACCTGAGCCAAAGTCAGACGCCCAACCAACTGAGCCACCCAGGTGCCCATGGCTCCTGGTCATTTTTAAGTGATGCCTCATGTCCCTTAAAAATAGTATCTGGCATCTTTTTTTAATTACCAGCAACAATGAGCATTGTTTATTGTTAGTAATTTCAGAATATTTTATGTCTATGATATGTTCTCAATAAATTTTGTAATGAGATCTTTGGTCAACTTTGGGAAGTATTACCAAAATAACATTTATTATTATTCATTGGGTTAAAATTAACTTTTAATGAAATATTTCCTTTGACAGTTATTGTATAATAATGAAAATGTAAAATGGAAGTGAAAAGATTGTGAGCATTCTGTTGAGATGTATCATTTATATGTCTAATAATAGAACAAAATTTAGCTGAAACAGAATTGAGTGACATTAGGGAAAAACCCCTTCAATATTATCACATGAAAATAGCAGTAGAAACATCTCAGGAGATTTAGTAAACTGCAATGAGTTTGTATTTAAAAATAAGACAAAATTAACTTTTAAAATAGTTCAATTTACCTATTTTTTTGCGAAACTAAGAATATCTCTGTTTAGAAAAATCAGCTTCCCCTGGGTAAGTGTGCATAAGATTATTTGGTCTTATTTTTCACATTTGTAAAATGTGGTTTAATGATAGCCCCTATCACACAGTTATTTTAAGTGTTAATTAAGTTACATAATTAAACTAACTGGACTGTGGTTATGCTCAATTAGTGGTCATTTGTATATTCACAGAACCCTGATTCCTATGCCTATAGGGTTATAATTTGAATAACCTACCATAATTTTTTCATGCCTCCAAATCTAGTTGATTGGCACAAAATCTCCCAAAAATTGTCACAAGGGGGTTCATATTATCACATACTTCAAGTAGAGCTATATCTCTTCACTTTAGGTTTTATCATTATAAGACAAACATTTTGTAAGCATCTTCCCCAAACCTGTTTCCAACCAGGCATTTTGCTTATGTTTTGATAAAAATTGTTTTCATATGGTAGTTGTGATTATTATCAATTTTTTTCTGGCTATAAATGCTCCACATTTGGTGGGAGTTATATGAGTAGATAATAATCCTTGATCGTGAAGAAATGGAAAATGTTCTGCTGAAGGAAGATAGTGTCTGATAAGAGCCAAGAAGGAAAAGATGAGAAACATCTAGTAAAGCAAAGGATTTGAATCTAAATGGATCCAGTAAACTAAATGGATCCAGGCTAAATTGATTTTATGCCTGCCATTCATTTTCCTGAAGTCTTGCACTCAATTTTGTTCTTTCCAGTTATAACCCTTTCCTGTACAGCTTTGAAGTAAGGGTGCAGTGTAAGTTTGTATTTTCTATCAGCTTACCACACAGAAAACTCTAATACCCACTAATATTTGTGCCATAATTCTTTATAACATTTTTTTTTTCAACGTTTATTTATTTTTGGGACAGAGAGAGACAGAGCATGAACGGGGGAGGGGCAGAGAGAGAGGGAGACACAGAATCGGAAACAGGCTCCAGGCTCTGAGCCATCAGCCCAGAGCCTGACGCGGGGCTCGAACTCCCGGACCGCGAGATCGTGACCTGGCTGAAGTCGGACGCTTAACCGACTGCGCCACCCAGGCGCCCCTTGTGCCATAATTCTAATGGTAGTAATCTATCTGTTAATAGTAAATCTTGAAACTCCGTGAAGTTAGATTTGTTATTTTTGCTGTGGCTTTAATTTTTAGTAGGGGTTAGAACCATCCTTACATTTAGTGTAGTATAGTTTATGTACTTATTCAGTATATATAAGTTTTAGGAAGAAAAGTAAGAGAACAAAAAATAGACAATTAATTTCTGATGACCTGGGACTCTGGTGTCATCCTTATGATGGCAACTAAAATTTACAACACGCTAATGCTATGGTAACTGAGAGTTTCCCATGATTTGAGGGATTGTAATTCGTTCAAGCCTAAATTATCATTATGGCATTGCATTTTAGGTATAATTCATAGAGATTCAAGTGATTATTTGAACACCCTCCAAAATTCATCTCCAGGATCTGGCACAAATATTTCAGTAATGAGTTCTGGGCCTTCTTGGCTCCATTATCTAATGAGGGCTGTAGAGGAAATGTGTGTGTTTACCCACTAGGGAAGGAAAAGTGCCAGCACCAGAGACTGATGGCAACACTGTCGAGACATTGACTTCAGAACCGTAAATGCCAGTTTGACTTGTGCTCTGAGTGAATAGCAGTGGTTTTTGAGCAGCCTTCATGCCCGATGAAAGCAACTGGGCCTTCTGACACTTAGTAGTCATAGAAACGTGACATAAACGATCCTCAGGAATACTAGGAGCTCAGAATAGGATTGTTTGATTTTAAAGGAAAATATCTGTCCCCAAATATGTGTAACAAACTTGAATTATTTATAAAACATAGACATTCTAATATAATGAAGAAATAGATTTAATGGATAAAGAATGTAATTTGATACAGTGTTTGGTTTACTGATGTGAAATGACCAGGAGAGATCACAAAGGAATTAGTATTATGAGGCATTTAATAATTATTTGAATTTCCATGGTGACCAATTGAGCCTTAGGGATCCAAATTCATTATTGGACTAGAATTACTAGATTAACTTAATAGACATTGACCTAGATAACAATCTAATAGAATTTAATAGTGCACATTAATTGGGATATCTATCTATATTATAGATAGATAGATAGATAGATAGATAGATAGATAGATATAGATATATATCTCCACTCACGCATATAAAATTCTTTTTATTTTGTATTAAGGAAAAGGTAGTCATTGAGGAGTAACTTTTTAAAAAAATGTTTATTTATTTTTGAGAGGGAGAGAGAGCACGAGCAGAGGAGGTGCAGAGAGAGTGGGTGACACAGAATCCAAAGCAAGCTCCAGGCTCTGGGCTGTCAGATGCAGAGCTCAAACCCATAAACCATGAGATCATGACCTGAGCTGAAGTCAGACGCTCAACGAACTGAGCCACCCAGACACCCCAAGGAATAACTTTTGAAATTATAGCATATGTCTTATAAACAAAGAAGTTATTGGATTGATGTTCAATTTTTAGTTCTTGTGTTTTATAATGATAGAAATATTTCATGCAACTTGATAAAGTATTTTATAAGCCTTCTGACATATGCATTGTGAGCATTTTTGTAACCAGAACAAAGACACTAATTGCATTCTCCAAATTTGGAAAGTCAGTGTCATACTTATGACAAAGACCTACCATTTTTTTTTTACTACAAATCCTATATTATTCTTTCCTTTATACTGCATTTTTTTCTTTTCATTCTTTCTATCTGCATAGTGCCTTAACATGGGTACAGTGATTTCTTGCACATTGCCTCAATGTTTCTCGCAAAAGCCCTATTAGTAGGAATGGTCAAATATAAAAATATAAAAATAAATAAAAGTATAAATATAAAAATATGGTCAAATATAAAAATAAAGAAACAAAATTAGAAAAGTGATTTTATTTGTATATGTGTGTCACATTATGCATGTGATTTTAAACATGTATATTACATAAATATATCAAGTGATAATATTATAGATGCATACACACACACCCCTTCAAATGGCATGCATAACTCCAATATTCTGGGACAACCTTGTTTTTATAAATACTATTCTTATCTGTTTAGTGACTCTTCCTTCTTCAACTATTTGCCACCTATAGCGCATGTAACCTGAATTGTCTTGTGCCTTATTCACCTGTGTATAAATGGAGACCATATCAATAGTGATGACTCAGTTTCTCTGACTCTTGCTTTCCACTGTGTATGGACCCCCAATCTTCTCTCTACAAAACCTCACCATAATTTCTGAGCTCCCTGGAAGTAACTGCAAGTTTACTAGGCATTAACATCCCTATTCATTTACTCTGACCCTACATTGACAACTGATGGTTGCTACTCAAGTTCAGCATCTTACTGCCACCAGCACTGGAACCTTGTCTCCAGTGCTCCCAAAGCAGCATCATGTCACTAAGGCATTATGCTGTGTTTTTCACAGCCCTGCATATGGTTGTTCTTTAGAGAAGTGGGCAAGGGAATTCCTCTTTTCTCCGTTTTGTGTAGCACTTTGTCATCTAGGCACTAAATTTGCAATTCACTCTCTCCCGGAGATCCTTATACAAAAGAGCTCCTTCTTTTGTCAAAAGGACTCAGCTACAAGTTTCTAAAACCAGACTGGGAACCAATATCAGACATCAACTGGTTGTTCTATATTCTTTCTTCCCCTAATGCGCTACTTGCTTGTGTACAATCTGAATGTGTGAAAACCCACAAGAGAATAAATTTAACCAGCAGATACCTCTAGGCTAGTTCATCAGATGAGTAAAAATTTCACCACTGGGGACAACTGGACTCAAGCTGAGACCCCCAACCCCACCCCAGTAAATACAGACTGCACTATAGATGTAAATATGTTAGATGATTCTATTTTCCTTTTCAATGTACTATTATGTTAAAATAAGCAGTCATGCATAAACTCTTAGCCAGCAATCTACACCATTATAAATTGTATTTTACTTATTTTTTTAATGTTTATTTTTGAGAGAGACAGAGACAAAATGCGAGTGGGTTACGGCAGAGAGAGAGGGAGACACAGAATCCAAAGTGGGCTCCAGGCTCTGAGCTGTCAGCACAGAGCCCAATGCGGGGCTCGAACTCACGAGCTGTGAGATCATGACCCGAGCTGAAGTTGGACGCTCAACCAACTGAACCACCCAGGCACCCCTGTATTTAACTTATTTTTAAACAAAATTATAATATTGTAAAAACATTAGTAAACTAATAAATGCTTATAGAATAATTTTCAAGTTCATAAACAATTGTATTAAAGTGTTACTTTTAACTACTAAAAAAAAGAGCAATTCTACCGCTTTTATGAAGATTTGTAGTCAATTTTTTAAAATAATGAACAAAATGGGTTTGGCAAAGAACAATGCAATACTTTTTTTTAATAAATGAAATATACATGCCCTGTAATGTTTTTCAACTGTTTAAAGATACCTTTAAATATTTATTTAAATTTAATGATGTGTTAGTCCCTTCATAATGAAAGGAGTAGAGGACACACGGTCAGATAATGTCAGTCAGCTTGTGGACATTTAACAGTAAACCAAAGGTGCTGAAAAGGAGAAAATACTTACATAGGCAACCTTCCTGGGCTTCAGAAGAATCTGAAAGTTGGACAGCCTGCAATGTGGCCCTAGTAATATCCCAGTGGCTTTGTAGCTGCACAGCAAGGAACAACCCGTTAGAAAAGCTCTTTCTTCCTATCTGGTGAGGAGTTATATCTTCTGCATCTCAGTCAGCTTCTACTGCTTCTGCTCTTCCTTTCTCTAATGACGGCCTTCTTCATTGTATCTCCAGGCAAAGTGCCTTAGAAGTGAGGATGTGACTGGGTAGAGCAGTCACTGGTCAGTTTAGGTTATCTCTAGGATGTAAATCACTTATGCCAGACTTCCTCAAACACCGTGTTAGATGATTCCGTTTGGTTCAGATGGTAAGCATCTTGCAAACCTATAGGCAGAGTACAAAACATAGCAAGTATTGCTTTATGGATCAGTTTTGGCAATTATGCATAAGGGATTAATAAATATAGCAGACACTTAGAGCACACTATGCCATAGAGCCAATTTTTAGGTTCTTCTGATTATTCTCAATAACAAGTATCTCTCCTGAAATAAAAAGATGTCAGGGCCAGGATGATGGGACCAAGGCTTATATTAGTCAGGTTTCTCCAGAGAAACAGAATCAACAAATGTATATGTGTTTGGATTATGTATATATGTATGGAGAGAGATCTGTTTTGAAGAATGGGCTCACCCAATTGTGGAAGGAGCTTGACAAGTCCAAAATCTGATGGGAAGGCTGGCAGGGTGAAGGCTCAGGAAAGAGTTGCAGTTCAAGTCCAAAGACAGTTCACTGTAGAATTCCTTCTTGCTCAGAAGTCAGCCTTTGTTCTTTTAAGCTCTTCAACTGATTGGATGAAGCCCAACCACATTATGGAGGGTAATCTGCTTAATTTGAAGTCTACCGATTTAAGTGTTAACCTTATCCAAAAAAACAGCACCCGGAAACGTCCAGAATAATGCTTGACAAATATCTGGGCACCAGAGCTTAGCCATGTTGACATCTAAAATTAACCATCACAAGGCCCAGCAAGGCCTGAGCATACACAGGAATTAATGCTGTATGGGGCAGGGAAAGCCTGAACACCAGGCTGGAGGTTCTGAACAAGTGAACTGATTCCTCCCTACACTTGGTACTGGGAGAAGATCAGGTTTTGCAACTGATAATTCTGGGAATAGAAAATTCTAGGAACAATTCTGGAAATATACTGATACCTCAGTAAGGGCCAGGTGATTTAATGGTTTCTCCAGTTCAGGTATTGCTACCAAGAAAGAACAGGTGAATCTGTATTTCAAGGGAAAGTAAAGCCAAGATTAAAAAGGAGCATAATAGTCATAAATAGCTAGAGAAAAGAACACAAGAAGGATACGTCAACAGAAAAACTGAAATCTAGTGAAATAGAACTTCAAGAGGGGACAGAGAGAGCTGAAACACAACAGCAGCAACAATAACAATGGGACGTTCAAAGAGGATCAGTTTAACCATGCAAAGGACTTTCTGGAACTAAAAATGTTACGTTGAACTAAAAATATTTAGTGTAAGTATAGAAGGAGTGGATGGATGATGACTTCTGAAACATTTGTGGACAGGAAGATGAAATATAAAAATATGTCAAAACAGCACAGAAATTAAGAGATAGAAATTATGGGCAGAAGGCTTAAAACTATGAACAGATGCATGAATTTAAACAACTGAAAAAGAAAATGATTTTTAAAATATTAACAGAAAATTTTTTGGATCTCAAGAATATTTCAGTCCAAAGATGGAAAAATTGATGAAAAAAGACACACCTAAGCAGATGTTCATTAAAAATTCTGAATTAGGATAAAAATAATCTTTTTTAAATCTCCTGGCAGAATGAGAAGTTATATATAGAGAAAAGGTAATTAGTCTGTCATTAAAATCTTCATCTACAGTTCTAAAAATTAGAACTGGGCCACTCAAGTGTCCTGCAACAAAGTATTTTTAAATCAGGGTTTGTGTGTTGTTTTTTTAGACACAATGCTATTGCAGTGTTATTGCATTGAGTATTACATACTCAATAGATTACAGTATGTACTTAATATAGTGTACCTACATACATAACTTCTATATGCTCTGGAAAACCAAAAAATTCAATTGACTTGCTTTACTGCCATATTCATTTTATTGCAGTGGCCTGGAACCAAACTGTACCATCTCTGAGGTATGTCTGTTCTATATTTCACATTCTAAATTAAAAATAATTCTAAATGATGTGAATCCCAAAGGGTGAGTCACAAAAGTTGAAAAAAATGACAACGTCAATGTGGAATTGAGTGATCAGAGAACACATGAGGGACAGCGATGGAAATTAAATAAGGCTTTGGAAGATGGCTACTAGAGCTATTCCTAGACTGGGGGTGGCAAAAGAGACCTAAGCAAAAAAGAATATAGAAACTTATTTAAATATTGTAATGGATTGTCATAGGAATGCCATGACCAACGACGAGACCGAGGAATGTCAGGGACAAGTTAAATGTGATTAGCATACAAAAATCTGGTTTAAATTGAGCTCATCTATTTCACAATGACAGGCATTTAAGCAGTCTAAAAAGGGAAAATGACAGTAATACTGAAGTTATGCCATTCTTTTAAACATAGCAAAGATTATTAATACTGAGTATGAGTTGGTACAACGGGTGGCATTTCTGAAGTGAGACATCACATGTCATTCTGCAAACTTGTATGTGACTGGGAGATCACATTGTGATCATGATAGGTGTTCATATCAATTCACTTTCTCTGAGAACCTGAGAATATAATACAGTCAACACATCTGTTCCAAATACATCATCTTCATGAGGCGTAGGTACCAATGAAATGCATGTCCCTGAATATATTTATTTATTTATTTTTGTCTTTCTTTCCATTTGTTTGTTTTAGAAGCTGGGAGAGAAGGAGGAGCCTAGGTGTTTGAGTTGGTTAATCGGCTGATTCTTGATTTCGACTCAGGTCATGATCTCACAGTTCGTGGGATGGAGCCCTGCATCAGGCTTTGTGCTGGCAGCACGGGGGGCCTGCTTAGGATTCTGTCTCTTCCCCTCTCCTGCCCCTTCCTCACACATGCTCTCTCTCAAAAGAAATAAATAAACATTTAAAAAAATAAAAGAAGCTGGAAGAGAGAATTTCTGTAGGCATTAAAAATGAAGATATGTGTTAATGATGAAGAAAACTTTATTTGATGGAATGTCTGTTCAAGAACCCAGAAGCAAAACACTGATAGACACTTTAAAATGTAGCTTAAAATGTAGCAGGCTGTGCATTACCAGCCTGAAGCTTTTAAACAAACTACCAACCAAAAAGCCAATGATTAAAATTGCAAAACAAAGGTTAATCATAGAATCTTATTTACTATGGCTGATGCTGCAAAACTTCTTTATAGGAAATCACCATTCTGATAAAAATAGCTTTTAATAATTTATACAGGATCTTAACTGGATTTCCACAAAAAGGATTATCAACTCATGATGAAGCACCTCTTTCATTTATACTAGAAAATGTCAAAAATGAGAAGTGACAGACTTAGAACCCTTTACGCTAAAGGAAGAGGAATATGAATCTCTCAGTATAATTGAAACCCCCAAAAAATTGTATATTATAAATTAATTATTAGTAGAGTGAGGCTATCTTTCAATTCACCTCTGTATTTGAAATTTTAATTATACTAAAATAGTTTTTGGGGTGCCAGTTGGTTAAGACTCTGACTCTTGATTTCAGGTCAGGTCATGATCTCACAGTTGTGGGATCGAGCCCCGCATCAGGCTCTTGGTTGGATATGGAGACTGCTTAAGATTCTCTGTCTTCCTCTGTCCCTCCTCTGCTCTCACACTTGCTATCTCACTCTCCCTCTCTCTGTCTCAAACATCAATCAATCAGTCAATCAATAAAATCTTTTTTTTTTTAAGTAGTTTTGCCTTGTTTGGTTCTGTGTTCTTGATCTGTCCTGCTGTAAATAGCTTTTATCCTCTCAGCTTTTAGATTTTCACACACACACATACACACACACACACACACACACACACACCCTAGAAATGTTTGCTTTTAGCCACTTACTAAACATTTTCACCTCTCGCATGAAGTATAAAATGTTTTATGCAAACAATAATTTATGCCCTCTTATAGAACAGAAGAAAAATAAAGAAGTCAGAATAGGAGTAACAATGGTATAAAGAGTTTAAAACCATTTGTTATTCAAGTTCAATTTTTTAAGTTTATTTATTTTAAGAGAGAGAGAGAGAGAGCAAGCAGACACAAACAGGGAGGGGCAAAGAGAGAGGGAGAGAGAGAGAATCCAAACAGGCACCACACTGTCAGCACAGAGCCCCATGTGGGGCTTGATCCCATCAATTATGAGATCATGACCTGAGCTGAAACCAAGAGTCAAATTCTTAACAGACTGAACCACCCAGATGCTCTGCAAGTTCATTTTTAAACAATCATATATTGTCAGAGTACGCTGTTTTTCAAATTCCAGCAAGAGAGGAGATAAATATTACTGAGTTCATATAAGTCTGGGCTGTTTTAAATTTTCAAATGGCTTAATTATTATCTATTAATATATTTTCTTACATCAACTTTCATTTTGGACTTTTCCCCTGTTTAGATGGAATTTTATATTAACTTTGCTTTCACTTATGTGTCTATACTTTTATCAGTTTTGGGAGTCATTTGGTCACTTAATAAAATTTATTCAAATAAATTATAATTAGGGGCAACTGGGTGGCTCAGTCAGTTAAGCATCTGAGTTCAGCTCAGGTCATGATCTTGCAGTTCTTGGGTTCAAGTCCTGCATCAGACTCTGTGCTGACAGCTCAGAGCCTGGACCCTGCCTCAGATTCTGTGTCTCTCTTTCTCTCTGCCCCTCCCCTGCTCATGCTCTGTGTATGTGTGTGTGTCTCTCTGTCTGTATCTCAGAAATAAGTAAACATTAAAAAATGTATGGAAATAAATAAATAAATAAATAAATAAATAAATAAATAAATAAATAAAATAAATTATGACTAAAGTGGCTTACAGAAATTCAAACACAATAGAAATTTGTTTAATCTATTTACATAAGATATCCTCAAACAGCTGTGCTATAAGGTCTTATGTCCTTAAGAGACAATTGTATATTTTAAATAATTGCTTAATGTCACAAGACTCTAAGATTCATTTTCCCCAGAGTTTGTATTTGAACCACAAAATTTCTGCAAATATACAATTATGTTATCTCTGACAAAAGTGCTTAGAATACTGTTTAATTTAGTCCTCACTGACTTGACAGCCCTATAATACTTCAGATCATTAGAGTTATCACAGTTTGCTTTGTAGGTGAATGGAAATGGTTTCCAAGCAAATGGAAAAATCGTCAGTGGAACCTGTTGAGTTAGTTGAAAGAGCTAAAGATAACAGTGG